>NW_025106670.1:0-1200000 GCF_013123115.1 Colletes gigas
AAAATGATATAATGAAAAAAAAAGTTTCCCCCATAGTAATTTTCAGTGTCTCCATCACATCGTAACGTTACTTTTACCGAGGGAAAATCGGAACAGTGATATTCAACCCTCATCGAATTCAAATTCTGACCAGTGAATCTCTAATCACGGTGGCTGCATCGTTTCAACGAACTCCTCGATTTAGGCAACGAGAGTCCCGGGAACTACTAACGAGCGGAGGAAATTCGTCCGGAATTTACGATCTTCGTTTCACCCTGGCCTTTTCGCGAACGAAATCGCGCGAAGAAGTCGATCGCCGGCGAATAACAAGAAACAAAATAATCAGTTTACCGCGATTTCCGGTAAGCACGAAGGGACAAGGTCGACGGAATACTCGAAATGAATTCAAATGCCCAACCCTTGGACCTCCAATTACAGAGCTGCACGAGGGCGCACACGATAGGATCGTTTGCTATCGAGTTTAATCGGAAATACGAGGAACCTAAGCTAATCAGGGATGCGTAGGGATGACTGAGAATCAGCATCCTCAATGAGCCCCCTTTTCAAATCTCTTGCCAATAATTCCTATCTAAAACAAACTATTCACGTTTCTTTAAAAAACTGGAAAAACAATTGGACCTAGAAATGAGTCAAAAACAAATCGTCAAAATTGATAATAGGGGATGAGAGTGGCTCTCGAAAATATTCAAACGCCCGCCATTACAACTTTAAACGATAAAGGATATAGCCGGATAAGATGGTAAAAAGTGCCCTTGTGCCAAACTGATCAGTGAACATATCAATTAATAGACCATTCAAAGAAAACCATTTGTGTCAAATATCAACCCCGTACCCTTACCGAGAGGGTAGTTACAGGGCGTAACGCAATTTTCAAGTTTAAGCTGTATATCTTTTCTTGTATCGTATCAAAGATTTTGAAAAAAAATTGGGGGTATTTTGCTCCACGGCGCGCGTGTTTGTGAATTTTTTCAGAATTCTTCACCGCGAAATGGATATTTAAAAAATTCGAAAAGTATAAAAATATTTTTTTTTAATTGAAATTATTAAACGACCACGTTTATATTTTTACAGTGTTGGTGTCTTGTTATGATTATAAATCTGTAATTTTTTCAGATTTTTAGAAATGGGGGAACGATGTTGGAAAAATCAAAAACCGACATTTCCTTGTATTTTTAGCGTTTTATTACTATATATTGAGTCTTGAGAACTGATAGAGTTCCAAAAGTGGAGGAAACGTGCCACAAAGAAGAGCAGGCGATTCGAAAGTCGAGGATGAATCCGAAGAGGCACTCGTGCGTGTCTCGAGCAAACAGCTAGCGGGTTTTATTGGCTAATAATGTACAATAGGCTCTGTTGGTTCCCGATAGAGCCGAACAGTGGCGCGGGGTTTTCTCGTGTATTTCCCTAAAGTGCCATCCGAGGGCAGTGAAACCATAAACGGGCGTCGAAAGGGGGCAAAAACTTGGACAGGATCGGGCGGAGAAGTTTCCTAGGAGCGACCGGGGGGGGGGTCTCCTGTTCCTTCGGATTTTATCGCGTGCATGGAAACGGCCCGTTCCCGAAATCCCCCGTGGGACAGGAATCGAACTTTTCTTCGAGACTTCTGCGACACCATTTCCCATGTAATTTCTCGACACCTCGATAGGCAACTTTAAATCTACATTGCAGAAATATTCTTCTTTCCTTTGATGCGTTGTGTCTTGTAAACTTCAATGTGAATGGGTAATTTGGTTCGATTTTCTCGAAAATTCACAAAAATTAAAACGAGACCACCTAAATGCAAGGCTCGGGTAATATATTTGCATCCAAATTGCAACATTCAATCGTCGAAGTGTGGTTAATATTCGTAAATATGGCGCCCTCCGCACTGCCACGCCTCTAGTGGCAAAAAAATGAACTATTTTCACGCCAACCACATGCAACCATATTTGTAGGCCATTTTTTCCCTATAATTTCAATCTGATAGCAACACAAGTCTAGTTTTACAAAATGAAAGAAGAAATTATAATGAAAAATGACAAAAATTGATGTTTCGATACATGGAAAGGTGGGAAATGAAAAATTGTATTATTCTTTCTCCATTATTAGACAAATATCACAAATATATTAATCATTTTTGGTCACCAGATTCCTCATGTACCCAATCCTGACAATTATAACATTGAACCCATTTTTTATTAGGTTTATCTGTGCTATAGGATTCCTTACAAACATTGTAATAATATTCTCTATCTTCTTCCTTTTTTATAGTTTTATAAACCTTAATTATAAGTTTTCATTAATGAAATTAATAGACTTTTGAGTGGACTGTCTGTAACGATTAGCATTTCTTTATGAAGCACCAAATTGAAGATTTAAGACAAGAAAGAAGCATTAAATTTGCTAAAAGAGCATTTAATTACAATTTTAAAGTAGTTAGAAATGTTAACTTTTGGGTGTCGCAAAGTTATTTCCTTTATTATACAGTTATTTAATATCATGCTATTCAAGAATGATAGATCAACAAATTTGTCCACCTACTCGAATTTTTTTCTCGAAAGTGCGTAGGATTTCGAGGGTGTGTCTATTGACCAAAAGTGATTGTAATTGACCCCTTCAACCGAAAATAATTTTTTTAGAACTATTTGAAATTTTTTAATTTTGTCGAAAAATTTCATACATTCTCGAATTTTTTTCTCGAAAGTAAGTAGAATTTTGAGGGTATGTCTAATGACCAAAACTGATTCTAATTGACCCCTTCAATCGAAAATAATTTTTTCAGAAAGATTTCAAATGTTTGAATTTTGACGAAAAATGTTCCCCCCTTTCGATTTTTCTTAAAAGTTCATTCATTTTTAGTAATTTCGTTTGACACCCTACAGAAAAGTTCGCTAATACGTTTTAGTAGGTACCCATGAGCTCTACTCTAGAAAAAAGTTTCATTGAAATATATTCACTATTGCAGGAGTTATGGCCGTTTGAAAATTCGACCAGTTTTATGTTGTTTTTTTTCATTTTACGTGGTCAAGGAACAACTTTCTCAATATTGATAGAATTTCTACGTATTCTACGCTAAAATACGCGTTATTTGCCGCTTCAAACATTAAAATCCTTCAATCCGTTCAGAAGTTATGGCATTTTAAAGATTCGCATGGAATTTCAGGGAAGCATTTCTGGGCCTTACATTAGATTTTCGGTAAAGAATTTTTTTCTCGGAAATGGTTAGGGTTTCAAGGGTATATCTATTGACCAGAAATGATTGTAATTAACTCTCCTAGCGAAGAATAATTTTTTTAGAACTATTTGAAATTTTTTAATTTTGCCAAAAAATTTCATACATTCTCGAATTTTTTTCTCGAAAGTAAGTAGAATTTTGAGGGTATGTCTAATGACCAAAACTGATTCTAATTGGCCCCTTCAATCGAAAATAATTTTTTCAGAAAGATTTCAAATGTTTGAATTTTGACGAAAAATGTTCCCCCCTTTCGATTTTTCTTAAAAGTTCATTCATTTTTAGTAATTTCGTTTGACATCCTACAGAAAAGTTCGCTAATACGTTTTAGTAGGTACCCATGAGCTCTACTCTAGAAAAAAGTTTCATTGAAATATATTCACTATTGCAGGAGTTATGGCCGTTTGAAAATTGGACCAGTTTTATGTTGTATTTTTTCATTTTACGTGGTCAAGGAACAACTTTCTCAATATTGATAGAATTTCTACGTATTCTACGCTAAAATACGCGTTATTTGCCGCTTCAAACATTAAAATCCTTCAATCCGTTCAGAAGTTATGGCATTTTAAAGATTCGCATGGAATTTCAGGGAAGCATTTCTGGGCCTTACATTAGATTTTCGGTAAAGAATTTTTTTCTCGGAAATGGTTAGGGTTTCGAGGGTATATCTATTGACCAGAAATGATTGTAATTAACTCTCCTAACGAAGAATAATTTTTTTAGAAGTATTTGAAATTTTTTAATTTTGCCAAAAAATTTCATACATTCTCGAATTTTTTTCTCGAAAGTAAGTAGAATTTTGAGGGTATGTCTAATGACCAAAACTGATTCTAATTGACCCCTTCAATCGAAAATAATTTTTTCAGAAAGATTTCAAATGTTTGAATTTTGACGAAAAATGTTCCCCCCTTTCGATTTTTCTTAAAAGTTCATTAATTTTTAGTAATTTCGTTTGACACCCTACAGAAAAGTTCGCTAATACGTTTTAGTAGGTACCCATGAGCTCTACTCTAGAAAAAAGTTTCATTGAAATATATTCACTATTGCAGGAGTTATGGCCGTTTGAAAATTGGACCAGTTTTATGTTGTATTTTTTCATTTTACGTGGTCAAGGAACAACTTTCTCAATATTGTTAGAATTTCTACGTATTCTACGCTAAAATACGCGCTATTTGCCGCTTCAAACATTAAAATCCTTCAATCCGTTCAGAAGTTATGGCATTTTAAAGATTCGCATGGAATTTCAGGGAAGCATTTCTGGGCCTTACATTAGATTTTCGGTAAAGAATTTTTTCTCGGAAATGGTTAGGGTTTCGAGGGTATATCTATTGACCAGAAATGATTGTAATTAACTCTCCTAGCGAAGAATAATTTTTTTAGAAGTATTTGAAATTTTTTAATTTTGCCAAAAAATTTCATACATTCTCGAATTTTTTTCTCGAAAGTAAGTAGAATTTTGAGGGTATGTCTAATGACCAAAACTGATTCTAATTGGCCCCTTCAATCGAAAATAATTTTTTCAGAAAGATTTCAAATGTTTGAATTTTGACGAAAAATGTTCCCCCCTTTCGATTTTTCTTAAAAGTTCATTCATTTTTAGTAATTTCGTTTGACATCCTACAGAAAAGTTCGCTAATACGTTTTAGTAGGTACCCATGAGCTCTACTCTAGAAAAAAGTTTCATTGAAATATATTCACTATTGCAGGAGTTATGGCCGTTTGAAAATTGGACCAGTTTTATGTTGTATTTTTTCATTTTACGTGGTCAAGGAACAACTTTCTCAATATTGTTAGAATTTCTACGTATTCTACGCTAAAATACGCGCTATTTGCCGCTTCAAACATTAAAATCCTTCAATCCGTTCAGAAGTTATGGCATTTTAAAGATTCGCATGGAATTTCAGGGAAGCATTCCTGGGCCTTACATTAGATTTTCGGTAAAGAATTTTTTTCTCGGAAATGGTTAGGGTTTCGAGGGTATATCTATTGACCAGAAATGATTGGAATTAACTCTCCTAGCTAAGAATAATTTTTTTAGAACTATTTGAAATTTTTTAATTTTGGCAAAAAATTTCATACATTCTCGAATTTTTTTCTCCGAAGTGAGTAGGATTTCGGGGCTATGTATAATGACCAAAAATTATTGTAATTGACTCCCACAACCGAATATAATTTTTTCAGGAGGATTTGTAATTTTTCAATTTTGGCGAAAAATTTCATACATTCTCGAATTTTTTTCTCGAAAGTGGGTAGGATTTCGGGGCTATGTATAATGACCAAAAATTATTGTAATTGACCCCCACAACCGAATATAATTTTTTCTAGATCGATTTGTAAGTTTTCAATTTTGGCGAAAAATTTCATACCTTCTCGAATTTTTTTCTCGAAAGTACATAGGATTTCGGGGGTATGTGTATTAACAAAAAATGATAGTAACTGACCCCTTCAACCAAAAATAATTTTTTCAGAATGATTTGAAATTTTTTATTTTAATTTTTTAATAACATCATCCTTTATTTAATTTTCTAATAACTTTATCCCGAGTAAAGTGTATAAATAACAATGCATACTTGTTATTATTCCCCTAACACCTTCTACGATCAATATAAAAGCAAAGTTTATTTCGCGACAGCCATATCAACGACACCTTGACAGTCTCCGCGTTTCCATGAATCGAAAAGTTCACCCACACCCCCGAAATACCGTGGCTCGTCGATCAAAATCGAAGCCGCATTAAGCGAGAGGGCAAGCAACACGGTATTATATTAAAAGATCAGGGCAGCTTTCATTCATAACTTCCGAATTTGTCCCGTGGAATCAAAGATTGATGCTTCGAAATCCCCTCAACGATCAACACTGCGCCACCCTCGAATATGCTTCGAGTTTTTCTGTTCTCAAATCGCAGCCTGGTACCAAATAATCAATGTATTCAACGAACTAAACAATTCAATCTTTATCTTTTATTGTTAATGGGATAGCAATAGGAGATGCACTGTGGTCGAAAGTACAGGCACATATAACGATAACGAGCAGAAGACTTTATTATATAAGGTGAAACACATAATGATCTGTTACGTTGCGTCTGGACGCGAACTCGCGACGATCTGATGACGGTGCTCGTCTTAACACTTTACCGACCGATAGCCTATTAATCGACTGTTTTACCGGCCAACGCTTACCGACCGATAGCGTATTAATCAACTGTTTTACCGACCAACGCTTACCGACCGATAGCCGATAAAACAGTTGATTAATACGCTATCGGTCGGTAAGCGTTGGCCGGTAAAACAGTCGATTAATAGGCTATCGGTCGGTAATGTGTTAAGAACGGCTCGATTTAACAATCGACGATCGCCCTAACCGAAAAGGGCGATTGCACGACGCGTGCAACGCTGAACCGTTAACGGATTCCGTCTCGTGTTATACCACGAACGGTTTCCTGCGACAACAAGAACGTTATTCGAACATGACGAACCAACAAAATAGATGCAAGGTTGCAGCCAAGAAGTGGAAACAAACAGGAACAACAGTCCCCAGAGACAAGGTATTTAGCGAATCCCAAGGAGCGCGGTTTCTCGTTTTCGGGCGACTCTAACGATGCCCGAAGAAGGAGAAGATCATCGTCGTAACAATGATTTCGCTAACGAACGTCTTCGAGCGCCACAACAAAGTCGAGATATAATCCTCTTACCGCGAGAAACTGCCTAGCTGCGCGTGTAATCGGGGCTTAAAAGCGAGCATTACACGCGGCTTCCCAGATCCGCAAACGGGACTGCCGCGCGTTTCGAGAAAATCGAAAGGACCTCCTCTCCCGTCGCTAATGGATTCCCGATCGACGAGTTAATTAAACGAAAGCCGCGGTTTTCGTTCCCCCGGTTTAAGGAGAAGGGATTGGAAACCATTTTCCATTGGAAACACTGCGTTTTACATGTTTCAAGAAGCAGTCAAAATTTCTGGTTTCTGGAGAAAGCTCTGGTCTCTAGAAAAATTTATTAAACATTATGAAGGGACCAATTTCGTTGCAAAAGCATTTAAAGAATTATTTTTGGATTTAACACTGCGTTTTACAATTTTTACAAGTTTTAATATTGAAAAATTTCAAATCGTTTTAAAAAAATTATACTTAGCTAGGAGAGTCAATTGTAATAATTTTTGGTGAATAGACATACCCTCAAAATCCTATCGATTTTCTAGAAAAAAATTTGAGAAGATATGAAATTTTCGGCGAAATTCAAAAATTTCTAATCGTTCTAAAAAAATTATTCTTAGCTAGGAGAGCTAATTACAATCATTTTTTGTGAATAGACATACCCCCGAAATCCTATTCACTTTCGAGAAAAAAATTTGAATAGATCTGAAATTTTCGGCGAAATTCAAAAATTTCAAATCGTTCTAAAAAAAATATTCTTAGCTAGAAGAGTTAATTACAATCATTTTTTGTGAATAGACAGACCCCCGAAATCCTATCGATTTTCTAGAAAAAAATTTGAGATGATATGAAATTTTCGGCGAAATTCAAAAATTTCAAATCGTTCTAAAAAAATTATTCTTAGCTAGGAGAGCTAATTACAATCATTTTTTGTGAATAGACATACCCTCGAAATCCTATCGATTTTCTAGAAAAAAATTTGAGATGATATGAAATTTTCGGCGAAATTCAAAAATTTCAAATCGTTCTAAAAAAATTATTCTTAGCTAGGAGAGCTAATTACAATCATTTTTTGTGAATAGACATACCCTCGAAATCCTATGGAATTTCTAGAAAAAAATTCCTTACTGAAAATATAATTTGAGGCCACTCCAAAATTTCGAGCGTAACTTTAAAATGCCATAACTTCTGAACGGATTGAAGGATTTGAAAGTTTGAAGTGGCAAACAACGCGTATTTTGGCGTAGAATACGTAGAAATTCTAACAATATTGAGAAAGTTCTTCCTTGACCACGTAAAATGAAACAAAACCACATAAAACTGGTCCAATTTTCAAACGGCCATAACTCCAGCAATAATGAATATATTTCAATGAAACTTTTTTCTAGAGTAGAGCTCATGGGTACATACTAAAATGTATTACAGGACTTTTCTATAGGGCGTCAAACAAAATTACTAAAAATGAAAAACTAATTTTTAAGAAAAGTCGCTTAAATTTTTCGATGAAAAAAAAAAAATTCAAATCGTTCTGGAAAAATTATTGTCGGTTGAAGGGGTCAATTACTATGTGGCGGCCAAGGCACCACATACGCCTTAGCCGTTCGAAGCCGCTACAATGTATGGTTGCACACGAGACGATGGTTGCACACGAGACGATGGTTGCACACGAGACGATGGTTGCACACGAGACGACCAGAGCCGCGTGAGCCGAAAAGCCGTTGTCGTCGTCTCTGACCGTCTTTTGTTTTTGAAGGCCTCTTGGTACGGTGGCGATGATCGTACCAGAGAGTCGAGCGTAACCCGCACCACGAGTCACGTCGTTGTACGACAGCAACAATAAAATTGTGCGGAACGGAACAGGGCGGAGTCATTACCTTCCCGATCCCACATTGGTGACCCCGACGTGATCTCGCCGCGCAAGTAAAGTTTTTTTAAGAAAATTTGGACATTTTTTGTATACGGACAATATTAGTTAGTGTAGAGAAATAAGTGTATAGTGTTAAGGACATAAGAAAAGGACACGGTCTGACAAATAGTAAGCGCGGTGTGTGTGTGCGGTGAAACTATTTTTTTTTTTTGTGACTAAGACTGGTAAAATGACTGACCCTAACGTTAACGCAGGGACATCCGCGGGTGTGCCGTTGGCAGTTGATCGCGTCGCTGTACGGATACCCGAGTTTTGTCCGGGAGACCCGGAGATGTGGTTTTCAATGGTAGAGAGAAGTTTTGAGGTATCCAATGTAACGTCGGAGACCACGAAATTCGGGTACATTCTCGGCGCGTTAAGTGCGCGACACGCCGCGGAAGTAAGAGACATTATCATGAATCCCCCGGCCGCGGATCCGTACACGACGCTAAAAAATGAGTTCATTCGCCGGCTTAGTGCGTCGCAGGAACAGAAAACGCGGCGGTTATTGGAACACGAGGAAATCGGGGACAGAAAACCGTCTCAATTTCTTCGTCACCTGCGCGGATTGGCCGGTACGGCTTTTTCGGACGGTGTATTGCGGACGCTTTGGATGGGCCGACTACCTGCTAATATGCAGGTGATTTTAGCCACGCAGCGGGACACCCCGCTGGATAAGGTGGCAGAGTTGGCAGACGCTGTTGCGGATACGATGACACCGCGGGTACACGTCACGGAGGCCGCGATTACGGGCGTGTCTGCATCCTGCCAAATACCCCCGCCGGGCCCGAGCATCGAGGCCATGTTAAACATTAAGATGTCGCAATTGGCTCTTTCCTTGAGGCAGGAAATTTCTGCCATCCGTGAATCCTTGGTGGACCAGGGGCAATCTTCCCGTCGCAGGTGGACCCACCGAAATCATCCAAACTCGCGCTACCGCAGACGATCTCTATCGCGATCGCGAGAGCGGCCCGCGGGAGGACAAATGGACCATCAAGGGAAATGCTGGTACCATTGGCGGTTCGGTCCGGCCGCGCAGAGGTGCGTTGCACCGTGCAATTGGAACGCCACGGATCAGGGAAACGACCTGGGGAGTCGTTGATGGCGGCCAGCGACACAAATCCAGCATCACGCCGCCTCTTCATCTTAGACAACAGCTCGAAGACGGAATTTTTAGTGGATACCGGGGCCGATTTGTGCGTTTTTCCGCGCCGCCTGCTATGCGGATTGCGAGAAAGATCGGAGTACCAGCTGGCGGCGGCGAATGGGAGTGTAATTAACACCTACGGGACAGTGTCGTTAAACCTGCACCTCGGCCTACGACGGGATTTCGTGTGGCGATTCGTGGTTGCGGATGTTACAAAACCCATAATCGGGGTAGACTTTCTCGATCACTTCGATCTTATGGTGGACATCCGCAATCGTCGCCTCGTCGATCGGACCACGTCGTTAACGGTCCGCGGAACACGAGCCGAGGATGAAACGCCGTCGGTGAAGACAGTAGCAGGGACTACCGTTTACCACCAGCTCCTGATGCAGATGCCGGAACTTACACGGCCTAGCGGCACCCCGATGAGGACTACGCACCAAACGGTGCATTACATCGAGACAACCCCTGGACCACCCGTTTCCAGCAAGCCGCGGCGGCTTGCACCGGACCGGCTCAGGGCTGCCCAGAAGGAGTTCGACGCGATGGTGAAGATGGGCATCGCTTGTCCTTCGAAGAGCGCGTGGTCAGCACCCCTTCATATGGTTCCGAAGAAGGGCGAAGAAGCTTGGAGGCCTTGCGGTGACTATAGAGCGTTAAACGCACGGACAATTCCCGACCGATACCCCGTGCGTCACATTGAGGATTTTGCGCAACAACTGAGTGGCAAAAAGGTATTTTCCACAATAGATCTCGTCCGAGCTTATAATCAGATTCCGGTTGCGTCGGAAGACGTCGGAAAAACGGCCATTACAACGCCGTTCGGGCTTTTTGAATTCCCGTACATGTCGTTCGGGTTACGAAATGCCGCGCAAACATTTCAGCGCTTTATCGACGAAATTTTACGCGGTTTCGATTTTTGTTACGCGTATATAGACGACATTTTGGTCGCCTCAGAATCCCAAGCCGATCACCTGCGCCATTTAGAATTATTATTTAAACGATTAAAAGATTATGGCATTGTTGTTAATCCGAATAAATGCACGTTCGGACAGGAAGAAGTTAAATTTCTAGGCTATCGGGTAAATGAAAGCGGCACTCAACCTTTGCCCGGCAAGGTACAAGCCATAAAGTCATTTCCCCTTCCGAAAAACGCGAAGGATTTGAGGCAGTACTTGGGAATGCTTAATTTTTACCGCCGTTTTATCCCAGATGCCGCTCGCTTTCAAGCACCCTTGAACGACCTTCTAGCCGGCAATTTAAAGGGCAAGACCTCGATAGCCTGGACTTCGGAAGCGCGTCAGGCTTTCGAAAATACCAAAAATAGTTTAGCAAACGCAACCCTGCTTTCTCATCCTGCGGTCAACGCTCCATTGTCGGTTACCTGCGATGCTTCTGATTACACCGTAGGAGCTGTTTTACATCAGTGCGTCGGCAACGAACGACAACCATTAGCATTCTTTTCTAAGAAATTAGGATCTGCCGAAAAGAAGTATTCAGCTTACGACCGGGAACTACTTTCTATCTATTTAGCAATAAAACATTTCAAACATATGCTCGAAGGCAGACATTTCACGATTTTTACAGACCATAAACCCATAACTTTCGCTTTCAAACAGAAATTAGATAAATGCTCTCCTCGACAATTCCGATACCTAGATTACATTGCGCAATTCTCTACAGATATTCAACATATTTCCGGTAAAGACAACGTCGTTGCCGATGCACTGTCCAGAGTGGAAACGGTTAACCACTCGATTAATTTCGAAGAATTGGCAAAATCGCAAGCCCAGGATGAGGAGTTGCAGCGGTTGTTGAATAGCGAATCTAGCCTGCAATTACGCAAAGTCTCGTTGCCTGGCACGTCTTCCGAAATTTTTTGCGATATTTCGACTAAGAATGTAAGACCTTATGTCACCCCTCCTTTCCGACGTGCAGTTTTTAATATGTTACATGTATTATCACATCCAGGTATTAACGCGACGATCAAGCTCATAACGCAACGTTATGTTTGGCCGTCGATTAAAAGAGATGTTCGCACGTGGACACGTTGCTGTATACCGTGCCAAAGATCAAAAATTTCCCGTCATGTGACTGCACCATTGGCTACATTTGTTAAACCTTCTGCGCGATTCGAACATATTCATTTAGACATAGTAATTTTACCGGTGTCCGAAGGTTTCAGGTATTGTCTGACCTGTGTAGACAGATATACGCGGTGGCCGGAAGCCTTCCCCATGGTCGATCAGGAGGCCCAAACCGTAGCTCGAACCTTTTATGACGGTTGGGTAGCGCGGTTTGGTGCTCCCGTACGGATTACCACCGATCAGGGTAGGCAATTCGAATCCAAATTATTTTTTGCGCTGAACAATTTAATTGGATCCACACGCCTTCGCACAACGGCGTATCACCCAGCGGCCAATGGGATGGTAGAGCGTTTTCACCGACAGCTCAAGTCGGCTATAAGGTGCCACGGATCCGACAGGTGGACAGAAATACTTCCGACGGTTCTACTCGGTATTCGTTCCGCCTGGAAAGAAGACCTCGGCGCTACCTCAGCGGAATTAGTTTATGGCGAGCCATTAAGATTACCGGGAGAGTTCTTGTCTTCGCATTCAGCGGAAGGCACAGAAAATGCTTCCGATTTTACTAATAGACTACGCAACCATTTTTCTAAATTGAGTCCCTCTAATGCATCACGCCATTCCGTTAATCGTACATTCGTTTTCAAAGATCTTAGCAGTTCAACACATGTTTTCATCCGAACAGATTCAGCCAAAACTATTTTACAACCCGCTTATGAAGGTCCATACGCCGTAGTGCGCCGAGGCGAAAAAACATTTACAATAAACATTAGAGGTAAGGAAATAAATATATCAATTGAAAGGCTAAAGCCTGCTTATATGCTAGCAGAAAACAGACCGGATCCCGTGAGCATAGAAAATCAGCCGGTCACACAAACAAACGTACCTGACAATGCGCCGGTTATACAGCAACGTGTTACGCGTTCAGGTAGACGCGTACGTTTTCCCGATCGATTTCAAATTACGCGGTAGTACTTAAGGCTTGCGCATTATTATAATAAGTATCATATACCATTTATTTTTATCCATCACTTTTATGTACTTTCATGTATTTTTAGGTATTACGTATTATATATTAAACTCCATGTAAATTCCTTTTTTTTTCAACTCTGTTCAAATACTGTAATGTAAATCTTAGTTAGGATAACGTATTTTATATAATAGAGTAAATGGTAGTGGTAATGTAGTCGGTCAATTTTTCGTAATTGTGCCAATTACTGGCAGGGGGGTAGTGTGGCGGCCAAGGCACCACATACGCCTTAGCCGTTCGAAGCCGCTACAATGTATGGTTGCACACGAGACGATGGTTGCACACGAGACGATGGTTGCACACGAGACGATGGTTGCACACGAGACGACCAGAGCCGCGTGAGCCGAAAAGCCGTTGTCGTCGTCTCTGACCGTCTTTTGTTTTTGAAGGCCTCTTGGTACGGTGGCGATGATCGTACCAGAGAGTCGAGCGTAACCCGCACCACGAGTCACGTCGTTGTACGACAGCAACAATAAAATTGTGCGGAACGGAACAGGGCGGAGTCATTACCTTCCCGATCCCACAACTATCATTTTTTGTGGATAGACATATCCCCGAAATCTTAACCATTTTCGAGAAAAAAATTCGAGTATGTGGTCAAATTGTCGTTCTACAGCCACAACTTTAAATGTTAATAACTCTTTAAGGAAGCCTCTATCAACAAATTGATATTCTTGATTTTCGTCTTATTTTGGCCCACTAAAATTTTCCCGAGGGGTTTGCGGAACATTCTGTACAATTATGAAAATTAAAAATATTCCGAATGATATTAGGACAATTATAATTACTTAGAAAATTGTTAAACTAACAAAGAAGAAGATGAAGTTTTTGATAAACCACATGTCAAAGCTAAATTTCGAAATCGAGCTCGCGTTTCCCCGGGAAAGAAGTGAAAAAGCGAAACTTGAACAGCGACTCGAGTTTAGCGATCTGGACGATTAGGCTTCTGGATTAACGAAGGCTCCTTGCTGTCAGTGTCGCGGTACACACCCCACGGCGTTGTCGTTGGTAAAGGGAGGAAGGTTCTGAGCGAGCTTTATCCTCGTTTTATCTTGTTTTCCGAACCACCCCTCCGCGAGAGTAAGGTCCGAAGGACGAGCATCGGTCATCTAGGCGCTCCATTTAATCCTGCTGGAAAAGAACCCCCTGCAGCGCGGAGACAAGTGGGGGATATCCTGCAGGATAAGAGGACCAAGACAAGGGAGGGGTGGGGAGAGACAGAAACCGGCGGGATGTCGCTAATTCGACCCTTCGAAACTTAACCTGCTCGACTTCCTGAGTCCGCCGTCCACTTTAATTTACGGCCGTTGCTTTTTTGCACGGCGAGCTGATGAATCTTTTTAATTACCCGTGGCTAACACTATCGTTTATGCATCATCTTTACGAGTGCATCAAAGAGTGAATTACTTTCGGTACGAGCATATGCAATTAATAAAACTTAACGCTGGAATTAACGACGATCGACATCTACCTACCTATACCGGAAGGGCTTTTTCTGGAAATTACTTGCTTTTTAAAAGAACTCATATTACGACAGAAAACTGTGTTTCCTTTATAAACATTCGAACTAAACGAGATACATTTTTTTAGATGCATCGACGTTATAAACAAAGCCACATCGACAGATTTTTATGATGGAAACCACGGAAAATATGAAAGAAGTACATAAGGTATCCAACAACCAAGCAAGCATAATGATAAAATTATGTTGCCAGAAAATTTCATGCGAATCTTTAAAATCCCATAACTTCTGAACGGATTGAAGGATTTTAATGTTTGAAGCGGCAAACAACGCGTATTTTGGTGTAGAATATGTAGAAGTTCCAAAAATATTCGAAAAGTTGTTCCTTCACCCCGCAAAATTAGAAAAACCCAATAAAAATTGTCCAGTTTTCAGACTGTCATAACTCCTACAATAGTGAACGTATCGTATTGAAATTTAGCAGAGAAGTAGAGCTCATGGATACCTACAAAAAAGTATTAAACAACTTTTCTGTACAGCGCCAAACAAATTTATTAAAAATGTAAAACGAATTTCTAAGAAAAAGCGACAGGGTGTAGGTGCTTGAATTTTTCGACAAAAAAAAAAATTTCAAATCGTTCTGGAAAAAATATTTTCGGCTGTGACGGTCAATTACAATCATTTTTGGTGAATAGATATACCTACGAAATCCTACGCAGTTTCCAGAAAAAAATTCGTGTAGATACTGAAACTTTTAGACGAAATTAAAAAATTTCAAATCTTACTAAAAAAATTATACTTAGTTACAGGGGTCAATTACAAGCATTTTTGGTGAATAGACATACTTCGAATTCCTGCGCACTTTCGAGAAAAAAATTCTTTAATGTGAGGCTTCTCTGAAATTTTATGCTAATCTTTAAAATACCATAACTTCTGAACGGATTGAAGGATTTTAATGTTTGAAGCGGCAAACAACGCGTATTTTGGTGTAGAATATGTAGAAATTCCAAAAATATTCGAAAAGTTGTTCCTTCACCCCGCAAAATTAGAAAAACCCAATAAAAATTGTCCAGTTTTCAGACAGTCATAACTCCTACAATAGTGAACGTATCGTATTGAAATTTAGCAGAGAAGTAGAGCTCATGGATACCTACAAAAAAGTATTAAACAACTTTTCTGTACAGCGCCAAACAAATTTATTAAAAATGTAAAACGAATTTCTAAGGAAAAGCGACAGAATTCTAAATTTCTAAATTTTTCGACGACAAAAAAAATTTCAAATCTTTCTAAAAAAAATATTTTTGGCTCTGTGGGTCAATTACAATCATTTTTGGTGAACACACATACCCACGATATCCTACTCAGTTTCGAGAAAAAAATTCCTGTAGGTAGACAAATTTTATCACTAATTTTGTTAATAACTTTTTAACGAAGCTTCAATCAACAAATTGGTATTCTTGATTTTCGCTTTATTTTGGCCTCTAGAATCTCTCATTACAATTTTCGACTGCACTTACGAACACCGCTTGAAGTAAAATTTGTTTAAAAAATATCTCAGTAATTATTCATTTTAAGACCCACAATGTGTAATACTTTTTTACGCAAAATTTGACGATCTATCCGAATTCGAAAGAAAATATTACACATTCCGTTTAAAAAACTGAAGGTGACCCTAATATCTCAATAAAAAAGTAGGTTAATAAAAAACAAATTAGAACATTGTATTCTCCCCTAGATACCATGCAACTTTTGTTTGAAACATTTTTTCGTACAACGAATACTTCACGAGCTATTTAAGGTCGTCATGTTAGGGGACTCCATCTTGTATAATCACAGGGGGCAGAAATTCAAACAATTAGTTAAAATACACACTTCAAGTTACCTCAGGACACTTAACACATTACCGACCGATAGCCTATTAATCGACTTTTTTACCGACCAACACTTACCGACCGATAGCGTGTTAATCGACTGTTTTACCGACCAACGCTTACCGACCGATAGCCGATTAATCAACCCGCTACCGGTCGGTAAAGTGTTAAGTCATTGAACAATTAGTTTGAATACTGTCAAACAAGGACACTTCAAGTTACCTCAGGGCACATAAAAAAACAGAACACATTTACATAAGAATATTGAAACGTTGAAACTTAACACACGTGTATATATTTGTTAATAAATTTCAAGTGTTGTAAATACTGTTGAATTTATTTATTTACCAAATAACGCAGCTCTAGGAATCTAGTGGTAGCCAACAGTACCCACTGAACTGAAATTCGAACCCCTACGATGAGGGAAAACTGGGCCCCCCCAGGACCAGATCTTAACAACCCCCCAAAGTCATCAAACTCGTTTTCACCTGGTCCAAACGCAACGATCGCCTAACACGCGTCCAACTCGTTGGAAATGAACAGAAAGTCTGCAGACGAGTCTGTCGCGACCCTCCGCGAAAATCCAGCGAAACGGAAGCTCATTTTCGAAAGGATTCGACGATCCAAGGGAACAAGTCGTAAAGTCGTGTTCATCGGTCGGTGAATGCATATATTAAGACGTGTCCGGCGCACTTGTCGCAGCGAGGGGGGTGAGGGTAGAGGCTAACAAATGTTCCTCCTGAAGCGTTTGACCCCTGGTAAGTTCAACCACCCCCTGGGAGACTAAATCTCGAGTCGAAAGGCGGGTAGCTCGACCCTTCCAAAGGCTTGGCGTTCATGGAACCCGGTGCAGCGGAGCCAACCGCACCGGAGGAAACTAATCAGCAAATTCGTGTTCTAAATCTAAATCGCCGTCCGAATATTAATTCGAGACCAACGGGCGGCACCCCCCTCCGCCATTGCTCTCTAGGTTTTGCGATACAGTGCTCTAGCTAGGCTGATTTGTGGCACCAGGCTGGCGCCTAAGCGATATTTACGACCCCCCGTTCGCGGAATCGAAACACCGAAACATCGCTTTTAATCGCGGCGGAAAGCAACGCTTCATGGAAACGCGATAAAAACCAGACGACGAACCTACAGAGGCTTGAGGATCAACCTAATTCCAGTTTCTCCGTCGATGAGGGCGTCAAACTTATGGCGGAGTCACTTTAACGGGGGAAAATTGGGTAAAAATTAACAAATCTCAAATCGTTCTAAAAAAATTATTCTTAGCTAGGAGAGTTAATTAGAAGCATTTTTGGTGAATAGAAACAACCTCGAAATCCTATCGATTTTCTAGAAAAAAATTCGAGAAAATGTGAAATTTTCGGCGAAATTAACAAATTTCAAATCGTTCTAAAAAAAATATTCTTAGCTAGGAGAGTTAATTAGAAGCATTTTTGGTGAATAGACATACCCCCGAAATCCTATCGATTTTCTAGAAAAAAATTCGAGAATGTATGAAATTTTTCGACAAAATTGAAAAATTTCAAATCGACCTGAAAAAATTATATTCGGTTGTGGGGGTCAATTACAATAATTTTTTATCATTAGACACACCCTCGAAATCCTACCCACTTTCGAGAAAAAAAATTCGAGAATGTATGAAATTTTCGGCGAAATTAAAAAATTTCAAATCGTTCTAAAAAAATTATTTCTAGATTCTAGGATCAATTACAATCAATTTTGGTCACATACACATACCCCCGAAATCCTACACATTTTCGAGAAAAAAATTCGAGAATATGTAGAATATTTCAGGAAAATTAAAAAAATTTGGAATCGTTTTAAAAAAATTATTCCTAAATTCTAGGATCAATTACAATCAATTTTGGTCATTATACATATCCCCGAAATCCTACACACTTTCGAGAAAAAAATTCGAGAATATGTAGAATATTTCATGAAAATTAAAAAAATTTGGAATCGTTTTAAAAAAATTATTCCTAAATTCTAGGATCAATTACAATCAATTTTGGTCATTATACATAGCCCCGAAATCCTACACACTTTCGAGAAAAAAATTCGAGAATATGTAGAATATTTCATGAAAATTAAAAATATTTGGAATCGTTTTAAAAAAATTATTCCTAAATTCTAGGATCAATTACAATCAATTTTGGTCATTATACATAGCCCCGAAATCCTACACATTTCCGAGAAAAAAATTCGAGAATGTATGAAATTATTCGACAAAATTGAAAAATTTCAAATCGTTCTAAAAAAATTATTCATTAATTGACGTTGCAAGTATTGGGACACTTGACCCAAACATTGTCGATAAAACAGTAGCACAATAATCATCCTAGGGTTATTTTACTTATAAAGAAGGATCTCAATTGATTGACATTGCAAGTTTTGGAACACTTGACCCAAACTTTGTCGATAAATCAACGCAATAATGATCTTCCTAGGGTTATTTTTACTAGTTGTATGCCTGGGTGAGTGAATATAGTGTGAAATAGGCTTAGTGGTGGCAGCACTGGCACGCCAGGGGATCCACATACGCGTCGTGTCGGTTCCATTGCCTCGAGAGTTGTGTACATTTCATTATTTATCCAAAATAACAACATTGGACTTTATTCTTTTCACATTTATTTGCGCCAAGTTTCATACATAAGTTTACACCAACGATTGACCGTGAAATTTTGTTTAAAAACAGAGAAAACTGGTTAAAATGCACGATCAAACGTTGTTTCGAAATGGCGAAAAGACATCGAAGAAATCAAAAAAAGTGGTCTCTCGCTTTCAGAAAGAAAACCACGAGGCAAACGATTGAGTCAAGATATTACGTAGGTGTTATGGAGATCCGTTCTCCATGAGAACACAAACGGTAATTGGTTCTTGTGACACATAAGTACGTCCTTTCGTAACGCTGTCGAGGAATGTCTCGCCTAAGAACAGCCTCACTGTTTTTAACACTAAACCTACCACGAACCGGTCAAATGATCGTTTTAAAAATTTTGTTTAGAATTTCTAACGCACAATGTTACTTTAGCGCACATTTAGCTTCACGATTTTTCATACAGCATACGTACAATGAATTTTTCAATATTCGCTTCTATTCTTATTGTTTGTTTTCCGAGAAAAATATGTAGTCTCTTTTGTCTATAACGATCGGGCGTTTTATTTTGGTCCTCTAGAATCTCCCATTAAAATTTGTCCCAGAAGTGGCCGAACAACCTGTATTATAGTCCAGTATTCAGTTTCCATTGTCTTAGGACAGTCTAATAACGCGTATTAAAAATACTAAAACTTTAGACGCGTGCAGTTCCGAAACTACTAGGGATTTATTAATTATTAAGGTATTGTCAGAGGCGGCAAGGCCTCCCCTTTAAAACGGTTTTTGGTTTTTGTCGATCGGACTTACCGTTTCCGAGATATCGTAATTTATGTAAAGGGGTATTTTTCTTAATTTGACTATCGCTGTCTTCGTCTGTCGCGTCTCGTTGGACCTCCTTGTCGCACGTGAGTCGAGACAGTCACGTGACGCACTGTTTACTATTTTCACGCGCGCGAGTTCATTGATAAACAATGAATGTAAACAAAGGCTCCGGAACCGTCGTATCTCCGAAACTAGCCACCGCATCGACTTGAAACTAAAATCGCTATATCTCCGGAACTAATAAAGCTATCGTCTCGTACAAACGCTCGTTTTAAAGGGCATTTCATCCTCTATCCGATGACTATAACAACTATTATAATTTATGCTATCTTCTATGTTTATTTTCACATTTACTTTGACGCTACATACCTAAATCTAAAAAAGATCTAGGGTCTGGGTTAGGTCTGGGTTATGTCTCGGTTAGGTCTGGGTTAGGTCTGGGTTATGTCTCGGTTAGGTCTGGGTTAGGTCTGGGTTATGTCTCGGTTAGGTCTGGGTTAGGTCTGGGTTAGGTCTGGGTTATGTCTCGGTTAGGTCTGGGTTAGGTCTGGGTTATGTCTCGGTTAGGTCTGGGTTAGGTCTGGTTTACGTCTGGGTTAGGTCTGGATTATTAAGATAATTTGGATTATTAACTAATCCAGACCTAACCCAGACCTAACCGAGATATAACTCAGATCTAAACCAGACCTAACCCAGATCTAACTCAGATCTAATCCAGACCTAACCCAGAGCTAACTCAGATCTAATCCTGACCTAACCCAGACCTAACCCAGATCTAACTTAGATCTAAACCAGACCTAACCCAGATCTAACTCAGATCTAAACCAGACCTAACTCAGATCTAAACCAGACCTAACCCAGATCTAACTCAGATCTAATCCAGACCTAACTCAGATCTAACTCAGATCTAATCCAGACCTAACCCAGACCTAACCCAGATCTATTCTTAGTCTGGGTTAGGTCTGGTTTAAGTCTGGTTTACGTCTGGGTTAGGTCTGGGTTAGGTCTGGATTAGGTCTGGGTTAGGTCTGGATTAGGTCTGGGTTAGGTCTGGGTTAGGTCTGGGTTATGTCTCGGTTAGGTCTGGGTTAGGTCTGGGTTATGTCTCGGTTAGGTCTGGGTTAGGTCTGGGTTATGTCTCGGTTAGGTCTGGGTTAGGTCTGGGTTATGTCTCGGTTAGGTCTGGGTTAGGTCTGGTTTACGGCTGGGTTAGGTCTGGATTATTAAGATAATTTGGATTATTAACTAATCCAGACCTAACCCAGACCTAACCGAGATATAACTCAGATCTAAACCAGACCTAACCCAGATCTAACTCAGATCTAATCCAGACCTAACCCAGAGCTAACTCAGATCTAATCCTGACCTAACCCAGACCTAACCCAGATCTAACTTAGATCTAAACCAGACCTAACCCAGATCTAACTCAGATCTAAACCAGACCTAACCCAGATCTAACTCAGATCTAAACCAGACCTAACCCAGATCTAACTCAGATCTAATCCAGACCTAACTCAGATCTAACTCAGATCTAATCCAGACCTAACCCAGACCTAACCCAGATCTATTCTTAGTCTGGGTTAGGTCTGGTTTAAGTCTGGTTTACGTCTGGGTTAGGTCTGGGTTAGGTCTGGATTAGGTCTGGGTTAGGTCTGGATTAGGTCTGGGTTAGGTCTGGGTTAGGTCTGATTTACGCCTGGGTTAGGTCTGGGTTAAAGAAGCTGATTTTAAAGGAAGCAAACGTCGCCCAGAATATTAAACTTCTTCTGGAATTTGCCAAAAGACAAAGTGAACAATTGCTACCTCAGAACGAATATGATGAAAATGAACAGAATCCTCCTCGAATAACATATCCTGCCCCAAAAGAATCCTCTTTGAACCGCCTTCCAATTCTGCTTCGAATTGGAGGCTAAAAAGTAGCAAAGTTTAATGTTTTATGAATAGAGGAGGGTGAACAGAAATAGTCTACGTTTTCCACGAAATCCTTCAACGGGGCGTCGTATCGTTTAAAGAAGGATTCACGAAGACAGAGTCCCTAGGTCCAGAACAAACAGACAATTTAGCTCGGTGTTAAGGGCATACACAGTGTCTGGTGGTAACAAAAGTGAACCAAGGGAGAGGTACTTGGCCCTGCGGAGCAAAAAATCGGGGGTTGCTTTCGGTGACTGATACGGCCCTGACTAACGAGCCTCCACCGGACGATCGTTCCGGACTCTTAAAGCCTCGAAGGGGTGGTCTTTCCTTCTCCGTTGCTCGCGGAGGCGCATTAGGCACCGTCCAACCTCGTATCAATCACTCGACAACCCTGATCGCTCCTTCGTCCGCCTCCAGGGTTGACAGAACCGGAGGTGACGCGATTGAATACCACCCTAAAGGACCGCCGCGATGACGACGCTCCTGAAAAGTCCGGGAAAGGAAACGTTTCTCATGCGAATGCACCCGGGTTAATGTTCGAAAGACGATCGCTGACTAACGAGGCACTCGTTACACGGTGATATTAAACGAAAATCCTCGGAAAACAGGATCTTTTTAAGCGAAAATCGACGCATTTAACACCTCAACTGCCCCTAGTCACCCAAATACAGAGAACAGGACTTATTTTACATTAACCAAATGAGGGGTACGCTGATAACTCTTGGAATTCCCAACAGACGTCTTAAGATTGACCTTTTGGTTCTAAGCCAATCGACTGATCAAAACCCTTAACACGTGGGTGATGGAACAGTCCAAGCTTTGAGCTTCTCTCTGTACCAGGATGAAGAAGAACTAGCAACAGGGGGGATCGATCGGGGGGATGAGGATCAACCAGCGAGTACTCATCACGAAGAAGCTATCACATCACGATTTTAAGCCTAAACGACATCTCCATCTGGGCGATCCCGCGGTCCACAGGCCGGACATCCTGAGAGTCGAGACGTGGAGTCGTTCGGAGTCTTTGCAATTCAAATTCACGATCCCCCATCCGGAGGGCCTTGACAAATGTCGCGGGGAAAAAAGGCCGCGATCGAGAGACGGACAAGACAATGGGATGTTTAGAGGCCTACGGGGGACACGTGGATCGTTCGAGGAGCAAGGACGTGAACATCGATCCCTTGGATCCCCCTGGTGCCACCTGCGGGAGCCAATTTGCCTGCCAAGACGACGACAAGGATCACTCGTTCGACAAAGTGGCCTTGCGCGTGGCTCTGCCCATGGTTCCGCGTAAATCTGATCGGACTTTCGGGGTTCGAAGTTGAGAAGGGAGCCATTGTGTTTGGGGAGACGGGTCCAATTGAATCGTACCGTTTCGACTTGCGGGCTTTCTGTTAGAGGTAAAGGCAAGGTAGATATAAAGCGAGTTTGCTTCTGTTTGTACGCGTAAATAATTAATTTTTTCAGAACAATTTGAAATTTTTTTTTTCGTCGACAAAATTTAAGCACCTTCTCGAATTTTTTTCTAGAGAGTCGATAGGATTTCGGGGGTATATCTATTGACCAAAAATGATTATAAATGACCCCTGCAATGGAAAATAATTTTTCCAGAACGATTCGAAAGTTTTCAATTTTGACAAAAAATTGAATTTTTACTTAATTTTTTTCTCGAAAATGGTTAGGATTTTGGGGGTATGTCTATTGACCAAAAATGATTATAAATGACCCCTGCAATGGAAAATAATTTTTCCAGAACGATTCGAAAGTTTTCAATTTTGAGAAAAAATTGAATTTTTACTGAATTTTTTTCTCGAAAATGGTTAGGATTTTGAGGGTATGTCTATTAACCAAAAATGGTTATATTTGATCCCAGAACCAAGAAATAATTTTTTTAGGACGATTTAAAAAGTTTCTTTTTCGTCGAAATATTTCAGCAGCGACCCTGTGCAATATTTCATAGAAATTCGTTTTTCATTTTTAATAATTTTGTTTGACGCCCTATAGAAAAGTTCTCTAATACTTTTTAGTAGGTACCCATGAGCTCTACTTCTGAAAAAAGTTTCATTCATATATATTCACTATTGCAGGAGTTATGGCTGTTTGAAAATTGGACCAGTTTTATGTAGTTTTTCTCATTTTATGTGGTCAAGGAACAACTTTCTCAATATTGTTAGAATTTCTACGTATTCTTCGCTAAAATACGCGTTGTTTGCCACTTCAAACATTAAAATCCTTCAATCCGTTCAGAAGTTATGGCATTTTAAAGATACGCATGACATTTTGGAGTTGCATTTCTGGGACTCAAATTATATTTTCAGTGAGGAATTTTTTTCTCGGAAATGGTTAGAGTTTCGAGGATATGTCTATTCACCAAAGATGATTGTATTTGACTCCTCTAGCTAAAACTAATTTTTTTAGAACGATTTGAAATTTTTTAATTTTGTCGAAAAATTGTACAACTTCTCGAATTTTTTTCTAGAAAATGTGTAGGATTTCAGGGCTATGTATAATGACCAAAAATTATTGTAATGGACCCCTGCAACCAAATATAATTTTTTCAGAACGATTTGAAATTTTTCAATTTTGTCAAAAAAATTTATACCTTCTCGAATTTTTTTCTCGAAAATGTGTAGGAATTTGGAGGTATGCCTATTGACCAAAAATGATTGTAATTAACTCTCCTAGCCAAGAATAATTTTTTTAGAACGATTAGAAATTTTTTAATTTCTTCGAAAAATTTAAGCACCTTCTCGAATTTTTTTCTCGAAACTGGATAGGATTTCGGGGGTACGTCTATTGACCAAAAACAATCATAAATGACCCCTGAAACCGAAAATAATTTTCCCTGAACGATTTGAAATTTTTCAATCACCAAATTTATATTCTTGATTTTCGTCTTATTTTGGACTCCAAAATTTCCCCTAAAAATTTTTCCTGCATATATTTATGCAACACAAAATATTATTGTACAAATTCTTAAAATTCTGCATATTTTTCATTGTTAGCACAGGCTATGAATATTTAAAATCAATTAAAAATTCGTTAATATGTGCAATTTAGAATTGGACAATGATCTCGTGGCTGTTAAAACGCTAAAGACCTCAGAACGAAGAGCAATTGCGAAGACTAGGGGTTGAGAAACTTTTAGAACCCCATTTCGACTGGCACCATCCACCCCGCTCTCCCCACAATGACGCTTTTTCCGACGGTTAATTTTCAGGATACTTCTTAATTATAATGAGACACTTTGGGATCTGCCAGAGAATCCAACGAAACAAACGCGGAGGAGATTTATGTAAATCGACGGCTAATGTCTTCTGGCATTATTCCTTGGGTTAGATGCCCGCGAGGGAGGAGCGGGAAAGTAGAAAAAATACGCACTTTCACCCACACTTTCTCACCTAAACACGCCTCAACGTGTGCGTTCAACTCTGATTCATTATTCAAGTACAATGTTGCTTGTAAAATTGCTTTCTGAAGATTGTCATAACTAATATATTTCCCGTTAAGTATGACGGAGAGTTAAGGCTTGGAAAAAAATATATTTGCACTTCTATTTATTTATAGAATGTCGTTGTAAACTATTATACATTCTGATTAAAATTTCTATTGCTTTTTAACAATTTACCGACCGATAGACTATTAATCGACTGTTTTACCGGCCAACGCTTACCGACCGATAGCCTATTAATCAACTGTTTTATCGGTCGGTAAGCGTTTGTCGGTAAAACAGTTGATTAATAGGCTATCGGTCGGTAATGTGTTAAGTAATTGTCTTTTACTGTTATAATAAATGCAAACTCATATATTTATTAATAAAATTACTAAAATAAGAGCTTCGTAGAGGGTTCTTTCAACCCCCAAATACAATAATTCCTATCTTACTCGAGTTTTTGTTATATTTTTGCACATTAAATGCAATTTCTACAGTTTCTTGACACTCTAAATTTCCCATGAATGCATAAATATCCGCCAGTCTATTTATAACAATTCTAACGAAGTTTGCAGAGGGCAAAAAGGAAGTGAAACCCAATCACAGAGGTAAAAGTATCCAACTACAGGGTTCGATTGAGTCACAAATTTATTCTCCACGCATCGAGAGTGGTTTCAAAAAAGAAAAATCACCGACGCGTCGAGTATCTGCACAGTGTACCAATAATTATAATTAGACCGTGCACGTACACACGGGGAGGGGAAAAGAAGGAGAAACACAGGGGGGCGAGTACCAGTAACGATCCGTCTAGGGACGATCGTTTACATAATGATCCCCCCGGAATCCTACGAAAATTAATTGCCGATAAGATCGAACGGTCCCAGGATGGAATAAAGAGAAAGCCGTTAATTGCGCGATCGGTCTTCGGGGTCTGCACTTTACCAGGAAATTGATACGCCAATCGCGTCGCACATGTGCAACTATAGTCAAGTTACAATCTTTTCAATTTACGTCCACGATTCGTTACACCGTCACTTTTTTCCCTGGTCCGTGTGTATTCACGTGACAGAGAACGCGGGACCGGGTAATCTCTTCGTCATGTCTAATTGGTAATCGCCGGACATCAATATCTGCCACTGGATTTTTCTTATGGACGATCGTACCGTAACGATTATTGTACGATTTCCTACTGTCTGGTTGGTATTCGTACACGACGAGAGACGGATGTATCGAACATTGCGACACGATCGACCTTTTCTGTTATTCTTTACCTTTTTCTCGTTGTATTAACCCGTTGCACTCCTGTGTCCCACATGACATTTTTTCAAATCCAAACCAAACCAAATCATACACTTGCAAAATTATAAAATGCAACAATAGTGTAAATGAGACCTAACCCAGATCTAATCCAGATCTAATCCAGACCTAACCCAGACCTAACTCAGATCTAATCCAGACCTAACCCAGACCTAACTCAGATCTAATCCAGACCTAACCCAGACCTAACTCAGATCTAATCCAGACCTAACCCATACCTAACTCAGACCTAATCCAGACCTAACCCAGACCTAACTCAGATCTAATCCAGACCTAACCCATACCTAATTCAGACCCAATCCAGACCTAACCCAGACCTAACTCAGATCTAATCCAGACCTAACCCAGACCTAACCCATACCTAATTCAGTCCTAATCCAGACCTAACCCAGACCCTAGATCTGGGTTAGGTCTGGGTTAGGTCTGGATTAGATCTGAGTTAGATCTGAGTTAGGTCTGGGTTAGGTCTGGATTAGATCTAAGTTAGCTTTGGGTTAGGTCTGGATTAGATATGAATTAGAACTGGGTTAGGTCTGTTTTAGGTCTGGGTTAGGTCTGGGTTAGGTCTGGATTAGATCTGAGTTAGGTCTGGGTTAGGTCTGGATTAGATCTGAGTTAGATCTGGGTTAGGTCTGGATTAGATCTGAGTTAGGTCTGGGTTAGGTCTGGTTTAGATCTGAGTTAGATCTGGGTTAGGTCTGGATTAGATCTGAGTTAGGTCTGGGTTAGGTCTGGTTTAGATCTGAGTTAGATCTGGGTTAGGTCTGGATTAGTTAATAAATCAGACCTAACCCAGACCTAACCCAGACGTAAATCAGACCAAACCCAGACCTAACCCAGACCTAACCCAGAACTAATCCAGACCTAACCCAGACCTAACCCAGACGTAAACCAGACCTAACCCAGACCTAACCCAAACGTAAACCAGACCTAACCCAGACCTAACCCAGACGTAAATCAGACCTAATCCAGACCTAACCCAGACCTAACTCAGACCTAATCCAGACCTAACCCAGACGTAAACCAGACCTAACCCAGACCTAACCCAGATCCTAGATCTGGGTTAGGTCTGGATTAGATCTGAGTTAGATCTGAGTTAGGTCTGGGTTAGGTCTGGATTAGATCTGAGTTAGCTCTGGGTTAGGTCTGGATTAGATCTGAATTAGATCTGGGTTAGGTCTGGTTTAGATCTGAGTTAGATCTGGGTTAGGTCTGGTTTAGGTCTGGTTTAGGTCTGGGTTAGATCTGGATTAGTTAATAATCCAAATTATCTTAACCCTTTGCACTCCTATGTCGAGTGTGATTCGACATCAATTTTGATCTCAGGAGCACCTTCGTCAAGTCCCACTCGACATTTTTTCAAGTCCAAACCAAAGAGATATCATACACTTGCAGAATTATAAAATGCAACTATAGTGTAATTGAATTTGTTTGTTCCTCTATCCACGTTTAAATTGCCCTATTTTTTAGTTAACGTAGATTTAAAATAGGCGTTGGGATTTGCTGGTAACAAAATTTATTGATATTATTGTTTATTTCATTAACGTGCACTTTGTTAACCTAAATGTTCCATAGAATTCTGATTTATTCAAATTATGTTTTAAATTGCATTGATTTTCTTTTTTTTTTTACCTTCCTGAATTTTTTTCTCGAAAGCGCGTAGGATTTCCGGGGCATTCGTATTCACAAAAAATGATTGTATTTGATCCCAGAACCAAGAAATAATTTTTTTATAACGATTTGAAACATTTTTTTTTCGTCGAAAAATTTCAGTATATACTCGAATTTTTTTCTCGAAAATGTGTAGGATTTCGGGGCTATGTATAATGACCAAAAATAATTGTAATGGACCCCCGCAACCGAATATAATTTTTTCGGAACGATTTGAAATTTTTCAATTTTGTCGAAAAATTTCATACGTTCTCGAATTTTTTTCTCGAAAGTGGCTAGGAATTCGGTGGTATATCTATTCACCAAAAATGCTTATAATTGACTGCTGTAACTAAATATAATTTTTTCAGAACGATTTGAAATTTTTCAATTTTGTCGACAAAATTTCATACATTCTCGAATTTTTTTCTCGAAACTGGGTAGGAATTCGGGGGTATATCTATTCACCAAAAATACTTGTAATAGACTCCTGTAACTAAATATAATTTTTTCAAAATTATTTGAAATTTTTTATTAGAAAAAATAATATGTTTCTACTCACTCGGATCTGTGTAAAACTCGCAGCCACTCTTCTTGATGATGACTGGATAGTCGACGTCGTAAAACTGCATCAACTTTGACCACTCCTCGGCAGTTACCACGGAATATCTGCAACAAAATTTAGAAACATAAATTAGTAAATATAAAACACCAACACACAAACATATATGTGTCTTTAAAGTTTTCACATAATTTTCATCATCATAATTCATCACTTTCATAATTTTCGCAGTATCAAATTCTGGAAGTACAATATTCCTAGAATTTTTAAAAAAGATTCGTAGTTTTCCTTAAAAATTTAAAAAAAATAAAATAATTCTAATAAAATTACAATTAGATATAATTACAATTCGATGAACAACAAACGGAAGTACAAACGATCCATTAAATAAATAATCAAAATCCGAATCAAATTTCTTCATTTCAAATTTCCTTTCTTTCGCAAATTTTAAACTGTAAGCTCGAAAAGTCTTATTCACAAATAAGAAGATAATTGAATTTGGAAAATCGAATACTGTTTCCGCTTACGCCAAAGTTCAAATCGAACTCTGTTACACGTATACAAAATGAACGATCAAACTCGATTTTCTCGAAAACGAAGTTCCAAAACGAGCAAATTTCAGTGGTGAAATGAAAAGGATCAGTGATGAAAACGATGGTTTTAGTTTATTTTCTAGGGGGTCACGTAATTTCCATTTTTCAGTTACCTTATTTCTCAAATGAAATTTGACGAATGATTTCTAGATGGACACCGTGTATAGGGTGTTGCAAGTGCTCTTCGTCGAACGAAATATTACGACGCCAGGTATTTAGCGGGATTTTTCAAAGTGTTATTGATCATAGCGGTGCGAGATGCCGGTGCGGTACGCGGAGCTTCAGGAACCACGCCAGGATCAGGCGAACAATCGCTGGGCAAAAAGCTGGAGCCGCTGCGCGGGCAAGAAATTTCTAATTTGCGGTATAATTAAGGGAGACGGGGCAAAAACCATCACGGATTCTACGCCGTTGCCGGAAAATCGTGAATTCCGCCTTGCGCGAATACGCCCCTGGCTATCGCTCGTAGACCGACTCTGTGCGCGTTTTCATCCTTTGCAGATTGTTAAGTAAATAATTCATCGAGGCAGAGCTCCGTTATATACAGTGACTCTCGAAACATTTCCAACATTGTCCACTAAAATTTTAAACAATAAAAATATGCATGTTATACCTCAGTTCTGAAAGTAAACTATTATGAGACACGGATGTCTCTATTATAGAGCACTAATTGGATACCTCTATTATAGAGCACTGTTGGATTCCTCTATTTGATAGCTCTATTAGATCAATCTATTGAATAGTTGTATTGGATACCTCTATTGTAGAGCTCTATTGAGTACATTTGTTATAGAGCTCTATTGAGTACCTCTATCATAGAGCTCTATTGGATAACTCTATGTGATATCTCTATTACAGAGCTCTATTGGATAACTCTATGGGATTACTCTATTATTGAACTCTAATTGGATACCTCTATTCTAGAGTTCTATTGAGTACCTCTATTGTAAAGCTCCATTGAGTACCTCTGTTATAGAATTCTATTGAGTACCTCTTTTAGAAAGCACTATTGAGTATCTCTATTATAGAACTCTATTGAATACCTCTATTACAGAGCTCTATTGGTTAACTCTATGGAATATCTCTATTACAAAGCTCGAATTGGATACCTCTATTATAGAGCTCTGTTGGATTCCTCTATTTGATAGCTTTATTAGATCATTCTATTGAATAGTTGTATTGGATACCTCCTATTATATAGCTCTATTGTAGAGCTCTATTGAGTACCTCTGTTATAGAGCTCTATTGAGTACCTCTATCATAGAGCTCTATTGGATAACTCTATGAGATATCTCTATTATAGAGCTCTATTGGATAAATCTATGGGATATCTCTATTATAGAGCTCTATTGGGTAACTCTATGGGATTACTCTATTATAGAACTCTAATTGGATACCTCTATTCTAGAGTTCTATTGAGTACCTCTATTGTAAAGCTCCATTGAGTACCTCTGTTATAGAATTCTATTGAGTACCTCTTTTAAAAAGCTCTATTGAGTATCTCTATTATAGAACTCTATTGAGTACCTCTATTACAAAGCTCTATTGGATAACTCTATGGGATATCTCTATTATAAAGCTCTATTGGATAACTCTATGGGATTACTCTATTATAGAACTCTAATTGGATACCTCTATTCTAGAGTTCTATTGAGTACCTCTATTGTAAAGCTCCATTGAGTACCTCTGTTATAGAATTCTATTGAGTACCTCTTTTAAAAAGCTCTATTGAGTATCTCTATTATAGAACTCTATTGAGTACCTCTATTACAGAGCTTTATTGGTTAACTCTATGGGATATCTCTATTATAGAGCTCTAATTGGATACCTATATTATAGAGCTCTGTTGGATTCCTCTATTTGATAGCTCTATTAGATCATTCTATTGAATAGTTGTATTGGATACCTCTATTATATAGCTCTATTGTAGAGCTCTATTGAGTACCTCTGTTATAGAGCTCTATTGAGTACCTCTATCATAGAGCTCTATTGGATAACTCTATGAGATATCTCTATTATAAAGCTCTATTGGATAACTCTATGGGATTACTCTATTATAGAACTCTAATTGGATACCTCTATTCTAGAGTTCTATTGAGTACCTCTATTGTAAAGCTCCATTGAGTACCTCTGTTATAGAATTCTATTGAGTACCTCTTTTAAAAAGCTCTATTGAGTATCTCTATTATAGAACTCTATTGAGTACCTCTATTACAGAGCTTTATTGGTTAACTCTATGGGATATCTCTATTATAGAGCTCTAATTGGATACCTATATTATAGAGCTCTGTTGGATTCCTCTATTTGATAGCTCTATTAGATCATTCTATTGAATAGTTGTATTGGATACCTCTATTGTAGAGCTCTATTGGGTACTTTTGTTATAGAGCTCTATTGAGTACCTCTATCATAGAGCTCTAATTTGAAACCTCTATTAGACATATCTACTATATAAATTACAACATTCTCTACCATTTTACTATCTATAATATTTCTTTACAGTCATCACGTATTAAGAACACTACTTTTGAGAAACATCGCATTAAAAGACGAGCTCCATTCCACTTGCAAAATGGATCCCAAGTAATAAGAAGGTTAAAAACCACAGATATAATATATTTTAACCAACCTTCGGTATTTATCACCCGACAAAACCTGATCTTCAGGCTCGAATAAACAAATTTAACGTCTCAGATTCTGTAAACGGTGTCGAAAGTACCGATGTGAGCAACGTTTATAGAATACCACGCGCGTTTATGAACGGAACGCGATGGTCGCGCCGCGTAGCGGAGAAAAAGTGTACCAACGCTCGTTAAACGGTTTAATTTGAAATTGTCGCCTGGCGGATAATAAAAATTAGCGTCGGATACGTCCCCCCGACGGCGTGAGCAGAAATTTATGGAGGCTGCGGGACGAACGACAAACTGATACGGGACGACGATGATTGTCGACCGATAATTAGTTGCGCGACATTAATTTCGATTCAGCGCAATATGCCGCGCGGTCTCATTTGAATTTTCACGGGGCAAAAACCGCCCCCTGGACGAGCTTGTCCTCTCTCCTCGTGTATTTGCCTAACGCACGAATAATGGCGGATGCAGCATCGTCAGCCAGAGAAAAATCGAGGGAATCAGAGAAATACTCGTCCGGGATTCGAAAAAAGGAACACGAAGACAGGATATCGCCCGCGTTTATTCAATATAATTCCAGCTAACTTACACTCGTGATAATTAATCCAATAAATCTAAATAAAACGTCCATTGCAGATTATCGATTATTTAGATACAAATAAATTGGACCAATGATTTTTTCGTTACATAGTAATTAAACCTTCACATGTGTAATGTCAAAATTAAAATTAACACGCTAACTAAATAGGAATATTCTCAAAATTTTGTCAAATTATAAGGCAATATACATATATATATTAACTAGCATGCCTCGTCTCGGGTTCGCCCGACCTTGTGCAAAACTAATTAATGACGAGACGATCGTCCTGACATATATATCCGCGATAATGCAATTCTCTCGCGAGAAAGCGCTCGATGAGCTCCGCCACCTGGCGGTAACATCGCGGTACTGCTACGGGGCGAGGTATCGCGCGGGCCGAATACGCGCATCATGAAAGTGCGCGTATAACGCATATTCGTAGAAATTTTTCGATGTTTTTTTTTTATAAACCATCAGTGAAAGTAGACCTTTAATAAATAAAGTAGACGAGTTTAATAAATTACCTTTGTGAAACAGTTTATTTATCGAGTTTGTTTTCAAATAATTTGATCGATGGCCAAGAATCGAGAGGAAAGGTCGAAGATCGTCGGGGAAAAATGATTTTTTTAACGGGTCTCGACACAGTCGAGGGTGAACAGCTATCTTAGGCAGATAGTGGACAATGGTTTAGCATAATGGTCAGAGGGGTCTGCCACGTTTGGCCCCCGAGGCCGTGCTGGTGACATTTTCGCGTATCCATCACGTCACGCGAGCTCGAAGGTTTCGAGAAATGGAAGAAAGCGGTGCCAGGAGGTCACTCACTTTCGTTTTATAATACAGTCGACTTCTCTTCGTGCTGACATTCGGAATTTTCTTTGAAAGAAAAAACGTTGCAACGGGGAAATTGATTATTGAACTTTTACCATCAATAACTTCCTAACGAATGAATTTAGGGCATAAGTGTGTTAGTACTTTTATGTAGAGCATTAGAAATTGCATCGATCGGTGCAGTCAAAAATGTAGGTTTTCATTTTTTTAAAAAAAGATGCATTTTTCTGATGCACCAATGCACAAAAGTGCATAGAATTAGTTGCAACGGGTAAATTGATCATTGAACTTTTATGTAGAGCATAAGAAACTGCATCGATTGGTGCAGTCAAAAATGTAGGTTTCCATTTTTTAAAAAAAGATGCATTTTTATGATGCACCAATGCACAAAAGTGCATCAAATTAGTTGCATCGAGTTATTCAACTTTCACTAGTAACACAATTTTCTATATATATACTTTTTTGTAGGTATCCATCAGCTCTACTTCTCTACTAAATTTCAATACGATACGTCCACTATTGTAGGAGTTATGGTCGTTTGAAAATTGGACCATTTTTATTGGGTTTTTCTCATTTTACAGGGTCAAGGAACAACTTTTTCAATATTGTTATATTTTCTACATATTCTACACCAAAATACGCGTTGTTTGCCTTTTGGAAAATTAAAATCCACCAATCCGTTCAGAAGTTATGACATTTTAAAGATTCGCATGAAATTTTCAGGCAACATAAATTACATTTTTGATTAGGAATTTTTTTCTCGAAAATGGGTAGGATTTCAGGGGTATGTCTATTCACCGAAAATGATTGTAATTGACCCCCGCAACCGAGAATAATTTTTCCAAATCGATTTGAAATTTTTTTTTTCCGTCGAAAAATTCCAAACCTTCTCGAATTTTTTTCTCGAAAGTGAGTAGGATTTCGGGGCTATGTATAATGACAAAAAATAATTGTAATGGACCCCTGCGATCGAAAATAATTTTTTCAGAACGATTTGAAATTTTTCAATTTTGTCGAAAAATTTCATACATTCTCGAATTTTTTTCTCAAAAGTGGGTAGGATTTCGGGGTTAAGTCCAATGACCAAAAATTATTGTAATTGACCCTCGCAACCGAATATAATTTTTTTAGAACGATTTAATATTTTTCAATTTCGTCTAAAAGTTTCAGTATCTGCTCGAATTTTTTTCTCTAAAGTGGGTGGGATTTCAATTCGATAAGAAAACAAAGAAGCAGAAAAATTACTTACAATTCGTTGTTAATCGTGGGTGGATACAGAAACCCTTTGTGTGGCTCGCAGAGAAGCGTGGCGTTTCGAACGCCAACTGGCGGTGCTTTCGAGAACACTTCAGCGTACCTGAAACAAGAAATTACAACAGTCGTTAGAATATCGTTAAAAAGAAAGAAAAAAACGATCATTCAAACATCTTGAAACAGTCGTCACTAGACTGTGGATCTTCATGCAAATTCATATTTTTATTAATAAAATTGATGTGAAATTGGAGCTTCGTAGCTCAATTCGTACCTTACTTTAAGTATCTATAGAGATTTTTATGTTCGCGCAAAACTCAAGGCCTATTGAACCGATCTTCCTCAAATTTTGACACGTTATTTTTGCATACTCTATGATGGGCATCGCCTATGTAGCATGTCTCAGAAGCGCGTTATTAACACGTAATTTATGTGCAAAGATTTCAGGTGTACGTCTGTTTGGCGGACCACCGTGACCCCTATATACGACAGTCTACATGCGCGCGCATGCCCGTAGCAGTACTGCGATGTTACCGCCAGGTGGCGAAGCTTCTCGAGCGCTTTCTCGCGAGAGAATTGCATTGTCGCGGATATATACGTCAGGACGATCGTCTGGTCATAAATTCACTTTTCCCTCTAACTCCAAACATGAAATCTAATTAGATAAAACATTACACAACAACACCAACCTAACATACTAATTGCAGGTTATAGGGAGTAAAACCGCGGTACTGCAAACACACAGTGAGTAACCCCCAAAAAAAAAAAAAAAAAAAAATAAAAAATATGTCATAAATTGCTTTTGCACAAAGCCGAGACGGGGCATGGTTTCTTATATTCTTGCAATATTAACTAAATTCTGTAGATTTTTGAAAACTAAAATTTCCCATAAATGCATAAACATCCGCCAGTCTGAGTCATTACTTTTCCCGAATCCCTTTCGAACGAGCGTTTCAAACGACAACCGCCCCCTGCCTTGCATGATAAATCCCCCGCGGCATTAAAAATATATTTTCGGGATTATTTTTTACGAACACTGTCAGCCAGTTAATCGTTTCGAATAACGCAACCTCGCCCCGTGACACGTCTTTCGGGGCCGTGGACCAGAAAGACGACGAGGAGGAACGCTTCCTTCGGGACATTCCGGGCCGGGGGGAGGGGTGGAGATGTGTCGGGGGATTGGGGTTGTGCATCATTTTTCACATACCACGAGAGGGCGGACGGTTTTTGCCGTCCCCCTACCCGTCTGCCATCCAGATAATGCTCTTAAAGACAGATATCTCCCGCGAAACGAGCCAGGTACGCGATCGTAGGCGGAGAGCACAGTCGAACGAGGAAATCTGCTTGGATTTCTACGTACAGAGCGTTTCCACCCCCCTACAACACTGGCGACAATTGCATAGAGCGCGATTTTTCATTCCAACGCGGATAAAAATTTAGTCTAGTTCAATTTCTACAGTGTTCACAGTGAAAATCGTCCACCATGGTTAACTATATATCAATCTTCGTAAAAGTCTAACTACCGGTAAAAAATATGTACATGTCACGAACAGCGAACTATTTTCTTTTTATTATGAAGTGATATAACAAAGAAATACAAATTTTAGTAAAATAATAATTACATTACAGCATTTTAAATGCACATGTCTGAAACGAAAAATTATTTTTGGTTGCGGGGGTCAATTACAATAATTTTTGGTCATTAGACTTAACCTCGAAATCCTACCCAGTTTCGAGCAAAAAATTCGAGAATGTATGAAAAAACGTTCCCACGTTCCGATACAGAGAATAAATGAAAATATGAAAATCCCAGCATCGCGAACTTGTCCCCTCGCCATGTTAAAAACCCTGAAAATCGCCCAGTCACAGGAACGCGTCCACCTAGAGGGATGAAAAAGAAGCTCGCGAAACCTGTTTCGGGAACCGCGAGGTCGTCGTGGAAAAGCAAATATCCGCGACGGAGTATTTAAAAAAATGTCTCTGCCAGCCGGATACCCTCGAGTGGGTTTTCCAGAAGCGAATACGCGTATTAATTATGAGGCTTGTTCAAACAGTCGAACGCAGGGAGGCGCGGGCACGGCGGAGAAAATTGGTCACCCTTATTACAGTCGAACCAGGGACACTCTGTTGTCCGGGCTGTCTGTATCCCTCTATTCCCCTCACGTCGCGAATGCTCCTCGTTCTAATTTTTTTTATTTCTCATTCGCAGGCTTTGTTTAACTTTTGTCGCGGAATTTTTCCGAGCTCGCGGCGATTATTGCTCCCTGGAGATAGGAGGAGGAAAACAGGAGAACTCCCGCACAAGGGGGTGGTTCTACCAAAGGGTGGGAGAGAAAGGGTCAGTCGCGATTGTCGAGGAAATCGTTCGGAAATATCTCGATAATTTTCGTGGTTCCATCTTGCTCTGCTGCTGAGTGCAAAGGGTTAAGATAATTTGGATTATTAACTAATCCAGACCTAACCCAGATCTAACTCAGATCTAAACCAGACCTAACCCAGATCTAACTCAGATCTAATCCAGACCTAACCCAGAGCTAAGCCAGATCTAATCCAGACCTAACCCAGACCTAACTCAGATCTAACTCAGATCTAATCCAGACCTAACCCAGATCTAGGGTCTGGGTTAGGTCTGGGTTAGGTCTGGGTTATGTCTCGGTTAGGTCTGGGTTAGGTCTGGGTTATGTCTCGGTTAGGTCTGGGTTAGGTCTGGGTTATGTCTCGGTTAGGTCTGGGTTAGGTCTGGGTTATGTCTCGGTTAGGTCTGGGTTAGGTCTGGGTTAGGTCTGGGTTATGTCTGGGTTATGTCTCGGTTAGGTCTGGGTTATGTCTCGGTTAGGTCTGGGTTAGGTCTGGTTTATGTCTCGGTTAGGTCTCGGTTAGGTCTGGGTTAGGTCTGGGTTATGTCTCGGTTAGGTCTGGGTTAGGTCTGGGTCATGTCTCGGTTAGGTCTGGGTTAGGTCTGGGTCATGTCTCGGTTAGGTCTGGGTTAGGTCTGGTTTATGTCTCGGTTAGGTCTCGGTTAGGTCTGGGTTAGGTCTGGTTTACGTCTGGGTTAGGTCTGGATTATTAACTAAACCAGACCTAACCCAGATCTAACTCAGATCTAATCCAGACCTAACCCAGATCTAACTTAGATCTAGTCCAGACCTAACCCAGATCTAACTTAGATCTAATCCAGACCTAACCCAGACCTAACCCAGATCTAACTCAGATCTAATCCAGACCTAACCCAGATCTAACTTAGATCTAATCCAGACCTAACCCAGATCTAACTTAGATCTAATCCAGACCTAACCCAGATCTAACTTAGATCTAAACCAGACCTAACCCAGACCTAACTCAGATCTAATTCAGATCTAATCCAGACATAACCCAGATCTAATCCAGACCTAACCCAGACCTAACTCAGATCTAATCCAGACCTAACCCAGACCTAACCCAGATCTAGGGTCTGGGTTAGGTCTGGGTTAGGTCTGATTTACGTCTGGGTTATGTCTGGGTTAGGTCTGGGTTAAAGAAGCTGATTTTAAAGGAAGCAAACGTCGCCAAAGAATACTAAACTTCTTCTGGAATTTGCCAAAAGACAAAGTGAACAATTGCTACCTCAGAACGAATAAGATGAAAATGAACAGAATCCTCCTCGAATAACATATCCTGGCCCAAAAGAATCCTCTTTGAACCGCCTGCCAAGCCACCTACCTCTGTCTATTGGACTTACACCACTTTCATAATCGATGATTAAATTTCATTTACCGAGCAATTTTAAATTGCACAAAACATGGGAATCTTTTAAGAAATTAAACACGGACTAGTTACACACAAAAAATTGACATTAAATTAAGCATGAATTACATGATATCTCATTTTATTCAAAAATGGACACCACTTTCAAAATAAACGGTCCATATCATCGAACATCACTCAGATTTGAAATTAGTTAGAAAACACTAGGATATTCGCGAGATTTGCCTCGAAATTTGAGAAACTCCGTTGCAAACTTCAATTAAGTCGAGCAGAGAGAGAGCAACAGGAGCGACATACCTGCTTCTCAGATATGCTCGTGATCATTGCGGTTAACATGATCACCTGCGGTCGAAATATCATTATTCAGTACCGGTGCGTAATATCCTGCTCTATGCACGAACGAGCCTGGAGACAACGCCGCGATCGGCGCGGAACTTTAATCAAGAGCAGAAAAGATGCCACCGAATCGCGCGCTCGCGTCTTCCGGAGGACGTTCTTTGCACTCTGCGCAACGACACAGAACGATTTCAATTTCATGCCGTCGGTCGTATTAACCCCGCTCGGTTGCGGCAGAGTAAATCGCTTTTCCTTTGACGATACCTTATTTTTCCATTCTACAAAAAGCCGCGATACGCGATGAACGTATCAGGGACCGGAGGAATCCTCAGCTCTGCTTGGCTCCCCGTAAGCAGACGCAAATTGTCATGATTGCGAGACGAAAGAGAGGAGCACTGCGGGACAGAGCTTCCAGGCGTAACGAAACATAAAACAGACTTCGATTGCTATGACACCAGGATTGACACTTGAATTTCTTACCATTTTTCAAGTATAATTGCATAAATCACATAATAGTTCTATAATTAATTTTCATTTTTTCAGCGCGAGCAATTGAATTTCTTTGAGAGTAAGTTAATTCAAATTTTCTTTTTTCTTTTGTTAAATATACACAGAGAGGAATCAATCCGTTGATTAGTTATTATTATTTACTATTAAATTACTATTTAATTACTATTATTTGGAATATGAATTTCGATTTTAAGAGGAAGATAAGGGAGGAATATATATATGTATATATGATGTAATGAAAGTTTTGTTGGATGTTACTTGATACAGCAATCTTTCCATTAGAAATGCCAAAAGTGACACGCGTCGAAGAAGAATCGCCTCGAAGGGGACAACAATACCATTCCTTCACCGACATATCCCTTTGAACGTGGGCGATGGTTCAATATTAGCTCGAGCAAACCGCTTTCGACGAGGACACGATTATTCGACCGAAACAGGGGTGAAACCTCTCCGTTTCGTTCACCAACACTCTGATAACCTCCCTTCCACGTCTTTTCTTTCTCTGGGTATCCGACTTTTCTCACTCTTTTCGTCTAGACGTTCCTCGGGATTTCAAATTTCTCTGTTTGTCAATTTTTCGAGTTATTTCTTACTCGTTCGATCATACTTCTCAATTATTATGTTTATCCATGTGTGTTTTCTGCTTGGAATTTTCTTCGAATATGTAACACTCGATGTAGAATTCATTTTAATATGGCGTAAATGTGATAGTACCTAATAATGGCTCATTATATAGTATTTAATAGTACGATAGTACTTAATAATGGCTCATTGTATAGTACTTAGTATGATAGTACTTAATAATGGCTCATTATATAGTACTTAATAGTATGATAGTGTGTACTTAATAATGGCTCATTATATAGTATGATAGTACTTAATAATGGCTCATTATATAGTACTTAATAGTATGATAGTATGTACTTAATAATGGCTCATTATATAGTACTTAATAGTATGATAGTACTTAATAATGGCTCATTATATAGTATGATAGTACTTAATAATGGCTCATTATATAGCACTTAATAGTATGATAGTACTTAATAATGGTTCATTATATAGTACTTAATAGTATGATAGTACCTAATAATGACTCATTATATAGTACTTAATAGTATGATAGTACTTAATAATGGCTCATTGTATAGTACTTAGTATGATAGTACTTAATAATGGCTCATTATATAGTACTTAATAGTATGATAGTATGTACTTAATAATGGCTCATTATATAGTATGATAGTACTTAATAATGGCTCATTATATAGTACTTAATAGTATGATAGTGCTTAATAATGGCTCATTATATAGTACTTAATAGTATGATAGTACTTAATAATGGCTCATTATATAGTATGATAGTACTTAATAATTGCTCATTATATAGTACTTAATAGTATGATGGTACTTAATAATGGCTCATTATATAGTACTTAATAGTATGATAGTACCTAATAATGGCTCATTATATAGTACTTAATAGTATGATAGTACTTAATAATGGCTCATTATATTAATATGACACGTTTAGTTTGCAAATTCTTCTCAATATCCGTGTGTGCCAATTGCAAGGAATCTTAAGGATACTTGCCCCCCTGTTATAGTCCCCTAACTGCCAGGGTAAGTGAATCGAGATTATTTCAAGGAAGTCTTACAACTCGGGGATCATTTTCCGCAAACTAGTCGGCCAAGGAACACGGGCAACCGTTCACAAACAAACTTCTCCCGTAAACGCACACGATGTACCCTTCCACTCGATTCGATCGCGGAAAAAAACTCTCGGAGCCTGCCACGGTAATAACACGATAATAATTTATAACATAACAATCGCGGAGCCACTGTGTGGTGGAGGAACAACCGGATGAACGGTGGGGGGGACGGTTTGGTCCCGGGTTGCTAGAGCCCCCCCGGAGGCCGGGTGCAACGGAGCGTTGCGATCATTACGAGAGGGGGCCCCCGAGAAGTATACGTGTCCGTGGTAAAAGGTCCACCGGTGTCCGTCCGGCGAAAAAGGAATCCCAAAACCCTGTCCACAAACGGACAGAGAGGGAAGAAGGGGGTGGGACGAGGAGGGAGAAAAACAATGTTGCGCCCGGTACCGCGGGACATTCTGAAAATAAGAAGAGACCGATAGGGGTGAGGGAGGGGGCCCAAGGATGATGAGAAACAGACCGTCTTCTCTCCTTCGCCCCCTCCCCCCCCCCAGACGGGCGACCAGTTGCATCAACGAGAGCGAATTTAAAGCGATCGCGAGTGTTCCTCACGGTCCCTTCGTAAATGGAGGTGTAAGGATAAACTGTAAATCATCCGGCTCGTTATCCGAGCCGACGCGATCATACTCGCTTCTATTATTTTCTTGCACTACTTTCAGCGAGCTGCGGTACGACAGCGTCGGGGTACGTTTTATGCACGCCATTGTGTGGCCGCGATGGAGAGACGACGCGTCGCGACCATTTTTGCGATGGCGTCGCGACACGCGGAACTCGATGACTTTCGTTGCTGGATCTAAACAGTTATAATTTCAAAATACATTGATTATCACAGTGATTGTGACTCTTGAACTCTTTGGGACCACGCTTGCGATTAAAAGTGTCTCGCCTTTTTGATGCATGGGAGGTCATTTTGGTCCCAAATGTTGGAAATGTATTCACTTGTGTTGGCAATATTCAATGTTCCAATACAGGTTCATCAACTGTTGCAAATGGAACGTTTATTGCAACAGTGTTTTATGTTTTTACCATTGATGACTTTGGGGGTTGGTGGATGCAGGGGGTTTCTTAGTTTCTTAGTTTCTTAGGTTTCTTAGTTTCTTAGTTTCTTAGGTTTCTTAGTTTCTTAGTTTCTTAGTTTCTTAGTTTCAAAACAGTTTTTTGAGTTTTTCCCTTGAAAAATTTTAAAGGAAGCAAACGTCGCCAAAGAATATTAAACTTCTTCTGGAATTTGCCAAAAGACAAAGTGAGCAATTGCTACTTCAATACGAACAAATCTGAGTTAGGTCTGGGTTAGGTCTGGATTAGGTCTGGGTTAGGTCTGATTTACGTCTGGGTTAGGTCTGGGTTAGGTCTGGTTTACGTTTGGGTTAGGTCTGGGTTAGGTCTGATTTATTAACTAATCCAGACCTAACCCAGATCTAACTCAGATCTAAACCAGACCTAACCCAGATCTAACTCAGATCTAATCCAGACCTAACCCAGATCTAACTCAGATCTAAACCAGACCTAACCCAGACCTAACCCAGATCTAATTCAGATCTAATCCAGACCTAACCTAAAGCTAAGTCAGATCTAATCCAGACCTAACCCAGACCTAACTCAGATCTAACTCAGATCTAATCCAGACCTAACCCAGACCCTAGATCTGGGTTAGGTCTGGATTAGGACTGAATTAGGTATGGGTTAGGTCTGGGTTAGGTCTGGGTTAGGTCTGGGTTAGGTCTGGTTTACGTTTCGGTTAGGTCTGGGTTAGGTCTGGATTAGGTCTGGGTTAGGTCTGGGTTAGGTCTGGGTTAGGTCTGATTTACGTCTGGGTTAGGTCTGGGTTAGGTCTGGTTTACGTTTGGGTTAGGTCTGGGTTAGGTCTGATTTATTAACTAATCCAGACCTAACCCAGATCTAACTCAGATCTAAACCAGACCTAACCCAGATCTAACTCAGGTCTAATCCAGACCTAACTCAAATCTAATCCAGACCTAACCCAGACCTAACTCAGATCTAATCCAGACCTAACCCAGGCCTAACCCAGATCTAACTCAGATCTAATCCAGACCTAACCTAGACCCTAGGTCTGGGTTAGGTCTGGATTAGATCTGAGTTAGATCTGAGTTAGGTCTGGGTTAGGTCTGGTTTACGTCTGGGTTAGGTCTGGGTTAGGTCTGGTTTACGTTTGGGTTAGGTCTGGGTTAGGTCTGGATTAGATCTGGATTAGATCTGGGTTAGGTCTGGGTTAGGTCTGGATTAGATCTGGGTTAGGTCTGGTTTACGTCTGGTTTACGTCTGGTTTACGTCTGGGTTAGGTCTAGGTTAAAGAAGCTGATTTTAAAGGAAGCAAACATCGCCAAAGAATATTAAACTTCTTCTGGAATTTGCCAAAAGACAAAGTGAACAATTGCTACCTCAGAACGAACAAGATGAAAATGAACAGAATCCTCCTCGAATAATATATCCTGATCCAAAAGAATCCTCTTTAAACCGCCTCGACTAGCAGCCACACTCGCGAGGATAAAAAAAGGACTCATCCAAAGGGAAAAAAGGTCCCATGATCGCGAAGATTTCACCTTCTCCCTGGGCCAGGTGAAATTTTCTTGCGCTACGTTCGCGTGCTTCCACGAACGTAGGAAAGAGGGTCGTCGCGAAGACCGAGAAGGTAGCGACCGATTTCGAGTCGAGCACGCTCCTTTCCGCTTCCAGGATCGCGGGTCCCGGGGTGGCTGCATACCGTGATCGCCGGAGCATCGTCCACGGGATTTTGTTTTTACGCCCGAGCGAGGTCCACCGGGCGATCTTCTTGTTTGCTCAGGGGGACTCTGGCCACGGTCGCGAGGAATAGCGTTCCGTTGCGGACGAACCGAGGGCCGGGACTAAATTTACGCCGACCAGAGTAGCCGTAGTTGACCGACGGACTGCGGGCAGGATGTCGATTATCGACGCTTTTTGCCGCGATTCCCTCCCCTTTTTCGTGCCGGAGCGCCTAATTAGCTTTCGTTATTCTAGCGCGCACCGAACCGGCTTCCGCCCGCTGACAACGATTCAGAAACGATTCGACGTGTCGATCTCATCTTTCTTCATCTTCGAGTACCTCATCCACCTCCACGTAGCTGCGAAATCCTCCGTGAATCTTAAACTTTCATAAACGATTAACCTTCACTCAGCTGTTCTGTTCATTATCATTATAAGTATACCGCGGATCTTTATGCAAATTGGGAGCTTTGTAGATGACTGTTGTTAAGGAGTTCAGTGTCGACTTTGCACACAAAATTTGGCGCAAATACGATGACCTAACATAATGCATTTCAGTATCATAAAAATGTCTAATCTCTAGGTGTAAATAGGACCGATTTCGAGCTGCGCGGTTCAACGACAGATTGCCCGATCATCTATGACAAAACACAAAAGCGGCATGCGTTGGAAGCTTAATTATGACTTCAGCTTCCGTTAACCCGGCTCGCGATGATGCACGGGCATTCCGGAGCAGTTCGCGGCGCGTTCGTTGTTCGAAAAAGCGATCCTTGCCTCTTCCTGTCGCCAGGCATTTACAAAGTTCGCCGGTAACGAGGCTTCGTTAACGGTACGGGGAGCAATAATCGCTCGAGTTGCAGTCGACCCACATTCTTCGAGTTATTGGCGGGAGGATCTTCGTCCTCGCGGATTCCGCTCCTTCGAAGGAATGCAGAGATTTTCGAGGCTCACAATGCATCGAACGTTTCCCTTTTTACGAGTATCAGATATTGAAAATAATTATGAAACTTGGTTTGCAACCTAATATCTATCAGACTTCTTCTGTCGAAGCTTAATTTCTTCGAACTTCTTGAAGGATCTACAAAATTAAATCGCTCTGGTTTCGTTAGATCTCATCCCCAGCAAGAAATTGATCCTAATTGTAGAAGAGTCCCCCGCTACCCCCTGATGTCTGGGTTTCTACGGGGCGTGGAAGCTTTTTTCCTGTTCCATTCCGTTAATTTCGAATCGGGGGGTCCGTCCTCGTCGTCCGTTTCACCCCCGTCGGCAGTGTCCATTGATTGGGCGGCCGTATACAGCCGATTTCTTGCCGTCTTCTCCTTTTCAGCAGAAATAAATCTTGTGTTTTCGCGTATAAGCGGCCTTTTAATATCACCAGGCTTGATTTACCGACGCAACGCCGTGCATCGAACGCGCGCAAGAGAGGCCGAGCCTCCTGCTCCGACCGGGTGACATTTGTCTTCCGGCCGGGACGAAGGGAACACGACTATCCCCAGGTTTTCCCTGATTTACCGCTCCCCGACGGTATTTGACTAAACGTTCCCTGATCTCGACGATCCTCGCGACTCTGATCGCCAATATCACCGCCAGAACGTCTCACAGGGACGCTTCCGGTTTCCAACCACCTGTACCCTACGCGTCGATGCATTTTTAAACCTTTACCAGCAAAATATTGTCAATTTTTTAACTATGGTGATTTTGTAAACAAAAATTCGATCAACGAGCTTCCTTGGGTCATTTTTAAAGTTAAATCGCGTTGGATTAACTTGAAGACTCTTCCACGTTAAGAAACGAGTGGCTAGGAAGATGGTTTTAGTTTAAACAATATTTTTAATCCAAACTGTTTTTAATCCCAAAAATAGCCAAATAGGCATAAAGGTGCCCCCAAAATCAAAGTGATCGGGGTTAATACCACTTGATAGATGGTTCGAATACACCCCTTTTCACAGAGTTTCAACCCCTTATCTCTACTACAAGGGTAATTATAGGGTGAAAATCATTTTTTTGGTTTATCCTTAACATCTTCCGTTCTGCTCAATTAAAAGTTATGAAAAAAATCATGGTTATTCTATCGACTGATGTACATGTTCGAGAATTTTTTCAGAATTTTTGGATGCAAATTCGATTTTTAAAAAATTCGACAATATTTTAACCGGCGATTTTTTGTCGAAGTTATCAAGCGACCATGTTTGTTTTTATAGAGTATAAAGCTCTCAACAAAATTAGTAAGCTCTAATTTTTTCAGATTTTTCGAAGGGGTGGAACGTAGTCAAAAAAATGAAAAATGATAAAAAAATGGTGAAAAAGCGTCATATTGCCTTAATGCCTTGCATGACCATATTCATATTTTTACAGTATAAAGCTCTCAACAGAATTAGTAATCTCTAATTTTTTCAGATTTTTCGAAGGGGTGGAACGTAGTCAAAAAAATAGAAAATGATAAAAAAATGGTGAAAAAGCTTTATATTGCCTCAATTACTTGCCTGACCATGTTCATATTTTTATAGTATAAAGCTCTCAAAAGAGTTAGTAATCTCTAATTTTTTCAGATTTTTCGAAGGGGTGGAACGTAGTCAAAAAAATAGAAAATGATAAAAAAATGGTGAAAAAGCTTTATATTGCCTTAATTACTTGCATGACCATATTCATATTTTTACAGTATAAAGCTCTCAACAGAATTAGTAATCTCTAATTTTTTCAGATTTTTCGTAGGGGTGGAACGTAGTCAAAAAAATGAAAAATGATAAAAAAATGGTGAAAAAGCTTTATATTGACTTAATTACTTGCCTGACCATATTCATATTTTTACAGTATACAGCTCTCGAAAGAATTAGTAATCTCTAATTTTTTCAGATTTTTCGAAGGAGTGAAACGTAGTCAAAAAAATAAAAAATGATAAAAAAATGGTGAAAAAGCTTTATATTGACTTAATTACTTGCCTGACCATATTCATATTTTTACAGTATACAGCTCTCGAAAGAATTAGTAATCTCTAATTTTTTCAGATTTTTCGAAGGAGTGAAACGTAGTCAAAAAAATAAAAAATGATAAAAAAATGGTGAAAAAGCGTCATATTGCCTTAATTACTTGCCTGACCATGTTCATATTTTTATAGTATAAAGCTCTCAAAAGAGTTAGTAATCTCTAATTTTTTCAGATTTTTCGAAGCGGTGGAACGTAGTCAAAAAAATAGAAAATGATAAAAAAATGGTGAAAAAGCTTTATATTGCCTTAATTACTTGCATGACCATATTCATATTTTTACAGTATAAAGCTCTCAACAGAATTAGTAATCTCTAATTTTTTCAGATTTTTCGTAGGGGTGGAACGTAGTCAAAAAAATGAAAAATGATAAAAAAATGGTGAAAAAGCTTCATATTGCCTTAATTACTTGCATGACCGTGTTCATATTTTTACAACTATAGCGTAACATTATGACTATTAATGCGTAATTTTTCCAGAATTTTCGAAGGGGTGGAACGTAGTCAAAAAAATAAAAAATGATAAAAAAATGGTGAAAAAGCTTCATATTGCCTTAATTACTTGCATGACCGTGTTCATATTTTTACAACTATAGCCTAACATTATGATTATTAATGCGTAATTTTTCCAGAATTTTCGAAGGGGTGGAACGTAGTCAAAAAAATGAAAAATGATAAAAAAATGGTAAAAAAGCTTCATATTGCCTTAATTACTTGCATGACCGTGTTTATATTTTTACAACTATAGCCTAACATTATGACAATTGATGCATAATTTTTTCAGATTTTTTGAAAATATTGTTAAAGAATTATAGACTCATATTTCCCAATTTTTCATAAGGAAAAAGGCCACAAAATATGTTTGTTTACATTCTTAATTAACTGGTCGCGATAAGTAGTTTCAAATACGTATGGTACCGAACACCTGTCGATTAGAACCGTTACTCAATTAATGGTACTTTTTTCGAAAGATTCCACTAGCATAAGAGACCTTAGACATTCATTTCAAACTTTTCACTAATCATATCAAACACATTACATTATTATTAGCTCCCAGGTCTCTTGGCTCCATTAAAAAAATGCCAACACGTTTCAAGAATCCCAACTAAATATTCTTTCATCGAACGAAACGGAAGTCGGGGGAAAAAATGAGCAAAGACGGTGAAAAAAGGAAGAAAGCTTGGGAGCGTCCGGGGAAAATATCGACGCGGATTCTCGAAACGAGGCTGCGGCGAGAGGCGGAATCGTTGCACCGAGGGGCTGCGTTTTTGCTCGATTTCTCAAAACCGATCGAGCGTTCCCCGATCGGGGGGCAACACGCGTAGCTTGCACGCCAGGCGTGACCATCGGCTACCGCGATACACCACGAAAAACGACAGGAGCCCGCCATGCTCAGTCGATCGCCTCTATTTACATTGGCACCGTTGCGGGGAACGAGCCAACCCCGCTCGAACGTGCCTTCTACTCCACCGAGACGAAAATCTTCGATGTACAGTCCATTCGATAAGATCGTCGCCATATTTACGAAGCTTCATACATAATTAAATGAAAATTGTGTTTAAACACTAGAAATTTCCTTCTATATGCATTCACTCGGGTCAATTCGCCATTTTCGAACGATTTGGAGCGGCCATTTTGTGCTGTAATCCAACACGGATAAATATGAGCCCATAATTACGAAAGTGGTCTAACAAAGAAGGTTTTTCGTTAGTCTACGATTGTTCTGAACCGAAAAATAAGATATACTTTAAGATAGACTTTTTTACCGACCAACACTTACCGACCGATAGCGTATCAATCAACTGTTTTACCGGCCAACGCTTACCGACCGATAGCGTATCAATCAACTGTTTTACCGGCCAACGCTTACCGACCGATAGCCGATTTATCAACCGTAACCGGTCGGTAAAGTGTTAAAATATAATTCGACACCGCGAAATTGTGGAAGTAAAGCGAAGAACAAAGTACACAGGGTGACTAAAGCTACAAATACAATGAGAAAACGAGGGGAAGAAAAGCGCGAATCCCCGGGAGAAGTTGAGGCATTTTGTCATTCTTCTCATTAAACGCTGCCACAAGCAAACTCTGGAAACCTAATGAACATCGGGTCTCAACCTTTTTCGAAGCGCACAGTTTCGGTTCTTCCTTTCCAGAAACTTCTGAAAGAGCCGAGAATATACAAAAGAAGAATGAAAAGCGAGAGACGAAGAGGAGGGGGGGGGGTGGTGGGTGTGGGGAAGAGAAGAAGACGAAGAAGAGGCGTTCAGCTCGCTTTGCCCGAGCACTGATGATAGTTTTTGCTCGGCAAGATTTTTTGCCACCACCCCCGCACCACAAGGGGGTGAATGATATATGACCGCCCCCGAGACACTGGCCACCCCCGCTGGGAGAAGCAGAAAGCGAAAAAGAGACGGGACGAGGGAGATACATCCTGATTTCGGAAGAATTCCTTATGTACGTGCGCGTGCATTTGTGTTTCGAACGACTATGTGATCGTTAGCGAAGGGCTTCGCCAATTTCTGGGTTAGGTTTGTTGCTGCTAACGGTAATCATCGATTGATTATTTTCCCTAACCAGTTCTCCCAATATTTCATCGACGCAATATACAGGGTGGTACACCAACCCTGGCAAAAATTTTAATGGAAGATTCTAGGGGCCAAAACAAAACAAAATGAAGAATGTTAATTTCTTGACTGAGGCTTCGTTAAAAAGTTATTAAAAAATTAAAATAAAAAAAATTTCAAATCATTCTGAAAAAATTATTTTTGGGTGTGGGGCTCGATTATAATAGTTTTTGGTGAAGAGGCCTACCCCCAAAATCCTACCCGTTTTCTAGAAAAAAATTCGAGAAAGTGTGAAATTTTTCGACAGGAAAAAAAAATTTCAAATCCTTCTAAAAAAATTATTCTTAGCTAGGAGAGTTAATTACAATCATTTTTTGTGAATACACATACCCCTGAAAATCCATCCACTTTCGAGAAAAAAATTCAGGTGAGCTGCTGAAATTTGTTGACGAAAAAAAATTTGTCAAATCATTCTAAAAAAATTATTTTCCGTTGCACGGCTCGATTACAATCATTTTTTGCTATTACACATATCATCGAAATCCTAGGCATTTTCAAGGAAAAAATTCGAGAAGATGACTAAATTTTTCGACGAAAACAAAAAATTTCAAATCGTTCTAGAAAAATTATTTTCAGTTGCGAGGGTTAATTACAATAATTTTTGGTCGTTAGACATACCCTCGAAATCCTACCCACTTTCGAGAAAAAAATTCGAGAATCTATGAAATTTTTCGAGAAAATTCAGAAATTTCTAATCGTTCTGAAAAAATTATATTCGGTTTCAGGAGTCAATTATAATCAGTTTTGGTCATTATACATATCCCCGAAATCTTGCGCATTTTGGAGAAAAAAATTCGAGAGTGTATGAAATTTTTCGACAAAATTGAAAAATTTCAAATCGTTCTAAAAAAATTATTCTTAGCTAGGAGAGTTAATTTCAATCATTTTTTGTGAATAGACATACCCCTGAAATCCTACCCACTTTCGAGAAAAAAATTCATTACTGACGGAACTTTAAATGTTAATAACTTTTTAACAAAGCCTCCATCAACAAATTGATATTCTTGATATTCGTCGTATTTTGCTCTCTAAATACTCCCATTACAATGTTTGTGTTACTCTTAAACCACCAACGTGGATTTTACTATAAATCTTCCAAAAAAACTGTTCTTTTTGTTTCAAAATTTTCTGAAGAATTTGGTTCGAACAATGCATTTTCAAACTCCTCATTTGTATCATTAAACTTGTTTTTCTCAAAACTATATTTTCACTGGTTTCGATGATACCTAAAAAAAATGATGAAGAAAGACCCAAAAACACACATTAGTATACTCCCATAAATACAAGTCATTAAACTGCATATTAAACTGCAGAAGTTTATGCAAATTTTAGAGAAATAAATGAAGTAAATAAAACTTTTAATAAAAATATGTTTCATCGTTGGAGAATATAAAAATTCATATTTCTTTCGCACTATTATCGAAATTAAAAGAAAAAAGACAGATACATTGTAAAATACCGGGATGAATTGTTTCGATTAAACTGATCGAAGCGAGGAACGACTGCAAATTGTATATTCCCAGTCGCTCAGAAGTGCTTCATAAAGTTGGGGATGTCAATTACCGCGAGAGACGTCGGAAAGAGCTGCACCCCAAGCCAATATCAAACAAGACGGCAACTTATGGAACGGCATAAACGAATCCCGAGCCGAAAACGTCGATATTTCATCGACGGGGGAAAAAGACACGGAGACGCCTGGTTAAATTTCAACAAATCAGGCTAGAAGGCCCTCGTGAGGGGGTTAGAAATCTCTCAAAGATTAGCAAATTAGCAACAACATTCCATAGAAGAGGAATTCTAAAGTAAAAAGTCCTTTTTTTTTACATATAAAATTTAAAATTAAAAAATAAACAAACCTGCTTTAAAATGCAAAATTTTTATTTCTCAATATTTTCCACAATTTTAGAAACGACCATAACCAAAAGTTTCTGATCAAAATGATTGAAATCGTGGTAACTGTGGAGGAATATTCAACAAACTCCATTGAAACCAAATGTACCTTCAACGATTTAAAATATTTTTAAATGAAACAAATCAGATATAATTCTTAACACATTACCGACCGATATTAATCGACTTTTTTACCGACCAACACTTACCGACCGATAGCGTATTAATCAACTGTTTTACCGACCGACGCTTACCGACCGATAGCCGATTAATCAACCGCTACCGGTCGGTAAAGTGACCGAACGACGAAACTCGATACAAAACTACTGTCATAGTTCTTAAAACACCTAAAATATTTGCGTGTAGACTAGAACACCCCCCTCGAGGGATTAAATAGACCGATACTTTGATTGTTCTAAGATCTAATGCCAACGATAGGCGACAAAAGGACGGAAAGAGCTGAGAAAAGGATAAGAAGTGTCGAGAATGGTTTCGTATAATTTTTATTTCTCAATACTTTTCCACAATTTTAGAAACGACCATAACCAAAAGTTTCTGATCAAAATGATTGAAATCGTGGTAACTGTGGAGGAATATTCAACAAATTCCATTGAAACCAAATGTACCTTCAACGATTTAAAATATTTTTAAATGAAACAAATCAGATATAATTCTTAACACATTACCGACCGATATTAATCGACTTTTTTACCGACCAACACTTACCGACCGATAGCGTATTAATCAACTTCTTTACCGACCAACGCTTACCGACCGATAGCCGATTAATCAACCGCTACCGGTCGGTAAAGTGTTAAGATAAATGAATTTTTTAAATAAGAAATATTAATGATTATTTATATTCATTAATTTTTAAGTTAGAAGCTTAAATCTTTATATTTCTAATATTTTTAATTTTTATTGTATACAATCCTCGAGCGACTCCCCAATATCCCAGTCGTCCAAGGCAGAGTGCTTATATTAACTAATTAATAATTAATAATTAATAATTTCCAAACCACGTACGTACGTCGGATTGCCAAGGGAAAAGATTATGAATCATAAAATGGTGAAGATACAAGATAGATCAGTTCATAAAAGACTAAATTTCGATCTACTGATTTGTCAGATCGTTTTGGTTATTACTATTGTGAGAATCTAAAATATGCTTTGTGGTGGCGCTTCCCACGCTCGCCGCTAGAGGGCTCCGCGCTCTCACAAGCGTTCTCACGACCCTCGGTTGCTATATATACACTCCTCAAGCGCCTTCCCAATATCTCAGTCGCCTAAGGCAGGTTTTTCACGCCTCCCACGATTCTCACGAGATCCTACCCTCAGTAGCGCCAACAAGATAAACGAAAAGGTCAGTTTCCCGATTTCCTCCTCAAGCAGAGCGGACAGAAACGTCGCGAGGACGGTAAGAGGAATAATTAGTCATTTATGAGGCCGTAAGTGGGGCCGCAAAGCAAATCGGTCCCTCTCGAAGGGCCAAAAGGCACAGGGACTCCCAGGGACGAAGGTGGCGTTATCTCGAAATTATTAATCATATCGTAACGTGTCGCGGCGACGGAGAAAGGAGAAAGGCAGAGAGCCACGGGGCCACCGGGCTCCATGGACTTATCTGACACCTTAATCAATTCCAAGTTATTAATTACGGCCCCTGCCCTCCGACGCCACCGTTCTGGACCGCCGGCACACGCTTCAGAAAGCCACCGGAGCATTGTCTGCGGCTTACAATGCAGTGTCAACACGATTGGAGTCACATCTTCCGGGCTGGGGGGGGGGTCATTAATAATTATTTAGAGTCTCGCGCCACGCGATTCGTCAGCGTTCTTTCGCGGTTCATCCTTGATTATCGTTCAAGGGCACAGACAGTAAATTATTTAAATAAGAAATTAAGCCGATTTTCAAGAATTATTTCGAGGGATAAAGAATCAATGAATATCTGTAAGGTTTTGGGGACCATTTAGAGTATACTTCAATTTCATTTTGCAAATTTTTTTTGTTCAAATAAAATGCAAAATGGCGGAGATACAGCATGATTTGCTAGAAGCAAGACGTCTTCCAAAACGGTGTAAAATTAAAAAATGGCAGACCTCGGTGCAAAAAGCTTAATATTTCAAAGAAGGAGTCATGGACTCCTAATTAGACTACGAAAAGTGGTCCGTGGAGAACAGAAAATGTTAAAAACCACTGCTCTGATCTATCAAGATCGTCGGTCGCGAGCTATCCACGAATATGAAACGCGAAAACGCCCAAACGAAACAATGGCGGCGACCAAGTAGCGTAAACCGATCCATCAATCACTCGATCTCCGTCTTCCTATTTTTTTCCACCGGCAAAATGCATTATTGAATATCCAATGGTCGTGTTGTTTTTCCGAGGCGTCGATTTTAAAACCGTATTAATCGAGACCTCGTTACTTCATATTCGATCCACTCCATCTTCTTACCGGGATTTAAGTTTGGCCAGGAGAGCGCTCGCGAACAAATTCCGACTATTTTGCGTACATTTGGCAGAGGGGTGCCGTTTGCACGAGGGAGTGGGGCCGAAGGGTGAGTAGGTGGATGGGTGGCCACGGAAGGAAAACTATAAATCATTCTACGAGGCGTGCTGTAGGGGTTGTAGGGGTGGTCGGTAGTCGCCGTGCATCGACTCGCGAAATCCAACTACCCTTAAATAAGTTGATTCATTGCAGGAGGCCTCTGCAGCCAGCGTTACAGTCGAACCCTCTTGTTTCTCTTATACGAAACCATTCTCGACACTTCTTATCCTTTTCTCAGCTCTTTCCGTCCTTTTGTCGTCTATCGTTGGCATTAGATCTTAGAACAATCAAAGTATCGGTCTATTTAATCCCTTGAGGGCGGTGTTCTAGTCTACACGCAAATATTTTAGGTGTTTTAAGAACTATGACAGTAGTTTTGCATCAAGTTTCGTCGTTTGGTCACTTTACCGACCGGTAGCGGTTGATTAATCGGCTATCGGTCGGTAAGCGTTGGTCGGTAAAGAAGTTGATTAACACGCTATCGGTCGGTAAGTGTTGGTCGGTAAAAGAGTCGATTAATCTCTGGCGGCGAGCCTGGGAGGCGCCACCACAAAGCATATTTTAAATTCTCACAATAGTAATAATCAAAACGATCTGACAAATCAGTAGATCGAAATTTAGTCTTTTATGAACTGATCTATCTTATATCTTCACCATTTTATGATTCATAATCTTTTCCCTTGGCAATCTGACGTACGTACGTGGTTTGGAAATTATTAATTATTAATTATTAATTGGTTAATATAAGCACTCTGCCTTGGACGACTGGGATATTGAGAAGTCGCTCGAGGATCGTATATATAGCAACCGAGGGTCGTGAGAACGCTTGTGAGAGCGCGGAGCCCTCTAGCGGCGAGCGTGGGAGGCGCCACCACAAAGCATATTTTAAATTCTCACAATAGTAATAATCAAAACGATCTGACAAATCAGTAGATCGAAATTTAGTCTTTTATGAACTGATCTATCTTATATCTTCACCATTTTATGATTCATAATCTTTTCCCTTGGCAATCTGACGTACGTACGTGGTTTGGAAATTATTAATTATTAATTATTAATTGGTTAATATAAGCACTCTGCCTTGGACGACTGGGATATTGAGAAGTCGCTCGAGGATCGTATATATAGCAACCGAGGGTCGTGAGAACGCTTGTGAGAGCGCGGAGCCCTCTAGCGGCGAGCGTGGGAGGCGCCACCACAAAGCATATTTTAAATTCTCACAATAGTAATAACCAAAACGATCTGACAAATCAGTAGATCGAAATTTAGTCTTTTATGAACTGATCTATCTTGTATCTTCACCATTTTATGATTCATAATCTTTTCCCTTGGCAATCCGACGTACGTACGTAGTTTGGAAATTATTAATTATTAATTATTAATTGGTTAATATAAGCACTCTGACTTGGACGACTGGGATATTGGGGAGTCGCTCGAGGATTGTATACAATAAAAATTAAAAATATTAGAAATATAAAGATTTAAGCTTCTAACTTAAAAATTAATGAATATAAATAATCATTAATATTTCTTATTTAAAAAATTCATTTATCTTAACACTTTACCGACCGGTAGCGGTTGATTAATCGGCTATCGGTCGGTAAGCGTTTGTCGGTAAAGAAGTTGATTAACACGCTATCGGTCGGTAAGTGTTGGTCGGTAAAAAAGTCGATTAATATCGGTCGGTAATGTGTTAAGAATTATATCTGATTTGTTTCATTTAAAAATATTTTAAATCGTTGAAGGTACATTTGGTTTCAATGGAATTTGTTGAATATTCCTCCACAGTTACCACGATTTCAATCATTTTGATCAGAAACTTTTGGTTATGGTTGTTTCTAATATTGTGGAAAAGTATTGAGAAATAAAAATTATACGAAACCATTCTCGACACTTCTTATCCTTTTCTCAGCTCTTTCCGTCCTTTTGTCGCCTATCGTTGGCATTAGATCTTAGAACAATCAAAGTATCGGTCTATTTAATCCCTCGAGGGGGGTGTTCTAGTCTACACGCAAATATTTTAGGTGTTTTAAGAACTATGACAGTAGTTTTGCATCAAGTTTCGTCGTTTGGTCACTTTACCGACCGGTAGCGGTTGATTAATCGGCTATCGGTCGGTAAGCGTTGGTCGGTAAAACAGTTGATTAATACGCTATCGGTCGGTAAGTGTTGGTCGGTAAAAAAAGTCGATTAATATCGGTCGGTAATGTGTTAATATTTTCAATATATGGTAAAAGCTCATGGAAAATGATCAAGGTATTAAAAACAATAAAAGACGCTAAAAAAGTGCAACGAAACTGCATTAACAGATGAAGAAAAGGCAAACCTAATAGCAACACAGTTTCAAACCGCACACAACATTGAAATAGCCAATAACGCAGCATACACAACTACTTAAACGATACACAATGGCCAGCAAATCAGGAAAACCCAAACACTGACATCTCCTAAAGAATTGGATGACTGGATGAACGTTTAGGGGTTAGTAAGATTACGAAAATAAGTACTGAAACAAATTTTAGGTTATGTAGCTTACAATGGCGTGAAAGCAAAGTTTTAATCTTCTCTTAAATAACCTATAGATGAGATTTAACATTTTAGAGAGGTTATCAAGAAAAATTCACCGAATTCAGAAAATTTCATGCGCTAGAAAGATTCGTGCAAAACACAACATCCATGCTGTTGCGATGCAACGCGAAAAGCTTGAAAATACTCGCGACGTATCGAGGACAGTAAAAAGGCACCATAGGGGGGGGGAGGGTCCTCTTTTCGATAGAAGTTGAGCGATCGTCTATGCAAATACCTAATCCTTTCGCGGATCCGTCCAGGTGACGTTGACGGATTGGAGGAGGACTTTGCACGGAAGCAGCCTGAACAGATTGCAACCCACGGGACCATTTGTTTCCTTGGCCCGTGAAGAGCTTTCTGGCTACTTGGGAAGGCGATTAACTGATCTTCGTTAATTGTCGATAAAGACAACGAAGGCTGAACGATATCTCTTTGGTTTCGACTCGAAAAAATGTCGAAAGGGATAAAAACTGACATTCGACGTAGGAGTAGCTAAAGGGTTAAGAGTTTGATAAGTGAAGTTTTAGGTCTTCCCCAATCGGTTCGAAAGAACTCACCCTTGGGAAAATGGCGTAGTGTCGTTGTCACGCGGCGAAATTAAGCCGGCCTCGAAACAGGAGTGTTAAATCTTTCTGACACCGGTGGAAAAAAGCCTTTAATGCCCGGACCGGGGGTATTACGTGAGCGCGCGCTGGCTGATTATGTGTTTCCTCCTGGACGCTCAAGATTGACGGATTCAAATTTGCCGGGGCTTAAGTCCCGCTGGTTACGCGCGGTTTACGGACAGTCGGCTAAACTGGGATCAACCCTTTGCGCGGATTACGGCGTGTGTCATGTCATACTTGATTTCGGTACCGGCCAAAGGCTCGCGAAAACCCGAAATAAGTGGCGGTCGTCTCAACCCCGTGGCTAAGTATTTCGACCGAGTGAGGGTAGAGCCTTATCGTGTGCTTGTAAAAGGATCCTAACGCCCCAAAAAATGGACGAACATGAAATTTTTAACGGCTCGAAATGATTCAGGAGAGATTCTCGTCTGAGAGGTTGAAAAAATTGATTTTTTGTTTATTCTTTTAATAAATAGTTTTAAATAGAGACGTTCGTAATCTCGCGGTAATAAGCACGCGACCAAAGTGGCGACACCTATGATACAAGGCTGAAGATCGTGCGTTACTGCAATTTATTTATACTAACCTATGTAATATGTAAAGAATAATTAAAGTGTGTTTAACATTATAATATTGACTATATATGGTCATTTAATCAGTTCCATTATGAACACAAATTTTTCTTCGAATAAATGATACTTCTTCTTGTAAGTTCCACTACTTTTTACAAATTTAGTATTTTTTATATTTTTTTAGTACAGTCGGTACATAAACTAACTAAAAGTTTTTGAATTTTTCGTTTTGGACGATTTTCGGAGATTCTGGAGGCCAAAATAAGGCGAACATCAAGAATAATAATTTGTTGATGGAGGCTTCGTTGAAAAGTTATTAACGTTTAAAGTTGTGGCTGTTGAACGGCAATTTGACCACCTACTCGAATTTTTTTCTCGAAAGTGGATAGGAATTCGGGGGTATGTGTAATGACCAAAAATGATTGCAATTGCCCCTCGTAACCGAACATAATTTTTTCAGAACGATTTGAAACTTTTTTTTTTCGTCGACAAATTTGTCAACTTACTGAATTTTTTTCTCGATAATGGTTAGGATTTCGGGGATATGTCTATTCACTAAAAATGATTGTAATTGACCACTGCAATGGAAAATAATTTTTCCAGAATGATTTGAAATTTTTTAATTTTGTCGAAAAATTTAGGAACTTTGTAAATTTTTTTCTCGATAATGGTTAGGATTTCGGGGGTATGACTAATCACTAAAAATGATTGTAATTGACCACTCCAATGGAAAATAATTTTTTCAGAATGATTTGAAAATTTTTTTTCGCCGAAAAATTTAGGCACTTTCTGAATTTTTTTTCTCGAAAATGGTTAGGATTTCGAGGATATGACTATTCACCAAAAATGATTGTAATTGACCGCCGCAACCGAAAATAATTTTTTTAGGACGATTTAAAAAATTTCTTTTTCGCCGACAAATTTCAGCAGCAACTCTGTCAATATTTCTTAGAAATTTGTTTTTCATTTTTAATAATCTTCTTTGCCACCCTACAGAAAAGATGTCTAATACTTTTTTATATGTACCCATGAACTCTATATCAGAAAAAAGTTTCATTGAAATATGTTCACTAATGTAGGAGTTATGGCCGTTTGAAAATTGGACCATTGTTATGGGGTTTTTCTAATTTTACGGGATCAAGGGACAACTTTTTCACTATTATTAGAATTCCTATATATTCTTCGCCAAAATACGCGTTGTTTGCCCTTTGAAACATTAAAATCCTCCAATCCGTTCAGAAGTTGTGACATTTTAAAGATTCGCATGAAATTTTTGGGCAACATTCTGGTCATAAATTATATTTTCGATTAGGAATTTTTTTTCTCGAAAATGGGTAGGATTTCGGGGTTAAGACTAATGACCAAAATTGATTGTAATTGACCCCTGAAACCAACAATAATTTTTCCAGAACAATTCGAAAGTTTTCAATTTTGTCAAAAAATTTGTCGACTTCCTGAATTTTTTTCTCGAAAATGGTTAGGATTTCGGGGGTATGTCTATTGACCAAAAATGATTGTAATTGGCCCCCGCAACCGAAAATAATTTTTCCAAAACAATTTGCAATTTTTTTTTCCGTCGAAAAATTTCACACATTCTCGAATTTTTTCCTCGAAAGTGGGTAGGATTTCGAGGGTATGACTAATGACCAAAAATGATTACAATTAACCCCCGCTACCGAAAATAATTTTTTTAGAACGATTTGAAAGTTTTCATTTTCACCGAAAAATGACACCTATCGATTTTTCTTAAAAATTTGTTTAACGCTCTACAGAAAAGTTGTCTAATACATTTTTGTAGGTACCCATGGGCTCCGCTTCAGAAAAAAATTTCAATGAGATACCTTCACTATCGTAGAAGTTATAACCGAAAAAGTTTTGTAATTTTAAACTAACAATTGAAAACATAAGCTACAGAATTTTGTATAAAATATAGTTTTCACCTGATAAATCCCGATAAAAATATATAATTGAGAATCAAAATTTTAAATCCAATAGAATTTATAAAATATAAAAATAAAAATTCTTTTTTAACAGAAATAAATAGTTTGTTTACAATTATACACTTCGAGATGGAATTTAAATGGAATTACAGGCACAAGAGACAACTTAGGAGAAAGAAGAATGTTAAAAAGATGACCAATTTTGACATCGTCTGGAACTAAAAAATTCATAAAATGTCCTTATATAATCAGATAATGAGATAACTCACTTTTAGCAAAGAAATTAAAAACAATTTCAAACAAACGAAGTTAATCGAATTTAAGTCGAACGAATTTGATTCAGAAGTGAACAACTATATAGATCGAACATCTGGATCTCATCGATTCCACACTGTTTTAACCGGGTACGGGCAGAAAAAATTAGCAAGAATTCAAAGAACGTTCGCGAATTCCAATCGGCGCATTCCTCGGCATTCATCGCTTGGACCAGCAAGGCACACACGTTTTCGCGACGTTCTTTCATTCCTCCCACCACAACGACTCCCCGGATCCCCTTAAAATGTTGTTACAGTTTCATTGTAGAAACATCGACCATAACCGAGGAAGGGAAAAGGTGGAAAATATTTTTCCGGCCCGGTGGCATTGTCTTCGTTCGTGTCTCGCGCGGTGATTAATTTTTCAGACCCCTTTTTCCACCCGCGACGGTAATTATCGGGTTTCTGTAGGGTTTTCGTGAAAATTTATAGGCATCTGTGTTCCTCCTGGAATTGTCAACAGCTAACGGTAAAGGTAAAGGTAAGAACGCGACAAAACTTCAATCTCAATGAAAACGTTACGTTAATTAATTCACAACGTGATACTTGGATGAAAGTTACAAAACTCTGAGGAAAAGTGTAATCTACGTTAATAGTCAAATGTGTTAACATTCTTAACACTTTACCGACCGATAACGGTTGATAAATCGGCTATCGGTCGGTAAGCGTTGGTCGGTAAAACAGTTGATTAATACGCTATCAGTCGGTAAGCGTTGGTCGGTAAAAAAGTCGATTAATATCGGTCGGTAATGTGTTAAGGTATGATTCCACTGAGGCAACGCTATGCGACCTGCAGCATGCTACTTGTCATTAACTGACGACATTACTCGACATATTAAATCTTGTCGATTCGACAAAACAATATCAAATAATCCCGCATTTCTTTATTTCGGAAAGGAAACAAATGAATGTGTAGCAAATACACATGTCAAAATATTAACCATCCTAATTCCCGCCAATGATGCACCAATAATGAAACACCGACCATCGATGATCAAACTTGTCCCAACGGTGAATGGGAAAAATCAAAATGTCGAAATGCAGAAGCACCAGCAACTTGTACAAGTACACTACAACGTATTGTTAATGGGATAGCAATAGGAGATGCACTGTGGTCGAAAGTACAGGCACAGATAACGATAACGAGCAGAAGACTTATTTATATAAGGTGAAACACATAATGATCTGTTACGTTGTGGCTGGACGCGAACTCGCGACGATCTGATGACGGTGCTCGTCTTAACACTTTACCGACCGATAGCCTATTAATCGACTGTTTTACCGGCCAACGCTTACCGACCGATAGCCTATTAATCAACTGTTTTATCGGCTATCAGTCGGTAAGCGTTGGTCGGTAAAACAGTTGATTAATACGCTATCGGTCGGTAAGCGTTGGTCGGTAAAACAGTCGATTAATAGGCTATCGGTCGGTAATGTGTTGAGAACGGCTCGATTTAACAATCGACGATCGCCCTAACCGAAAAGGGCGATTGCACGACGTGTGCAACGCTGAACCGTTAACGGATTCCGTCTCGTGATATACCACGAGCGGTTTCCTGTGACAACACAACGCTAGTATGCTGGAGAAGTCCAACGAGGTGAAGAGAGATGGAGGGACAGTAGGGTCGCATTAACGAGCTTTTCCTAATTATAAGAAAAAACTGAACCGCGCGATTAAGGGCTGCGGTGGGGCTCTCCCCCAAAACCTCGTGTGGATGCCGAGCCCGGGACCAGAACGGAAAACTAATTGAAACCGCCTAACGACCCGCCGGCAAATGATACATCAGCCTCGAGGAAACCAGCCCCGCCGTCTTAATACCGTTTCGCCTTATTCGACGCTCATCGCGGGCGCAATTTCGCCCTTTTCCATCCCCCCGCCGCCCTTCGCGGACCGCTTTTCCGGCACTGGTCCCTGGGACATCCCTGGTTCATCCCCGAGGCCTGGACTCCGCGTCTTCGGTTGCTTAATTGCGCGCTCGAACGAAGATCGAGGACGCTTTCTCACTGGCCGGAATGATTTATCGCTTTTTCTGCCTCGTTTGGTACGTTGCCTTTTGAGACGGCGCGAGGGTACGTAAAAATTACCAGGTTCGTGTAAAAATCGTTGAACTTTTCGCTAAAATTAGCTGGATCGACGGAATCTTGGATGAGATTAATCCCTTGCGATGAAATCTCGATGATCGTTTGTTTCGAAAGTATGATGATACGTTACTATCTTGCACATAGATATTTGCACTTTTTTTTGGAATTTCAAAAATTTTATATTATAGGACATGTTCAATATTATTTAAATTAGTTAATTTTGTCATCTGGAGAATGTAACTTTTTTGACAATAGGAAAGCCATTAAGCCATTTACCATACTTAATTAGTTTCAAAAGGTAATTTGGGCCCATTTTCTTGTCCCTTGATTTTGAAATTCACCACGAAAATTTTAATAGAAGATTCTAGAGGCCAAAATAAGTCGAAAATAAAGAATACTAATTTGTTAATGGAAGCTTCCTTAAAAAGTTATTAACGTTTAAAGTTGTGGCTGTTGAACGGCAATTTGACCACCTACTCGAATTTTTTTCTCGAAAATGGGTAGGATTTCGAGGGTAGGTCTAATGACCAAAAATTATTGCAACAGACCCCCCTAACCGAATATAATTTTTTCAGAACGATTTGAAATTTTTTAATTTCGTCAAAAAATTTCACACCTTCCCGAATTTTTTTCTAGAAAATGGTTAGGATTTCGAGGGTATGTCTATTGGCCAAAAATTATTGCAACTGCCCCCCATAACCGAATACAATTTTTTCAGAACGATTTGAAATTTTTTTTTTCCGTCGAAAAATTTCATACCTTCTTGAATTTTTTTCTAGAAACTGGATAGGATTTCGGGGGTATGTCTATTGACCAAAAATAATTACAAATGACCCCTGCACCCGAAAATAATTTTTCCAGAACGATTCGAAATTTTTTAATTTTATCGAAAAATTTCATACCTACTCGAATTTTTTTCTAGAAACTGGATAGGATTTCGGGGGTATGTCTATTGACCAAAAATAATTACAAATGATCCCTGCACCCGAAAATAATTTTTCCAGAACGATTCGAAATTTTTTAATTTTGTCGAAAAATTTCATACCTTCTCGAATTTTTTTCTAGAAACTGGATAGGATTTCGGGGGTATGTCTATTGACCAAAAATAATTGTAATTGACCCCCTTAGCTAGAAATAATTTTTTCAGAGCGATTTGAAATTCTTTTTTTTCGTCGTAAAAATTTAGGCATCTACCCACTGTCGATTTTTCTTAAAAATTTGTTTGACGCTGTACAGAAAAGTTGTGTAACACTTTTTTGTAGGTACCCATGCACTCTGCTTTAGAAATAAATTTCAATAAGATATCTCGATTATTGTAGGAGTTATGACCGTTTGAAAATTGGTTCAGTTTTAGGGGGTTTTTCTCAATTTACATTGTCAAGGACCAACTTTTTCAATATTGTTAGAATTTGTATGTATTCTCCACTAAAATACGCGTTGTTTGCATTTTGAAAAATTAAAATCCTCCAATCCGTTCAGGAGTTATGACATTTTAAAGATTCGCATGAAATTTCAAGGAAGCCTCACATTAGGTTTTCGGTAAAGAATTATTTTCTCGAAAGTGCGTAGGATTTCGGGGGTATGTGTATTCACCAAAAATGCTTGTAATTGACCCCTGTAACTAAATATAATTTTTTTAGTATGATTCGAAATTGTTTAATTTCCCCTAAAAATTTCATAATTTACTCGAATTTTTTTCTCGAAAGTGAGTAGGATTTCGGGGGTATGTCTATTCACCGAAAATGATTGTAATTGACCCCCGCAACCGAACATAATTTTTTCAGAACGATTTGAAATTTTTCAATTTTGTCGAAAAATTTCATACTTTCTCGAATTTTTTTCTCGAAAGTGGTTAGGATTTCGGGGGTATGTCTATTCACTAAAAATGATTGTAATTCACCACTGCAATGGAAAATAATTTTTCCACAATGATTTGAAATTTTTTTTTTCGCCGAAAGATTTAGGCACTTTCTGAATTTTTTTTCTCGAAAATGATTAGGATTTCGGGGGTATGTCTATTCACTAAAAATACTTGTAATTGACTCCTCTAACTAAATATAATTTTTTCAGAATGATTTGAAATTTTTGAATTTTATTTTTTAATAACTTTTTAACGAGGCCTCAGTCAAGAAATTGATATTCTTGATTTTCCTCTTATTTTGGCCTCCAGAATCTCCTATTAAAATTTTCCCCATCAATGGCCGAAAAAAAGCAGCTCCACAAATTAAATAGGCCTTTCCTTTCTTGCAATATTAATTGTCGATCAGAGTGCCTTCACGCCAATAATAAAATTAATTCGTACGTGGCACAATGGTAAAGAACCATTATATTTCATCCTTAAATTCTGAGGCATCCTGTATAAATACGTTAACAGAAGTCACTCACCGAACGAAGGAACGCCAACTGTCCAGGAAGCTCTTCTCCACGATGTAGAACTTCTTCTCCGGATCCTCGCATTTCAGTATCTCGTTTCTGTTTCTGCCATGGTACAACTCGTTCAGCTCGTCCTTTTGCTGTTTCGCTTTTATCTTTACATCTTTCTTCGCTCTTTGCGCGTTCTCCATCTTTTCCTGCGGAACAAAACACTCATAAATACCACAGAAATTCTGTCGCATCTATTGGGGACCCATTCTGTGGAATGAAAACAAGAATACCATTTATACCATAGTGTAGGTACTTATTTTAACCCTTTGACTGCTAAAGACGTGTATATACACTCTCACTAGTCCATCAATATATACGAAAATATTTTAATTTATTCGCATTTAGAATGTTAGAATGGTCTCTTAAATCGTCGAGTACTTTTTTTCGCCGCCAGTCGCAGCGCCATGCGACGATCGCGCCATCTACGTTGATGGATTCTTTCTAGAACGCGCCGCAGTCAAAAGGTTAACAATCAAGATATTTACAGAGCTCGTGAGACACACTGTATATAACTTTGCAAGAATATTAATCTATAGAATTTAAATGAAACTTACTTCGCAAATTGAACAGGACGCAGAACCGATCAGATATTCCTTAGACTCCGGGAAATATTTCCGTAGAATGATCCAGGCTTCGCAGGGCACAACTTTTCTCGAAGAGTCGGGCGTCTTCAGCGAATTGTGCTCACAAAGCAGATCCTCGTTGAAGTAGATTATGACTTCGTTCTTTTCGCTTTCCTCGACATCCTTCGATCCCTCGCTTTCTTTGCTCGCCGGTTTGGTATCGATTCGAGGACCGTTCGGCCCTTGACAGTCCTCTTCTTCTATTTCGTGTTCCAAATCCTCCGTGAACTTCTCCATCGCGAGTCTCCGCCAGGACTTCAAGGAGTCGGCGCCCACGATGTAACTCGTCTCAGTTCTAAGAATATAAAAATGAATATTCTTCGACCGACTACATTTGATTAAATTACAAACAGTTTGAAGGGGGACTCACGGATCTTTGAAATTCCGCACAAGCTCGTTCACCTCCTTGTGATCGCGTTCGAGCGACAGTTTGAAACGTAGCAATTTGTATCGACGTTTCACGCAAATTTCACAGAGAGAGTTCTGATTCAATCGTGGCCCCCCGCGATATTTCGCGTAGATCATTTCCGCGGCTAGTACAGGTAGACACTTGGCACGGTTCACCTTTAGGGGATCGAGTCGATAATGCGAGCACATTAGGCTGGAATTGTCGATCGGTGGCACTCCGTCGGAGCATGAATGACCAGTAAGACATTTCGACAACCAATCGGTTGGAATCCACTGATATTTCTCCCACGTGACCGCGTTGGAAACAATATTATACACATCTATAATGAGCTGCCTCTTCAAGTTCTGATCTTCGATCTCCTTTTGCTGAAACAAAATTTTTAATTAATGCATACTTCTATACTTCCTTGGATTCAATCCCCATTTGTTAATACGTACTTTCTCTTGCTGAATGGCCAATAAACTTAACTCGTGCTTCACGTTTTCTTGCCTCACTAAATCGCGAAGCGTTGGACTGACCTCCCAACTCTCGAACTCCATCTGCAAAATGTTAAAAGTGTATCCTCTCAAATGCGATAAATATGTAACAAAAGCAAGAAAAAGAACTTACTTCCTCGTAAAAATCACGTTCCCCGCAGCTCATAGCTCTATGCGCAGCGCCATTCAACTGTTTGTAATCTAGTTTTGTGTTATTTGCGAACGGTTTCTTAATTTGTGCATCGTGTTGATCCTCTTTGTTATCAGACTCGTAGTGTTTACCATTGTGTTCGTCGATATTGGAATCCAGCATCATAGACGTTATCTTTTCCTGTACAGTAATGTCTTGAGAAGACAACGCTTCGGTTTCGGCGTCCATTTTATTTTCTGTGTCCAGCTCCACTACTTCATCGGGGCCACTCGAATCGGACACCGTAGAATCTGGTCCGTTTTTACGCTGTCCTTCGTCCGACGAGTCCGGTTTCTCTTTATCGATAAACATGTTATGTTCCGTGTTATGATTGTTTGTTTCTATTTCCCCCTTCTTCGATTTTGCTTTCTTCCAGTTGCTCATCCGCCATTCGACCGTAACTTTTTTATACACTAACATGTACGCGGTATTTGAGGAAAGACAACCTTTTGGTATACGCCCTCGCCTAACGATCTTCGTAGTTTCTATAAGAACAAAAACTATGCAATAACTTCCGATAATTACATCATAGATTTCTTTAAATATGTCGCGGTAATATTTGTGCTCACCGTTAACACCGTCTTCGATTCTTTTGTTCTGCATTTTCTCGACTTTATCATCGCTAAATTGATACCACTCTCCATTCGAATTACATATATTGGCGATGTAATGGCCCGAATGCGCGGATGAACCTTTATGACTCAGAACCGCGACAAGACTGTACAACTGTGATTGCGGCGGACATCTTACATATTCAGACATATCAAGATCCTCTGGAAACTGTATAAAAGAATTCAGCTTTCTTTTCTGCCCAGAATCTCTGTCAAACAAAATAATACATATTGGTAATATGAAGGGTACCATGTGTCCACGAGAAGAAGGCGCAGCGTGTTTACATCCCCACTCCTGTTGCAGCCCACTGATTAGTCTACGAATCACAGCCAGGGATCGCTATTGGCCGAACACGGTGACGAAAATAGCAACGTTGTCTTCCAATGGAAACGTTAGCTATCAACGAACTTCCTGTTTGGATATTACCATTGACTCGATAAGTTTCTCGTAATGAAAAATTAGTTTAATTTAGTATCTTTAATAATCATTGATATTAAATCAAGGAAGCCATCGGAATCATGATTCAAACGACAGCGGAAGAAGTGAGTTCGAGCGGATTTATATTATTTTTGATAAATACAAATTAATTCTCTTTGCTATAAATGAATTTCAAAGATGTTAAATTAAACTAATTTTCTGATTACGAGAAACTTATCGAATCAATGGTAATATCTAAACAGGAAGTACTCGTCGTTGACCCAGACCTAACCCAGACCTAACCCAGACGTAACTCAGACCTAACCCAGACCTAAAACAGACCTAAACCAGACGTAAACCAGACCTAACCGAGACATAACCCAGACCTAACCCAGATCTAGGGTCTGGGTTAGGTCTGGGTTAGGTCTGGATTAGATCTGAGTTAGATCTGAGTTAGGTCTGGTTTAGATCTGGGTTAGATCTGGGTTAGGTCTGGATTAGATCCGAGTTAGATCTGGGTTAGGTCTGGATTAGATCCGAGTTAGATCTGGGTTAGGTCTGGTTTAGATCTGGATTAGGTCTGGGTTAGGTCTGTGTTAGGTCTGGGTTAGGTCTGGGTTAGGTCTGGATTAGATCTGAGTTAGATCTGGGTTAGGTCTGGTTTAGACTTGAGTTAGATCTGGGTTAGGTCTGGATTAGGTCCGAGTTAGATCTGGGTTAGGTCTGGTTTAGATCTGAGTTAGATCTGGGTTAGGTCTGGGTTAGGTCTGGATTAGTTAACAATCCAGACCTAACCCAGACGTAAACCAGACCTAACCCAGACCTAACCCAGACCTAACCCAGATCTAAACCAGACCTAACCCAGATCTAACTCGGATCTAATCCAGACCTAACCCAGACCTAACCCAGATCTAACCCAGACCTAACCCAGACCTAACCCAGATCTAAACCAGACCTAACCCAGATCTAACTCGGATCTAATCCAGACCTAACCCAGACGTAAACCAGACCTAACCCAGACCTAACCCAGACCTAACCCAGACCTAATCCAGACCTAACCCAGATCTAACTGAGATCTAATCCAGACCTAACCCAGACCTAACCCAGACCTGTCACCGACTTCGACCAATAGCGATCACTGTCTGTGATCTGCAGACAAGCAGACTACAAGAGTGGGAATGTAAACACGCTGCGCCTTCTTCTCGCGGACACATGGTATGAATATTTTAAGTGTTTAGTATCGAATTAGAAATATCTACCTATGAAAGACGAAACGCATCAATTGTATGTTTAACGTTTCTGGGAGGGATTCCAAGCGTATAAAACGACGCGCATCCTTTTTGTCATTGCAGGTAACGCAATGATATTGATTTGGTCCGGTTAGTTGTTCCACGGACAAGTATTTCTCTACAGCCTCCTTCAGGGTAGCTGCAAGCTGCAGGTCCAATTCGTAGAATGTAGTGGATGTCGGATATTCGGTACCGCATTTCGAACAACTGCGTCAGACATAAAATCCAAGTTATTCAGGAAAAATTGGCTTCTCTCTCGGTCAGATCAGTTGATCGCACCAGTCACCGTAGCGAGCAACGTGTCCTACCATGTTCTCATCGTCAAGATCATCAGCATCATCATCGTTTAGGACAATTCTCATTTGTTTTCCACTTCAGAAAACCCACCAATTGATATAGCTGTATTTCCCTTGAGTCAGCGTCTGCAGCATCTCCTTCAGTTCTGCGGTTTGTTGCAGTTTCCCTTCGATATGGCAGAGGAGTAGCTTGGAGAATTCCTGTGCGTCCTGTTGAGTTCTAGTATCCAAAGACAACGCAACAGCAAGATTCATTGGATCAAGGAGACGACGATTCCCAAATTGCATCATTGCGAATATGTATTGCAACTGCCCAACCGCCGTCACTGGATGAAATGGTAGCCCTCCCTTCTTAGCTTGACATACAGCCTCCCGTTCTTCCGGATCGTCTGTGATGTTCCATTTGTATATTATCCTCCTAGAAACATCAAATCGCATTTCAGAATTGCAAATGCATTAAACGTATATCGCTAATTGCAAATACATACCTCATATCTTCATTGTGAAACCACATTTGAATTAGACTGTTAACATAACAAGTTGCACCTAGATTCTTTAACCCAACATACTCCGTAGGATCTCGTAATTCCGATAAAGAACTTTCTAAAGACATTACTTCTACAGGTTGCGATTTCAGATACTTTTCCTCCCCTAGTCCTGTTAGACATTGCGGATTATTTGTGCAATTGCGTCTGAAAACAAAATGGTTACTTTGAAGTATTAAAAAACAAAAAACGTAAACTTCTTTTCGACAAACATACAACTTACTTGCAATTTTTACATGTTTTTAAACCTATTCTGTAAGCAGTTTCCAAATGTACAGTTTCTATTCGTTCTGGTAAAACACTTTCTACCCAAGCCCATGCTAATTTGTCCAAATCAGTCTTCTTTGTTGGCGGCATTCTTATCTAAAACATATTAACCTAAATCTTAAATTCTGAAACAACAAAACTAATTTTAATTTAGAAATTTAAGAATTCAATGAATTTTAGAAACAATTTTATTCGAAGAGAGGAAAATACATCAATTTACACCTTTTAACAAAGTAATCATTTTTTACTAGATTTCGATGCTTTTGTCAAAACAGGTTTCAACATTTTAACGTTTACGATTCTGCAGAAAAGAACTAAAAGAAAAAACCGTGTAACTAAAAATTACATGTGATTAAAACGAGCATTAAAACAAGTACACAACGCCTATCTTACATTCAATGGAGTACATGATTCGTTACATTTCGCGCCATGAGAAAATCGCGATCTACCCAGCAACGTAAAAATGGAACAAAAGTGGCACTCGATAGAATCGATTTTACTAAAATTCTGTAATTGAAAACAAAGGTAGAGGACTAAACGTGGGTGATATACTGAATCGGTAACAAATATCTGATACAAGAACGATCTTCCACGCCTGAAAAATCGTTGATTTTATACCTGCACGAAAGTATAGCTCGTTGCTGGTTTTCGAGGTTATGAAAAACGCCGCTACAACCTTTACAACATTCTGTTCTTCCCCTATAACATTAACTAGTTTGTAAAAAAAAAGTAATCACGTTTGCAAACACACTTAACACCAGTGCTTATTGATACTTTCCACGTATTGATAGAAAAGTATCATCAAAACACTCTAAACGTCTGTTGTACACTGATCGCCATATGCAATCGGTTTCTTTCAAGGCGCGCGTCAAATCAATCTCTAAATAATACAATACATCTTCTAAGAATAATTTATTCCAATAAAATCATAATTTCGTAATTTCGAACATAAAATACATTTTATGCGAATGATTTTTCCGCGAATAAACGAATAAAATAAAACGCCATTTTACGATGTACGATATATTCTAAAATTAAACAACTTTTTATTGTAGGCACATTATTGAATTTTAAATATATCTGCGGTTATTAAATATTTCAATTACTGTTATTAAAACATAATTTATTAAAAAAAATTATTAATTATAAAAGGGAATATTTTTAAATAGTTTTCATTTTTATTTTTTTAATTATAAATACAATAAAAAATGTCTCAAGATGAAATAGGTAAATGCCATTTAAAAAAGTACAAATAATAAACTGAGACATTTAGAAATTCATGAAATTTATTTACAGTTGGCAGTGATATCCTGTTAGAATTTCTGGAAGTAGCGTTCAATCATATATTGTTCTTCAGGAATTTGTATCCTAAAGAGATTTTTGCAAAGAGAAAACTATACGATACAACGGTGTACGTTTCCGAACATCCAGAGCTCAACGAGTATTTAAAAAATATTTTGAACGCTATCGGGGAACTGGTGAAGGAGAATGAAAATAACGTGAAACTGGTGAACCTTATTTTCTACAACAAAAACAAACAACCGATTGAAAAATTTGCTTTCGATCTAATTAAATTGCAAGCAGATACCAGAGAGTACGTGCTTTTTAAATAGTTTCTTAATTGCGCGATGGAAATTTTTATTATTTGGACAATTCTTATAGAAAAGATCCGTATTACTTAAAGACTGAAGAAGGACTAAGGACAATTTGTTTAAAACTATCCATGTGCGAAGCGTACCTGAAACCATTGCCGGAGGATTCAACTTTCTCTATTGAAATTCAAACGTACGAAACTGCTCACGTTGCTCTAAGTGAAAATCCTCATTGCGATGATTTTCCATGGATCATTAACGAAGACGCCTTCGAAATGACAAATCAGAAGTTACTTCCGCTAAAAACTATTAAAACTGACTGTTTGAATTTGCAGATGTATGTGATCGAGAGCGAAGAAAATAAAATTATAAATTAATTGCAATTAGTATACTTGTTATAGACAATAAATTTTCTATTCGTTGTTTGGTAAAAAGAAATTCGTTTAAGCTAATTATTATTTTGTTTCATTAGTAGCAATTAATTCTTTTTTTTAAATTAAAAGGTGAATGCGAGCCTTTCCTTCTTGGTTAGTTTGTTAAAATAAAATAAATTTTGGTAATTTAATATAAAATTCTCTAAACTATACTTACTATTAGAGGTGGAGTATTCTGTGTTGCGTATTTCCTTTAAACGAATAAACAATCTCCTATATGAACGCAGACAATTCAAACGACAGAGAAAACCATCAAAATATACCATTCATTTTGTAGTTATTATTACACGTTGGTATTAAGATAAATTTTATTAAGATCAAAGTGTTCTTTATTCTTAATAATATATACATGTCATAGTATGAAAAAAGAAATTTACATTTGCATACACCGATAATATAATCTAATAATAATAGAAACTTTAATTTTACTTATTCTGTACCGCTGTATCATTATCGTCACTTTTATCTTCGTCATAGCCATAGATACTATAGAAATTCTCTGAAGTATTAACGACTTCCTGATTGTCTCTTGCCTTTTGATAAGCAATAGTAAATCCCCTCCCTGTACTAATTTTCTTTGCTTGTTGATAAAACGTAGCCGCTATACTAGGATTTAAACAGGTGGTCTTTTTTTCATTTAAATTCTGATAAGATATATTCTTTTTAACTTTGTTCTCTTTAGAGATCTTTAAAGAACTGTCATTCTTTAACTCCGAAGTATTTATTTTTGCTTCGAAGGTAGTTTGTCGAATCGCAGAAGTATTCATTTCTTCTTTATCTTCGCACAGAGAAACATTTTTCAAATTCACAGAACGATTCGATTTCTCGTTAAAGGTATTGTTAAAAATGTTTTCTACGGATTCTTTCTCCGACCGTGCATTTTCCATACTTTCCTCCATGGAAACCTTTTCCAATTTGGAAATTATCTCGTTGTAGCAGATCCTGTTTGTAACATTGTTCAAAGAATTTGAATCGCACGATAATGCTTTAATAGCTTTCTTGGGAACTCTTAAAGGTGTTTCTAATTCCTGTTAAAGAGAAAATAAATATGATATTGGTGAAAGATATCATAAATGTGAGTGCAAAAAATAATGTATACTTACCGATTGTTCGACGCTACTGATATTATGTTTGCTGTTGTCGTGGTCACCAAGTTTAGCAACTCTTTCTCGTTCGAGTTGTTTATGTTTCTTCCTTTGCCCCTTCGACAGACCCACGCCCGTCCTTAATACATTTTTTTTTTCGGATGCAACCCATGGATCGTACGTAGGATTATCCTAAGACATATAATTATTTTCATTAAAGGTTATTCCTTGAATAATAGTCTAAAAATGCTTTTGCAATAAATTCATAGAATAATGATACATCTAAAATTTGTAAAACTGATTACACACTCCGGACCAGTCCTCGTCGTTCATTGTAGTACTTTCCACATTGCACGCACTTTCTATGGGAATTGTTCCAACTGTTACTGCTGGTTCCATCGAATACTCATAACATTTCATATTTCCACTGCTTTCGCACTCTTTAAGGTGATTCTAAACATAAACAAGAGTCGAAAAAATGAACGGAATAGAAAAAAGAGAAATTCCTTCGGAAATTGAGAAAAAAGAAACCAAGAGAGAACAAAGGATGAGAAAAAGAAATGGAGAATAGGAGCAGAGACACATAGAAATAAAAAGAATCTCGGCGCGCAAAGTAGCTGAAACATTTCGAGATGTGGAAAAATGAAAATTTCAATGAAAAATTCACCTCGTAATTCTGTGGATCCACTTTGTGCGAAGCATCATAAATGCACACAAGCTTGACACCTGGATAATTCTTCGCACATTTAACTAAATGTGTTTGCAATCTACTACGTATAATGCGATGCGATTTGTCGAATGGACATTGTGTATAATCACCAAGAAAACTCATTTTTCAAATGTTTATATAAACGCACAGTGAAAGTATTAAAGGGTAATTATCTTCGAGTAAATATTTTCGGCGACAATTCGTGACGCCGACAGTGCGATCCCAGTGACTGAGAGTCAGAGACAGTGATGGACATCGTGGGAATTTTGGTCATGCGCACTGGGAATTTCCCCTCGCGGAATTCCTTTCTGCGCATGCGTTAAACGTTTCAGGGTTCTAGCAGTCGATGTATATCCACGTAACGAAGGTGACGTATGTCGGCCGGCGTGTTCGAAAGAAGGGAGAAAATTGCACTCGAACAAGAAACTCAAGGTCAAACTAGGAAAATAGAGATACTCTTATTCTGTTCTTTTTATACTCGGCGTCGTATCCTTGAGCGTTAATTTATTTCGCGTGGGTAACTATTATAATTCGTTTCGTTAACCGATAAATAGAACATGCTCGTGGTATTAAAAAAGGCACTCTTTGTTTCCAGTTGTCTCGAGCAGCATTTTCGACACACGACCTCGAAGAATTCCTGATCTCGTTACTGTTCTCCATTTCCGAGCTGTTGTATATGTTTTACATAAATTATTTGATACAGCAACTGTTGGATTGCGCGAACAACTTCGTCACGGTGATGTAAGCGTGAAAAAACTGCTGTATTTTTTGAAAACGCTAAATAAAAATCATACGAGGCAATCTAGAGTTTCGATTTTCTCGATATTTTCAGATACCACACCAAGTGGTACAATATGTCTATAATTACACAGAAATTGTTGCTAATCATCATGACAAGGTGCAACGAACCTTTCCGTTTCACATTTTATAACTTCTATTACGCATCGATCGAAGGATTTTCAACGGTACATCGCTTTATTTATTAATAATAACGTTGCCCACGAGGAATGCGTGTAATTGTAATTTACATTTCAGCTAGTAAGAAACACAGCGTCTTATTTTATGGTAATATCATCCATCGAGACTTGATACAAACTTTACGGGATCCAATAATAGCGGAACAAATAGTAAAATATTAGTAAATAAGGTAAAGAACCGTTTCTTAACACTAGAAATACTAAAACTTAGTATATACCTATATTGGCCAAAAGCAGTCAAAATGACTTCATTGTGAAAGACTAACTAATGTGTAAAGAAATTTGTTTAAAATTAATTTTTAATATTATGTTATAATATTATGAATTTAGGGCGCAGAAGTAAAATAAACAACTTGTTAGAACAAGTATCACTGCATAAAGATTCGAATAACAAGTATTACTTTAGCTTATTGAGAAACTGTAATTTTTCAATAGGTCTGGATTAGGTCTGGGTTAGGTCTGGATTAGATCTGAGTTAGATCTGAGTTAGGTCTGGGTTAGACCTGAGTTAGATCTGGGTTAGGTCTGGATTAGATCTGGATTAGATCTGGGTTAGGTCTGAATTAGATCTGGATTAGATCTGGGTTAGGTCTGGATTAGATCCGAGTTAGATCTGGGTTAGGTCTGGATTAGATCTGGGTTAGGTCTGGGTTAGGTCTGGTTTACGTCTGGGTTAGGTCTGGTTTACGTCTGGGTTAGGTCTGGTTTACGTCTGGGTTAGGTCTGGGTTAGGTCTGGGTTAGGTCTGGATTAGATCTAAGTTAGCTCTGGGTTAGGTCTGGATTAGATCTAAGTTAGCTCTGGGTTAGGTCTGGGTTAGATCTGGGTTAGGTCTGGGTTAGGTCTGGATTGGTATGTATTGTACATTCAAAATCCAGACCTAACCCAGACCTAACCCAGACCTAACCCAGACCTAACCCAGATCTAACTCAGATCTAAACCAGACCTAACCCAGATCTAACTCAGATCTAATCCAGACCTAACCCAGACCTAACTCAGATCTAATCCAGACCTAACCCAGACCTAACTCAGATCTAATCCAGACCTAACCCAGACCTAACCCAGATCTAATCCAGACCTAACCCAGATTTAACTCAGATCTAATTCAGACCTAACCCAGACCTAACTCAGATCTAATCCAGACCTAACTCAGATTTAACTCAGATCTAATCCAGACCTAACCCAGATCTAACTCAGATCTAATCCAGACCTAACCCAGATCTAACTCAGATCTAACCCAGATCTAACTCAGATCTAATCCAGACCTAACTCAGATCTAATCCAGACCTAACCCAGATCTTGGGTCTGGGTTAGGTCTGGGTTATGTCTAGGTTAGATCTGGGTTAGGTCTGGATTAGGTACGCCCAAATCGTCAATTTATCATGTACTTGTATGTTATCATGTGTTGGTAATCGAAAAAAAATGAAAACTGTTATTTCAATACAGAGTCGGAACTGGTCATATAAGAAATTTACTCAATTCAATAATAAGAGTCATTTGATTATTTAAAATTTCCCAAGCAGTCAATATGACCATATTTTGACCAATATAGGTATAACACATATACCGGAAATGAAGGAGGGAGGAGGTAACTACAATTATTAATAAACGCATTTATATGGTGTGCAAAAAGTCACAAAATTCTAAGAAATTGTGTCATTATATACATAATTGTTTTTCTAATTGAAATTAAAAAGCAGTCAAAATTACTTCCTTGGGCAATCTAGTGTTAAAGCGGAACTGGATTTCTACACAAGGATTTTCTTCTTGCTGGATCCAACTCAGCGTTGTAGATAGTATAGATCGAAATAGTCAAAATAGCAGAAGATAGATGTAAAAATTTTCTGTCAAAGTTTCATTCGATCACATTATTGAAATAGACGACTTCCAGGGAACTTCTTTCGTATCAATACATTTAAACAATTTATCCAATTTATCATTAAATAATGAATGTTATACTTTGCTCCAATATTCAATGTTTTAAAAATGTAGTAAAATTTCAAAGTAATATAAATTAATAGTACCTTTACATTCGTTCATCTTGTTACAATTTGTATCAATATTAAAAAACAGAGTCGACACATTCCCAGTTTCATTGATATTTGGATCGTGGAACGAAGGTTTCTTGATTAGAAGTACCAGAAGTTTCCTTTTTAAAGAGTTCTTTTTAAGTTCTTGTTAAGTTCTTGTTACTTAGGTATTGCGATCGAACTAGCGGCGCTTGGAGTGACTTCAATGCGTGGTAGAGTCTCTCTGTCGGGAGCGAGGTTTACTTATAACTGACTCTTAAGGGTTGATTGCAACTTACTGATTGTAAGTTCAGCTCCAACGCGAGGTGAGGTCTTAAAACCAGACTGTGGGACACTTTTCCCCTAGTTGCAACTTGCGATCGGTTAAAAATTTATGAAAAAGAAGGGTTCACAGCGAGAAAATAGCTACATGTAACGATATAATGTCACAGAATATGCAACTGTTTCTCCGTAGCGGCACTTTTCTTTGAACTTACATTACGGATCGATACGCCACTTGCGATATAATTTCTATGCAATTTGCTACGAATTTCCACGGTAAATTCGAAGGGAGGGAATATTTTATTAGAGTACATCGAGGGTGGAACGGAGGAGCGATCGTTTACTCGCAGTTGTACTTTAACTTGCGATCGGGAATGGACTTCGCTGGCTATCATTACTACAAGCTCACCCACAAGCTTCTGATATACTTGGGACTCTGGAACATGGAGGCTAGATGGCCGGAAAAGATTCGACGATTCTGTTCCTTGGTTTCCCCCGCGATAATTGTACTGTTTCAGGTAAAAATCTCTGTTTTTAACGGCGTTACGGTTGTCTAGGAAATACGAGTATTCCAGGTAGCCGCGTTGTTCGCGAACGAGAACGATTTACAAGAGGTTTCGAAGTCATTGATATTTATCATTAGCTGGTATACATTGTTCGACAAGTATTTAACATTCTACATCCACATGGACAAAGTAAGCGATGGCGAATTGTTAATTTTTTCCTTCACCTCGCGTTTTCATTGGCGATTATCACGAATTCTGTCCACGACAGGTGAGAACGATTTTGTATTACGTTCAGCACGACTGGAACCAATTACAAAATACAGACGAAGCCGACATATTGGAGAAATATACAAAAAATGGTAAAATTATCAGGACGGTGTTCATGAGTAAGAAAAACATCTAATTTCTTCGAGAATCTTTCGAATAAAATATTTTTAAATACAGTTTGTCTCGCGATTTAACATTTACAGCGGATCAACCATCTATAATTTCTGTGTGTTTAGTTTAATTTATTTAAGTCCGATTTTAAAAGATTTCCCCTTCTGTTTCTATTCCATTATTAATATTTGCCAATATTTTATTGTATCATTTTTTTTCAGACGAAATTAACTCGAGGTACATGGAGTTTATTATTTTTTAAATGATACGAATTACAATGGCGGCTGGTTAGTCGAAGAAATAAACGGTGCTAATTATTTTTCGTATACTAAACTCATATGAAATATAGTTATAACATCGCAATAATTTTGTTTGCAATACTTGTAAACTGCAAATATTTTTAATATTTTCTCAGATTAGGTAGGACAACTACTTAACACTTTACCGACCGATAAAACAGTTGATTAATCGGCTGTCGGTCGGTAAAACAGTCGATTAATAGGCTATCGGTCGGTAATGTGTTAAGATTCGTGTTTTTCATTTTTTGCTTATTTTTACGTTACATAGTTGCATCAGATCCTTAATTACCATCACTGTTGACATAATTAAGATGGATCACTGTATTCAAGATCGCAGTATCGAAATTATCAGGGAAATTAGTGTTCGAACAGTGCAAAGAAGATTAAATATAGTTCGAAAGAAGCCGTTCATTTTCAAACGAAACCGAAAGCTTCGCTTACAGAACGCCAGGCGGCGCTGCAAGCGCCAGGAGAAAGGTTCCCACTCATGACGAAAAAAAAGCATAAACGAAACAACTGCTCGTACTTAGATAAAAAGATTATTGTTATTTATTGTTGAATAGAGTTATTGTTAAAAATGTATAAACTCTCTACACCGAACGATCACGAAATATATGTGTGTTCGTGAATTAATTCCATCAATGGAGAGAGCCACTGAATCATCGCAACTGGACAACAGCAGAATGATCAAAAGTTGTTTTTACCGATATGTCCAAGTTTAAAAGAATTCGACGTCGTGTCGACGAGGAATTTTCACCAAAATGCATGAAATCAACCGCGAAAGGTGGAGGAGGTTCAGTGAACGTTTTGGGGAGAGGTTAGGTTACAAAATGTTGGCCGAATTCATGGAATTGAAGGAATAATTACATTGATATGTCGGAATCCATTAAACAGTTGTTGTTGTTCTAATTGAATGTTACTTCAGTTTGCGGTAATAAAGTTATATTGCCCCTTATCGATTCTTAAATTCAAACGCAAACGTACGTCTGGTTGGCGTTGACGTTCGAATGTGGCCTTTGAAGGTAGCCGAGTTGGTTGTCCGGTCACCAAAACTTTTGGAAAAAGAAGAGAATTGAAAAAGGGTGATCAGACGGAAAGGTTGCGCGAGAAAATCAAAAATAGAAATCCTTGCAAAGGACTCGTTAGTTGACGTCGAGCATTCTTTCGTTCCGTTTAAGTGTTCGAGTTTATTATTAGTGAAAGTTTATTTAGTTCGAAGTTTAGAAAAATGCATATAACAAGACAAAGGCTTGGTCGCCCGAGAGGACCGAATCCGCCCTAGAGAAGTGGTTCATGATTCTGTTTCTCCGTCAGATATATTAAACGAGGTATTGCTCCCATTTACAGAGAATTCAAACGCCAGATAACTGGATTTTGCAAGCTAATGACCGGAAACACGCAGCCTGTAGGGTTAAAGAATTTTTATGTCAGTAAATAAAATTATTGCGATGTTATAAATATATTTCACATGAGTTTAGTATACGAAAAATACAATTTAACTACCCAGCGGTCTTAAGTAGCTGGCCGCCATTGTATGCACACCCCTCCCGCCTAAAAATCTGTTTAGATTTCCTAAAATAATCCTGACATTGATACGAGTTTTAAAAATTACAGCAAACAGCACATTAGTTGTATGGTATGTAATCATGTTCGAATGTTTACCGATTATGATTAAGGAAACTTACACCCACAAGGTTCTAAAACCTTTTATCGATGGAACTGAATTGTATTCTATATGTTATTGTTCGAGAATTAACTCTCATTTTTAGCAACACGCACGTGCCTTGTTTCCTTTCAATGTTTCGCTCATGCCGTGGCCACCACGACGCTCATTGGCAGCACCTCTCGGGCACACTTTGTGCGCGAGCAGGATAGCTGGCCCACCTGCGCGCGCAACGATCTCGCTACCGGCCGGTCGAAACCTCGTGGTGACCACGAGCGCGGCCATTAAGCCAGTCTTGTTCGTAATCTAAAACGCGACAAGTGTGCTCTGTTTTTCAGTCTTAGTTTCCTTTGTTCTTTTGTGCCGCATATAATCTACTGTGTTCAATGTAATTAATTCACAACTAATTATCAAGGCTCACGCTCATAAATCCCTTGCAATTAATATAATTGCAAGGGTATTATGAGTTTTAAACTCGTAATAAACGGTTGATTCTCATTCTCACTCGCGCTCAGAAATGGCGATCAATAATATCGCCATTTCTCATAACCGCTCGTGTAAAACTCTTACTTAACGTACCGCTCATTAATTATGTATTTCACAAACGGGACAATGTTGTTAATAAAGACCTTGTTTAATTAACTTTGCACCATAGTCATTTTTCGCGAACCCTCTCATAACCGGCATCTCAATGAAAATCTCTACAGTTCACTTCAATCTCAAACATTTTTGGTCCTTCGAGCCGGATCGCGATATGATATGGTGCAAAGGTGTGAAGTGAATTCATAAACCATTGTGGTTTTCTCTTAACATAACGCTCGTGAACTTTCAATTCACCTTGTGTGCGCGTGTTCGTTGTGAACAATGCCCACGCCCCAACGGTCGCGCAGTGTCGCTCAACCAGTGCAGTGACGCTCAAACTCACTAGTGACTCTCACTCTCAACCAGTGACACTCAACGTTCACAGTGACACTCAACACTCAACAACTTTCTATCTGCCTCATCATGGTGTTTTGAAACCAGACAGCACGACTACGAAGCTGAGAGTTGTCTTCAATGGCTCAAGCTCAACATCTTCTGGATATTCTCTCAACGACATCATGCACACTGGTGAAAACCTACTGCTCAACATCGCTGACGTGCTCCTATGGATTCGTCAGCACAGATACACATTCTCAACCGATATTACCAAAATGTATCGGCAAATCAGAGTGCATGAAGACGACTGGGATCTGCAAAGAATATTGTGGGTGGATAAGGACCTGCAAGAGACTCAATTTCAGCTCACTACGGTCACCTACGGTACCAAGGCAGCACCGTATCTTGCGGTCAGAACATTGCTGCAATTAGCTGAGGATGAAGGTCATCATTATCCTCTGGCCGTACCATCGATCACTCATGCCAGATATGTCGACGACATCTTTGGAGGAGCAGATTCACCAGAAGATCTCAAGAAACTCGCTCATCAGCTTCAAGGTCTGTGCAACGCGGGCGGTTTCCCACTTGCTAAGTGGCATTCAAACTGCCCCGCGCTACTCGAAGCCATCTCACCTGAAGCTCATGCTCAAGGCTCATCACTCTCATTGGACGACTGCAAAACCAAAATACTCGGAATGCAATGGAATTTTCTCAAGGATACATTTACATCCTCATCGAAGGAGGACTCATTCTCACCCCCAACCAAGATAAGTAAACGCCTCATACTATCTCAAGTAGCACAGATATTTGATCCACTTGGTTTCCTCTCACCGGTCATAATTCGCTGTAAGATTTTATTGCAAGAATTATGGCTGCACAAACTCAACTGGGATGAATCACTACCATCCCACATCACAGCACGATGGCTCATCCTCAGAGAAGATCTCACAAGTCTGGCCAGACTCTCAATTCCACGCTGGTTCAACACCTGTCAAGACTCAGTGGTGGAAATACACGGTTTCTCTGATGCATCTCAGCTCGCCATGGCAGCCGTGATCTACATCACGGTCTTCTCACCGTCCACAAATCTCAAGGTGACGTCACAGGTGTGCGCCAAGACGAAGGTCGCACCTCTCAAGAAACTCACTATCCCGAGACTGGAGCTCACAGCAGCTCTTAAGCTTGCAAGGCTGGCAAGCTATGTTCAAGCGAAGCTCAATCTCAACATTGCTACAACTCACTTGTGGACGGATTCTCAAGTCACACTCATATGGATCAAATCTCACGCATCACGCTGGAAGGATTATGTGAGAAACAGAGTATTGGCGATACAAGAACTCACACCTGAGGCACATTGGGGGTATGTGTCTGGAACATCGAATCCAGCTGACTGCGCATCACGAGGCCTTTCAACTGCTCAGCTTGAACATCATCAGCTATGGTGGACGGGACCACCATGGTTTACTCAACCCCAGGACTCATGGCCATCACAACCGAAGCTCAAGGACGCCTCATGTGCACTAGAAGCGCGTCCAAGTATTCCTACTGCGCTCATCTCCCAAAAGATCGAGTATCAGTGGGATCTCATTCACAAATACTCAACGCTCAAGAAACTTCTCACCATCACTGCTATTTGTTTCAGATTTATAGCAAAATTAAAAGGGGTCCACTGCTCACCAGCCTATACCTCACATTTGCCGAGTGATCTGGAAGATGCTCAGAAATTCTGGATCAGGGCAACTCAGACCATCTACTTCGCTCATGAAATGAAGATGCTCACCTCACACTCATTGCTGCCTTCATCTCATGCCTTCAGTCACCTGACTGCCTTCATTGATGATAAGGGAATCATCAGAGTCGGCGGACGATTGGAAAACTCTCAGCTCCGCTACGAGGGTAAACATCCCGCTATTTTGCCTCGCCACTCACGTTTGTCTGAATTGATTATAGATCACGCTCACAAACAAACTCTTCATGGTGGAACTCAACTCACACTCGCCTACATTCGACAAACCTACTGGATCATCGGAGGAAGAGCTCCAGTCAAGGCTCATATTCTGCGGTGTTTGACGTGTGCTCGCCAAAGGGGGATCCGTGCCCATCAGCTGATGGGCCAACTACCTCTTTCTCGAGTCACACCGTCATCGCCATTCTCTCATACCGGCATGGACTATGCCGGTCCACTCACTCTCAAAACTTGGAAAGGACGAGGCGCCAAAACATCCTACCAACAGCGGAATCATCAGCCACAAGTGGCTGATGGCGGGCGGAATGTTCGAGAATTAACTCTCATTTTTAGCAACACGCACGTGCCTTGTTTCCTTTCAATGTTTCGCTCATGCCGTGGCCACCACGACGCTCATTGGCAGCACCTCTCGGGCACACTTTGTGCGCGAGCAGGATAGCTGGCCCACCTGCGCGCGCAACGATCTCGCTACCGGCCGGTCGAAACCTCGTGGTGACCACGAGCGCGGCCATTAAGCCAGTCTTGTTCGTAATCTAAAACGCGACAAGTGTGCTCTGTTTTTCAGTCTTAGTTTCCTTTGTTCTTTTGTGCCGCATATAATCTACTGTGTTCAATGTAGTTAATTCACAACTAATTATCAAGGCTCACGCTCATAAATCCCTTGCAATTAATATAATTGCAAGGGTATTATGAGTTTTAAACTCGTAATAAACGGTTGATTCTCATTCTCACTCGCGCTCAGAAATGGCGATCAATAATATCGCCATTTCTCATAACCGCTCGTGTAAAACTCTTACTTAACGTACCGCTCATTAATTATGTATTTCACAACGGGACAATGTTGTTAATAAAGACCTTGTTTAATTAACTTTGCACCATAGTCATTTTTCGCGAACCCTCTCATAACCGGCATCTCAATGAAAATCTCTACAGTTCACTTCAATCTCAAACAGTTATCTATTCGTCACTGTTGTAAGTGTAGTAGGATTATTGACGCTGATAGCCACAGAAACATTCGTAGTCATGATGTTGTTACACTGTTGCGCAATGTTTAAAATTATCGGGTAAGATGATATAGTTGTGAAATATAGTTTCCCAACGAATATTATCTCACGTGCAATTAATATATTACTTCTCCTTAGCTATCGCATACGATGTGCAATCAACGAGAAGAAGAAATATTTGGTTCATGCAAAATTGATCGAAGCAGTGCTGTTACATCGAAGAGTCATAGAGTTGGTATTTTCTTTCAGACTCGATAGAATCCTTGAGAATCGTTCGCACAATTACATTGCCTTTGTTCAATGGAAAATAACATTTCAATTACATTTACCATAACAGACTTGAAATGTTAATGCCAACGTAAACACTTTTATAATTATTAATTCTAAAAGGTTTATCGATATCGCAAACATGTCCTTCGCGGCGTCTTATTTTGTTCTACTTATACTTGGTTTATTTTCGATAACCATAAATCTATATAACGTGAGTACTTCTTATATTTGTTAATTTTGTATATCACTACTGATCGCCACGTTTCTCCACTAGATACAACCAAAATAAACAGCACCTCTCATTTCTTTTTTTTTTAATGAGAAATTTTTTAGAGAGGATCGATAAAATTAATATTACATTTAAAAAATTTAATATCAATTTAATCTAGAAGAGATAAATTCGCTTATTCATTTCCATTTAGCTTCTTCAAGCTGTATTAGTGATGCAGAATGTCACGGATGTTTTGGAGCCAGCTGTGCATTTGGGTTTTGTGTTTTTCTACGTATCGATAAGCAACTATCTGGGACAAATGTTGATCGATCATAGTTCCAACATTTTCACAGAAACGTGCGTCACGAAAACCTAAAATTTTTACGTTTTTTCACTCTTAACACTTTACCGACCGATAGCCTATTAATCGACTGTTTTACCGGCGGTTACCGACCGATACCCGATTAATCAACTGTTTTATCGGTCGGTAAAGTGTTAAAAAATTCAAAAGGAATCCATTATACGATGGATTTAAGCTGTATGTTTAATTTATACCAATTTTACAGATACGACACGCAATGGTACGTAATGCCTTTGCCCGCACAAAAGTTAATTATTTTAATTATGCGGAGAAGCATGAATCATTGCACAATCAAACTCGGGAAAGTCTACACGGCCTCATATGAAGGCTTTTCCAGGGTAATGCTTGTAAACAAAAAACATAGTCTGAATCTGACCGATCGTTCGCGATTAATTAACGTTTATTTTCAGATATGTAACATATTGGTGACCTATCTATTGTTTCTCTGTTCGTTGCAACAATAAATGTCGTCGTTTGTAATAAAAAAATTCTACTCGAAATTCTCGGCTAGAGTTTTATAGCAATAAACACATGAGCATGAAACACATGTTGATATTTTTAAAGAAATAAGAAAACCATTTCTGTCAAATATCAACGCCATAACCTTAATGGGGGGGTTAGTTACAGGGCGTAACGCAATTTTCAAGTTTAAGCCGTATATCTTTTCTCGTATCGTGCCAAAGATTTCGAAAAAAATTGGGGCTATTTTGCTCCACGGTGTACGTGTTCGTGAATTTTTTCAGAATTTTTCACCGCGGAATGGATTTTTAAAAAATTCGAAAAGTATAAAAATATTTTTTTTTGATAGTTATTATTAAATGAGCACGTTTATATTTTTACAGTGTTAGTGTTTTAGTATGATTGTTGATCTGTAATTTTTTCAGATTTTTAGAAATGGGGGAACGGGGTTGGAAAAATCAAAAACCGACATTCGCTTGTATTTTTACCTTTATTTTTGTTGGTAGCAGTGTAAAAGTATAAAAGTGGTCATTTAATAATTTCTGTTGAAAAAAAATATTTTTATACTTTGTTTGCAAAGTCTCTTTGCAAAAAGAATGCAACTTGTGAGGTCGAACGACAATGAACAGGTGAAATAGAGAGAACGCCACCCACCTGTGGCGCCAGTGGCCATGAAAACAAACATTATGTTTCCATAACTATGGGAAACGGTCATCTGTTTCCCATCGACCATATTCGAACGCAGAGATAGGGTTAATGGTTCTGTAAAAGCAAGAAGTTGCGTTTATGGAAGAACGTGTAATTTGTGGTCCTGGGAAAAACATTGTAACCTGGCGAACCGATCGATGAACATAACCTGCAATCATAGCGCCCTCTGTAGACATTGTTTCCAATTACGTTGACCCTCGGTTTTTGCTGCTACATTACAGTTCATTATTTTTTCAGATGACTAGGCTAGACAACGTCTGGAGGTCTGACTAAATGTCGCGCCAGACATGTTTTAATATCCAAACAACAATGGACGATTTGAACAAAAGAGCAAAGTTCTTTTGTCGTTCGTTGGATTATGATTAAAAGAGTATTTTCCCTGCTGATGCTTACCTCCTCTATGTATACTGTTGCAATTAAAATATAGTAGCTAGAAAATTGTAGCATAACAGGGAATAGGTCTATGCAATATATGTTTTATTTATAAATAATTGAAAACTCTATATTGAATAAGATTATTATAGTGTGGTCTTTAACGAACGATTTTCCAATCGAATGGTTGTTGCAAACGTGTTAACGTTTATTAGTATTAGATCAGATTATTAAGAAGCTTCCGGGTGCACCGGATGTTCGATCTTGTAACACCATTAGATTTGTATTAGATACCATAAAAAGTAGATTTCACTAACGATTAGAAAGATAGTTACAATGAAGTAAATAACTAATAATCTTAGTACCAATATCGACGAGGTATACTCATCGGTGATTATGCGACCTATTTTCGTAATATTAGAGGTTATGTTTACCTAACTTCGTACAGAAAGATAGTTACAATGAAGTAAATAACTAATAATCTTAGTACCAATATCGACGAGGTATAGTCATCGGTGATTATGCGACCTATTTTCGTAATATTAGAGGTTATGTTTACCTAACTTCGTACCTCATTTAAAAAATTAGATATTTTTATTTTATAAAATCAATTAACCTAAAAAACTGTATTTTTTTGTATCTTTATGATAATCCTTAAATATTGAATAAGAACAAGGATGTCGGTATCAGTTGGTAAGAATTATTTTATTTGCTATATTTAGTAAAAGACAGATTTGAAAATTTCGTGTAGATTTACTTCTTTTCATAGATTCTGTCACATATCTCGTTATTGTGGCAATCTTATGGGGCATAACGAACCCATTCATAAAAAAAGGAGCGCAAGGTCTAGAAAATGTAAAATCTTCTTCCAGATTTGGTCAATTTTTTAAGGAGCTTGCATTCCTTCTAACGACATTAAAGGTTTCATTTAGAGTTCTATATGTTATCTATTAAATATATAATTCTAATATGTTTTCATTTGTCTAGTACCTTGTACCGTTTATTATCAATCAAAGCGGTTCTGTCTTGTACTTCTTAACTCTGAGCAGTACGGATATATCATTGGCTGTTCCGGTTACTAATTCTCTTACCTTTGTGATAACTGCGATAACAGGTTGGATCTTGGGCGAAGAGAAAATACATAGAAGTAAGGAATATTATTTACTATCCTCTTATATTCATTACGGTAGTATTGTAGAGGTTATATGAATTATTCTAATTTTCAGATACATATATCGGGATGTCAATGGTGTTGATCGGAACAGTTCTTTGCTGTTGGGATAAGATAGGCGAAACTGTATGATTTTAAACTCGGTTAGTATATTACTCCAATTGTGTCATTTTATTGAATATATATATGTATATAAAATTGAAACTTGGTAATATTCTCACACGATAGTGAGATAAGAATGTACATATTGTTATGATTTAATTACAGAAATGAAAAATACAATTTTTATTTAACGTTAAGTACTATCATAGACGAGGTATACGAGTAGACCTTCCACCTAATGTATTTTCTCGTTTCTTTGGGGGTTTCGAGACCAAATTACCATTTTCGTGTCACTCGCAACGTTACCGACAGAGTCAGAAATGAATTTTAATCTATTCTACAGCTGTTTGCCTATCGATGCTAATTCAGTGAATAGTTTCTCATCTGAGAAACCGCCATCCTTCTGAAGAGGGCGCTAAAATCAGCTTCGAATTTTCAGGTCGGTATGGCCTCGTCCGTGGTTACATAAGAAAAACTTATCATCAGATAATATGCTCTAATTATTCAGAGATATTCAGCTGGATTGATTTAAATGGAACACTCTGTACAAAGTATATCAAAGTTTTCTTTTTTTTTTTTATTCGTTTAAAGTCGCATCAACCGCTAAGGGTTATTAGCGACTCGGAGAATACATTTTTAGAGTTTGTTGTACAATTTGGTCATTTTTAGGTACTGTAACAGATTTTGGGTCGATGTGTTGTCCTTTAGGGTTGGTTTTATGTTGTACAGCGTCTCAGTGGAAATAATTCTATCTAGTTATCCTGTGCTTATGATTTTTTTACGCTGAGAATATCTGTGTCCCTACTTAACTTCCTTATTTGGTCGACAGGTGGCGCTGCGTGTCTTTCTGGTAACTAGCGACCCCTAGCAAACTTTGGTGAATTATATTATAATAGTTGTGATAGAAGACTTAGAAACATCTCTTCCGATACATCTTTTATAATAATAATAATAATAAACACGTGAACCAATTGCTCCGAGGAAAGTAGAGAGGTTAACGTTTGTCGCGTTGGTAAGTGTGAATGCGTGCGTTCTCGGTAACTTGTAGCACGTGTCGCATTACTGACGTGTCATGTTAATGAAACAATATATCATCGTGTTTCCTGTTCTTTGCATAGCGAAACCGTTTGTCCGACTGCACGTGACAGGTGGTTCCTATCGGCGGATACAAACAAATTCACGATCAAAACGTAGATTTGTTCGCGACGTATGCGTATATACCGATACGGTAAACGTATCGATCGTTGATATTTATATCGCCGATACGGAAAATCATTAATTCAGTTTTATCTGTAACTGTAGCGCGGCGAAGTTGCCGATGATACTCCTCATCATAGATTTTGTTTATTTTTAAATATGTTATAAATAACGATCTACTTTTCTAATGATAGATGGTCATCCTTCGTTTTTTCCAAAATCAGTCATATTTAAAATTAAAGTCATATTTCCAAAAATTTAACTGAAACCTGATCAGTTAAAATTACTAGGCGCAAAAAAAAATTACCAAACAATCCAAAGTTACCAGATTAGTTACCAGGTGTCTTAAATAATTTTTGACAAGTTTTAATTTATTGAAACTTCTTTATATTTGTTGGTATTGTTAATAATAACCGAAGAGTTAGCTAGAGGAGATTCTAGAGGCCAAAATAAAACGAAAATCAAGAATATTAATTTTTTGATTGAGGCTTCGTTAAAAAATTATTACAAAATTTTGAATCATTCTGGAAAAATTATTTTTGGTTTTGGGGCTCAATTGCAATCATTTTTGGTCATTAGACTTAATCCCGAAATCCTACCCGTTTTCTAGAAAAAAATTCGAGAAAATGTAATTTTTGGATGGAAAAAAAAAATTTCAAATCGTTTTGGAAAAATTATTTTCGGTTGCGAGGGTCAATTACAATCATTTTTGGTCATTAGACATATCCTCGAAATCTTACCCGTTTTCTAGAAAAAAATTCGAGAAAATATAACATTTTTCGACGGAAAAAAAAAATTTCAAATCGTTCTGGAAAAATTATTTTCGGTTTTGGGGGTTAATTACAATCATTTTTGGTCATTAGATATAACCTTGAAATCCTACCCGTTTTCGAGAAAAAAATTCGAGAAGAATTTTTCGACAAAATTAAAAAATTTCGAATCCTTCTGGAAAAATTGTTTTCGGTTTCAGTATCGTTGTAACGATACATTTGGTGCTAATTTTCACGTAATGCTATTCCAAAACCGATTTCCAAGCTCTTGCCTTCCTTCCTTTGAGCTCACCGACGACCTTCGAACAGTTTCAAGGTCGTCGAGGGAAAATTGCTGTTTAAACAGTTCGTCTATAACCAGATTCTATTTCCAAGGCACGTTCGAAGTTTGCACTGCGAGATTACACGAAGTCAATAGCTAATCTTGAAATAGATATCAACCATTCCTACAAGAAGGTTCGGACTAATCAATATCTAGCTTCTCACCTGTTTGAATATCTCAAAATCATCATCGATTCATGAAACAAGACTTAAAATATAATACTGTAATTCCACATTATTTACTATACAAATATGATTTTTCTCGTGTAACAAAATATACAGAATGTTCAGCTACCTCTAGGAAAAATTTTAATGACAGATTCTAGAGGCCAAAATACGACGAAAATCAAGAATAATAATTTCTTAATGGAGGCTTCGTTAAAAAGTTATTAACGTTTAAAGTACCGCCAGTTTTGAATTTTTTTCTCGAAATTGGGTAGGATTTCGAGGGTATGTCTAATGACCAAAAATAATTGTAATTGACCCCTGTAACTGAAAATAATTTTTCCAAATCGAATTGCAATTTTTTTTTTCCGGTCGAAAAATTTCATATCTTCTCGAATTTTTTTCTCGAAATTGGGTAGGATTTCGAGGGTATGTCTAATGACCAAAAATAATTGTAATTAACCCCTGTAACTGAAAATAATTTTTCCAAAATGATTTGCAATTTTTTTTTTCCGTCGAAAAATTTCATATCTTCTAGAATTTTTTTCTCGAAAATGGGTAGGATTTCGAGGATATGTGTAAAGACAAAACATGATTGTAATTGACCCTCGCAACTGAAAATAATTTTTCCAAAATGATTTGCAATTTTTTTTTTCCGTCGAAAAATTTCATATCTTCTCGAATTTTTTTCTCGAAAACGGGTAGGATTTCGGTGGTAGGTCTATTCATAAAAAATGATTGTAATTAACCCTCGAAAGTGAAAATAATTTTTCCAAAATGATTTGCAATTTTTTTTTCCCGTCGAAAAATTTCATATCTTCTAGAATTTTTTCCTCGAAAGGGGGTAGGAATTCGGGGATATGTCTATTCACCAAAAATTATTGTAATTAACCCCTACAAATAAAAATAATTTTTTTAGAACGATTTGAAATGTTTTAATTTTGTCGAAAAATTTCATACATTCTCGAATTTTTTTCTCAAAAGTGGGTAGGATTTCGAGGGTATGTGTAATAACCAAAAATGATTGTAATTGACCCCCACAACTAAAAACAATTTTTCCAGAATGATTTGAAATTTTTTAATTTAATTTTTTAATAACTTTTTAACAAAGCCTCCATCAACAAATTCTTGATTTTCGTCTTATTTTGGCCTCTAGAATCCCCCATTATAATTTTAGAAGTATAAATATTCCCCATAATAAAGCTAAGAATAACTTACTTATAAAAAAAAAAAAATATTTCAATTTTAGACGCAGACAATTTATTTCAACAGAAAAGTTGTCGTCGAATGAGTGACGGTTTCCGGTACTCTGACAGAAATTTTTCGTAATTTTTTAAACGTATCTTGCACGTCCAGTTCTAAGTTTTACACGTTAAACCCGAGCTGACCGATGTTTGAGTTACGATATTTGATCGCGGACCGAATGTTTAGCCATGAGTAATGTCAGCATTCTTGACGGTATCCCGATATCTATAGCAGTATCTCGAAACAGGTGTCCGATACCAGAAGCAGCACATCTTTTGCATGATTTAGTCGTCCATCAGGCGCGAGACGTATTACACCGAGCCCGGCGCGCCACGAGTTTCCTTTAATTTTGTTCCTCGCGGTCTCTTGTCAATGTCAGTACGATTAAAGGGATGGAAATATGAATCCGTCAAAATGGAGTCTCGTTTCGATGGCGATGGTGAGTAAAAAATCGATAACACGATCGATACACTTCCGCTATCCAGAGCTTTTTCGTTGTTTCTTTTACCGTGGAGCATAATTTAAAATTTCATTGTTTAAGTAACTATTTTAAAATAATTTTTTAAATTAAAATATTCCTTCGTCCAATTGCAGTGTAGAATTAAAAAAATATATTGACTCGATTCGATTCGTGAAGCTTCTATTTGTCAACTTCACTTTTAACACTTTACCGATCGGTAACGATTGACCCTAGATTATATATCTACTTTAAATGAAACTTTGTGACAGTGGTTACTATATTATTCTCTTTCTGTTATTACAGGGCAATCAAATCTAGTGATATTTTTTATTTTCATGAGAATCGATTGATAAGCTACCGGTCGGTAAAGTGTCGAGCGGCAGAAAACTGATTTATCGGCTATCGGTCGGTAAAGCGTCAATCTGTAAAAAACTGATTTATCGGCTATCGGTCGGTAAAGCGTTAATCTGTAAAAAGTCGATTAATAGGCTACCGGTCGGTAAAGTGTTAAAGGGGGAGTCTCATGTGAACGACAGGAAAATTGAACCATTTTTCGTAATTTTTTTAAAGGAAATGTTACATCTTACGTTAAGATTCTTTTTTTACAGTTTACTTAGCTATCCTTTATAAATATTAATAAAGGACGACAACATTAAAAAAGTATATTGACTCGATTCGATTCGTGAAGCTTTTATTCGTCAACTTCCCTCTTAACCCATTATAAGCTTGTGTCCCATCTATGGTACACTGAGTATTTTATTTTTTTTCAATCCCTAAAATTGGTTCAAATTAAATGAAAAATTTACCACATATATTTTAGGGTGTATTAAACTAAATTATAATTATCGTTGTATTACATTGCCAATATTTTTTTAATAAGAAAATTGTAAACATTGCATAAATTTCTTTGCCCCCAATTGTACAAGGTGTTCGGCCACCCCTGGGAAAAATTTTAATGGGGGATTCTAGAGGTCAAAATAAGACGAAAATCAAGAATACCAATTTGTTGATGGAGGTTTCGTTAAAAAGTTATTAACATTTAAAGTTCTGCCAGTACTGAATTTTTTTCTCGAAAATGCGCAGGTTTTCGGGGGTGTGTCTATTCACAAAAAATGATTGTAATTGACCCCCTTAGCTAGAAATAATTTTTTCAGAACGATTTGAAATTTTTTTTTCGTCGATAAATTTAGGCACCTACCCCCGGTCGATTTTTCTTAAAAATTTGTTTTTCATTTTTAATAAATTTGTTCGACCTCCTACAGAAAAAATGTCTAATACTTTTTTATAGGTACCCATGAGCTCTACTTCAGAAAAAAGTTTCATTGAAATATGTTCACTATTGGAGGAGTTATGGCCGTTTGAAAATTGTACCTATTTTATGGGGTTTTTCTAACTTTACGGGGTCAAGGAACAACTTTTTCAATATTGTTAGAATTTCTACGTATTCTCCATTAAAATACACGTTGTTTGAATTTTGAAAAATTAAAATCCTCCAATCCGTTCAGGAGTTATGACATTTTAAAGATTCGCATGAAATTTCAAGGAAGCCTCACATTAGATTTTCGGGTAAAGAATTTTTTTCTCGAAAATGAGTAGAATTTCGGGGGTAGGTATATTCACCTAAAATGCTTGTAATTGACCCCTGTAACTAAATATAATTTTTTTAGTATGATTTGGAATTGTTTAATTTCGTCCAAAAATTTCAGTACCTTCTCGAATTTTTTTCTCGTAAATGGTTAGGAATTCGCGGGTATGACTATTCACCAAAAATGATTGTAATTAGCTCCTCCAATGGAAAATAATTTTTCCAGAACGATTCGAAAGTTTTCAATTTTGTCAAAAAATTTGTCGACTTACTGAATTTTTTTCTCGAAAATGGTTAGGATTTCGGGGTTAGGTCTATTCACCTAAAATGCTTGTAATTGATCTTTGTAACTAAATATAATTTTTTTAGTATTATTTAAAATTGTTTAATTTCGTCCAAAAATTTCAGTACCTTCTCGAATTTTTTTCTCAAAAGTGGATAGAATTTCAGTTATAAGTCTATCCACCTAAAATGTTTGTAATCGACCCCTGTAACTAAATATAATTTTTTTAGTACAATTTGAAATTGTTTAATTTCGCCTAAAAATCTTTATAAAAAAGTTATGTGAAATTTTGAAATTTGAAAATGTATAATTTGGTCGTAAATGGGTTAACTTTGCCCCGGTGTCACCAAAATTCTTCCCGCAGCTCTCCCTAATCGCCACATGTGCCTCGAACCACACACGTCAACAGAAACGTCACGTTCCGGTGGTGCAGGCGTACCAATCACCCGGCATACCACCTTACTGGGAGCACATACTCCGCGAGTTCGTGTTCAAGACTGTCTCGCCGCCGCCTCCGGGCAACAACGGCCTCTACAAGCGTCTCCTGGACGCGCCTCTTTACACTGGTCCGTTCCCCATCGTCAGAAACGACGTCGATAGCGTCGTTCTGTCGCGTGGAGACGTCCATCACCTACCAAACGACCATTGGCTGCTCTGCCAGGAAGGATGCATCGACTGTCAGCCCTGTATCGAGCACACTCATCCCACGGCCAAGTGGATCCTACGGAGGATCAAGAGACTCCCTCCCCATGGACCAACGCGACACGATCTTCAGCTGACGATAATCCCTCAGATGGACGGTAGCTACCACATGAGCAATCTTTGGCCACGCTCCTACGTCTACGTGACCACTCAGGCCGAAGAAACTGCGTTCTCCAGCGACAGTCCAGGTCACCAAGATGCTGGAAACCAGGATAGTTTCCCTGGAAAGCAACAGAAGAACGATAGTTCCTGGAAATTCGAGGAACAGAGCACCTCTACCATTGCTCCACAGCCTTTCGACGGCGATTCTGGGCAGAATGGTAACGCAACCGAGCAGACAGAGAAGACTACAGGCAAATCGAATCCTCAAGTCAAGTCTCCTGACATCATGGCGCCTATCGTTTCTACAGAGAATGCTAGGAACAAGTTGAAGCAATTGCTACCGAAACTGATCCTTGGAACTGATCAATTAGGCCAGAAGCACTTGGTGCACGTGGTGCCTGCAGATGGTTCGAATAATGCGAGTGTAAATGGTTCTGTTTTACTGAATCCTCTCCAGTATCAGAACAGGACTGCCTATCAGCGAATGTTGCGCAGGATCTATGATTCTCTGAGCAGCAACAAGCGATCCATCGAGAGTTTTCTCGAGCAAACAGGTAATTTGAAAGCGTAGAATTGTTTTTGCTTGGATGAAGGATTTGATACGAATTTGTCTGTTTTTTTTTTAGGGAAAATGAACCGACAAATGGAGGAGCATCAGCAGCAGGAAACGAGGAATGGTCTTGCAGGTTTAGGGCAATTGCATCGAGATTATAGTGAAAAAATTGGGAATTTAAGTTCTAAGTACAAGCATTGGCCTCTAGTTTTGAATTTAGGTAGACAAAGAACGTCCAGGAATGACACAAATAGTGATAGATTGCTGAGCAATTCGATCAGCATTAATCATACCGATAATAGTGATGATTTGCACTCTGATGAGAATAGAAACGCGAGCAAAATCATTTCTGATCGACTGAATTTGAAATCAGCTCGTAATTATCACGGTGGGGATGCTTTTTTTAATAATAGTGGGAAAATTAATGAACAGGAGCATAAATTTGGGCCTCGAAAGTTCAAAATTGTCGTTACCACTGAATCGACGACGAAATCTGCGGACAAGATGGACGCCATTGCGAATGACAGCGAAAGCTTTGTGGAGAAGAGCAAGCTGAATGGTGTTTTGTTGAATAATGGTTAAAATTGAATGTAATTTGGTTTATAAAATGTAATAATTTCGTAGATTTTTGTACCTAAGATTTTTGTACCTGTAAAAGACATCGATTTTTGAATGTATAGTGAAATTTAAGAGTAGTCTCAACTTTTATATGAAATTAGGTTTGGTATATGCAGTTTGGTAAGGAAATGGAAAAGTCGTTAATTTTAATTTTATTTTCTGATTATGGATAATTAGTTATTGTAACTTGGGAATGTTGGAACTTGCATAAACACATAAATGCATAAATGCAACTTGCATAAACACACAAATGCATAAATGCAACTTGCATAAACACATAAATGCATAAATGCAACTTGCATAAACACATAAGTGCATAAATGCAACTTGCATAAATGCAATAGTAAATTGTAGGAACTTGTGAAATTCTATTTTAATATGATATCTTAAAAGTTTCATGTTTTTTATTTATATGACAAGGTGAGTTGGTTTTTTTAGAATAATTAATTAAAGAATGAACAGTTAATGTTGGTTTGTATCAAACATATTTGTTAAAATCATTTTTTATTAGACAATTTATTGGATATATTTAGTGATTTAGTATAGGGGAAAAGTAGGGTTAGTTTGTTTCTGTATTTGGGGAATTTTTCTTTTAATTCCCTTTTTATGAGGGAAAGGTTCGTTAAGAGAATTTTAACGTTGTTTTTGTGTATTTTCAAACACTAAATTAATATATTGTAGGAACTTGTGAAATTCTATTTTAATATGGCATTCTAAAAGTTTCATATTCATTATTTATATGATGAGATGCATTGTTTTTTTTAGAATAATTAATTAAAGAATGAACAGTTAATGTTTGTTTGTTTCAAACATATTTGTTAAAATCATTTTTTATTTTTATTTACAGAATTTATTGGATATATACATGTGTATAGTGATTTAGTATAGGGGAAAAGTAGGGTTAGTTTGTTTCTGTATTTGGGGAATACCCTTTTCTTTTAATTCCCTTTTTATGAGGGAAAGGTTTGTTGAGAGAATTTTAACGTTGTTTTTGTGTATTTTCAAACACTAAATTGATATATTTAGTAGGATAGATGTGTTTCAAGAGATTTAAGTATTCAAGCTTTTAAATTTTCTAGTTCTTTTTTATTCGAAAGATTTAAGTATTCAAGCTTTTAAATTTTCTAGTTCTTTTTTATTCAAGAGCAACAAATATTCAAGCTTTTAAATTTTCTAGTTCTTTTTTATTCAAGAACTCCAAGTATTCAAGCTTTTAAATTGTCTAGTTCTTTTTATTGGAGAGATTTAAGTATTCAAGCTTTTAAATTGTCTAGTTCTTTTTTATTAGAGAGATTTAAGTATTCAAGCTTTTAAATTTTCTAGTTCCTTTTTATTCGAGAGATTTGAGTATTCAAGCTTTTAAATTTTCTAGTTCTTTTTTATTCGAGAGCAACAAATATTCAAGCTTTTAAATTATCTAGTTTGTTTTTATTCGAGAGCTCCAAGTATTCAAGCTTTTAAATTTTCTAGTTCTTTTTTATTCGAGAGATCTAAGTATTCAAGCTTTTAAATTTTCTAGTTCTTTTTTATTTGAGAGATTTAAGTATTCAAGCTTTTAAATTTTCTAGTTCTTTTTTATTCGAGAGCAACAAATATTCAAGCTTTTAAATTTTCTAGTTTGTTTTTATTCAAGAGATTTAAGTATTCAAGCTTCTAAATTTTCTAGTTCTTTTTTATTAAAGAGCAACAAATATTCAAGCTTTTAAATTTTCTAGTTCTTTTTTATTAAAGAGCAACAAATATTCAAGCTTTTAAATTTTCTAGTTCTTTTTTATTCAAGAGCTCCAAGTATTCAAGCTTTTAAATTGTCTAGTTCTTTTTTATTGGAGAGATTTAAGTATTCAAGCTTTTAAATTTTCTAGTTCTTTTTTATTCAAGAGCAACAAATATTCAAGCTTTTAAATTTTCTAGTTCTTTTTTATTCGAGAGATCTAAGTATTCAAGCTTTTAAATTTTCTAGTTCTTTTTTATTCGAGAGATTTGAGTATTCAAGCTTTTAAATTTTCTAGTTCTTTTTTATTCAAGAGCAACAAATATTCAAGCTTTTAAATTTTCTAGTTCTTTTTATTCAAGAACTCCAAGTATTCAAGCTTTTAAATTGTCTAGTTCTTTTTTATTGGAGAGATTTAAGTATTCAAGCTTTTAAATTGTCTAGTTCTTTTTTATTAGAGAGATTTAAGTATTCAAGCTTTTAAATTTTCTAGTTCTTTTTTATTCGAGAGCAACAAATATTCAAGCTTTTAAATTTTCTAGTTTGTTTTTATTCAAGAGATTTAAGTATTCAAGCTTCTAAATTTTCTAGTTCTTTTTTATTAAAGAGCAACAAATATTCAAGCTTTTAAATTTTCTAGTTCTTTTTTATTAAAGAGCAACAAATATTCAAGCTTTTAAATTTTCTAGTTCTTTTTTATTCAAGAGCTCCAAGTATTCAAGCTTTTAAATTGTCTAGTTCTTTTTTATTGGAGAGATTTAAGTATTCAAGCTTTTAAATTTTCTAGTTCTTTTTTATTCAAGAGCAACAAATATTCAAGCTTTTAAATTTTCTAGTTCTTTTTTATTCAAGAACTCCAAGTATTCAAGCTTTTAAATTGTCTAGTTCTTTTTTATTGGAGAGATTTAAGTATTCAAGCTTTTAAATTGTCTAGTTCTTTTTTATTAGAGAGATTTAAGTATTCAAGCTTTTAAATTTTCTAGTTCTTTTTTATTCGAGAGCAACAAATATTCAAGCTTTTAAATTTTCTAGTTTGTTTTTATTCAAGAGATTTAAGTATTCAAGCTTCTAAATTTTCTAGTTCTTTTTTATTAAAGAGCAACAAATATTCAAGCTTTTAAATTTTCTAGTTCTTTTTTATTAAAGAGCAACAAATATTCAAGCTTTTAAATTTTCTAGTTCTTTTTTATTCAAGAGCTCCAAGTATTCAAGCTTTTAAATTGTCTAGTTCTTTTTTATTGGAGAGATTTAAGTATTCAAGCTTTTAAATTGTCTAGTTCTTTTTTATTAGAGAGATTTAAGTATTCAAGCTTTTAAATTTTCTAGTTCTTTTTTATTCGAGAGCAACAAATATTCAAGCTTTTAAATTTTCTAGTTTGTTTTTATTCAAGAGATTTAAGTATTCAAGCTTCTAAATTTTCTAGTTCTTTTTTATTAAAGAGCAACAAATATTCAAGCTTTTAAATTTTCTAGTTCTTTTTTATTAAAGAGCAACAAATATTCAAGCTTTTAAATTTTCTAGTTCTTTTTTATTCAAGAGCTCCAAGTATTCAAGCTTTTAAATTGTCTAGTTCTTTTTTATTGGAGAGATTTAAGTATTCAAGCTTTTAAATTTTCTAGTTCTTTTTTATTCGAGAGCAACAAATATTCAAGCTTTTAAATTTTCTAGTTTGTTTTTATTCAAGAGATTTAAGTATTCAAGCTTCTAAATTTTCTAGTTCTTTTTTATTAAAGAGCAACAAATATTCAAGCTTTTAAATTTTCTAGTTCTTTTTTTATTAAAGAGCAACAAATATTCAAGCTTTTAAATTTTCTAGTTCTTTTTTATTCAAGAGCTCCAAGTATTCAAGCTTTTAAATTGTCTAGTTCTTTTTTATTGGAGAGATTTAAGTATTCAAGCTTTTAAATTTTCTAGTTCTTTTTTATTCAAGAGCAACAAATATTCAAGCTTTTAAATTTTCTAGTTCTTTTTTATTCGAGAGATCTAAGTATTCAAGCTTTTAAATTTTCTAGTTCTTTTTTATAAACAATGTTATAAAATTTGAAGAACTTAGAGATTTGTTATTTTTTTTATATTAAATGATGGTTGAAAGTGTGAAATTTATATGAATGATAATTTCAATCATGTATTATAAAGATTCTTTTTTATTCAAGAGATTTAAGTATTCAAGCTTTTAAATTTTCTAGTTCTTTTTTTATAAGAAATGTTATCAAATTTGAAGAAGTTAAAGATTTGTTAATTTTTTTATATTAAATGATGATTTAAAGAGTGAAATTTATATGAATGATAGTTTCAATCACTTATTATAAAGACTACTTTGAGTAGACTTCAAATTTGATAATAAACGCTTGATTTATTCATATAAAAAGAATATATGTATAATAAATTATTTACATTTATGGATTGCAGAATATTGAAAAGTATTTTTGCATAAAATTCAAGAATTCAGAAAATGAATTTTAAGAAGCATTGAGGGGGTCATTAAAAAAGTATGATAGTTGAAAGTGAGCTAGCTCATACCTTGATAGCTAGCTACCTCAATCTTTGCTAGTTAGCTACCTCAATCTTGGCTAGTTAGCTACCATCACTCATTGAAAGCTAGCTAGCTCATACCTTGATAGCTAGCTACCTCAATCTTTGCTAGTCAGCTACCTCAATCTTTGCTAGTTAGCTACCTCAATCTTGAGCTCTCCAGCTGCCCAATTAAAAACTATTGGATGGTGCACTGATCCGCAACGATGGACAGAGGTTTAAGTTAGGGTCCCCTCTGATACTTTCTTCAGTATCAGAGATTATTTGATTCCCTGATGAAGCTAGCTGCAATGCTGGCGAAACGTCGGACTCTCTCGTCTTCTGAACGCGGCTCCAACCCGGAAGCCAATTCTAGTAGTCACCTCAATCTTGGCTAGTTAGCTACCTTCACTCATTGAAAGCTAGCTGGCTCATACCTTGATAGCTAGCTACCTCAATCTTTGCTAGTTAGCTACTTCAATCTTTTTAACAATTTCCCTCCACCTAGAGAGATCCCACTTACCCCATGCGATCCTTCCTCATGCTTACATCGTTCCTCACTTACTATTACATAATAAAACAAACTAATAGCATATCGAGAGGGCCCCAGCGATGTCACTTAACACCGTTAAGCCCGCGGGTAGTTCCATCGACGGCACCGCTAAGAGGATCGACGATCCTTAATCGGGCCTGGCGCGATCGTTTAAAACGATTATAACCCTTCCTTGTTCCTCAGCCGGTATCACCAGGCTCGCATCAGTCTCGCGCGTTACCCAACGAGGCGGGAGAGGGTGGCTCTGTACACCGCGTGTGACCTCCGCAAGCGTGCTCACGGCCCCTCTCGTAATTACGTGGCGATGGAAGCGACGCGTGATGCACGTGTGCGTTCTCCAGCCTCCGTGCCTTCACCCCGTTGCAGGTTTCGCCTGTTCGTGTGCACGTAGGCTGAATTTCTGCACCGTGTACCAGCGAGAAGGGGCAGGGTTTAAGGGAGCCAAGCGGTGGGGGTGAGACGACTGGCTCAGACGGCGAGGTTTGAGGAGCAGAGGTAAGCCGGCGCTTATATTTAATTAAGGAGGATACGGGCTACAAGAGAGAAAGGATGGAGAGAGAGGAACCAGGGGATTCCTGGGTCTGTGTTTCTTGTCTAATTATCTACCCTTCGCGTACACGTCAGCCACGTTCACTTTCTATGTCTGATATCTGCCCGGTCTGGACTAGCTTTTTCACGATTTATCCCCCACCAGTCTGATCTCGCTTTTGCTTTCGATCGTTCAACTTTTTTCAAGTTCTTCTTCCTGCTTTCGCGGTTCTTATCGATGGAGGAACGATCCTCTGGGCCTTGGGCAGCCATCTTGGTCCCAAATCGGGAAATGGGGGCCAAAACTCCCTAGAAATGATTTCTCGGTATGGGAGGCTTTACTTATCTGTTGGAATCGTCAGTTTAAGTCTCTTTGGGGTAGGGAAATTGAAATGAGGATTATTTTTGTACCTGGATGGCAATTTCGATCCAAACTTTGGTTTTGTTAGCACAAGGTTTTATATAGAAGGTATCAATTTTAATTTTGCTGAATGGATGCTGTTCCTGGAAGTAAGTAGAACATTTCTGGAGTCCTAATCTCGAATGATAGCGTTTTATTCGCGTTTTTCTTTCCCAAACCCGTCTCTTTCTTCCGTGGCTTTTCTAGTGGATTTTCTCGAATTTTTTTCTCGCAAGTGGGTAGGATTTCGAGGGTACATGTAATGACCAAAAATGATTGTAATCGACCCCCACAACTAAAAATAATTTTTCTAAACCGATTTGAAATCTTTTTTTTCCCCCTCGAAAAATTTCATACCTTCTCGAATTTTTTTCTGGAAAACGGATAGGATTTCGAGGGTATGTCTATTGACAAAAAATAATTGTAATTGACCCCCGCAACCGAAAATAATTTTTCCAAAAATTTCAGGGAAACATATCAATGTATGGTCAGACATTACATTTTCGGTAAGGAATTTTTTTCTCGAAAATGGTTAGGATTTCGAGGGTACATCTAATGACCAAAATTGATTGTAATTGACCCCCGCAACCGAAAATAATTTTTCCAAAAATTTCAGGGAAACATGTCAACGTATGGTCAGAAATTACCATTTTCGGTAAGGAATTTTTTTCTCGAAAATGGTTAGGATTTCGAGGGTATGTCTAATCACCAAAATTGATTGTAATTGACCCCCACAACCGAAAATAATTTTTCCAGAACGATTTTCATTCACATAAACCCACCCTTATCTTACGCTTCAACCATTCGTGAATAAAGAAGTCGTACATATTGAATTTTTCTCGAATACTTCCTCTCACTAGGGTAATTGAATTACAACAACTATAACATGAAGATTAATCGGTATGAATGATCCAGATATTATGTGAGTCAGGCTAGTAAACCCCGAGATTATTGGAAGCCCGGTAACAGCAACTTGGTGCCATCAATAGTATCCTACAATCTGATGGCCATTGTTGTTGAGTTCAAGGCGATAAAGACATTATTTGGTTACGCAACTATGCCATCGTAAGCTATCTGTATTGACGTATAACATCTCTAGGATCTGTACGGATGGCTCTCTCGACACGGTGGTTCTCAATCCACGTTTACACGATCCAACAGAATTTAGCTCTAAGACTGATAAATTAAACTTCAATCACTTGAAAGGATATTCAAGTTTAGAGTTTCCTATTAGGGATTTTTTTACAAAGAAACTATAAGTTTTCTGACTTCGCCATTTTGTGTAGATATTTACATATGTTCTAGGAATGTTCACAATTTTTTTCAAGCTAAAATAATAAAAACTGACTGAATTGCACGTTATTGAACAAGGCTCCTACTGGCTGACACAATTCGGATGAAATGATATTCAAGTCTAGAGATTCCTATTAGGGATTTTTTTACAAAGAAACTATAAGTTTTCTGTCTTCGCCATTTTGTGTAGATATTTACATATGTTCTAGGAATGTTCACAATTTTTTTCAAGCTAAAATAATAAAAACTGATTGAATTGCACGTTATTGAACAAGGCTCCTACTGGCTGACACAATTCGGATGAAAGGATATTCAAGTCTAGAGATTCCTATTAGGGATTTTTTTACAAGGAAACTATAAGTTTTCTGACTTCGCCATTTTGTGTAGATATTTACTTATGTTCTAGGAATGTTCACAATTTTTTTCAAGCTAAAATAATAAAAACTGACTGAATTGCACGTTATTGAACAAGGCTCCTACTGGCTGACACAATTCGGATGAAAGGATATTCAAGTCTAGAGATTCCTATTAGGGATTTTTTTACAAGGAAAGTATAAGTTTTCTGACTTCGCCATTTTGTGTAGATATTTACATATGTTCTAGGAATGTTCACAATTTTTTTCAAGCTAAAATAATAAAAACTGACTGAATTGCACGTTATTGAACAAGGCTCCTACTGGCTGACACAATTCGGATGAAATGATATTCAAGTCTAGAGATTCCTATTAGGGATTTTTTTACAAAGAAAGTATAAGTTTTCTGACTTCGCCATTTTCTGTAGATATTTACTTATGTTCTAGGAATGTTCACAATTTTTTTCAAGCTAAAATAATAAAAACTGACTGAATTGCACGTTATTGAACAAGGCTCCTACTGGCTGACACAATTCGGACGAAATGATATTCAAGTCTAGAGATTCCTATTAGGGATTTTTTTACAAAGAAAGTATAAGTTTTCTGACTTCGCCATTTTGTGTAGATATTTACATATGTTCTAGGAATGTTCACAATTTTTTTCAAGCTAAAATAATAAAAACTGACTGAATTGCACGTTATTGAACAAGGCTCCTACTGGCTGACACAATTCGGATGAAATGATATTCAAGTCTAGAGATTCCTATTAGGGATTTTTTTACAAGGAAAGTATAAGTTTTCTGACCTCGCCATTTTGTGTAGATATTTACATATGTTCTAGGAATGTTCACAATTTTTTTCAAGCTAAAATAATAAAAACTGACTGAATTGCACGTTATTGAACAAGGCTCCTACTGGCTGACACAATTCGGATGAAATGATATTCAAGTCTAGAGATTCCTATTAGGGATTTTTTTACAAAGAAACTATAAGTTTTCTGACTTCGCCATTTTGTGTAGATATTTACATATGTTCTAGGAATGTTCACAATTTTTTTCAAGCTAAAATAATAAAAACTGACTGAATTGCACGTTATTGAACAAGGCTCCTACTGGCTGACACAATTCGGATGAAATGATATTCAAGTCTAGAGATTCCTATTAGGGATTTTTTTACAAAGAAACTATAAGTTTTCTGACTTCGCCATTTTGTGTAGATATTTACATATGTTCTAGGAATGTTCACAATTTTTTTCAAGCTAAAATAATAAAAACTGACTGAATTGCACGTTATTGAACAAGGCTCCTACTGGCTGACACAATTCGGATGAAATGATATTCAAGTCTAGAGATTCCTATTAGGGATTTTTTTACAAAGAAACTATAAGTTTTCTGTCTTCGCCATTTTGTGTAGATATTTACATATGTTCTAGGAATGTTCACAATTTTTTTCAAGCTAAAATAATAAAAACTGACTGAATTGCACGTTATTGAACAAGGCTCCTACTGGCTGACACAATTCGGATGAAAGGATATTCAAATTTAGAGTTTCCTATTAGGGATTTTTTTACAAAGAAACTATAAGTTTTCTGACTTCGCCATTTTGTGTAGATATTTACTTATGTTCTAGGAATGTTCACAATTTTTTTCAAGCTAAAATAATAAAAACTGACTGAATTGCACGTTATTGAACAAGGCTCCTACTGGCTGACACAATTCGGATGAAATGATATTCAAGTCTAGAGATTCCTATTAGGGATTTTTTTACAAGGAAAGTATAAGTTTTCTGACTTCGCCATTTTGTGTAGATATTTACATATGTTCTAGGAATGTTCACAATTTTTTTCAAGCTAAAATAATAAAAACTGACTGAATTGCACGTTATTGAACAAGGCTCCTACTGGCTGACACAATTCGGATGAAATGATATTCAAGTCTAGAGATTCCTATTAGGGATTTTTTTACAAAGAAACTATAAGTTTTCTGACTTCGCCATTTTGTGTAGATATTTACATATGTTCTAGGAATGTTCACAATTTTTTTCAAGCTAAAATAATAAAAACTGACTGAATTGCACGTTATTGAACAAGGCTCCTACTGGCTGACACAATTCGGATGAAATGATATTCAAGTCTAGAGATTCCTATTAGGGATTTTTTTACAAAGAAACTATAAGTTTTCTGTCTTCGCCATTTTGTGTAGATATTTACATATGTTCTAGGAATGTTCACAATTTTTTTCAAGCTAAAATAATAAAAACTGACTGAATTGCACGTTATTGAACAAGGCTCCTACTGGCTGACACAATTCGGATGAAAGGATATTCAAATTTAGAGTTTCCTATTAGGGATTTTTTTACAAAGAAACTATAAGTTTTCTGACTTCGCCATTTTGTGTAGATATTTACTTATGTTCTAGGAATGTTCACAATTTTTTTCAAGCTAAAATAATAAAAACTGACTGAATTGCACGTTATTGAACAAGGCTCCTACTGGCTGACACAATTCGGATGAAAGGATATTCAAGTCTAGAGATTCCTATTAGAGATTTTTTTACAAGGAAAGTATAAGTTTTCTGACTTCGCCATTTTGTGTAGATATTTACATATGTTCTAGGAATGTTCACAATTTTTTTCAAGCTAAAATAATAAAAACTGACTGAATTGCACGTTATTGAACAAGGCTCCTACTGGCTGACACAATTCGGATGAAATGATATTCAAGTCTAGAGATTCCTATTAGGGATTTTTTTACAAGGAAAGTATAAGTTTTCTGACTTCGCCATTTTGTGTAGATATTTACATATGTTCTAGGAATGTTCACAATTTTTTTCAAGCTAAAATAATAAAAACTGACTGAATTGCACGTTATTGAACAAGGCTCCTACTGGCTGACACAATTCGGACGAAATGATATTCAAGTCTAGAGATTCCTATTAGGGATTTTTTTACAAGGAAACTATAAGTTTTCTGACTTCGCCATTTTGTGTAGATATTTACTTATGTTCTAGGAATGTTCACAATTTTTTTCAAGCTAAAATAATAAAAACTGACTGAATTGCACGTTATTGAACAAGGCTCCTACTGGCTGACACAATTCGGATGAAAGGATATTCAAGTCTAGAGATTCCTATTAGGGATTTTTTTACAAGGAAAGTATAAGTTTTCTGACTTCGCCATTTTGTGTAGATATTTACATATGTTCTAGGAATGTTCACAATTTTTTTCAAGCTAAAATAATAAAAACTGACTGAATTGCACGTTATTGAACAAGGCTCCTACTGGCTGACACAATTCGGATGAAATGATATTCAAGTCTAGAGATTCCTATTAGGGATTTTTTTACAAAGAAACTATAAGTTTTCTGTCTTCGCCATTTTGTGTAGATATTTACATATGTTCTAGGAATGTTCACAATTTTTTTCAAGCTAAAATAATAAAAACTGACTGAATTGCACGTTATTGAACAAGGCTCCTACTGGCTGACACAATTCGGATGAAATGATATTCAAGTCTAGAGATTCCTATTAGGGATTTTTTTACAAGGAAAGTATAAGTTTTCTGACCTCGCCATTTTGTGTAGATATTTACATATGTTCTAGGAATGTTCACAATTTTTTTCAAGCTAAAATAATAAAAACTGACTGAATTGCACGTTATTGAACAAGGCTCCTACTGGCTGACACAATTCGGATGAAAGGATATTCAAGTCTAGAGATTCCTATTAGAGATTTTTTTACAAGGAAAGTATAAGTTTTCTGACTTCGTCATTTTGTGTAGATATTTACATATGTTCTAGGAATGTTCACAATTTTTTTCAAGCTAAAATAATAAAAACTGACTGAATTGCACGTTATTGAACAAGGCTCCTACTGACTGACACAATTCAGATTATTCTGCTTATCTGAAATGAAAAGATTAGAAGAATTTTTGGTTAGTATGATTGTGATTATGGTGTGAATTAAAATGAAAAACAAATAGTAATTTATAAAACAGGGGCACTTTAAATATTGAATACCGATTTTCTTAACTTCGTTAAAAAGTTATTAACAATTAAATTCAACAATTTCAAATCTTACTAGAAAAATTATTTTCGGTTGAGGGGGTCAATTACAATCATTTTTTGTCAATAGACATACCCTCGAAATCCTACCCGTTTTCCAGAAAAAAATTCGAGAAGGTGGTGAAATTGCCGTTCTACAGCCACAACTTTAAACGTTAATAACTTTTTAACGAAGGCTCATTCGAGAAATTGTTATTCTTCATTTTCGTCTTATTTTGGCCTCTAGAATCCCCCGTTACAATTTTTCTCAGGGTATTTTTCTTTCATCGCGCATCCCTTTCGCCATTTATAAAAAACATGTTAAATAAATGGTAAAAATCTGGAATCGCATCAATTGTATCAATTGTTGATGGAGGCTTCGATGATGGGAGCCATTTTCCATGAGATCTGTGCTGGGTCCTTTCATCGTTTAAAATTATTCTTTCAAATAGTAGATCGTTACTCTGACATTTGCAACACTTACGCTCAGCGCAGGTGATCGATTTTTTACAGGATTCTAAGCTACATTTGCTCGGTAACCAGCCAGAAAATCTGTTAGAAATCCACGAATTCTGAAGTATTAAATCGTCTCCGACTGGAAAGCAAATTAATAGTTTCCGGCTGATTGCTATGATCGCGAGGGTCCGTTTGGCTCCGAGCATCGAACACATCGGTTTACGCGGCGTAAAGGCTCGTTGCGAGAGAATAAAGCAACTTCTAGGATGATCCCGGTCCCAATATCAAAGTCCGTGGTATTCCGAAGCGTTTAAAGACGATTGCATAACCTATAAAAGCAGTCTGCGAGAGAGAGGCAAACAGGCTCGACAAAGGGGACAGGGAGATTGAAATAGGAACTAAGGCAGGGACAAGTGGGAGAAAAAGAGGAAGAAGCTGGGGTAAAGGAGAAGAGGGTTCTCTGGAAGCTGAACGTCTGCGGAGCCAGACACCCAGGACCGCGTTACTTCCAGGCCGCCGATGCCTTTTGATCTTTCCAAAGTCTAGACTTCCTCCAGTCTTCTATTCTATCCGAGGCAGTCGTGCTCACAAGGAAGTAAACGCTTCGAGACCGACTTATCGAAACTTTACAGAACTGCGCCGATATCCGCCCGCTGTCTTCTCTGGCAACCCGGTTCCCCTTCACAGCGCGCGTTTCACCCTTTCGACGTCCAACCCTCGTCACTATCGGGGGGATAGGATAAATCGGGTCATGCGAAAACTTTCTTGTTCCTCGAGGTCCTTCTTTCCTGCTCTACTCGTAACAGAATCAAAGCCAACCAGCGTTTCAAACTTCCCGCCTTTTTCTTCGCGATGGCGAAAGGAATTATTCGTACCTCTTTGGACTTTCAAACATTGTTTTTGTCGAACAGCTCTGGACGAGATCTTCGTTCCTTTCAAATGTTAATAGAACGAGTTTTGGGGGTTTGGGGAACCCCCAAATTACTTGTAAAGGAACATCGAGGACTGATACACTTCGATTTTCATGAAACTTGGCATATATATTTATTAGAAATATCTAAGAAGAAAGGTGTAATTCGTTCGTGATCGTTTTGCACTTTGAGGGAGATGTCAACCCTTTGTTTTTTTTTGAATTTTTTTCTCGAAAGTGCGTAGGATTTCGAGGGTGTGTCTATTCACCAAAAATAATTGTAATCGACCCCTGCATCCGAAAATAATTTTTCTAAAAATTTCAGGGAAACATGTCAATGTATGGTCAGACATTACCATTTTCGGTAAGGAATTTTTTTCTCGAAAATGGTTCGGATTTCAAGGGTATGTCTATTCACCAAAATTGATTGTAATCGACCCCCGCAACCGAAAATAATTTTTCCAGAACGATTTGAAACTATTTTTCGCCGACAAATTTCAGGGAAACATATCAACGTATGATCAGACATTATTGGTAAGGAATTTTTTTCTCGAAAATGGTGAGGATTTCGAGGGTATGTCTATTGACAAGAAATGACTGTAATCGACCCCCGCAACCGAAAATAATTTTTCCAGAATGATTCGAGATTTTTTTTTTTAGAAGTAAATGTTCCTTCAATGTGAAATGTAAATTACGATAATAAAGAGTAAACGATCCTAGAGTGGGATTCGCGAAAAATGATATTCAATTAGAAACAGGATAAAGTTACAGAAGGATTTCAGAGACGGAAAATTTGATGCGATTACGAGCCCCCCAACGTAAGAAACGAAGGAGTTAATTGTCTTTCTGTCTCGACAAAGGACCTCCTCCCTCTTCAAGAGGAAACTGAACGGTCGACCTGGATCCACGACATGCTCGAATTAGAATTCTATTAACCCCGTTTCTCGATATCGTGCGTGGAACTGCGAAAAGAAACGTTAATGACATTTTTCTCTTCCCTTTCGACGGAATTGCGCGTCAAAGATAATACTTTGCTCTCGATAATTATAGTAACAACCTTTAACATTCACTAGAAAGGAAATGCTCGTTTATTTCTTCGTGTTAGCTGCAGTAGATTTACCTTCTTTGCAAAGAAAACTACGTTCGATTAATTCAACAATTTTTCTTCGAGTAAACACACACACAATTTGATTGAATTTCCATTCATTGGGACTTTTTAACACATTACCGACCGATAGCCTATTAATCGACTGTTTTACCGACGCTTACCGGCTGAGTGCCTGTCAATCAACTGTTTTACCGGCGAACGCTTACCGACCGATAGCCGATTTATCAACCGCTACCGGTCGGTAAAGTGTTAACTTACTGAATAACAGTTTCAGAGAATACACTTCATTTTGTGACTGCTTTCTTGAAGCAAACAACTCCTGTTATTTTATAATTAATCAGAAATTTAACTGCACATATTAAATATAAGATAAATCTACGCATTTATTGGAAATTAATTCTAATTAATTCTGTCGTGAGATTTCGTTGAATTTCGAGATAAAAATCTACGCATTTATTGGAAATAAATTATGATAAATCCTGTCGTGAGATTTCGTTGAGTTTCGAGATAAAAATAGTTGATAAATAAATAAATAAAAGACGTATTTTAATGCACAAACTGCAGTGTGATAGTATTTGAATAGTACGAAGTATGATACAGTGAATAATAATAACAGCTGACGATGATGGTAATAATCGCGTCTTTTAACTTACACAATTTGATTGAATTTCATTCATCGGGACTTTTTAACACATTACCGACCGATAGCCTATTAATCGACTGTTTTACCGACGCTTACCGGCTGAGTGCCTGTCAATCAACTGTTTTACCGGCCAACGCTTACCGACCGATAGCCGATTTATCAACCGCTACCGGTCGGTAAAGTGTTAACTTACTGAATAACAGTTTCAGAGAATACACTTCATTTTGTGACTGCTTTCTTGAAGCAAACAACTCCTGTTATTTTATAATTAATCAGAAATTTAACTGCACATATTAAATATAAGATAAATCTACGCATTTATTGGAAATAAATTCTAATTAATCCTGTCGTGAGATTTCGTTGAGTTTCGAGATAAAAATAGTTGATAAATAAATAAATAAAAGACGTATTTTAATGCACAAACTGCAGTGTGATAGTATTTGAATAGTACGAAGTATGATACAGTGAATAATAATAACAGCTGACGATGATGGTAATAATCACGTCCGAAATAATGATTTCGTTTACGAGAATCGTATGTGACATTAATGATGCTGCTTCTACGAATGACGAATCACGAATCACGAATCACAGGCTCCGTCGTCGCGATATTTTATCCGCGTTCGAGTGAAATTTACTATTGTTGTTATTACTATTGTAACAGCAACGTCCATTTAACTTGGTAACTCCTATTTCGCGGGATTAAATGAGCACCGAATGGCCATCTGCCAATCCACCGCGAACTGTATCTGCGAAGCACTTTGCTGATTACACGGCCCGATACGCGCGTAAATGTCAAAATAAAATTCACCGCCATCGAGTCTCCCCGATAATTCTATAAAACGTGGAAACTCGATCATCGAACGTTACACCATAAAAGAATCACGAAGCTGCACGGCGGAGTGATTTTCAAAATACTTTTAACTTCGCTCGGTTGTATCCACTCCTCGTTCCTACGAAAAATTACAATTGTTTCTAGAAATGGTAAAATCGAAGAAAAAAATGTCATCTCTGATCTGGAAAATTACAAAAAAAATATTTATGGAATACTGAAAAATTGTATCAAAAATAGTATTTAACGTTCACTTTTTGATAAACTTTTTTTCTTTTTCTCTTTTTCGTTTCTTTTTGGAAATTTTAAACATTGAAGTCACTTTTTTCCAAAATGGCTGCCCATAAACGTCTAATATTTTACAGATTATGTTTGGACATCAGCCTCTATGACTCCGCCAAATTTGGTTCAAATCCGAAGTGGACAGGTCATGACCTCCCCTTGATTAGGTTAAAATAAAAGTTTCATGTCTTTTGCTGGAAAAGTGTTCAAGAATTAATAAGATATTACCAATTCATATACGAAGACCGAGCAATGGTAGCTATAATTATAGCTTTCTAATTAGGTTTCTAATGATTGTTAGTAATTTAATCTTCGTGCAATATACTTCGTAAAATTTGCAAACTACGAATTTGTTTAACTTTCATCGAATAAGGGGATAAAATGCTTTTAAGAACGAATTTCAAGTCGATATCATTCTTAATTCCGGAGAAAACAATTACTCACGAAAAAATGCAACATAAAATGTTAACACTTTACCGACCGGTAACGGTTGATAAATCGGCTATCGGTCGGTAAGCGTTCGCCGGTAAAACAGTTGATTGATAGGCTCTCAGCCGGTAAGCGTCGGTAAAACAGTCGATTAATAGGCTATCGGTCGGTAAGCGTTGGTCGGTAAAACAGTTGATTGATAGGCTCTCAGCCGGTAAGCGTCGGTAAAACAGTCGATTAATAGGCTATCGGTCGGTAATGTGTTAACATGTACAACACACCCTAAGCTACACTAACATATTATAACTATTATTTATATCTACGAGGGACGCGAGAAAGTCAGCGTTACGACCGAAGACAGGAAACGGACGTTTTCTAGAAACCATTTCCAGCCAGGTAACTTCAGTTCGGAAGACAGTTCGTAGTACAAGAGACATAATTGCAAATAATGAAATATTTCCGTTGTTTTGCCCGCCTGCTACAAAGTTACCGGGGACTCACTCCCGTCGTTCAAACTTCCGCAACTCTAATTACCAAAATAACCGTGTTTGTTTCGAACTTAATTTGCGGATGACAACTTTCTCGAGCCAGTTTCGCGCGAATAAAAAGCCTGGAAGGAAAAGAAATCGATTCCATAAATCTGTAGAGCGACAGGGTTGGTACAACAACGAGCTTGTTAAGTAATTTTTATTTACGTTCACGTCTGAACCGAAATCTTTGGGAAACGTTTGTCCCAAACTCGCGATTCCCTTTTGGAACGAATCCTCTTTTCGTCCAACTTTATCTGACAAGTCAAGACAAATATAATTAGACAGAGTGTTCCGCCATCTTTGTTAAAAATTTTAATTGGAGCTTCTAGAGGCCAAAATAAAACGAAAATCAAGAATTTCTTGACCGATTTGTTGACTTCATGTTGGAACGTTCGAAATTCAGCGCCATTCAAGAGAATTTGTGAGCACTCATGTTTTTGTGTTTTCGTTTTCTGCCGCTACGCGGCGCGACAGTCGAGTAGCCCAATTCTATCTTGTGTAAGAATTAATAAATAAAATACCATTGTTACCGAAGAAAAACTATCACTTCCCAAGCGACCAAAAGGCATCAGAAGTAATTAATAACCATGAACGTACATGTCACGCTACAATCTCAACACCATTAAGCATGTGTGTCGTTATCAGTAAAACGACGTCGTTTCTAAGAACGCATAATTGCAAGAAGCGTAGTAAAATCAACAGAACATTGACAAATACTTGTCCTAGCATTAGAAACATAATAAATGTATTTCCTCATGTTATTCATATTTTGCGTATTTACATATAATAATTAAAATGGCTGTCGACTGTGACTTAAACTAACATTCTAATGGTATATAAAGGCTGCATTTGCCGTCGTTGGCATAATTAACCGCGACTGTGACCCGAAGCAAAAGTTCTGAAATTTAAATTATGCATCGCATTTTCGCGATTTTGTTGCTGTTTGCGGCCATTGGGTTAGGTAAGTGCAATCTTATTAAATATCTATTATCATAGTGTATTAAATTCCCTAAAATATGTGTTAATTTCTTTTTATTGTAATATACAAATTTTTGCAATTTTTTTTTTGGGTGAATTTTTTCGAAAATTATTTTATTTGCAAATAATTGACACCAATATAGAATATACTTGATAATCACTTAATTTACTATATTAAAATGCAAACAATAAAATTTATTTAAATTCATTAATTTTCGTTTCATACATTAGGTGATGAATTTTTATGAAAATAATTAAATATGTGTCATAATCGTGTCTACGTATATATAGTATTAGTGTGATGTTCGATTTTTAAATTTCGTATGAATATATGTAACTCCATAATAATATACAATTTTTTATGAATTTATAAACCTCAAGTTTACAAATTTCATTATTGACAAACAATAAACGAACTGTAACAAATATAATTATTTATTTATTAGTTCGTACAAAATTTATAAATTCTGCATAAATTTGCATCGATTTCCGTATTAATACATTTTAAAATTATGAATTTCGTTATTTAATAAAGTTTAAATTTTGAAATTGGAACTTTGAAAAAGTAATTTATTTTTTATTCGAATGTGATACTCGATGCATTCCACTTGACAAAAATTACAATATTTAGGATTCCACGACACGATTAAATGCATATATTAACACTTTACCGACCGATAAAACAGTTGATTAATCGGCTATCGGTCGGTAAAACAGTCGATTAATAGACTATCGGTCGGTAAGCGTTGGCCGGGTAAAAAAGTCGATTAATATCGGTCGGTAATGTGTTAAATACAACTATCCCACGTGTTCAAAAATTTATATATATTTCAATTGCAAAAATATTCGAGGCTGCTCATTTTTTATCAGAGCAAAGAACTCTGCCAGTGACTAAAAGATGAACTATAAATTTGTTCATAAAGCAAGCGCTGGTTATCCCAAGAAGGATGTGGTTACCATTCTCGCCACAAATTTAGAAAGCGCCACCGTCGATAATTATGAAAACGCCAACGAGACTGAAGATGTGGAGGAGCCAGACATAGACATGAAAATAGTCCACGGTGCGGACGCTGAACCCGGTGATTTCCCTTACACAGTGTCCCTGAGATTATGGAACCAGCACTTCTGCGGGGGTTCCATAATCGCCAGGAATGTCATCCTCACGGCAGCACACTGTATCACCACCGGTAGCTCGAACATAAACAACATGACAGTTGTAACTGGCACCATCTATCGCACTAAGGGTGGCGAGAGCCATAAAGTCTCTGCTATGTACTACTTGAAGAACTATGATGGGTCTAGAGACCTTGGCATAGTTAAGGTAAGACCTCCATACGGTTAAGCAAGTGAGACTTTCAAGTTCAACAATTTGTAATCTTCTTCTAACCTTGAAGAGGACTTGAAAATGTGAATATTCTCATCAAAGGATCGATGTTCATCAAGTTTACGCGAATACACTTTTCTAGATTGCTGATAACATCCGCTTCAATGATCGCCAACGGTCAGTCGCGCTTGCCACTACAAGGCCACCAGCAAACGCGTACGCTGTTGTGAGTGGATGGGGTGGCACTACGTCCACGCCTCCATTCATGCCTGCTGACAGACAGCAATACCTCAACGTCAAGATGCTGAGCCCCCAAGATTGCAGGAAAGAGTACAGTGACATAACGACAGAAGTCTGCACTGTTAGCACTAGCGACCAAGGAATATGCAGCGTGAGTATCAAGGAACTCATTTGTACGCAGATCGTATTAACAATTTACCGACAGGTAGCAGTCGGTAAGCGTTGGTCGGTAAAACAGTTGAGTAATAGGCTATCAGTCGGTAAGCGTTGGCCGGTAAAACAGTCGATTGATTGACTGTCAGTCGGTAAGCGTTGGTCGGTAAAACAGTCGATTGATAGTGTTGATGAGGTCAGGATATAAAATAACAAACTTAGACACAAAACGAACAAAATATGAATTTATATAAGAGCAAAACTATGGCTGTACACAAACGTTCCGTTGGGCATGAAAATATGTAATGATTACATGATTACATTAGATGATTTATAGATTAGTGATACTAGTTTTCTTGCAATCAAAAATCAGAGCACGTTTTGATATACTATGTTTCTCTTTTATCTTTTTTAGGGTGACAGTGGCGGTCCTCTCGTCTACAAAGGTGAGGTCGTTGGGGTCGTATCTCGTGCAGTTCTTTGCGCAAAAGGCTACCCAGATGTCTTCGCCAGTGTCTACGACAACCGTGACTTCATTTTGTCAATTATGAGACAAATAGTCAACTAACCTAATATTGGATGTACACCATTAAATGAACAGTAACCAAACTCTATATACCCTTAAGAAATTTTCATATACCCTTGTTTCAATTTTCAAATAAGAATTTTACTTCATGATGGCAGTGTGTATAGATCAGAAATACCAACAACTGTACTAAAAATATCTGAAAATATTTCAAACGTGTTCTTTAATTTAATCTGTCAGAATCAGACTTGAAAATAGATTTTCCACTATTTGGATGTTCAAAGCGTGCAATAAGAGATATTGTGGCGCTGTTGGTTGAGGTTAGGATCTCATAAAAGTCGTAGGAGGATAGAAAAGGAAAGCAGAGGGCGCTAGTGGACTCTTCAGTAAGACTTTCTATAGCAGACCCTGCCTTAGACGACTGAAATATTGGAAAATCGTTCGAGGATTGTATATATAGCAACCGAGATGTCGCTCGAGCGCTTGTGAGAGCGCGAGCCATCTGGTGGCGAGCATGGGAAGCTACACCACAGTACAAATAACAGTAGCGCTTCAATATCGACAGTTTTCAAGGGACAACTATGAAATATAAAGCTGTTAAATGAATATAGAATGCAAAATTCAAAAATCGTTTCTACCTCTATAGTAAAAATGAACACTGATTTACACGATACAAAGATGGAGGCTCGATTTCCTCACAAAGAGCCATAAAACTGGAGCAAAATATAAATCGAGCTGATTTTTAGTCAATTTATTCTCCTCAAAAAGCCAATTTTCTACATTTTAAGAGATCACCAGATTCAAAGATAATTTATTCTCCTCAAAAAGCCAACATTCTACATTTTAAGAGACCACCGCATCCAAAGATAACGAAAATACCGATTTTCTGCGCTCAGGAAATCCCCGTGCGTTGAATCGTAGGAATTTTCCGATTGACCTAACACTTGTCGAATGCAGCTAACGATTGACTTTTAATTCCGGCCGAGCGACTCGCCAAAAACCCGTGTTCTTTTTGCTTCTCGACCGCAAACAGCGCGGTTCGTTTCACAAAAGTAGCGCGTCCGGTGAAAATTCATTTATGCCCCCGAAATTCGCGGTCGATCAAGTGTTAATCGAGCAGAGATAGCAAACGCAGGGAGACCTACGAGCTCGAAGTGCAATTTATACGAGCGGAGAACGACGATCGATTTTTTCTGCCTAAATTTTTCGGCGAAAAAAAAGTTTCAAAACGTTTTGAAAAAATTATTTTCGGTCGCAGATGTCGATTGCAATTAATTTTGGTGAACACACATACCCCCGAAATCGTACCCCCTTCCGAGAAAAAAAATCGAGAAGGTGCTTGAATTTTTCGGCGAAAAAAAAGTTTCAAAACGTTCTGAAATAATTATTTTCTGTTGCAGATGTCGATTGCAATTAATTTTGGTCATTACACGTATCACGTATAGTGACTTTTGATTTTACTTAAACTAACTAAAACTAACTAGACTAGGAACTTAACTAGATGGCGCTTGTTACTCCTGTGACGTTAGCCGTCACATAAGGAAGGGAGTCAGCGCCATCTATGAGCGCTGTGGCGAGGCGTGAGTGAGATCGCGCATGCGTAGAGCGCGTGAGAGAGAAAGGAACTATGAATCGAGAAGGAAAGAACATTATAAAGGCGTCTCGCCTCCAAGTAACAAAGAAAACTATCATTGTCTCGTTCTAGTTTGCCTAATCATTATTCCTGTTTCTAACACCTGATATGTGATATCAAAACCACAAAAATTAAATCAGAGTTGGCAGAGAACAATTACAGTGCGATGGGTTAGAGAGGTTAAGGGAATGTTCTCGTAATTCCGATGAAGAAATAAATTTTTCTTAACAAACGACCGGTGGAATGGCAGTCCCAAAAAAAAAGAAACAGAAGGGAACGTGGGAGTCGTAGATTTATTATGAAGAACCGAATAGTGCGTGGTCGTTGATTCATCGTGTTTCGTCGAATTGGCTGGTTCGAACATAACCTTAAGAACCAGCCCATTACGTGTCGGCTCGTAAAGCATACGGCCGGCGAATGGAAGAAAATAAAACGTAATCAAGGGAAAAGGAACGGCAATAGCACGCGAAGGATCGCGTACCTCGTGGGAAGGCATCGTTTCTGCACGAATGATATTCCGGGGACAAGGACAGGGACGGAGGTGTGGTGTGCGTTTGCGTAGAATACGAACGATATGAGCAAGCATCGTGGAATTCCTAAACGTGGCCCAATAAAAACTTTTCCAATCGACATCCCTACGCTTAATTTACTGGAGCTGAGCCGTACGTAAGTAGCGAGATGGGATATATGTTTTGGGGATGTAAGGTTAGGAGATGACGGCGCTGAGTATCATGCGATTCGAGGAAGAAAAATTGGGGTGGAAGTACAGTGATTGGGACCAGTTGACTGATAACTATATCGGTGTTCTACGAGAGATGATTGGACACTGGAACTGTTGACAAGTATGGTGTATTTATTTATGTTAAATAGAGTAACTGTTGGGGTGTTAGATGGCGCCACTTGCACTAATAACTCTATATATATATATATATATATATTGGGTTATTGTTGGATTTCTTAACCTTCTCATATTGGTAGAGAAATCATCTCTATTTCGAAATTCAACCCCTAAGGGAGTGGAAAGGGGTTGTAAAGTTTGTATCAGGAATATTTTTACTTGAAACTTGGTCTTAATGCTCTTTGATATAATTAATCAAACACTTATTCCAGGTTTTTAAAAAATTCAACCCCTAAGGGGGAGGAAAGGGGTTGCAATGTTTGTACGAGGAATACTTTATTTGTGATCAGATTTTCGTGAAACTTGGTCTTAATGCTCTTTGATATAATTAATCAAACACTTATTCCAGGTTTTTAACAAATTCAACCCCTAAGGGGATGGAAAGGGGTTGGAACGTTTCTATGAGAGATAGATTCCAGAGGCCAAAATAAGACGAAAATCAAGAATACCAATTTGTTGATGGAGGCTTCGTTAAAAAGTTATTAACAATTAAATATTCAAAAATTTCAAATCGTTCCAGAAAAATTATTTTCGGTTGAAGGGGCCAATAATAATAATTTTTGGTGAATAGACATACCCTTGAAATCCTAACCATTTTCGAGAAAAAAATTCCTTACCAATAATGTCTGATCATACGTTGATATGTTCCCCTTAAAATGTCATGCATTTGTTTAAAACATCATAACTATTGAACGGATTGAAGGATTTTAATGTTTCAAATTGCGAACGACTCGTATTTTGGCGAAGAATATGTAGAAATTCCAAAAATATTCAAAAAGTTGTTCCTTAACCCCGTCAAGTGACAAAAACCCCATAAAAATGGTCCAATTTTCAAATGGCCATAACTCCTACAATAGTGAATGGAGTTCAATGAAATTTTGGGAGGAAGTAGAATTCATGGGTGCCTACAAAAAAGTATTATAGAACATTTCCGTAGGACGTCAAACAAATTTATTAAAAATGAAAAACAAAGTTCTAAGAAAAATCGACAAAGACAAGTGCTTAAATTTTTCGACGAGCAGAAATTTTTTCAAATCGTTTTAAAAAAATTATTTTTAGCTAGGAGGGTCAATTGCAATTATATTTGGTGAATAGACATACCGCCGGAATCCTAACCATTTTCCAGAAAAAAATTCCTTACCGAAAATGGTAATGTCTGGCCATACATTGACATGTTTCCCTGAAATTTTTGGAAAAATTATTTTCGGTTGCGGGGGTCAATTACAATCAATTTTGGTCGTTAGATGTACCATCGAAATCCTACCCACTTTCGAGAAAAAAATTCCTTACCGAAAATGGTAATGTCTGACCATACATTGACATGTTTCCCTGAAATTTTTGGAAAAATTATTTTCGGTTGCGGGGGTCAATTACAATCATTTTGTGTCAATAGACGTACCCCTGAAATCCTAACCATTTTCGAGAAAAAAATTCGAGAAGGTGTGATATTTTATAAAATGGACGCTGTTCCCGGAAGTAAGCAGAACATTTCCGAGTCCCTAAACCCCGAAGGATACCGTTTTATTCGCGTTTCATTCTTGAGCGTCTCTTTTCGATCGCCTCCTCGTCTTCTCCTGCCACCCACTTTTAGATCCCCCCCCTCTGCGCCCCGTCTCTTTCTTCCGTGGCTTTTCCAACCGCTCAATCGGACGGTGCAAAACCATCGATTCGATCGCCGCTAGATTGGTTTTAACGAGTTTCCTTTCACCACGGTTTATCGAGAATTGCGGCGGCTGCCTTCGACGAGCCCGAATACGCCGGGGAAATTTCGACGGAAGATCTTAATTAAAGACGCGTCCGCGAAAAAATGAGATTGGTATTATTGCTACGTAGACGCGGGGGGGCGCCCTCTGTTATCATCCTGTCCCGGATTCCCCGTTAATGACTGTGTATATAATTCGGGGAAACGCGACTGGGAGATCGCGGGATCGAGCGTCCTCGCTTTTAATAGGATCGCTAACAGGATTCGTTCGGGGGAAAGTGGCGTCGATTGGTTTCGAACGAACGGGGAATTTTGTTGGCGGTGAGAAATTAATTAGAAATCATTTTCCAATGCACGATGTAGGGCCTTCTCGAGAGGGCTTAGTAAAATATTTCGAATGTTTCCGTAATTGAAAAATCTTATCGAGCACATACACATTCCTATATTATTATTACGGATCTTTCTGCACTTAAAACACGTGCGAATGTATGTGAATAACATATGTGATATTTTCGGGGAAAAATGTATGTAATAATTTTATTAAAAATGTCTTGTAATAACGCCATTAAGCTTATTGATACTGATTTCATGATTGTTGATTAATATTGTAATTTATTTTCTGGCGTTGCCTCCTATGTTCGCCACCAGAGGGCTCCGCGATCTCACAAGCGCTCTCACGACCTCTCGATTGCTACATACAGGGCGGGGAATTTTAACACTTTGATATATGGGCGACAAGACTAAAATAACAAAGAAAAAATAAACTGAAAAATTCTCGAATTGTTCTTGATTTATTCTCGATAAGAATCTTCATACTTAATTTATATATTCTCTGTTAATTTCACTTTTAATACGTCTTAAAACAAATGTAAAATTGTAACATTGTCACGCGAGGGAATTCGATGGATCAGGGAGAAAGAAATTTTGAAAAGAAATAGGTCCACTGTTGTTTTATATACTCTAATTCCATTAGAATAATTACTGTTTATGCTGACGGCGAAATGGGCGGAGGGAAAGCGACGAAGTTCCTAATTAAAATGTATTTCATGGGGATAATGATACGTCGAGGCGCGTATGAAATCAACGGTATAAATTATATTGAAACAACAGATTTTTCGCGTTCGAGCTGGACGACAAAAAGTTAAAAATAACGCCAGTTCGTGTTCCGAATGGGAACGATCGTATCTACTGTACGCTTGTCCGTGTTTATGTTCGCGCGAAAAATGGAATATTTGGGAGTTAATATCGACGAAGCGTGTTTGGTTCGGTTAAATTCGAATCCGTTGACATTTCATTTAATTAAGCTAATTATTTTTGTTCCCGATACATCGGTATTATTTTCTGTGGTATCATTTTTTTTTATTTCCCCAACGTCCCGTTGTCAGTTTCATGCCGTGGCGGCACGTTGATACGCGAAATTATACATTTCAGGAATCAAACATCGCCGAACGAACAATTTATATAATTGCGTACCTGTACAAAACGCAACGCGATTCATATTGTTTTATTTTTTTCCGCGTTTCAACGGTTGCGTTCGCGCTCGCGCCGATAGAGAAGCGATTCGATAAATATTTTATGAAAACACGCGTTCGTGAAAAAGAAACGACGGAACGGGGATTACAAAATGTCACTTGATCTGATTAAAAACGATGAAAATGTTTATTTCTCTAAAAAAAAAAAAAAAAAAATAGGTAACTCGATTTTGTTGGAAAATGGACTTACGTCAATTTCAAAATAAACGACTCACTTGGAATATTGAATATAATAGTGGATCGTCGAATATAAGTGTAAATCTGAATTTCTCTTTTTCTTGGACGTTTTAGTTCATTTATAATTTCATGTAGAGGTGTCATGGTGGGGATGAATCGCTCTGATTCGGCGGTTCCCCATTTGAATCATGTGTAGGGGTCTATAGAAGGTGTCAACTTTCATGTAGGTAGCTCTCTGCTTGCTTAGGAACTCTCTGCTTGCTCTTAGTAGCTTACTGATTGCTCTTAGTAGCTTACTGATTGCTCTTAGTAGGTTACTGCTTGCTTACTAGCTCTCTGATTGCTTGGGAGCTCACTGCTTGCTTAGCAGCTCACTGCTTGCTCTTAGTAGCTCACTGAATGCTCTTAGTAGCTTGCTTAGTAGCTCACTGCTTGCTTACTAGCTCTCTGCTTGCTTGGGAGCTCACTGCTTGCTTAGTAGATCTCACTGCTTGCTTAGTAGCTCTCTGCTTGCTCTTAGTAGCTTACTGATTGCTCTTAGTAGCTTACTGATTGTTCTTAGTAGGTTACTGCTTGCTTACTAGCTCTCTGATTGCTTGGGAGCTCACTGCTTGCTTAGTAGAGCTCACTGCTTGCTTAGTAGCTCACTGCTTGCTCTTAGTAGCTCACTGATTGCTCTTAGTAGCTTGCTTAGTAGCTCACTGCTTGCTTACTAGCTCTCTGCTTGCTTGGGAGCTCACTGCTTGCTTAGTAGAGCTCACTGCTTGCTTAGTAGCTCACTGCTTGCTCTTAGTAGCTCACTGATTGCTCTTAGTAGCTTGCTTAGTAGCTCACTGCTTGCTTACTAGCTCTCTGCTTGCTTGGGAGCTCACTGCTTGCTTAGTAGATCTCACTGCTTGCTTAGTAGCTCTCTGCTTGCTCTTAGTAGCTTACTGATTGCTCTTAGTAGCTTACTGATTGCTCTTAGTAGGTTACTGCTTGCTTACTAGCTCTCTGATTGCTTGGGAGCTCACTGCTTGCTTAGTAGCTCACAGCTTGATCTTAGTAGCTCACTGATTGCTCTTAGTAGCTTGCTTAGTAGCTCACTGCTTGCTTACTAGCTCTCTGCTTGCTTGGGAGCTCACTGCTTGCTTAGTAGAGCTCACTGCTTGCTTAGTAGCTCACTGCTTGCTCTTAGTAGCTCACTGATTGCTCTTAGTAGCTTGCTTAGTAGCTCACTGCTTGCTTACTAGCTCTCTGCTTGCTTGGGAGCTCACTGCTTGCTTAGTAGATCTCACTGCTTGCTTAGTAGCTCTCTGCTTGCTCTTAGTAGCTTACTGATTGCTCTTAGTAGCTTACTGATTGCTCTTAGTAGGTTACTGCTTGCTTACTAGCTCTCTGATTGCTTGGGAGCTCACTGCTTGCTTAGTAGCTCACAGCTTGCTCTTAGTAGCTCACTGATTGCTCTTAGTAGCTTGCTTAGTAGCTCACTGCTTGCTTACTAGCTCTCTGCTTGCTTGGGAGCTCACTGCTTGCTTAGTAGAGCTCACTGCTTGCTTAGTAGCTCACTGCTTGCTCTTAGTAGCTCACTGATTGCTCTTAGTAGCTTGCTTAGTAGCTCACTGCTTGCTTACTAGCTCTCTGCTTGCTTGGGAGCTCACTGCTTGCTTAGTAGATCTCACTGCTTGCTTAGTAGCTCTCTGCTTGCTCTTAGTAGCTTACTGATTGCTCTTAGTAGCTTACTGATTGCTCTTAGTAGGTTACTGCTTGTTTACTAGCTCTCTGATTGCTTGGGAGCTCACTGCTTGCTTAGTAGCTCACAGCTTGCTCTTAGTAGCTCACTGATTGCTCTTAGTAGCTTGCTTAGTAGCTCACTGCTTGCTTACTAGCTCTCTGCTTGCTTGGGAGCTCACTGCTTGCTTAGTAGAGCTCACTGCTTGCTTAGTAGCTCACTGCTTGCTCTTAGTAGCTCACTGATTGCTCTTAGTAGCTTGCTTAGTAGCTCACTGCTTGCTTACTAGCTCTCTGCTTGCTTGGGAGCTCACTGCTTGCTTAGTAGATCTCACTGCTTGCTTAGTAGCTCTCTGCTTGCTCTTAGTAGCTTACTGATTGCTCTTAGTAGCTTACTGATTGCTCTTAGTAGGTTACTGCTTGCTTACTAGCTCTCTGATTGCTTGGGAGCTCACTGCTTGCTTAGTAGCTCACAGCTTGCTCTTAGTAGCTCACTGATTGCTCTTAGTAGCTTGCTTAGTAGCTCACTGCTTGCTTACTAGCTCTCTGCTTGCTTGGGAGCTCACTGCTTGCTTAGTAGATCTCACTGCTTGCTTAGTAGCTCACTGCTTGCTCTTAGTAGCTCACTGATTGCTGTTAGTAGCTTGCTTAGTAGCTCACTGCTTGCTTACTAGCTCTCTGCTTGCTTGGAAGCTCACTGCTTGCTTAGTAGATCTCACTGCTTGCTTAGTAGCTCTCTGCTTGCTCTTAGTAGCTTACTGATTGCTCTTAGTAGCTTACTGATTGCTCTTAGTAGGTTACTGCTTGCTTACTAGCTCTCTGATTGCTTGGGAGCTCACTGCTTGCTTAGTAGCTCACAGCTTGCTCTTAGTAGCTCACTGATTGCTCTTAGTAGCTTGCTTAGTAGCTCACTGCTTGCTTACTAGCTCTCTGCTTGCTTGGGAGCTCACTGCTTGCTTAGTAGATCTCACTGCTTGCTTAGTAGCTCACTGCTTGCTCTTAGTAGCTCACTGATTGCTGTTAGTAGCTTGCTTAGTAGCTCACTGCTTGCTTACTAGCTCTCTGCTTGCTTGGAAGCTCACTGCTTGCTTAGTAGATCTCACTGCTTGCTTAGTAGCTCTCTGCTTGCTCTTAGTAGCTTACTGATTGCTCTTAGTAGCTTACTGACTGCTCTTAGTAGCTTACTGATTGCTCTTAGTAGGTTACTGCTTGCTTACTAGCTCTCTGATTGCTTGGGAGCTCACTGCTTGCTTATTAGAGCTCACTGCTTGCTTAGTAGCTCACTGCTTGCTCTTAGTAGCTCACTGCTTGCTCTTAGTAGCTTGCTTAGTAGCTCACTGCATGCTTACTAGCTCTCTGCTTGCTTGGGAGCTCACTGCTTGCTCAGTAGCTCTCTGCTTGCTCTTAGTAGCTTACTGACTGCTCTTAGTAGCTTACTGATTGCTCTTAGTAGGTTACTGCTTGCTTACTAGCTCTCTGCTTGCTTGGGAGCTCACTGCTTGCTTAGTAGATCTCACTGCTTGCTTAGTAGCTCTCTGCTTGCTCTTAGTAGCTCACTGATTGCTCTTAATAGCTTGCTTAGTAGCTCACTGCTTGCTTACTAGCTCTCTGCTTGCTTGGGAGCTCACTGCTTGCTTAGTAGATCTCACTGCTTACTTAGTAGCTCTCTGCTTGCTCTTAGTAGCTTACTGATTGCTCTTAGTAGCTTACTGATTGCTCTTAGTAGGTTACTGCTTGCTTACTAGCTCTCTGCTTGCTTGGGAGCTCACTGCTTGCTTAGTAGAGCTCACTGCTTGCTTAGTAGCTCACTGCTTGCTCTTAGTAGCTCACTGATTGCTCTTAGTAGGTCTCTGCTTGCTTACTAGCTCACTACTTGCTCTTAGTAGCTCTCTGCTTGCTACTAGCTCACTGCTTGCTACCAGCTCACTGCTTCCTACCAGCTCACTGCTTGTTCAGTAGCTCATTTCCTATACCTGGGTCTCAGCAGGTAACAACGTTATGAAGCGCTTTGATTCTGGTAAAACAGCCTATCAGTTGATCCTATGACAAAAGGGTTGACGTTGGAAAGTGATTTGAAAGGCAAAAAATGTTCCAATGGCTCCATAAACTTACTCCTGCTAGAGATCTCTCAATCTTTTACATTCCTACGATTAACCTTCTCGCTAAACCGGTTCTCTAGTACGGACCACGGCACAGTGAATCCAATAGACACTAGTTAGAATTAGTTTTTTCTAATTTTTACCATAATAGACCCCCACTGTTTATTCCGTCATTCTCTTTTTGCCCATTTTTTCGTAGTTATCAAACAACCCTCTATCGAATCACCGATAACCAATTACACTCTAATCCCTGACGTGCCTCCCTTCGGTGTCTTTAAATTTTCCATGGCGTCGGTGGCGAATCGGGGCCGAGCACACAGGGGGAAAAGACGGCCGAGTAAACGGGCGCGAGGTGTTCCAGCGGAAACGAAGGGGAACGAGAGACGAGGAGAAATCGGTCGGAATGGAGCGAGGCTTTTAACGGTTAAGTCCGTGATGGTTCGAAGGTTGCCCCGATGGGAGATCGACGCGATGCACATGGCCGTTCCAGAAGAGGGAAAGGAACGAACAGGTTCGACTAAACGCGCCGGGAGAGGCCTTCTCAGATATTTAAATCCGAGCAGCACTCCTCGCGCTGAAATCTCGAAGACAAGGCAGCAGTGGCTAGGTCGTGTTCGTCTGGTCCATTGAAAGCAAGCCTTGAAAAAAGAGAAGATCAAATGGGGAGATGGGGCTAACAGAGAGAAAGGAAGAGCCAGTTGTTCGAGCGTAACGTGTATTCTTCACGGGGAGGTTGAGGCTGAGAGACGCGCTGCAGCTCTCGCGGGGAAGCACCGGGGGGAAAAAGAGAAGACGAACCCGACAGAAAGATTCAGAACCTTCTTAATGGTGTGGGTGTGCCAGCGGAGAAGTTTTAAAAACATCCCCGCCCAATACGCCTCTGGTGCTGGTTTTATCGTTGCCTCTCCTTGCCTCCGAGAGCAGTCAGACTTCATCGCGAACCCGTATCCGTCAAAGCCTCTCCTTGGGTGCCCTGCCGCCTCTAAATCCCACCGAAGAGCATCCGTTGCTATCAGGGAACACATCCACCAGCAACACACGAACTCGGAGTCACGCGACCGGGCTGGGTATGCAATTTTAGTGCAATTTTTCCCAGCCACGATCTGGCAAGACGCTGGACGGGAAGGAAGGTAGATTTGGTGGGTGTTTTGTCAGGGAAATGGTCTTCGTTAATGTTTCAGCGAGTTTGACTTATGCAATGAAGGGGGAGGAAGCGAAACGTTGGGGCTTGAAAATAAGTGACAAGAAGATGCATTTTTCAAGCAATTATGCTTCCCATTTCTGAAAAGGCCAAAGCTTGGTGGGTTATACTTTGGAACAACAAAGTTTTCTGTCAGAAGATCGGATTAGAATTGTTTCTTCTTCGATTCCATGTCGACGTTACGACGTTTCCGTGTAATATGCGAAAAATGGCGGCGCGTGCATCAACGCAGCTACGTCTCGGCTGATTTTTTGGCCCCTTTTGCGGCGCGCTTTGACCGACAGCGGAAAATTGGATATTTCTTCCCCGGCAAGGTGAACACCTGGCTTTTCCTTTCGACAGCCAGTCGAACGAGACGAGGCGCACATCAGAGACCCGGCAGTTTTGTTCTTCTCGCGAGCCGTAACACAAAATGTTACGCGCGGAAACATTCCGGCGAAACGGAAAGGGAAATAAGAAAAAAAAAGAGGGTTGGTCGAAGGAGGGGGGAGGGACGACGTCGGAACAACTAAAAACAACTCGATCTATCGACATCCTATTTCGCTTTCCTATTACACGAACGTCTGAAACACGCGATTTATTTGGTTTATTTTCATATGGAATGTTCTTTGGCACGGATCTCAAAGGCCGGAGTCCTCTGTACCTTCCACCTATGCCACCCCCCTCACCACCATCGAACCCCCCTTTAACTCTCATGCCCTCGTGGATCGACGATTCCATGCGCACGATTACGATCGACGTGCAACGAACTAATATCCGAATTTTTGTAATTCCTTTTGTGGGGATATTGAAAACGTCTTTTTATCGAGCTACGAAACCTACCCCCTCTGCTCCTTACTCGCTTCTTTCACTGTCTGGTTCCTCTCACAAGGAACCATCGCGAACGGTCCGGCTTCGATTTTGATGAAACTTTGTACACTTATAAAGCAGCCAAAAATAATCGACACGTATTTTTTTTTAGCTGCGGTAACTCGAGTTTAAGGGGTGAAACCACCCCTTGAAGTTTTGGCTCGAAACGGCTATCTCGAAAACGGAAAGGCATACAAAAAAATTGTTAATGGGCGAGGATGATGGTTTCTTATGTACAATAACATGGTGTTAAAAAATTTGAAAAAATACAATTTGTTTATAACAAAAAAAAATGTATTAACTTAATTTTTCATTTTATTGAAATTTTCATAATGAAAACAAAAGGCTGAGATAAAAATTTATGTAAAATCACACTCGACATAGGAATTGAAAGGATTAATGGAACATTGAAACAATAAATACATCCCATTAAATTTTCAAGCTTAAAAATTCACCTTTCTTCAGAGGATCTCTAATAAATTGTTTGTTAGAGAATCGATGATTGCCGTTATCGATACGAAAATATTTATTTGTTTTTCTATTGTTGTGCAGTTCAAATATGTCTCCCTGAGAGTACGCATCGCCTTTGTATGCACCTGTGTTTAATTTACTTCTAAATATACGTTTATATTGAACAGTTATATCGAATGTGTCTGCTAATTACAAAACCCCAACATTTTTAATAAAAACTCGTTCCTGTTTGTCTACAAATAACTCGTCATGATGACGCCAACATTTCTGGCCAGTGATTTCCCCCCGCAAAATACACTCCGTTGCCAACCGGAAATTTTCATAAAATTCCCGCATTTTTTTTCCCCCCACCAGTTTTAATAAATAGCCGCGGCGCGTATTGTTGTTCATTTTTCTTCGTCCCGCGTCGCTCGTATTTTACAAATATCGAATCGCTTACGGGTCGTAAAGTGTTGCCCCCGAAATTCCAGGCCGTTTAAACCGGCCAGTGTCGGATCGGGTATTTTGTAAAATTTATTTCAACGTTTCGCCGCTTGACGTAACGCGTTTAACCGTGTCGTTGTCACTAACGACGAACACACTATATATACTCGTTAGGGTATGGGTAGTTTGATCATGGAAGCACGTCGTTTCAGAAGTATTATATTCATAATGTTCATATACACAACTTGGTAACGATTCAATTTTAATCTTATACAGGGTGTAAACGATAACTTTGGCAAAAATTATAGTGTCGGTTAGGTCTGGGTTAGGTCTGGATTAGATCTGGGTTAGGTCTGGGTTAGGTCTGGATTAAGTCTGGGTTAGGTCTGGGTTAGGTCTGGGTTAGGTCTGGGTTATGTCTCGGTTAGGTTTGGGTTAGGTCTGGGTTAGGTCTAGATTAAGTCTGGGTTAGGTCTGGGTTAGGTCTGGGTTATGTCTTGGTTAGGTCTGGGTTAGGTCTGGATTAGATCTGGATTAGATCTGGGTTAGGTCTGGGTTAGGTCTGGATTAAGTCTGGGTTAGGTCTGGGTTAGGTCTGGGTTATGTCTCGGTTAGGTCTGGGTTAGGTCTGGATTATATTACCCATACCTAATTCAGACCTAACCCAGACCTAACCCAGATCCAACTCAGATCTAATCCAGACCTAACCCAGATCTAACTCAGACCTAACCCAGACCTAACCCAGACCTAACCCAGATCTAATCCAGACCTAACCCAGATCTAACTCAGATCTAATCCAGACCTAACCCAGACCTAACCCAAATCTAATCCAGACCTAACCCAGACCTAACCCAGATCTAATTCAGATCTAATCCAGACCTAACCCAGACCTAACCCAGATCTAATCCAGACCTAACCCAGACCTAACCCAGACCTAACCCAGATCTAATCCAGACCTAACCCAGATTAGGTCTGGATTAGATCTGGGTTAGGTCTGGGTTAGGTCTGGATTAGATCTGGGTTAGGTCTGGGTTAGGTCTGGATTAGATCTGAATTAGATCTGGGTTAGGTCTGGTTTAGATCTGAGTTAGATCTGGGTTAGGTCTGCTTTAGATCTGAGTTAGATCTGAGTTAGGTCTGGGTTAGATCTGAGTTAGGTCTGGGTCAGGTCTGGGTTATTTGAAATTGATTCAAACTGGTTTCATTCACGCATGTTAGCTTTTCAAGAACAAATTAACTTCGAAAATGTGTGTGATTTTTGTTGGTTGCTGCTGGGTAACAAAATTCAAATATAATTCGTAGTGCAAAGGGTTAAGTGTCGTTGGACGATTGCATTAATTATTTGCATATAAAGAAAAGAGTTACAATCATTTTCTACTAGTCTGCACAAATTAGTAATGGATATATTAATAATTTTGTATGAAATTAATCGTTCTTGACACTTGCTTGACAGTTATGTAACTAAAATGCTCAATCATTTGATGGCTTAATCTGCTAGCAGATCATAATTTACCCTTCAAGAGGTGATTTAAAGGCCTCCTTTCCTCCCCTACTGGCGCTAATTGAAACGACTACGCGTTGAAAACCGTTTTAAATGAAGAAAAGCATCCAAACGCAGCTAAATTCATCTTAGATCATGCATCTGAACCACCCACCGTAGAGTTTATGAGAGAGATTCACGGCAGGTTATTGAACGTTCACCAAATAAAGAGCCTCTGGTTTCGTTATAACTGATTTACTATAAGAAAGTTTAAATCACAACGAGGCAACGCGAGATCGAGCAAACAACACGAACCAAGGAACAGATCAGGCAGACAAAAGAAATGAAGATGTGCCCGACACCTGGTGGCGCGTTTGAAGCCCGTGTATCGTTTATTCAAACATAGTTGTTAATAAACTGAGCTGTTGATGCGACTGTGAATACGCAGAGAAAGGGAAACGAAAATTCGCGTGGATTTATCGGGTGGCCAGTCTGTTGATTTATACAGCGGCGTAAAGTTTGAGGGGAAAAAAGGATCGGTGGCGCGAACGCGGCCCATTCATAAAGTTGATCAGCGCTGGGCGAAGAGTGCCGCGCTAGCCGGTGCTGATTGTAAATTGTAAGCAATTTCGTAATTGCGTGGACAAAGCAATTAAACCATTTGACTGGCTACGTGCGGTAAAGCGCTCCATGGCAAATACACCCCGGCTGACGATATAACCGTGCAAACACCGGACGATAATACAATTTGGATAATAGACGGCGCTTGCACCGAAACCGGGCCTGCACTTGTGCAAGTGCGTTCGGGAACATGCCTGAACACGCACGACACTCCAACCCGAATCTCGTGAAATTCGACAACAGGAAAATGTCAAACATTGTCCGACCGGCGAGCATTTTTCGAGGCACGCGTGTCTGTGTTTGTCGACGATCCTATCGGGAAACAATCTTACCAAAAAATTATGTAGTCGTTGATACAGAATGTCCTGTAATATATAGACTGCTTGGTCAACCCTGGGGAATATTTTAATGGGGGATTTTAGAGGCCAAAATGTGACGAAAATTAAGAGTACTTGTTGATTGAGACTTCGTTAAATTTTATTAAAAAATTAAAAATCGTTCATGGAAAAATTATTTTCGATTTCGGGGATCAATTACAATAATTTTTAGTCATTATACATACCTCCGAAATCCTACGCGTTTTCGAGAAAAAAATTCATTAGTGAAACTATGTCTGACCATATCATCTGTCTGTTTCCCTGAAAATTGAAAAGCTTCAAATCATTCTGGAAAAATTATTTACTGTTGCGGGGGTCGATTGCAATCATTTTTGGCCAATAGACATATTCTCGAAATCCTAACCATTTTCGAGAAAAAAATTCAGGAGTTTGAACAAGCTTTTCGATAAAATTACAAAATTTCAAATCGTTCTGGAAAAATTATTTTCGATTGCAGGGATCAATTACAATAATTTTTAGTCATTAGACATACCTCCGAAATCCTACGTGTTTTCGAGAAAAAAATTCATTAGTGAAACTATGTCTGACCATATCATCTGTCTGTTTCCCTGAAAATTGAAAAGCTTCAAATCATTCTGAAAAAATTATTTACGGTTGTGGGGGTCGATTACAATCATTTTTGGTCAATAGACATATTCTCGAAATCCTAGCCATTTTCGAGAAAAAAATTCGAGAAGATGCCCAAATTCATAAAATGAGAATTCTTAAAGCAAGAACTGCCTGTAATACTCTGTTTTATATTGTATTTGTGAGAAATTGGACAGTTGCAGGGTAGAATGTTTTCTGTAAACGACAACTACAACAAATAATTGCATGAGAACTTTGTTCATTGCATTGTGTGTTGCCCTGTGGATGATGGTCACTTGTTAATGAATGAAATTAGAGGTCTGGAGGTCCAAGCGGTGGTCACTTAGCAACAAATGAAGTTAGAGGTGCTGGAAACTGGTACTACCTTGTAGCTATACGCAATGGAGATGTGATATGCAAATGGGGCTCCTTATTGGATCATTTGCCCCGATCATTGCACGTACCTCGATACTTGCACGCATTTTCCACTCTGTTTTCCCAGCAATTATCCAATTATTACGATATTTGCTTTACAAAACACGTATTAATCGACACGTAAAATGGAAATTCGTTCAACCATCTGTACTCCAAATTATATTTCGTTTTTTAAAAAATTATACAATATGACCATTGATACATATCGACAATAAAATATAAATTAAGAGGTAAATATCACCCTAACGTGAGATATTGTGCAAAACAGTTTCATACTGACTGTTTGTACGATATCTCTTTATTAATATTATAATTGAAAAATATTGGCAATAGGATTAAATCAGACATAAAAATTGCCAGGTTACAGGGCGCCAATAAATTCATTAAAGAAATAATTAAAAGCGATTTCCGTATTAAAAATGATTTAATTCAACGTCGAAACACACGATGCAGTTGTTTCCCCATTAATAAAACCATGTTCCCGTCAATTTGTAATATAAATTGGAAAGCGAAGTCTGTCGATAAATTTCGTGCATCAATTTGTTCGACGTCGTCGACCATCTTTTTTTTTCTGCCCGACGGGCACGTCGTTAAACAGGGAACAAAAGAAAAGCAAATTGAATCGAAACATCTCCGCCGCCCAAGGGGGGGGGGGCGATATTTCCCCATTACGGGTGTTCGTTTTATTATTTTTATGGCCCCCCGTTAATTGATCGCGCGGTTTTTAATTTCACGGGAGGCCGACAGTCGATGGCCATCGCTAAGACGCTGTCGCGATTTTTTCGAAATTGAACGAAAATTGAACATTTCGCCCGATATAGTGGCAAACAAAAGTATTGACCGTATACAGACCGTATTTTCAAATAAAGTGTTATGCAGCTGTGAATAAATGATCTAGGGTCTGGGTTAGGTCTGGATTAGATCTGAGTTAGGTCTGGGTTAGGTCTGGATTAGATCTGAGTTAGATCTGGGTTAGGTCTGGATTAGATCTGAGTTAGATCTGGGTTAGGTCTGGATTAGATCTGAGTTAGATCTGGGTTAGGTCTGGTTTAGATCTGAGTTAGATCTGGGTTAGGTCTGGGTTAGATCTGAGTTAGATCTGGGTTAGGTCTGGTTTAGATCTGAGTTAGATCTAGGTTAGGTCTGGATTAGATCTGAGTTAGATCTGGGTTAGGTCTGGATTAGATCTGAGTTAGATCTGGGTTAGGTCTGGTTTAGATCTGAGTTAGATCTGGGTTAGGTCTGGTTTAGATCTGAGTTAGATCTAGGTTAGGTCTGGATTAGATCTGAGTTAGATCTGGGTTAGGTCTGGATTAGATCTGAGTTAGATCTGGGTTAGGTCTGGTTTAGATCTGAGTTAGATCTGGGTTAGGTCTGGTTTAGATCTGAGTTAGATCTAGGTTAGGTCTGGATTAGATCTGAGTTAGATCTAGGTTAGGTCTGGATTAGATCTGAGTTAGATCTGGGTTAGGTCTGGATTAGATCTGAGTTAGATCTGGGTTAGGTCTGGATTAGATCTGAGTTAGATCTGGGTTAGGTCTGGATTAGATCTGAGTTAGATCTGGGTTAGGTCTGGTTTAGGTCTGGGTTAGGTCCCCCCAGGGGCTGTCAGCCATTTTGCTGCAGTACGGGCTTAACGAACCCGGGGTACCCGAGTCATACGCACACCGTAAGCCTCCTGTTGGTTGTCACAACGACCCATTCGTAATTCCTTTTCTAATCCAAATTATCTGAACCCTTTGCACTCCTATGTCGAGTGTGATTCGACATCAATTTTGATCTCAGGAGCACCTTCGTCAAGTCCCACTCGACATTTGTTCAAGCCCAAACCAAATCATACACTTGAAAATTACAAAATACAACAACAGTGTAAATAAAACAGATATTTTAACAGGTAAATTTCAAATAAAATATTTAAATGCGTTGGGAGCTGCTGGTAACAAAATTGAAATATAATTCGGAGTGCATAGGGTTAAACAGTTATAAAATCAAGTTTAAAATCGTATAGCTAGTCAATAGTTCAAACCTCGAACTTATATTTTATATAAAAAATAAGGGAGATATTACGCTTTGTTCACGGTTACGTAACATTTTATTTGAAAATACGCTCTGTGCCGATACTTTTGTTTAAGTAGGCACATTCAGGTGTGGTTGCATCCGGTCTATCGGATGGATGGACGAGGGGTATACGATCCCTGGGAACAATTTTAACGCAAATGAGAAATTCTCTCTCCCGCTGTACGATAAACAATCCAGATAAAGGATTTATGGCCGCGCGGGAAACAGCTGCCATAAAAGTCTCGGGGCCGTTTCCAATCTGTCAACTCTGGTTCTGGTTCCACGCGGAGCTCGAAGAATCGTATATACGCGGTTCCATCTCGTTCCTATTCTATCTCTGTTCCGACAAGAGCGTCAGGAATGGCTAGCATGGTTGTCATACGAACGCGAAGCATTGTAGAGTCGCCAGCAATCACAATATTGGATCCGTAGTCCATAAGTTGCATCTACTAGGAAACTACGCCTTGAGTTTTCGCTCCTTTTATTTCCGTTATTTTGTTTCTTTTTCACGAGTTTAGAGTTATATATAAGGAACAGGAAACAGGTAGAAGACATGTAGAAGAAGAAAATAGAGAAACAAAAGAAATATGGACTCCCACAGCCGGAAACAACATCGTTGGCTTCAGAGGACCAAGTCATGGACACCTTGACCTATTCAAAAGAGATTATTCTACCATAAAATTTAACAAAATAACCCAAAAATAACCACGTAGAGAACCTGTCGCTAATGTGACCTTGCAGCCCATGCAACATTAAACCCCCCAAAAAAGAAATATTCAGTGGAATGTGATGAAATGCTCATTGAATGCGTTGGATCGTTGATTTCTCGTGACATCGATGAACAATCGGTTTTCTCTTTTATCGAATAGGTTTCCCAAGTCGACTATATGTCAGGCGACACTGACTGTGTTCGTAAGATTCGAGGAAACTCGAACACCCGCGGGACAAATTAAAGTGCGCGGTTTCTCGTGCGTATTAGCGAAGAACTATAGGCGTACACGTTAATAGACGTTTAAATTATGCATTCGTCGAGCCCTCCCCCCTCTGCATCATGGAGCTAATTAGTTATTTATACATTCCAAGTGGGTGTGAGTTGGTATCAATGATTAAAGGAGCCGGGGTTGGGCAGGGGGCGATAGAAGTTCCGCGTGGAGTATTTAACTTTGAACGAAAGTGAACTCCATTGCTTGGGAAGCGAAGAGAACAGAGCAAATGGGAAGGTGGGGGAGATCGTGCCATGATGCTGACACGTTTATACGAATTTGCTGAACTTTCACCGAAGAAAGTCCACTTGTTTATTCGAGCCTCACTTGCTGCAAACAAAGGCAATCGATCCCGTGATCTTGATTATTCGTCAGAATCGTCCCGTTGTCGGCAACACAAACTAATTAATCCCCAAAAATTACGATTTCCAAGCAAAATAAGTTAAATACAACATGGCGGTTAATAAAATCACACACATTTTAGAAGTTAATTTATTCTTGAAAAGCTAACATGCGTGAATGAAACCAGTTTGAATCAATTTCAAATAACCCAGACCTAACCCAGACTTAATCCAGACCTAACCCAGACCTAACCCAGATCTAATCCAGACCTAACCCAGATTTAATCCAGACCTAACCCAGACCTAACCCAGACTTAACCAAAATCTAATCCAGACCTAACCCAGACCTAACCGAAATCTAATCCAGACCTAACCCAGACCTAACCCAGATCTAGGGTCTGGGTTAGGTCTGGGTTAGGTCTGGATTAGATCTGAGTTAGGTCTGGGTTAGGTCTGGGTTAGATCTGAGTTAGGTCTGGGTTAGGTCTGGGTTAGGTCTGGGTTAGGTCTGGATTAGATCTGAGTTAGGTCTGGGTTAGGTCTGGGTTAGATCTGAGTTAGGTCTGGGTTAGGTCTGGGTTAGGTCTGGGTTAGGTCTGGATTAGATCTGAGTTAGGTCTGGGTTAGATCTGAGTTAGGTCTGGGTTAGGTCTGGATTAAATCTGGATTAGGTCTCGGTTAGATCTGGATTAGAACCCAGATCTAACCCAAACTTAACGCAGACCTAACCCAGACCTAACCCAGACCTAAACCAGACCTAACCCAGATCTAAACCAGACCTAACCCAGACCTAACCCAGATCTAATCCAGACCTAACCCAGACCTAACTGAGATCTAATCCAGACCTAACCCAGTCCTAACCCAGATCTAATCCAGACCTAACCCAGACCTAACTCAGATCTAATCCAGACCTAACCCAGACCTAACTCAGATCTAATCCAGACCTAACCCAGACCTAACCCAGATCTAGGGTCTGGGTTAGGTCTGGGTTATGTCTCGGTTAGGTCTGGGTTAGGTCTGGATTAGATCTGAGTTAGGTCTGGGTTAGGTCTGGATTAGATCTGGGTTAGGACTGGGTTAGGTCTGGATTAGATCTCAGTTAGGTCTGGGTTAGGTCTGGATTAGATCTGAATTAGATCTGGGTTAGGTCTGGTTTAGGTCTGGGTTAGGTCTGGGTTAGGTCTGGATTAGTTAATAATCAAAATTATCTCAAGCAGTTATAAAATCAAGTTTAAAGTCATATAGCTAGTCAAAACAAAAGATAGTTTATCGAAAGGGCCAACATAACCTTAAAAACTATTCAATTCAGTCGAAATTCAGTCGAAATTCAGTCGAAAATGGCAAGATGAGGTGCATATCCGACTTTCTTTTAAAATAAACATTAAATATGACTGGAAAAATTGACTAATATATGACTCGACGACAAGTGAGTAGCCTCATGGTTATAAAACGTGACATCAAGAACTTATCATGAATCAAAACTTGTCATTGCACGGAAAGAGGTTAAAATGATCTATTTTAGAAATAAACTTGGTATAACAATAACGATAACAAGCTAAGAACACAAACTTGGTCAGATCTTCAAGTCAAAAACAATTATTCTTCAGTTATAACCACTATAGATGTCGCTTTTGTCGCTCCAACGTTTATGACTTAAACATAGCGTCTTATATAAAAAATTACCATTCAAAACTGTTAATTATTCGAGTCATAAACCTGGACGGACTTTGAAATATCCAAAATAAGTGTCATTATTTCAGAAAACAAACAACGACCACAGAAAACGCAGCGGGGTTAAATACACGAAATCACCGAACGGGCGCCATGACAGTTCATCGTAAAAATAGCATTTGCACGAGTCAACGGTACAAAGTAACTAAAAATCCGTAGAACGTGCATGAAAATTAATGTAACGCGAGTAAATTTTCGCTACGGAAGTGAAATTAAACGTGTCGAACGAACAACCGCGCGCGATGATAAATTTTTTAAATTTATTTCCGACAATTTGCATAAAGGGAGGCGAACGTTTTTTTCCCTCCGCGTTTTTAACCCGCGAGAAATGTACAACCAGAGAAGTTTCATCGGTAATGGCTGGCAGTCCATTTCATTTACAAGGTAGCTCTCACCCGGTGCCACGAGAACTGGCATACACGGCCACACGGGTTACATTTGCACCGCGAATCGCGAAGAGGGCGGATGGGTCAGCCTCGTCATTAAAAGTAAGGGCGTAAAGGAGGGCAAAGAAAAATAAAAGAGCTCGACTCGCTTTGAGCAACTGCTTGGCATGCCACTTGTACGTCTGCTCTTATGTCTCTACTTGCCTCCTATCGTTACGTCTGGCGTTCTTCAGCATTCCCCCAAGATCTCGCCCCCCTCGTCTTTTTCTGACGTTTTGACCTACATTTTTTTCCACGTCGACGAGATCAGACTGCGCTGCAAATACGCAAAGGCCACACATATTTCAGATACCAGAGCAAGATAACACCCAATTCGATGTTTCCCACTCTGGAATCTGGTCCACTCGTCACCAATAACAGTGGGGGACCATGAAAACCGATCTTCTATAATCAGGACAACCTGGGGACCATACGACTCGATATGGAAGGTTCGATGAAACCAATATCGACATTGTAGGAGTCAGTGACAAGTTCGTGATCACCTAGAATCGAGTAGTCTTGATATTGACCTAGTCGTTAACCCAATTCGATGATGTCGATGTAATTGGAATTATAAGATTCAGTTTCAGATGATCTTAGAATCTAAGAATAGATAGATCTGGTTGGTCAACTGTATCCCAAAGAGTCATTGAGAATGTAGAAGTCTTAAAAGACTTGGGAAGCTGTTGGTTCAACAAGGACCATGCATGTTCCTGGGAGCTTTTACTCTTTTCTTGGAGGAGTCTGATATAAATGGGTTTGAAGACCCAAATTCCAAGAGATCTAGCTCATGTACCTTCCAGAACCCTCAAGATTCGAGGAATCCTCGAGAATCCTTAGAATCTTTTGTTTCTATCCTTTCTGTCTAACCTACTTTTTAGCAAGTCTTCGTTCATTCCAGATTCTTCATCAAGCTGTCGTCAACTGAACCTCGTAATCCGGCCATTTCCAAAGTATCATTCGTCAGTGGGGCGCCCGCGATGGCGTCACATTTTCCCTCCGCGCCATCAAATCTGAGAACGGTTGCATTAGATTCGCAAACATTTGCCGGTTGTGTCGGTTCCCCAAGAGGGTCGCGGAAGAGTACGGTAGGGTGGACACGGGGAAAGTGCAATATTGAATTCCCGCAAGGCCTGCGGGGGCTCTGACAAATCTACGTCGTGGGGATCAGAGGTCCGTGCCATCTATATAAATTTAATAACACAAAATGACGTGACCTCCGCCCTCGAGACTGTTTTCCTCCCGCGTGTTCACCCCCGTGCACATCGATACTGCGAACTCCGTGCATTCTTGGCCCACGCCTCACCCCCCCTCGTCCTCCCGTATATACGGTTCGTAAAACTGATTTAAGATATATGATCGGCAGTAAGAAATTGCTTCCCCGGGCCTCAAAGTTGCCTGTTTGATGGAACGCAGTGGCTTTAAGAGAGATTCTAACGATCTCGCGGATAAATTCCCGATTTTAAGAAGAAAATTAAACGCAGATTAATCCCTCTTTTTACCTGGTCTGTGAAACAATGGAACCGTAACACAAAGAAATTTTACATCGAACGAGATACGAAACGGAACAATGAAGAACTTCTTTTGGGTTTATTTAAACCTAGTTTAACGATAATTCAATTTTATAGAGAGACAACTAAAATATTTTACAACCACTGAATGGTTACGATTTTTTTCTATTTTCTTTTTCCCTTGAAAAAACATAAATTTTTACTGTCCTTCGTCTTGGAAAAACTCGGCCAATAAGTAATTTTTTTTTCGAGTGGAAAATCGATTTTCTATAATAAATACTCGAATTCGATGGACGATCGGCGCCTGGTAGACAGGACGATGTAATTTCTCGCCACGTCCACGCGCTATAGATTATTTTATGTAAATACGGAATCGAAAGTGGTACTTGTCCGCACTCCGTCCTCTTCGTTACCGATCGACCGTCCCTCTCCTCCCTTGCTCTTCTATCACCGCCATTTCCTCTCTACCGTCTAGTCTTTATTAATTCTACGGATAACGTGCCCGGTCGAAAGATAGGGGAATTGATGAGTAGGTAGTAATCTAATTTGCCGGAGAATGTCTCAGGCCAGCGGTATTCCAGCTGGCGTCTTTTTAATAAATTTACATAAAAACAACCAATAAGGCGAGAACGCCTGTGCTTGTGCCGGTTAATACAACAATGGAGGCTACTGCGCACGCGCGAAGAATTTTTATTAATTTCTCAACGTAGGATATATCAGTTTCAGTATGTTTTTATCCCAGTGCTCGGTTTCTTTACATACAGAAATATTGCACTTATCAGGTTTTTAAAATTATCAGATTACATAACCTAAAATTTGTTCCAGTACTTCAGAAAATTTTTTAATACTTTCGTAATAATAGCGAGCTTGTACGAGAACATTGCAATGTAAATTATCGTGATTTTGATTTTAGACAATTGTAAGCTACATAACCTAAAATTTGTTTCAGTACTTACTTTCGTAATCCAGTTAAAATTCACAAATTCTATCCAAATTTACTTCCCTCAACGTCTTAACTTAAGAATGAATTGTTCTAGTATCATAATGGTGAATCCTGTCATCTATATATGGGTGACATGGCAGTCAAATTGTTAAACTCTTCCATACAAGCATACAATACATACAAAATATCTCAAATAGAAATATCTTGTATAAAATACAAAGTTTAACAGACATAATACTTAATATAACCCTACAAAACTATCTTGTGTATACTTTTCTTATTCTAACCAATCACTAATATTGCTATACTTTGGTGCAGTATAGCTTATTGCACTAACCTTATAATCATTCAATGTAAGAATTAGGAAATTTTGAATATTCATGTACTTCTGAGACTTGTGGACTTTCTGACACTAAATTTTAATAAAATGAGTGAACAATGTTGCTCATAATGACTAATGCCACTAACTAGGTGTTCCTATCTGCAATCTCACTTAATAAAGTTATATCAGAAGTATAAATTCATAGGATACAGTCAAGTAATAGTATTTTCAATCTTTCTCCAATAGTTACAATGGCATATTTATTATAAAGAATGTAAGATATAACAAGTTTTAATGATCTACTTACTCTTGAAACTTGTCAACTTTCTGACACTACTAAATTTTAATAAAATGAATGAACAATGTTGCCACTAATTATGTGTTCCTATCTGCAATCTCATGTAGTAAGTTTGTGTCAGAAATATCATTTCATAGGAAGTAGTCAAGCAGTAGTAGTTTCAATCTTTGTCCAATAATTGCAATGGAATATTTTTTATAAAGAATGTAAAAATTAACAAATGTTGAATATCTACTTACTCTTGAAACTTGTCAACTTTCTGACACTACTAAATTTTAATAAAATGAATGAACAATATTGCCTCTAATGACAAATGCCACTAACTAGGTGTTCCTATCTGCAATCTCACTTAATAAAGTTATATCAGAAGTATAAATTTATAGGATACAGTCAAGTAATAGTATTTTCAATCTTTCTCCAATAGTTACAATGGAATATTTTTTATAAAGAATGTAAGATGTAACAAGTTTTAATGATCTACTTACTCTTGAAACTTGTCAACTTTCTGACACTACTAAATTTTAATAAAATGAATGAACAATGTTGCCACTAATTATGTGTTCCCATCTGCAATCTCATGTAGTAAGTTTGTGTCAGAAATATCATTTCATAGGAAGTAGTCAAGCAGTAGTAGTTTCAATCTTTGTCCAATAATTGCAATGGAATATTTTTTATAAAGAATGTAAGAATTAACAAATGTTGAATATCTACTTACTCTTGAAACTTGTCAACATTCTGACACTACTAAATTTTAATAAAATGAATGAACAATATTGCCTCTAATGACAAATGCCACTAACTAGGTGTTCCTATCTGCAATCTCACTTAATAAAGTTATATCAGAAGTATAAATTTATAGGATACAGTCAAGTAATAGTATTTTCAATCTTTCTCCAATAGTTACAATGGAATATTTTTTATAAAGAATGTAAGATGTAACAAGTTTTAATGATCTACTTACTCTTGAAACTTGTCAACTTTCTGACACTACTAAATTTTAATAAAATGAATGAACAATGTTGCCACTAATTATGTGTTCCCATCTGCAATCTCATGTAGTAAGTTTGTGTCAGAAATATCATTTCATAGGAAGTAGTCAAGCAGTAGTAGTTTCAATCTTTGTCCAATAATTGCAATGGAATATTTTTTATAAAGAATGTAAGAATTAACAAATGTTGAATATCTACTTACTCTTGAAACTTGTCAACATTCTGACACTACTAAATTTTAATAAAATGAATGAACAATATTGCCTCTAATGACAAATGCCACTAACTAGGTGTTCCTATCTGCAATCTCACTTAATAAAGTTATATCAGAAGTATAAATTTATAGGATACAGTCAAGTAATAGTATTTTCAATCTTTCTCCAATAGTTACAATGGAATATTTTTTATAAAGAATGTAAGATGTAACAAGTTTTAATGATCTACTTACTCTTGAAACTTGTCAACTTTCTGACACTACTAAATTTTAATAAAATGAATGAACAATGTTGCCACTAATTATGTGTTCCCATCTGCAATCTCATGTAGTAAGTTTGTGTCAGAAATATCATTTCATAGGAAGTAGTCAAGCAGTAGTAGTTTCAATCTTTGTCCAATAATTGCAATGGAATATTTTTTATAAAGAATGTAAGAATTAACAAATGTTGAATATCTACTTACTCTTGAAACTTGTCAACATTCTGACACTACTAAATTTTAATAAAATGAATGAACAATATTGCCTCTAATGACAAATGCCACTAACTAGGTGTTCCTATCTGCAATCTCACTTAATAAAGTTATATCAGAAGTATAAATTTATAGGATACAGTCAAGTAATAGTATTTTCAATCTTTCTCCAATAGTTACAATGGAATATTTTTTATAAAGAATGTAAGATGTAACAAGTTTTAATGATCTACTTACTCTTGAAACTTGTCAACTTTCTGACACTACTAAATTTTAATAAAATGAATGAACAATGTTGCCACTAATTATGTGTTCCCATCTGCAATCTCATGTAGTAAGTTTGTGTCAGAAATATCATTTCATAGGAAGTAGTCAAGCAGTAGTAGTTTCAATCTTTGTCCAATAATTGCAATGGAATATTTTTTATAAAGAATGTAAGAATTAACAAATGTTGAATATCTACTTACTCTTGAAACTTGTCAACATTCTGACACTACTAAATTTTAATAAAATGAATGAACAATATTGCCTCTAATGACAAATGCCACTAACTAGGTGTTCCTATCTGCAATCTCACTTAATAAAGTTATATCAGAAGTATAAATTTATAGGATACAGTCAAGTAATAGTATTTTCAATCTTTCTCCAATAGTTACAATGGAATATTTTTTATAAAGAATGTAAGATGTAACAAGTTTTAATGATCTACTTACTCTTGAAACTTGTCAACTTTCTGACACTACTAAATTTTAATAAAATGAATGAACAATGTTGCCACTAATTATGTGTTCCCATCTGCAATCTCATGTAGTAAGTTTGTGTCAGAAATATCATTTCATAGGAAGTAGTCAAGCAGTAGTAGTTTCAATCTTTGTCCAATAATTGCAATGGAATATTTTTTATAAAGAATGTAAAAATTAACAAATGTTGAATATCTACTTACTCTTGAAACTTGTCAACTTTCTGACACTACTAAATTTTAATAAAATGAATGAACAATATTGCCCCTAATGACAAATGCCACTAATTAGGTGTTCCTATCTGCAATCTCACTTAATAAAGTTATATCAGAAGTATAAATTTATAGGATACAGTCAAGTAATAGTATTTTCAATCTTTCTCCAATAGTTACAATGGAATATTTTTTATAAAGAATGTAAGATGTAACAAGTTTTAATGATCTATTTACTCTTGAAACTTGTCAACTTTCTGACACTACTAAATTTTAATAAAATGAATGAACAATGTTGCCACTAATTATGTGTTCCTATCTGCAATCTCATGTAGTAAGTTTGTGTCAGAAATATCATTTCATAGGAAGTAAGCAAGCAGTAGTAGTTTCAATCTTTGTCCAATAATTGCAATGGAATATTTTTTATAAAGAATGTAAAAATTAACAAATGTTGAATATCTACTTTCTCTTGAAACTTGTCAACTTTCTGACACTACTAAATTTTAATAAAATGAATGAACAATATTGCCTCTAATGACAAATGCCACTAACTAGGTGTTCCTATCTGCAATCTCACTTAATAAAGTTATATCAGAAGTATAAATTTATAGGATACAGTCAAGTAATAGTATTTTCAATCTTTCTCCAATAGTTACAATGGAATATTTTTTATAAAGAATGTAAGATGTAACAAGTTTTAATGATCTACTTACTCTTGAAACTTTTCAACTTTCTGACACTACTAAATTTTAATAAAATGAATGAACAATGTTGCCACTAATTATGTGTTCCCATCTGCAATCTCATGTAGTAAGTTTGTGTCAGAAATATCATTTCATAGGAAGTAAGCAAGCAGTAGTAGTTTCAATCTTTGTCCAATAATTGCAATGGAATATTTTTTATAAAGAATGTAAAAATTAACAAATGTTGAATATCTACTTTCTCTTGAAACTTGTCAACTTTCTGACACTACTAAATTTTAATAAAATGAATGAACAATATTGCCTCTAATGACAAATGCCACTAACTAGGTGTTCCTATCTGCAATCTCACTTAATAAATTTATATCAGAAGTATAAATTCATAGGATACAGTCAAGTAATAGTATTTTCAATCTTTCTCCAATAGTTACAATACCATATTTTTTATAAAGAATAATGTTACAAAATGAATGCAATAGGTGGGATGTACCACTGTGGAAGATTGTTTGCCCAGATGAGAATTACCGTCAGGTTTCGAGAAATCAATGACACAGTGTACGGGTTTGGACGAAGTCAGACACAAGTGCACTTTGCACACTTGATTTGGTCGTCAGCCGCGTACGTGAATCAATCCAAGCAATAATTTCTGGGGGATTAATTAGCGAATGATTGACATGCTGATTCGAGAGGTTCTGTCGCGTTCCCTGACAGAGACTCAAAGCCGAATGCAGAAGGTTAATTGGTTTCGGTGCTCTTGTAGAAGTAGTTCACGTGCAGTCGCTTACTTTGAATTTCCTGACAGGATAGGATTAAACATCAACGTATTTCCATAGTCGAGAGCCGTATATCACCAGTGACGAAATAATTCTCACGAAATAAATATTTCTCGTCACATCTTATAGTGGTTTATTTTATCTCGTTTTCGAGTCGTTTGAAATTTTATCATTTAAAACGTTCGAGCGCGGGAAATTTAAAACCAGGCGATCTGATTCAATTTTACGCAACGTGCCTTCAATTTTCTGTCGAAAGTTCTTCTTGCCTGGATCACTGTGACTAGAAACACTCAAGATTTCAAGCACAAAGTGGAAACTTTTTACTTTAACGCTTTAACGTCAACGAGATTGCGGGGAACCGTTTGAGCTATTTTTAACGGAACATCGCGTCGTTTGATGGCGCTTCAAACGACATTTTTATTAACCAAACTAGTGCGTCTCTTTCACAAGAATATTTCCATGATTTTTCCTTGGCCATTATTTCAATTAGTTTTGAACAAATCTTGATTTGATATTTGTTAGAAAAATAGCCACAAGCATTCGTGAAACAAATCTTTTTTTTTGAATAAACAATATGAAATACTATATATTTGAAAAATGGTTTAATAACATTGCATCGTTCATTAAAGATGTCGTGGCTCAAAAGATAGAAATATTTGAAGATTTCTAATTCGATTTCCTTTGTGGATAACAAACTGTTTCCTGAATTTTTATCAAGTTCAATTTGAAATTGATCTTCAAGTCAATTAAAATTTTCTAATTGGAAGAAATTTTCCTGCTCGAAGACTTCGTTTCGTTTTAGAAAGCAAAGATAATTTGGTAAAAACGGCCCCTCGAAGCGAAGAATGTTTCTTTTCTTTCTAATTTCATTGGGACGTATAACGAGCATCCACAACTCGCGATATATCCGCGGCAGCCTTTCAAAAAAAGGACGCCCACTTGGGGATGTGAGAGTTGGGTGACTGCACTCTTCTCCCATTGGAGCGATCTCATCGATCTTTCGCTTCCTTCGAGCACACGCCTGCTTGCTTCATTCATTTCCCTTTTTCGTAATTCTCTCGCTGCGGTTTTTCCCTTTGGACAAAATGGTGGATTGTAAACTGTTGTGCCAACCCCAAAAATATTCATTACTGAAAATATAATGTCTTACTATAATTGTGTATGTTCCCCTGAAAATTGTGAAGCTTCAAATCATTCTGGAAAAAATATTTTCAATTGCGGGGGTCTATTACAATCATATTTGGTCAATAGACCCACCCCGAAAATCCTACGCACTTTCGAGAAAAAAATTCTTTACCGAAAATATACCCTGTGACCACAAATGTTTCTATAACTTTTAAACGAAGCCTCAGTCAACAAATTAGTATCCCTGATTTTCGCCTTATTTTGGCCTCTAGAATACTCCCTTACATACTCCAATCGACTTTGCTGCAAAACCAAATAATCCTCAATTTAATTACCAACGTCATCCTAATCAAAAATCAAAGCAAATGAAACTCGGTAAAATGCAAAGCATTTGGACGTTTTTGTTATACGAAACGACTGCTATCGAGTTCGCGAAACAATAACCTGACGCTGCCCGGAAAATTAAGCGGAAGAGGGACGTTACATTAATGTTCTTTCCCTGACAGATTCACGCTGTTGGCGCGTGTCACAGGGGTTTTCGAGGGTGCTGGAAATTTCAAGCCCCCGGCAGTTGAGCATCCCGAAAACGGTTGCTCAACCGTTGTCCGTCAAAGCCTGAAAAACGTCAACTAATTCCCTAGCTGGCAAACCGACTTCGGTTTGCCCGATCAGCATTTTTCCTGCCGGGGCTGTCCACCTAGCCAGCTTCTTCCCTCGTTTATCACCACCTTTTATTTCGCTCTCGACAAGGCACAAAAGGAATTTTTCAATTAGTTTAGCAAACACTCCACCCCCCACGCACGCAAACGTGACCGGAAGGATCGTGAAAAATGACCTCCCTGCACCCTGTTATTGTACGCACGCTTTCGGGGATAATGTTCAGCGAAATGCAAGCAACGAGGTAATTGAGCTTCAACGAAGTTCCAAGAAAGAAAAGATTTGGCTTGGAGGAACTAAAAAATGTTAAACGTACCAGTTGGAACTTAAGTAACGATAATATTGCATGACCAAGAGCTTCCTAAGGAACTGAAATCCTTCGAAGCTGAAGTTATTCGAAGGAAAATAGATTGGAGGATCAAGCTTGGCTACTAGAGCAACGATCGTCACGAATTTTATCAGAAATGTTTATTAGATAAGACTTGTTCACTCCTTGCTAGGTAGCTGGGTAGCTCACAACTTGCTAGGTAGCTAGCTAGGTCACTCCTTTGGTAGGTGGCTAGCTAGTCTCACTGTTTGCTAGGTAGCTAGCTAGTCTCATTGTTTGCTAGGTAGCTAGCTAGCTCACAACTTGCTAGGTAGCTAGCTCACTCCTTTGCTAGGTAGCTAGCTAGGTCACTCCTTTGCTAGGTAGCCTAGCTAGTCTCACTCCTTTGCTAGGTAGCCTAGCTAGTCTCACTCCTTTGCTAGGTAGCTAGCTAGCGCACTCCTTGGTAGCTAGCTACATACCTCACTCCTTTGCTAGGTAGCCTAGCTAGTCTCACTCCTTTGCTAGGTAGCTAGCTTGATCACTCCTTTGCTAGGTAGCTAGCTACTCTCACTCCTTTGCTAGGTAGCTAGCTAGCTCACTCCTTTGCTAGGTAGCTAGCTAGCTCACAACTTACTAGGTAGCTAGCTAGTCTCACTCCTTTGCTAGGTAGCTAGCTAGTCTCACTCCTTTGCTAGGTAGCCTAGCTAGTCTCACTCCTTTGCTAGGTAGCTACCTAGTTCACTCCTTGCTAGCTAGCTACCTAGGTCCCTCTAGAGTCAGTGGTCCTACCAGCTTGGTTGATGACAAGCATTTGAGGTGGCCATAAACTGCGACCACCATCGAAAATGTTCACAAAATGATACAACAACGAGTTGAATCCAGGCTAGAGAGCTAGCAGAAGCTATAGGCATACCAAAAGAATACGCTTATTCTTCATATATTGGCTAAAGACTTGGATCTCCATAAGCTATCACTTGCATCTTAGATCCAGCAAATGAACATGTGGAGTTTGGAGTTCCCTCAAAGACCTTAACCGTGATTTGCTTAGTAAAAGTATCTCGAATCCTCAAAAATAGTGGAGAAGTGATGGTTCTTTAAGAATGCTTAACACTTAGACAATGGAAGAGTAACTTTGTGGCGGATCTTTAGCTTCTCTTCCCAGGTCTCCAACCGCGTGCAACTGAAAGTTGCTCACGCCAGGGTGGATTTCGGACGTGGAAATTTCCAATTTAAATTCCTGCCGCGGCGTTTAAAAATTATTAAGACAGCGAGGATGCCTGCGCCGACAGGCAGTTTGCATTCGCGGGGTCGTCGCCGGGTATAAAGATTCTACGTGGCTTGAACGAGGCAGTAATAGACTTCGTAAGCAAGCCCCCCGATGGGTGCTCGAAAGTTTTTCCTGCCTCTCAAAGGTGGAAGTGAAAGTTCCTCAAATCCGGAGCATCCTCGAGTCTCAGGAGTACGACCGTAATATAGTGCGGACGCATGGGCTGAGAAAAAAGGAATGTCTTCGTGGAATTCACCTACGGGACAGTCGTTCACAATCTTTCATGTCAAATCTACTTAATTGTCAAATGTAAACAAAGCGACAAATGCAGAAATTGTATTTAAAAATACCAACCCTTTATCATTAACTAACATTCAATCAAATAGAATACATCATTCTAAGTAAATTGTAAACTAAAAGTACATTTGATAAACAAAATTGTAGTTAATTTATAATATTTTCGAGAAAAAAATTCAGATCACAAACCATCTCGTGACAAAATCCCAACAAACATAAAATTATACAACTCTATACAGAGCATAATAGAGAATAGGATAAGTATCATACGATTCTCAAGAAGCCAGAACTCGTTGTTCATAGTGGGTGATGCAAATGCGACATGTTGCCTCGTTGGAATCACGTTTTCAGATACAGCCTGGACTGTTTGCCCTTCGTGCGTCCATGCGTGACCGACGACACGAACGAACTAACCTCGTACACGTAGTAGGGGGGGGCAGATCGGTTGATTCCTTCTTCCCCCGGTAGGTGGCACCAGTAGTTCCGGTTACCGGACCATACATCGCTCCAGACAATATCAGACCTAACCAAAGTAAAGAAAAAGAGGAAGAAATGAAACTAGAGGATAATCGAAGCACATCAGGGGCTAGAGAATAGAAAACGCGAGGGTTTGGAGCGAAGAAGAATGCAAACCTGATGGAGGAAGAAGAAGAAAGCCCGCGGGGCAGATTCCTATTATAGAGGTGACGCTTTCCCTCTCTACCTAAGCATCCCTTTTCTCGGTTCACTCGGCAAGTATACATGTCAAGCATCGTAGGCGCGCGGAAACTCGTCGTGTAGTATGCTTAGAAGGCCGCACACACCTGAACCCGTCGGCGTTTGCACGTACAAACGTGCGCGTGTTTGTGGAGGTTCGCCAGCTCAAACTCCGAAGCGTCGAACGAAGTGCTCTCTCCCCGACCGTCACGTATATCAAAGCGGGTTAAAGTCGTTCCCCTCCCCCCTCACACCCCCCTCGCCCCGTCGACCTATCCCCACACCATCCACACATCCTCGCAGCTCACCTCAGCCATCCACGTGTAACGCACCCGCCCACTTCACCGACAAAATAATATTCCATGTAATCTCCGACGCTCAAACGAAACTTGAGTGGATGCAAAATGTGTGTAAATGAGGCGCCCGCGGCGCCGGGCGTCCTCTCGCCGTTTACGCGTCGCGCGGCAGATAGGCGTTCGTCGAGCCTCGGTTTGTCACGCGTCCTGCCCGTTTTTCGGTAGAACAATTTTGTTTGCCTCTTTTTTTTTCCCCCACCACCCCCCGAGGTCCGAAGTTCCGTCGAGGGCAACGCGATTTAAAGCGTCGACGAGTGTCACTCGACAATACCGCCAGGAAAATGGCGGCGGCCGCTGTCCGGTGGGTTTCGTTTCATAATTCGCGATTTATTTGCGTCTGCGACGAGATGAGACAGTGGATGAAATTAATGAAATTTTTGATAAACATTCTATTCTTTTTATAGTCTAGAAAATTGGCGCAAATTTTATTTTCATAGGGGAAATCATGAAAAAACTAGAAAAATCATAGTTTTTTTTATTTAGTTCCGTAAATAATGGGATTTTTGAAAAATACTTGAGATATAAGTTGTAGATTTGATCGAAATACACATTTTATGTTCTATTAATTTTTGTCATGACGGCAATAGTTTTTGAGAAAAACGATATTAAATGTTCAAAATTTCAGAAATCATAAGAATCATAGTTTTTTTTATTTAGTTCCGTAAATAATGGGAATTTTGAAAAATACTTGAGATAAAAGTTGTAAATTTGATCGAAATACACATTTTATGTTGTATTGAATTTTGTCATAACGGCAATAGCTTTTGAGAAAAACGATATTAAATGTTCGATTTCAAAATTTCATGTACCTCATTCAATATAAGTCTATCCAAAATAAAATTAATTTGGACTCGAAGGTGATCCATTTCGTTTGAAAAATTCGACGTTCTGCTAGAATTTCGGTTTCGCTCCGATAAACAGAAACATGCTAATTAAAGCTGCACGAGAAAAGTAGCTCGTCCAATAAAAGCATCCCTGGCTTCTTCACGGGTCGAGTAACTTACGATGGCCACTATAAAGTTCCGGTTCTTTTTAGTTCTGTAACGTAAACTATACCAAATTAACTCGAATGCGGTATCCTTTGTGGTCGGTCTAGCTTCTCTGCTCCATACTGCTCCACTTTGGGAAGGAATAAAACTTTAGCGATCTTTCTTTGGCCCGTTTCCCTCCGCTCGCGTCGCGGCAAAACAAGGACCAGGTTATAAATTCATTGAAAACTCTCTGCATATAGAATTTGTCATGGAATTTATTTTCACAGACTCGTTAAAATTCAAGGGCCCCTTCTAGCTTCATTTTCTTTAACATCTAATCTTGGGAATTAATTTTTTTAACTCTTCGGTGAAAAGTCGTGTCACCCATATGTAGGTGGCGTGGCAGTCAATGTGTTGACCCTTTGCACTCCTATGTCGAGTGTGACTCGACATCAATTATTATTCAGGAGCTCCTTCGTCGAGTCTCATTCGACACTTTTTCAAGTCCAAACCAAATCATACACTTGAAAATTACAAAATACAACAATATTGTGAATAAAAGACTTATTTTGACAGGAAAGTTTCAAATGAAACACTTAAAAGCATATTGGGAGCCGCTGGTAACATTGAAAACACCTGGACATGTCCTATAATATAAAGTATTTGGAGCTCCAAATCCCCATCCAGTATTGAATCAATTTCAAATAACCCAGACCTAACCCAGACCTAACCCAGACTTAATCCAGACCTAACCCAGACCTAACCCAGATCTAATCCAGACCTAACCCAGACCTAACCCAGATCTAATCCAGTTCTAATCCAGACCTAACCCAGACCTAACCCAGATCTAATCCAGACCTAACCCAGACCTAACCCAGATCTAATCCAGACCTAACCCAGACCTAACCCAGATCTAATCCAGTTCTAATCCAGACCTAACCCAGACCTAACCCAGATCTAATCCAGACCTAACCCAGACCTAACCGAGACATAACCCAGACCTAACCCAGACCTAACCCAGACCCTAGATCTGGGTTAGGTCTGGGTTAGGTCTGGATTAGATCTGAGTTAGGTCTGGGTTAGGTCTGGATTAGATCTGAGTTAGGTCTGGGTTAGGTCTGGATTAGATCTGAGTTAGGTCTGGGTTAGGTCTGGATTAGATCTGAGTTAGGTCTGGGTTAGGTCTGGATTAGATCTGAGTTAGGTCTGGGTTAGGTCTGGATTAGATCTGAATTAGATCTGGGTTAGGTCTGGGTTAGTTAATCCAAATTATCTTAACCCTTTGCACTCCTATGTCGAGTGTGACTCGACATCAATTATTATTCAGGAGCTCCTTCATCAAGTCTCATTCGACATTTTTTCAAGTCCAAACCAAACAGATATACACTTGAAAATTACAAAATGCAACAACAGTGTAAATAAAACACTTAAAAGCATACTGGGAGCCGCTGGTAACAAAGTTGGAATATAATTTGGAGTGCAAAGGGTAACATTGAAAACACCTGGACATGTCCTATAATATAAATTATTTGAAATTCCATATCCCCATCCAGTATCACTCTGTTTCGAGCGTTGTTTCCAATGTTTACGAGTCTCGATTGCTTCCGCAGAGTGCAATCAAATGGCCAAGCAAATTCTCCCAGAAACAAGCAGTGACCTCTTCCTGCACGCGTTGACGAGGAGGTGGGTGGGTCGCGATTACGGCTAATTATCGTCGGGTTAATAAGCCGTGACGATCGCTCGTCGCGATGGGGGGCGGTGAATTTTATGCAAGACTGCTTCTCGAGCAGTTGCAGCCAGGACAATCGTCTGCACAGGAGAGAAACACAGCCAGTAACAGCGTTCTATCTGGAACGGGTCAGAAGTTGAAGCAATTAGCCCAGTTTGTCGTGTCGCGCCTGGAAAACAATGCCAGAAAGTTGTTAATGATGTCACGCCAACCGCCGCCATTCTACGGTTTAAACGTCGCCCCGGTCGAATTCGATCCTGTTGGGTTTCTTTTATTCCTGCGCCAATTACGAACAAATAACGTCACGCTGTTGCTATATAATATCGAGCTAGAAAAGGGGTGGTTGGGGGGTGGAGGAGTCTCTGGAAAGCCTTGGGGAGATAAGAACGGAATTTCTCTTACCGGTTTAATCGCCTTGCAAAACGTTACGTGCGCTTAATTAGCTCTGCCATCGCGTCAGTTAAGAGGCTTCCTTCTTTGTTCCTCGTGCAAGGCACACAAAGGTGCGGGGGTGCAATGTTCTTATGCGTCTTCCTCGCTACTGGCTGTCTGGCGATCGAAGTGATTCGGGAACTGGTTCAAAATTCCTGTTGGTTGCGTTTCCATTAGGTCCAGTCATCAGTAACTTCTATTGTAGGTAAGTAGAATCTGTAATATGAGTTACCATTAGAACTAGTTTTTGTTTTCAGTATATAGACGAGGCTTTAGTTAGGATTTTGTCTACTGTTTTGTGTGATATAAATTAAACTGTTTTTTTTTTTTGTAATCTCTGACATGGAGAGTCGAATAGTAAGTATTCGAGATGTAATATGCTTTGGGAAGTTAAATAAGGCAATGGTGCTAGGGCGACAGCTGAAGATATATGGAGTGTATATGGTGGAGGACTAGTAACTGATTGCTCAGCCAGGTCCACTCCTTGTCAGGTAGCCAGCTCAATCTTTGCTAGCTAGCTACCTCAGTCCTTGTAAGCTAGCTACTTGACTCCTTGGAAGCTGGCTACCTCTCACCTTGTTAGCTAGGTGCCTCACTCCTTGCTATCTAGCTCACTATTTGTCAGCTAGCTAGCTCATTGCTTGCCTGGTAGCCAACTCAATCTTTGTCAGCTAGCTACCTCAGTCCTTGCAAGCTAGCTACTTGACTCCTTGGCAGCTGGCTACCTCAATCTTTGCAAGCTAGCTACTTGACTCCTTGGCAGCTGGCTACCTGAGTCCTTGCAAGCTAGCTACTTGACTCCTTGCCATCTAGCTATCTGAGCCCTTGCAAGCTAGCTACTTGATTCCTTGCCATCTAGATACCTCAGTCCTTGCAAGAGATAGCTACTTGACTCCTTGGAAACTGGCTACCTCTCACCTTGTTAGCTAGGTGCCTCACTCCTTGCTATCTAGCTCACTATTTGTCAGCTAGCTAGCTCATTGCTTGCCTGGTAGCCAACTCAATCTTTGTCAGCTAGCTACCTCAGTCCTTGCAAGCTAGCTACTTGACTCCTTGGCAGCTGGCTACCTCAATCTTTGCAAGCTAGCTACTTGACTCCTTGGCAGCTGGCTACCTGAGTCCTTGCAAGCTAGCTACTTGACTCCTTGGCAGCTAGCTACCACAATCTTTGCAAGCTAGCTACTTGACTCCTTGGCAGATGGCTACCTGAGTCCTTGCAAGCTAGCTACTTGACTCCTTGCCATCTAGCTACCTGAGTCCTTGCAAGCTAGCTACTTGACTCCTTGCCATCTAGCTATCTGAGCCCTTGCAAGCTAGCTACTTGATTCCTTGCCATCTAGCTACCTCAGTCCTTGCAAGAGATAGCTACTTGACTCCTTGGAAACTGGCTACCTCTCACCTTGTTAGCTAGGTGCCTCACTCCTTGCTATCTAGCTCACTATTTGTCAGCTAGCTAGCTCATTGCTTGCCTGGTAGCCAACTCAATCTTTGTCAGCTAGCTACCTCAGTCCTTGCAAGCTAGCTACTTGACTCCTTGGCAGCTGGCTACCTCAATCTTTGCAAGCTAGCTACTTGACTCCTTGGCAGCTGGCTACCTGAGTCCTTGCAAGCTAGCTACTTGACTCCTTGGCAGCTAGCTACCACAATCTTTGCAAGCTAGCTACTTGACTCCTTGGCAGATGTCTACCTGAGTCCTTGCAAGCTAGCTACTTGACTCCTTGCCATCTAGCTACCTGAGTCCTTGCAAGCTAGCTACTTGACTCCTTGCCATCTAGCTATCTGAGCCCTTGCAAGCTAGCTACTTGATTCCTTGCCATCTAGATACCTCAGTCCTTGCAAGAGATAGCTACTTGACTCCTTGGAAACTGGCTACCTCTCACCTTGTTAGCTAGGTGCCTCACTCCTTGCTATCTAGCTCACTATTTGTCAGCTAGCTAGCTCATTGCTTGCCTGGTAGCCAACTCAATCTTTGTCAGCTAGCTACCTCAGTCCTTGCAAGCTAGCTACTTGACTCCTTGGCAGCTGGCTACCTCAATCTTTGCAAGCTAGCTACTTGACTCCTTGGCAGCTGGCTACCTGAGTCCTTGCAAGCTAGCTATTTGACTCCTTTTTAGCGGTTTAAATCTTCCACTTTGCATCCTTTTAAACAGTGATTCCTAACACTCAAATGGAATTCATGGACCATTTTTCTCAATATAACTTTTTAAAACTATTAAGACCCAGTGCTCTGCTAAATTTCACAAAAATCTGGAAAATACTACTTGAAATACTACTCGAAAAGCTTCTGCAAAGCAACAATTTACGCAACATTTTTACAATGTATAACAATCACTTGTAACCGAGCGATTTATCCATAAAAACTCTTCAGCCTCCAAAAAGCATAACCTTTTATGAGTGCATAAATGAAAAAAAAAGTAATATTGGTATATTGTTATAGCTATTTCAAACAACAAAATATATACCACAGCTAAATGATCTAGAAATAATACCTCAATTTAAAGTTTTATTTAGAATTATGCTTCTTCAAGATTGAAGAGTGATTTACCCCCCAAAACACTGTTTTAAATGATAAAAAATTGCAAGTAGAATAAAAATTGAGTAAAACGTGTCATCCTTCGAAACCTTTTTTCGAAAACGCTGCCATGAAAAGGGAATCGCGAGCATAAAAGGGGGCAAATCGAGAGGATTAAAAGTGGCCGGTTGCATAGCGCGAGGCGCTATTGCCACGACGCGCGTGCGCGTTCCGTTCCTCGACTGGGAAAAGAACGCGCCGATAAAGGACGAAGTGCTCCATAAATTTATCGATTCTCTCAGGATAACCGAGCTTGTCAGAAGAGGAAGCCTTCTTGAATGTAGCACCGAAGAAGTGTAATGACTTCCGTGAGCTTGTGCACAGCATCTGAGGGTTACCCGGGGTTCTAAATCTGTCCGCGACAGCGCGCTGTATTAACATTTTTTGCACGAGTCCCGCTGCAAGTACAAAAAGTCCGGCCATTATGCTAATCGGCAAGGACACGTGTTTGTAATGGGTTATTTTTACGTAGCTGAAATAGTATTACCCCCCCCCCTCCCCCTCCCCCCGTTTCCTACAGTTTCAACCCTAAGGGATCGAGACGATATCATTCAGATTCGAGACGTTCGATTTGGTAATATTCAAACGGGGCCCTCGTGATATTATAATATTCGATCGGGTAATTGATTTAAAGCGAGCTATTGGTCGTTTGGTGTCCTCTGTATTGCACATCTCGGAAGGTATAAAAGGAATCTCATTTTTTCGGTCGTAAATATTCCCCCGATATTTTGGATACTCCACTATGGGTAAACTGAAATTATGGTTTTCGATCGATTCCATAAAAGCAAATATTTTGGTAGCTATTGGGGGACTTGTAAGATCAACTTTTAAGCAAGCGGCAATATGGCGATTCTACGTGAAAAAATAAATCGATAATGTGGAATAAAAATTGTCCATGCTAGGTTTTCTGTTAGAGAGGAAATTAAAGACTATAGCTCATCAAAAATGTGTCAGAAAAATGATAATGGAACTCGTAAATGCAATAATAACGGAGTTACGACTTGTAACAATTGCGTGGACCGCCCTGTATAGTGGCGTCGCTTGCCATGCTCGCCACCAGAGGGCTCGCGCTCTCACAAGCGACGATCGACACCTCGGTTGCTATATACAGGTTCGGCTAAACCTCGAAAATATTTTAATGGAGGGTTCTAGGGGCTAAATTAAGACGAAAATCGAGGATACTAATTTGTTGATTGAGGCTTCGTTAAAAAGTTATGTGCAGCCAAATTAGTAGCGAAATAAATTTTATGTTATGTAGCTTATAACGACCTGTAATCAACATTTTACTTTTCCAAAATATTATACGGTTTTGATGTGGCAGTGGACGTGTTCCTTTACCAATCAAAACCAGGTAAATGGGCCCAAAGTATGGTTTGTGATGGCTTCATGGTAATTCCCTTTGTAAAATAAGGTACATTACCAGATTACCAAATCTAAGTCCTATAAATTGTTGGAATTCCCAACAGTTATCGTGCAGGATTTCTACGCCAATTCGACAATTTATAGGAACAAGGAATGGTGGGAGGGGAGGTGACGTCTTTGGTGCGAGGATCTTTGGAAAAATCCGCGGTAGAAGTAGGAAGAGTATCGTGTTCGCGACGAGTGCGAGCCAGGGAGTAATATTTCAGTGGCGCTCGTAGCCCAGCCCAGACGTTGACGTCGCGCCAAAAGAGAAGCGAAGCGTTCCACGTTCGACGAGCGTCGAATTGCAGCCTTGCATCTCGTCTTCGTCGAACGAACGACAGAAGGCAAACGGAGAACGCAGGTAGTGGAGCGAGATTCGAAAAAGAATTTGCAAAAAGCGCGTTGCTCGCATACCGTACACCTTATAGACGCTTCTTGCTCGCGTTGCAGGTGATCTCGGGAGCTTTCGAAACGGGAGCTACGCGTCCGGGAATCTGCCTAAGTATTTCGTGTTTCGAGCAAAGTGTCCTACATGACACGGGCATCGAAGATTCCGCTGGCAACCGGAGATTTCACGCGGAAATTCGACAACCGTTTGTCACGAAAAGCGTCCGATGGGTCGATGGGGATTTTTATTTTGCGAGTAATCTAACCCCTTTAGGTGTAATAGCGTATGAAGTTAGCTAGAATTTTAAATTTATTTGAAATATGGCAAGAAATCTATCAGAAATAATGCATCATTAGATTTGTGAATGATATAACACGGGTATATAGGTATAAAATTGAAATATGTGGCGTCACTTCTCAATTTTGCCACCAGATGGCTCTGTTGATGAGTCCACTAGCAGCGCCACCTGTGCATCTTCCATTGCTATCGACGATAAATAGAAGTGAATATCGAATGATCCATTGTTCATAGACTATAAGAAAAGTCATCGCCCAAATTATTGTTTTTCAAATTTCAAAATTTCAGTTATTCAGATTCATTAGTAATCCTGCCCTGAATAAGAAAATCTTTTCCTGAATAAGTGAAATCTAGGGTCTGGGTTAGGTCTGGATTAGATCTGAGTTAGGTCTGGGTTAGGTCTGGGTTAGGTCTGGGTTAGATCTGGATTAAGTCTGGGTTAGGTCTGGATTAGATCTGGGTTAGGTCTGGGTTAGGTCTGGATTAGATCTGGATTAGGTCTGGGTTAGGTCTGGATTAGATCTAGATTCGATCTGGGTTAGGTCTGGGTTAGGTCTGGGTTAGGTCTGGATTAGATCTGAGTTAGGTCTGGGTTAGGTCTGGGTTAGATCTGAGTTAGGTCTGGGTTAGGTCTGGGTTAGATCTGGATTAGAACCCAGACCTAACCCAAAGTTAACCCAGACCTAACCTAGACCTAACCCAGATCTAATCCAGACCTAACCCAGACCTAACCCAGACCTAACTCAGATCTAATCCAGACCTAACCCAGGCCTAACTCAGATCTAATCCAGACCTAACCCAGACCTAACCCAGACCTAACTCAGATCTAATCCAGACCTAACCCAGACCTAACTCAGATCTAATCCAGACCTAACCCAGACCCTAGATCTGGGTTAGGTCTGGGTTAGGTCTGGTTTAGGTCTGGGTTCAAAATTTCACTTATGCAGATTTATTAGTAACCTTGTTCTGAATAAGAAAATATTCTCAAAAATTTTTACCATCCTCACATTTTTGAATTTTGGCCTGTCCTATAAATAGGACACTGGCTTATAGTGGGTTAAATGGCCCTAATATAACATTGTACGTTAAAAATTGTAAACTTAAAATTCAAAAAACGATGATTTGACCAATTGCTACATAACCTAAAATTTGTTTCCTCATTTTCTCTCATTTATTCTTATATATTCAAAGTTATTGACCTCGAAGTCCTAACTCGAAAATTAATTTTTCCCATCATAGTGGTAAATCCTGTCACCTATATATGTCTAAAATGGCGGTCAAAGTGTTAACGGTTTTCACAGAGTGCGATGGAGGGAAAGAGAGTGAAAGAAGGGGGATTAACTGTGACAACCGGAAGGGGTGGTTGAGGTAAAGAGCGACAGTCACCCGCAGCTCGAAGAGTGGCAGACGTAGAAGGGTTGGTTCGGTATAGTAATTTGGAGGGGGCGGTGTTCTGGCCCGCGTAGTATGTGGGTCGCCGTTGGCTTAGTAATGTGGGTAAGCCTCATGAAGCATGAGTACCCGCCGAGATGACACCACTAGCTCCTTTATGGAGATGGAAGCTTATGCATGAATTGTAAGGATAGCGGTATCCCTCTGTACCCCTTGGACGTTCGCTTGTTTTCCCGAGACAAGGCCCCCCATGGTTGATGCTCTTAAGTAACAGTTCGTCAGGTAAGATGGGGGATCCGGTATCAAGCGTACCTTTCGCGGTGGAAAGTCGAGGAGGGCACCACTTGGCGCAAACGTAACCCCCGACGGTAATAAAATTTCGACGGTAAGGGCACACTATCGTTCCACGGGCGGTTTACGTACGTTAGGTTGGGAAAGTTTTAGATTCACCTCGTCACCGCGAACCTAAACGACCGTTATAAACTCACCGAAGTTTCGACGAGGGCCAAGAGGCAGGATAAAGTTGACTAACATTTTTCACGGTACACTGGACAAATTTTTACTTTCTTTAAGTAGTAAATTGTCACATAATTCTTCATAGAAATGCTCAGCCAGGTATGAGTCAATACCTCGTAATATTCTGCAAATATAAATACATTTATTCAAGAATTAACTCATTTTCTGGCCACCACGACGCTCTTCAGCGCCACCTTGTCGTGCACTCTTTGCACTCGAGAAGGATAGCTGGCCCAGCTAACAGCGCGATGCGCCCAGAACCGATTTCGAGCATTTGCACATACTTGATATGCGCGCGCAGCGATCCACTCGCCGGCCGGTCGATGCCTCGTGGCGGCCATTGTCTCAGTCTCGTTCCAACTGCCAAAGCGAGTAGTTATTCAAGTGTGTTTTCAATTCTCTATAGTTCATGTTCTTTGGTCCTGTTTCACTTTTATACTAATCGAGACATCAGCTGCAGAGCAACAAGGAATATTCGATTCACACGAGATGGCAGCACGATCGCCGTGCATCCTCGGCGTGGCACTCTGTCCATCTATGGAAGGAAGTGAATTTCGTAAATTGGGATTACGTCCAGAGCCATTTAATATGCATTAAAGCGCACGGCTGGCTTAATCGCTTTGAGTTCTCACGACGTTTCATAATTAAGCGGAAGCGGACGTGTCCTGGATCGGAGTGGATATTAAATTTAATTATCAATTCTCATAAATATCCGTGGATTCGAAGAAGCGAGCGCCCCCCGTCACCCGGTCGATTTATTCGTTACGATCCGGGCTCGTGACGAGATTCTATTACGCGGATACAACTTTTGCGCGAGTTCCACGACATCGGTGTCCCCCCGAGTTTAAGATTTGCGACAGCCTACCGGGGCGTAATAAGGAAGACCGCCCGGCTGGAAAGTAATATGTAAGAGGAAATAAGCTTTCGTCGTACGTTCCGTGATATCTGATGCTCCCATCACGGCGCCCCCGTCTAGGGAAGAGTTGAAAACTTAACTCACCGTCTAAACCCACCGCGCGGCCGTATGCCCGGGATCCAGCCTGATATTTATACGACTTTTCGCTTAATTGCCTCCCCACGGAAAGAAGTCGCCAGTGTAATTAACGCTATCGTTCGCCAGGAATCGTCGCCTTCCTCACCGTAGATATGTAATTTTTCTTGATAGGGACGAAATCTTTCCCTGAAATCTCGTTTCTATAGATCAACGAACGAATAAGAAAATTAATTATTAAAATCATGGGAAATGATTTAATAAATATGTATAGACGATGTTACTTTACCGACCGGTAGCGGTTGATTAATCGGCTATCGGTCGGTAAGCGTTGGTCGGTAAAAAGGTTGATTAATCGGCTATCGGTCGGTAAGCGTTGGCCGGTAAAACAGTCGATTAATAGGCTATCGGTCGGTAATGTGTTAACTTGATGTGTTCAAATTTCTCTGGAAATTCGATTAGTATTTCCTGCAATTAACAGGTGCTGGGACGAACTAACGTATCTAAATATCCGTGATCGCTGGTTGGATAGCAACACCCGACTTACCTGCAAATTAGATACAGGTCAGATCACTGAGTTAAACCTACGCCGATATCTGGCTTAACCAGCCCGAAATTGGTGCATTTGCATTAGGTCGAATCTGCGGTAAAGGTTGCCGGGATTCGTCCTAGAAGTAACCTCAAATTATACGTACTAATTGGATGGCTCGTATAACACGAAACTGACTCGATAAATGTGTATATTCATACAAAAAAATAGCTGTTGACGGAGCAGTGGAGATTTACGATTCTCGACAGGCCTTCCGAACACAGGAAACAAACAGAAATGTCTTCGATGAATATTCACGAGGCACATTCGTCAGTTGTACCGTTAAATTATACATGAATCTGTATTATGCAACTGGCCCAAGTTGCAGATTCGATTATTGACGGTCATTATTCTGTCGGTCACGGTTTGTGCATTGATCTTAAGCTGGCTACGCACGATACGGGGCAAACCTGACAGGCACGCATGATCTGGTAGGCCTAACAGATCAGCCAGATGCTCACTGAGATCCTCAAGCTTCAGTTTCATTCAATTTTTCTGAGTTTTGATGACTTTGATAGACAATACTAGCAATGTTAGGCCTAACAGGTCAGCCAGATGCTCACTGAGATCCTCAAGCTTCAGTTTCATTCAATTTTTCTGAGTTTTGATGACTTTGATAGACAATACTAGCAATGTTAGGCCTAACAGGTCAGCCAGATGCTCATTGAGCATCCTCAAGCTTCAGTTTCATTCAATTTTTCTGAGTTTTGATGACTTTGATAGACAATACTAGCAATGTTAGGCCTAACAGGTCAGCCAGATGCTCATTGAGCATCCTCAAGCTTCAGTTTCATTCAATTTTTCTGAGTTTTGATGACTTTGATAGACAATACTAGCAATGTTAGGCCTAACAGGTCAGCCAGATGCTCATTGAGCATCCTCAAGCTTCAGTTTCATTCAATTTTTCTGAGTTTTGATGACTTTGATAGACAATACTAGCAATGTTAGGCCTAACAGGTCAGCCAGATGCTCATTGAGCATCCTCAAGCTTCAGTTTCATTCAATTTTTCTGAGTTTTGATGACTTTGATAGACAATACTAGCAATGTTAGGCCTAACAGGTCAGCCAGATGCTCATTGAGCATCCTCAAGCTTCAGTTTCATTCAATTTTTCTGAGTTTTGATGACTTTGATAGACAATACTAGCAATGTTAGGCCTAACAGGTCAGCCAGATGCTCATTGAGCATCCTCAAGCTTCAGTTTCATTCAATTTTTCTGAGTTTTGATGACTTTGATAGACAATACTAGCAATGTTAGGCCTAACAGGTCAGCCAGATGCTCATTGAGCATCCTCAAGCTTCAGTTTCATTCAATTTTTCTGAGTTTTGATGACTTTGATAGACAATACTAGCAATGTTAGGCCTAACAGGTCAGCCAGATGCTCACTGAGATCCTCAAGCTTCAGTTTCATTCAATTTTTCTGAGTTTTGATGACTTTGATAGACAACACTAGCAATGTTAGGCCTAACAGGTCAGCCAGATGCTCACTGAGATCCTCAAGCTTCAGTTTCATTCAATTTTTCTGAGTTTGGATGACTTTGATAGACAATACTAGCAATGTTAGGCCTAACAGGTCAGCCAGATGCTCATTGAGCATCCTCAAGCTTCAGTTTCATTCAATTTTTCTGAGTTTTGATGACTTTGATAGACAATACTAGCAATGTTAGGCCTAACAGATCAGCCAGATGCTCACTGAGATCCTCAAGCTTCAGTTTCATTCAATTTTTCTGAGTTTTGATGACTTTGATAGACAACACTAGCAATGTTAGGCCTAACAGGTCAGCCAGATGCTCACTGAGATCCTCAAGCTTCAGTTTCATTCAATTTTTCTGAGTTTTTATGACTTTGATAGACAATACTAGCAATGTTAGGCCTAACAGGTCAGCCAGATGCTCATTGAGATCCTCAAGCTTCAGTTTCATTCAATTTTTCTGAGTTTTGATGACTTTGATAGACAATACTAGCAATGTTAGGCCTAACAGGTCAGCCAGATGCTCACTGAGATCCTCAAGCTTCAGTTTCATTCAATTTTTCTGAGTTTTGATGACTTTGATAGACAATACTAGCAATGTTAGGCCTAACAGGTCAGCCAGATGCTCACTGAGCATCCTCAAGCTTCAGTTTCATTCAATTTTTCTGAGTTTTGATGACTTTGATAGACAACACTAGCAATGTTAGGCCTAACAGGTCAGCCAGATGCTCATTGAGCATCCTCAAGCTTCAGTTTCATTCAATTTTTCTGAGTTTTGATGACTTTGATAGACAATACTAGCAATGTTAGGCCTAACAGGTCAGCCAGATGCTCATTGAGCATCCTCAAGCTTCAGTTTCATTCAATTTTTCTGAGTTTTGATGACTTTGATAGACAATACTAGCAATGTTAGGCCTAACAGGTCAGCCAGATGCTCATTGAGCATCCTCAAGCTTCAGTTTCATTCAATTTTTCTGAGTTTTGATGACTTTGATAGACAATACTAGCAATGTTAGGCCTAACAGGTCAGCCAGATGCTCACTGAGATCCTCAAGCTTCAGTTTCATTCAATTTTTCTGAGTTTTGATGACTTTGATAGACAACACTAGCAATGTTAGGCCTAACAGGTCAGCCAGATGCTCACTGAGATCCTCAAGCTTCAGTTTCATTCAATTTTTCTGAGTTTGGATGACTTTGATAGACAATACTAGCAATGTTAGGCCTAACAGGTCAGCCAGATGCTCATTGAGCATCCTCAAGCTTCAGTTTCATTCAATTTTTCTGAGTTTTGATGACTTTGATAGACAATACTAGCAATGTTAGGCCTAACAGGTCAGCCAGATGCTCACTGAGATCCTCAAGCTTCAGTTTCATTCAATTTTTCTGAGTTTTGATGACTTTGATAGACAACACTAGCAATGTTAGGCCTAACAGGTCAGCCAGATGCTCACTGAGATCCTCAAGCTTCAGTTTCATTCAATTTTTCTGAGTTTTGATGACTTTGATAGACAATACTAGCAATGTTAGGCCTAACAGGTCAGCCAGATGCTCACTGAGCATCCTCAAGCTTCAGTTTCATTCAATTTTTCTGAGTTTTGATGACTTTGATAGACAACACTAGCAATGTTAGGCCTAACAGGTCAGCCAGATGCTCATTGAGCATCCTCAAGCTTCAGTTTCATTCAATTTTTCTGAGTTTTGATGACTTTGATAGACAATACTAGCAATGTTAGGCCTAACAGGTCAGCCAGATGCTCATTGAGCATCCTCAAGCTTCAGTTTCATTCAATTTTTCTGAGTTTTGATGACTTTGATAGACAATACTAGCAATGTTAGGCCTAACAGGTCAGCCAGATGCTCATTGAGATCCTCAAGCTTCAGTTTCATTCAATTTTTCTGAGTTTTGATGACTTTGATAGACAATACTAGCAATGTTAGGCCTAACAGGTCAGCCAGATGCTCACTGAGATCCTCAAGCTTCAGTTTCATTCAATTTTTCTGAGTTTTGATGACTTTGATAGACAATACTAGCAATGTTAGGCCTAACAGGTCAGCCAGATGCTCACTGAGCATCCTCAAGCTTCAGTTTCATTCAATTTTTCTGAGTTTTGATGACTTTGATAGACAACACTAGCAATGTTAGGCCTAACAGGTCAGCCAGATGCTCACTGAGATCCTCAAGCTTCAGTTTCATTCAATTTTTCTGAGTTTTGATGACTTTGATAGACAATACTAGCAATGTTAGGCCTAACAGGTCAGCCAGATGCTCACTGAGATCCTCAAGCTTCAGTTTCAGTCAATTTTTTGAGTTTTGATGACTTCGATAGACAACACTAGTAATTGTAGAGTTATTACTAGCTACTGAAAAGTCGTTTGGAAAGAAGAGAAAGTGTGGTTGACAAAATGGTGGATTGTAAACTGTTGTGCCAACCCCAAAAAAATTCATTACTGAAAATATAATGTCTGACTATAATTGTGTATGTTCCCCTGAAAATTGTGAAGCTTCAAATCATTCTGGAAAAATTATTTTCGCGTGTGGGGATCGATTACAATCATTTTTGGTGAATAGACATACCCCCGAAATCCTACGCAGTTTCGAGAAAAAAATTCATTACTGAAAATATGTCTGACCATATCATCTGTCTGTTCCCCTGAAAATTGAAAAGCTTCAAATCATTCTGGAAAAATTATTTTCGATTCTAGGGGCAATTAGAATCATTTTTGGTCAATAGACATACCCCCGAAATCCTACCCACTTTCGAGAAAAAAATTCGAGAAGGTAGTGAAATTTTTAGACGAAATTAAAGAATTTCGAATCATACTAAAAAAATTATATTTAGTTACAGGGATCAATTACAAGCATTTTTGGTGAATAGGCATACCCTCGAATTCCTACGCACTTTCGTGACAAAAATTGTTTACCCAAAATATACTGTGTGGCCAGAAATGTTTCCCCAAAATTTCATGCATCTGTTTAAAACATCATAACTTTTGAACAGATTGAAGGATTTTAATGTTTCAAATTGCGAACTACTCGTATTTTCGTGAAGAATATGTAGAAATTCCAAAAATATTGGAAAAGTTGTTCTTGAACATCAAAAAGTTATAAAAACCCCATAAAAGTGGTCCAATTTTCAAACGTCCATAATTCCCTCAATAGTGAATACATTTCAATGAAACTTTTTTCTGAAGTAGAGCTCATGGGTACCTACAAAAAACTATTAGACATCTTTTCTGTAGGGCGTCAAAGAAAATTACTAAAAATCAAAAACGAATTCTTAAGGAGAATCGACAAGGGTAGGCCTAACTTTTTCGACGCAAAAAAAAAAAATTTCAAATCGTTCTGGAAAAATTATTTTCAATTGCAGGGGTCGATTACAATCATTTTCGGTCGATAGACATACCCCCGAATTCCTACGCAGTTTCGAGAAAAAAATTCATTACTGAAAATATGTCTGACCATATCATCTGTCTGTTCCCCTGAAAATTGAAAAGCTTCAAATCATGCTGGAAAAATTATTTTCGGTTACAGGGGTCAATTACAATCATTTTTGGTGAATAGACATACCCCCAAAATCCTACGCAGTTTCGAGAAAAAAATTCCTTTCCGAAAATATAATATGTCTGACCATACGTTGACATGTTTCACTGAAATTTCATGGGTATGTCTAAAAAATTATAACTTCTAGACGGATTGAAGGATGTCTGGTTCCATATTTAAAAGTGCAGAACGCGTAAATATTATTTTTTAACAACTTATGTCGAATTTGATGAAATGGAATGAATACATATTCTAATTAAAAGAAAAATCGTGTTTTAAGGTAATCGACAACATGAAAGGTATCAATAAATATACTTGCTTCCACCTAACCTGCATTTTCATTCATACAGTCCACGATTTCAAACAATAAAATTAATAAAATTAACGATAATTATAGGCCCAAGAAATCGACATCAATAAATAAAAATTAAAAATTGTAAGATAAATACAAACCGAAAAAAGAAGTGATTGAAAAGGAAGTAAAAGACACTGAGAGAGAGAGAGAGATGCAAACACACGTCATTGAAGATGAGAAGTAGAGAAATGGAGATAATGAAGAAACTATATAGAGAATTCAAGTACACAGAGGCTTTTGAAAAGAAAATGTCGCCGAAATAGTTTGGATAAGTGCACGAGGACAGAGGGGGGGTAAAAGGGGATATGAAGAGGGGGGAGAGGGGGTCACAACGAACCCTAGAAACTTCGAACTGGCTTTGGCAGTTTAAAAGTTGCGCGAAGAAACCTTATCGTGGAACGTACACCCGCTCCCCATGGCTAACGTTTTGCAACGATATTATTTCCGGTAAATTCCAGGCCGGAAACTGCGGCTTCGAACCGAACCGAGGACGGAGAAGGCGTAAGCCTGACTGGTTGTTTGAAATGATTCCGTCGTCGCCGGGAAAACGAAAAGGAAAGTGAAGGAACGAGGAAAAACGGTTGCAAAGGGAAACAGAAGGAGAAGGGGATCGGAGTTTGAAAATTGGCTTCGAGTTTTCCACGGGAACTTCAAACACAGATATCATCGGATCTCACTATTTCTTGGATGGAATACAACATTTCCTGTTTCAAAGTACACGGGGATCCGCTGCCTTTTTTTCTTAGTGGGGGGGGTGGGGCTCTTTCATCTGGATCTGATTGATTCCGTTTAAATTTATGCGAGATACTGCCGTGATTCCCCGATGAGGGATACTTGTTTGCTTGAGCTCGAAATTAGGGGATTCCCGCGATCCTTTGGGTGCGTGCATTTACATATTGAACGGCGATTTATCGTTCGATTACGAAGATACGATAATTGTAAATTAAATGAAATTATTCTCCAGTGGAAATGCTATCGGTAATTAATTTCTTTTATTGCAATAATTATAGATAAATTAATTTTTTTTTAACTCTTATGACGATGTTTCTACCATTCAAATAATAGATTATTAGAACTCGACTGTATTAGAATGGTTTAGATTTTTAAACAAGGGTGTTGAGCATCGATTTTATTTTTATAAATGTATCTGAAAATTACAAAAATTAAATGACGATTTCCATTTATTGTTAAATTACAAATACAATTGGAGGAGTATAAATTAAAAGAAGTTCCTTTTATTGTAATAATTATAAACAGATTAATTAATTTTTTTTAATTCTAATGACGATGTTTTTACCAGACCCTAGATCTGAGTCAGGTCTGGGTTATGTCTGGGTTAGGTCTGGATTAGATCTGGATTAGATCTGGGTTAGGTCTGGGTTAGGTCTGGGTTAGGTCTGGATTAGATCTGGGTTAGGTCTGGGTTAGGTCTGGGTTATGTTTCGGTTAGGTCTGGGTTAGGTCTGGGTTAGGTCTGGGTTATGTTTCGGTTAGGTCTGGGTTAGGTCTGGATTAGGACTGGGTTAGGTCTGGGTTAGATCTGAGTTAGGTCTGGGTTAGGTCTGGATTAGATCTGGATTAGATCTGGGTTAGATCTGGGTTCTAATCCAGACCTAACCCAGACCTAACCCAGATTTAACTCATACCTAATCCAGACCTAACCTATAACTAAACCAGAACTAATCCAGACCTAACCCAGACCTAACCCAGATCTAACTCAGATCTAAACCAGACCTAACCCAGATCTAACTCAGATCTAAACCAGACCTAACCCAGATCTAACTCAGATCTAAACCAGACCTAACCCAGATCTAACTCAGATCTAAACCAGACCTAACCCAGACCTAATCCAGATCTAATCCAGACCTAACCCAGACCTAACTCAGATCTAACCCAGACCTAACCCAGACCTAACTCAGATCTAACCCAGACCTAACTCAGATCTAATCCAGACCTAACCCATACCAAACCCAGATCTAGGGTCTGGTTTAGGTCTGGGTTAGGTCTGGATTCAAAATTTCACTTATTCAGATTTATTAGTAACCTTGTTCTGAATAAGAAAATATTTTCAAAAATTTTTTCCATCCTCGCTTTTTTGAATTTTGCTATCAGAATTGCAATTGTATAGTATATGCATATGAAACTATTGAAAACAATTACAAACTGAAATATTTATTTAAAACTAATAAAACTTTCATTCAAATAATAGATTACTCGGACTCGACTGTATCAAAATGGTTTAGATTTTTAAACAAGAGTGTTGAACTTCAATTTTATTTTTATAAATGGATCTGAATGTTAAATGGATCGAATATAATGTACAGATGATTCCATAAGCGAATTAAGAAATTCTTTTTAAATTGCTTCATATTAATATAACCTCAAACTATAATCTAAGAATGCATTTAACAGTAACAAATAATTTACTTTTATATATGAGAAATTAAACCTGAAATTTCGGCAAATCTTATTATTGTCACTATAGTATTCTATAACGAATCTAAACATTAGATTCCTGATTTTCTTTTGCGTTTACTCTGTCATGCAATTCGGTGTTTGGTGAATATAACATTTCACTTGGGGTCGCACAGTGAGGTACGTGTCCTGGAAAAGCGGTAAAAAATCATCTCATAAAGGTACCTCGTAATGAAAAATTTGTTCACAATTCCCACGTTTAAGAGCTTCCCCAAGTAATTGTAACTCTGCAACACGATTTCTTTCGCATGATGGATTGTGTTTTTTCATTAAAATTCCATTGTACTCGTTTAACACTTCAACAATTTGTTCCTAATGATAACTCTTTTATAACTTAAATACTAGACAATTTAAACAGAATATAATCACTATACTGCGGATATTTATGCATTTATGGGAAATTTTAATCCCCAAAAAAACTACAGAATGCATTTAATATGCAAAAATATAAGAAATACTTACAGTAAGATACGAATTATTATATCTAGGGGTTGAAAGAACCCTCTACAAAGCTCCAATTTCATTAATTCTATTAATAAAAATGTGAATTTGCATAAATATCAACAGTCTAATAATCACATTGTAAAAAAAATTAATTTCAAAATTTCCCCAAAGGAAATATTCCAATAATAGACCATTCGGATAACTGAAGTTTCAGTAATCGAAACTTTACTGTAATTCGATTCTAACAATTGCTTTTCGAAGTATATGTTAAATAAATTCGTTAAATTTGATGGCTGCGATGTAAAATGGTCGTAAAATAAATACTGAAACGACATCTGTCGTATTATTCATTTATTCTAACGAGGTTTGTTCTCAAAGCTTGATAGGCGCGAGAAAGATCGCCATTTTATTACGGCTATGGCGTTCGTTTAACTACAGAATTTTAATGCTGCGAGGAAAGAATGGTGTATGACCAACCCTTCGCGATTCATATTAATAAACAAACTTTCTGCGCGCGTTTTTCCACGGCCCCGTGAAAATAAACCATGATACACGCGACGGTCCCCCCTTTTTCTTAATCAGCTCCCAAGACCGCCCGTAGGGAATTAAAATTGTTTATCGTTGATAATTAGCCACTGTTAGGAAAAAGTTGCCGGACTGATAGTCTCATCCGCGTCTCGCTGTTTAATCAAGCGTATTATGACGTTGCTTAAACAGACTTCTTGCTCCCCGTTAGCTTATGATCGATGATGGTATTAAGCTGTGTTTCGTTCAGGCGTGTCGTTAATATAAAGAACATCAGTGTTCTCCAACTTCGAGAATGGGAATTACTATACCTGAGAAAAATACAAAGTTTTCTCTGCTCCGTTAACGTAGAATTTTATTACAATTAATTTTGGTGAATAGACACACCCCCGAGATCCTATCCATTTTCAAGAAAAAAATTCGAGAAGATATGAAACTTTTTCCACAAAATTAAAAAATTTCAAATCGTTATAAAAAAATTATTTTTAATCGCAGGGGTCGATTACAATCATTTTCGGTCGATAGACGTACCCCCGAAATCCTACGCAGTTTCGAGAAAAAAATTCATTACTGAAGCTATGTCTGACCGTATCATCTGTCTGTTCCCCTGAAAATTGAAAAGCTTCAAATCATTCTGGAAAAATTATTTTCGATTCTAGGGGCAATTAGAATCAATTTTGGTCAATAGACGTATCCCCGAGATCCTATCCATTTTCAAGAAAAAAATTCGAGAAGATATGAAACTTTTTCCACAAAATTAAAAAATTTCAATTCGTTATAAAAAAATTATTTTTAATCGCAGGGGTCGATTACAATCATTTTCGGTCGATAGACGTACCCCCGAAATCCTACGCAGTTTCGAGAAAAAAATTCATTACTGAAGCTATGTCTGACCGTATCATCTGTCTGTTCCCCTGAAAATTGAAAAGCTTCAAATCATTCTGGAAAAATTATTTTCGATTCTAGGGGCAATTAGAATCAATTTTGGTCAATAGACGTACCCCCGAAATTCTACCCACTTTCTAGAAAAAAATTCGAGAAGATATGAAATTTTTCGGCATAATTAAAAAATTTCAAATCGTTATAAAAAAAATATCTTTCGTTGCAGGGGTCAATTACAATCATTTTTGGTGAATAGACATACCCTCGAATTCCTACGCACTTTCCAGAAAAAAATTGTTTACCCAAAATATACTGTGTGGCCAGAAATGTTTCCCCAAAATTTCATGCATCTGTTTAAAACATCATAACTTTTGAACGGATTGAAGGATTTTAATGTTTCAAATTGCGAACGACTCGTATTTTCGTGAAGAATATGTAGAAATTCCAAAAATATTGGAAAAGTTGTTCTTGAACACCAAAAAGTTATAAAAAACCCATAAAAGTGGTCCAATTTTCAAACGTCCATAATTCCCTCAATAGTGAATACATTTCAATGAAACTTTTTTCTGAAGTAGAGCTCATGGGTACCTACAAAAAACTATTAGACATCTTTTCTGTAGGGCGTCAAACAAAATTACTAAAAATCAAAAACGAATTCTTAAGGAGAATCGACAAGGGCAGGCCTAAATTTTTCGGCGGAAAAAAAAAAATTTCAAATCGTTCTGGAAAAATTATTTTTAATGGCAGGGGTCGATTACAATCATTTTCGGTCGATAGACGTACCCCCGAAATCCTACGCAGTTTCGAGAAAAAAATTCATTACTGAAACTATGTCTGACCGTATCATCTGTCTGTTCCCCTGAAAATTGAAAAGCTTCAAATCATTCTGGAAAAATTATTTTCGATTCTAGGGGCAATTAGAATCAATTTTGGTCAATAGACGTATCCCCGAGATCCTATCCATTTTCAAGAAAAAAATTCGAGAAGATATGAAACTTTTTCCACAAAATTAAAAAATTTCAAATCGTTATAAAAAAATTATTTTTAATCGCAGGGGTCGATTACAATCATTTTCGGTCGATAGACGTACCCCCGAAATCCTACGCAGTTTCGAGAAAAAAATTCATTACTGAAGCTATGTCTGACCGTATCATCTGTCTGTTCCCCTGAAAATTGAAAAGCTTCAAATCATTCTGGAAAAATTATTTTCGATTCTAGGGGCAATTAGAATCAATTTTGGTCAATAGACGTACCCCCGAAATTCTACCCACTTTCTAGAAAAAAATTCGAGAAGATATGAAATTTTTCGGCATAATTAAAAAATTTCAAATCGTTATAAAAAAAATATCTTTCGTTGCAGGGGTAAATTACAATCATTTTTAGTCATTACACATACCCACGAATTCCTACGCATTTTCGAGAAAAAAATTCATTACAGACGGAATTTTAAATGTTAATAACTTTTTAACAATGCTTCCATCAACAAATTGGTATTCTTGATACTAAGACTTGATGTCGAGTGAGTAGTCTCATGATTATGAAACTTGTCACGAGTCAGACTTGTCATTGTATGGGAAAGGGTTAAATCTAATGTATCTTATGAAAAATGCAATCACTCTGTCCTTAGAGTATATTCCTGCAATTTAGTTGTAAATAACTAATTAAACATAAATTATTATTGTATATATAATTACCTGTAAATAATTTTGTAACACAAAAAATAGTATTAAAACTATATGAAATAAAGTGTTATATTCACAATTAATTCCAACATTATTAAATAATAATTAAACTATGTATTTGTTAAAATAGCGGGGTAGAATCAAATTTATTGCTTCGTTTTGTAATGTAGCTTAAACTCTACGCTATTCTTTTAATAATTATGGTGTTTGTAACCAAAAATCGTTCATAATCTCGCTGGGCAAAGTGGCGCCATCTATAAGCTTGAAGCTCGTACGGGGATTCCCATACCTTTTGTTCGAGTCGCGGCCATTTTGATTCGAGCCTCATGGTCGCCATTACTGTAATTTCTTACGCTAAACTGTATACAATACTTACAGAATAATTAAAGTGGTTGTGTTTAACATTTTAAGACAGAAAAATGAAAAGTACAATCAGTGTGTTAAATTACGACATTTAAAAGTGTCGAGCCAACAATAAAATAGAAATTTTTGTTATCTCTGAGGGAGAAATTAGAATTTTGAAAATATATATTTTTTTTTTATATTAAGATGACATTTATGTTAGAAACGATAGGTCTTGTTTGGTTCATTTCTGTCAGAAAAAAGGGATGTTCCACGTAGGGGAACATTGAACAGGGATGAAACATTTGGAAGGGTAAATAAACGCGGCGCAAGAGCACTCGTAAATGTAGACAGAAGCAAGAAGCTTCGCCGTTAATGGCTGGAATTTCGAAAAGCTCGTACTTAACTTGAGTCTGCGAAGTGACGCTTAGAATACAAAATTGATCTTAGCATGACATTATCACGTTGTGTCTGCGAGGGGGTATCCGTTGGGGTGGTATGTCTAACCGTCTACTGATTCCGCTTCTGACGTTCCTACATCCCCGTTGAATCTCAAATTACCACCTCAAGCGAGACCTAAATTAATACTAAGCGCTCCTGTGACGATGACGAGGGAAAAAAATAAAAAAAAAAATATTTTAATCTCGAAAGTTCACGTCTCATAATTCTCTATTGCCTCACAAATTTGCTTTTGGTCCAAAAAATATCAACTCACACCAGAATAGACAGTAGCATAATTGAATTGAATTTTATTCATTTTTCTAGCCCAGAATTCTTAAATTGATGTTGCAATTTTACAGAAATAAAAAGAATTATGAGATTAAATGCTTGAAAATTAAAGTGCCCATAATGCGAAGTCATAAACAGTATTTAATTTTATATTTCGTACACAAAATTGGAATGTGTAATAAAATACATCATTAATTAAGTCACACAAAGAACGTGTATGTAAAATTCACGCGAATAAAATGATACATGAATAATGGATCACGTCTCTGCATAAATTTTATTTCAATTTACACTTTCGAGACTCTCATTGAATAACGATTGATTTTGTCGATGAAACAGGTCGTTATTGCAATTGTTAAGATAATTAATAATGAAATATAGCTTATCTTTTGTTTAATGCACCCGAATATTTTATCAAAAAGTTAGACTAATTCTATATTGTAAAAATTAAATGGAATTCTCTTTTGTGTGAAATATACGTAAACGTAAACGAAGTCTGAAATTAGGGTAGCAAAATCACTGTTTATTATATTCTGTAAACAAAAGAAGTAGAATTTAAAAGGAATTGAATTATACCTTCATGATAATATTATATGTATTTTAACACTTTACCGACCGGTAGCCTATTAATCGACTGTTTTACCAACCAACGCTTACCGGCTGATAGCCTATCAATCAACTGTTTTACCGACCAACGCTTACCGACCGATAGCCGATTTATCAACCGCTACCGGTCGGTAATGTGTGTTAATCATTATTATTTCTGTATTAATATGATGAATATATTATTAATAATAACCTATAATATGCATCTAAAACGAATACTAAACAAAGTAACAATGTTTGTGTGTTCAAGCTTGAGACTTGAGGTTTGTAAGGTTGGTATTTCCCGCCTACAGTCACTTTTTTAAAAGAACAACCGCCATCTATACCACAGGCCAGGTACCCCTGAGGCCACCTTTGAGTCGTAGACTATAAATGCAATTAGAAATTCAGCTTTAACAGGTTTTTCTCTTATTAAGATTGTCCTCGCGTGCGTCGCCTAATGTCGTCAGCTCGGCTCGAGTCCGTTTAAACGCGTTTGCCCGTAGTTGCCCGTGAGCACCGGGCTTTACGATCGCTCCATACTTTCCGCTCGTAATTTAAAACGGACGCGGGAAACGTGCGACCGTTCGTAATGGAGATTCAACGCGTACAACCCGGGTGTTATGAGCGACGCCCGTCCCGGGCGACCCTTAATTAATATTCCGCGTGTAACGGGCCACCATGCAGTTTCGGTGATTTTTGTGCGTTTACGCAAAACGACCGTTTATAGCCTGGTCACGATCTTCGCCGCTGGCGAACCGCCGTGGGTTGGGAAATTGCGTGTCGTAAAAAACGGGGAACAATTATAGAGACGGGGGGTTCCCGAGAAATTCAGTGTCGAATGATAGGTTTTGAATTAAAGTGAAGGAAAGGAAACATTTGATCTAGGTTGCTCTTACTTACATGACCCATTATAAGCCAGTGTCCTATTTATAGGAGAGGTGAAAAGTGTACAGTAATATTATGTAAAAATTGTTTTATAGAGTATCATATTTTTATTAGTTTTAAATAAATATTTCAGTTTGTAATTGTTTTCAATATTTTCATATACATGTACTATACACTTGCAATTCTGATTATAGGACATGCTAAAATTCAAGAATGTGAGGATGGTACACATTTTTGAAAATATTTTCTTATTCAGGGCAAGGTTACTAATAAAACTGAATAAGTGAAATTTTGAATCCAGACCTAACCCAGACCTAACTCAGATCTAATCCAGACCTAACTCAGACCTAACTCAGATCTAATCCAGACCTAACCCAGACCCTAGATCTGGGTTAGGTCTGGGTTAGATCTGGATTAGTTCTGGGTTAGGTCTGGGTTAGGTATGGATTAGATCTGGGTTAGGTCTGGGTTAGGTCTGGCTTAGATCTGGATTAGATTTCGGTTAGGTCTGGGTTAGGTCTGGATTAGATCTGGGTTAGGTCTGGGTTAGGTCTGGGTTAGATCTGGATTAGATTTCGGTTAGGTCTGGGTTAGGTCTGGATTAAATCTGGGTTAGGTCTGGGTTATTTGAAATTGATTCAAACTGGTTTCATTCACGCATATTAGCTTTTCAAGAATAAATTAACTTCTAAAATGTGTGAGGGTTTATCAACCACCCAGACCTAACCCAGATTTAATCCAGATCTAACCCAGACCTAACCCAGATCTAATCCAGATCTAATCCAGACCTAACCCAGACCTAACCCAGATTTAATCCAGACCTAACTCAGACCTAACCGAAATCTAATCCAGACCTAACCCAGACCTAACCGAAATCTAATCCAGACCTAACCCAGACCTAACCCAAATCTAATCCAGATCTAATCCAGACCTAACCCAGACCTAACCAAGATTTAATCCAGACCTAACCCAGACCTAACTGAAATCTAATCCAGACCTAACCCAGACCTAACCGAAATCTAATCCAGACCTAACCCAGACCTAACCGAAATCTAATCCAGACCTAACCCAGACCTAACCCAGATTTAATCCAGATCTAACCCAGACCTAACCCAAATCTAATCCAGATCTAATCCAGACCTAACCCAGACCTAACCAAGATTTAATCCAGACCTAACCCAGACCTAACTGAAATCTAATCCAGACCTAACCCAGACCTAACCGAAATCTAATCCAGACCTAACCCAGACCTAACCCAGATCTAGGGTCTGGGTTAGGTCTGGGTTAGGTCTGGATTAGATCTGAATTAGATCTGGGTTAGGTCTGGGTTAGGTCTGGATTTGACCTGGGTTAGGTCTGGATTAGCTCTGGGTTAGATCTGGGTTAGGTCTGGGTTAGGTCTGGATTAGATCTCGGTTAGGTCTGGATTAGATCTGGATTAAATCTGGGTTAGGTCTGGGTTATTTGAAATTGATTAAAACTGGTTTCATTCACGCATGTTAGCTTTCCAAGAATAAATTAACTTCTAAAATGTGTGAGGTTTTATCAACCACCATATTGTATTTAACTTATTTTGGTTGGGAATCGTAATTTTTGGGAATTAATTAATTTGTGTTGCCAACAATGGGACGATTCTGACGAATAATCAAGATTGCGGGATCGATTGCCTTTGTTCCAAAGGAATTTTTTCATTTCTTTCGCGAACAAAGCGACTCTTGATAGGGGATACGGGTAGGCTTTCCGCGTGGCTCACTCGTGCGGCATAATTTTCAATTACGATAGATTATATCGCGTTGAATTTAAACTGGGATTGGATTTGCGGTGACTCTTGCTTTGACAGCGTCGCTACGCTGGGAATCATCCTTACTCAGACACCGATACTCGAAAGGAATATTAACTTTTTTATCGAAACGAGAAACACATTTCATTATTCAAAATTATAAACGTACACTTACCATAATATAAAGATACACTTCGATTATAATTGTGTTATAAATGTTAAATGTTAAATGTTCCATGTTATTCTTCATTAAATTCATTAGTTTTGCTTTAGACGATTAGGATATTGGGAAGTAGCAATCGAGGGGTCGTGAGAGCGCTTGTGAGAGCGCGTAGCCCTCTGGTGGCGAGCATAGGAAGCGACATTATTCCTCAAAATGTACAAATTCCCTTTAAAAACTTTGATGCATCGTTTCTTAAACATTGTTTCTACAAACGAATCGTAAATTCACCTAACACTTTCTACTCTACTATGCAATGTCAGAAATAATCTATTTAGATCACTCTAAACTTCAATAGTTTATTGAAAACTATTATGATCCAAAAAAAAAAAAAAAAATTGGGGAACACTAATTGTAAAATAGAAGTACGACATTTCGTATAATTATTTATTACAGCTATAGTTCCTATATTCAATACATAAAAATCTCCAAGCATATGAGAACCAGAAACACAAAAATATGACACCAGAAATTATGGAATTAATTAAACAGAAATAGAAAAATACGAAAGAAAGGAAATATATGTTTCAAAAAATAATACAAAGTTCGATATATTAGAATTATAAATTTATTCCTACATTATTTAAAAATAATTTAGTGTTCTAAACGTTTTCTTTAGTAACTTTTAACAATTTTAAGCTGTAATTGACTTTTCTAATTAACTAAATAACATTAAATGAATTCCTATATTATTTTTAATAAAAATTCAATCTCTGCGCCGTTTTCAAAAGAAAACTAATGATTAATGCGACCATTACGACTTTTTATCACGTTTTCCAGTACACATTCGTGCAACCGCACGACGCGTCTGCAACGCTAATCTCGTACGATTTCGACGCATGAATTTTTTCCCGAATATATCCGGCTTTGAAACGCAGTATCACCTTTTTGATTAATTAAAGGACACATTCCGTCGCTGGGGAACACAATTTCATATTTCTGTAATAAATGGAAACCGAATATGGCGAATCACCGACACGTAAAATAAAAAATCACGTTAGAAAATTGTTAACAGATCGAACTTGGACAATTTTTACGTTTTATTATTCTACTCACTCTGAAAATACCATAAAATGGCCAAAAATAGGGAGATTGAGATTGATCTATAAATGGATGCTACTTCTTCAAAAAATCATGTCTTTTTTTTGATAAAACAGAAGAAAAAGAGATGTTTGATACACAATATTGCAACACACACAGCGTGGAAACGTGTGCTCGTTATTTTTAATATTCTCGATGACAACTAACATTGAGACATCTTTTTTACAAACATTACAGACACCCATCTGTTACCACTGACATTTTAAAATCATATGGCCGGAGTTTTATGTTATTTTTTTTTGCTTCGAAATGGATGATCGTGTACAGGAATTTCGTTGGTAAAAATCAGAGTTTATCGTTCGGGAGTGTGTAAAGGAACGAATTGCCGGGCAAAAGGGAATCGAAAATCGCCATTATTCGACCGTCGAGGAAGACACAAATCTCACGTGTAGCGAGCTATAGGATCTCGTTCCCATTATTCCAGGATTCTGTATATTACCCATAACGAATACGTCCGGGATCGTAAAATAGGAGGCCCTTTATCTCCCTTTATGGTCACACTACAGGTTGTTCAATGAGACTCTTACAGCATTTGTTATATCTACGCTTCCGATAAAACATTTCCATTGTACCACAATTCCTATACAAACAATCCTAACAACCAAATGAACAACTAAACACAGTAAAATTAAACTCATTCTTTAGAAATTAAATATCCTCCACAGGCTCAGTTGCAAATTACTTTGTCTTCGTTCAATTGGAAAATGGAGAAATAAAAATATGGAACATTCACTTTGATTTTATTCCAAAGAATTAAAGATATCGGTCGGTAAGCGTTGGTCGGTAAAACAGTTGATAAATACGCTATCGGTCGGTAAGCGTTGGTCGGTAAAACAGTCGATTAATAGGCTATCGGTCGGTAATGTGTTAATTATTCACCTTTTTTGGGGGGGAAGTCTCACTAAAAATTTTCTGGGTGCCCTGTACTTATTTAGAACCTAATTATAATAAACGCAGAATCTTTTTTTTTGAGTATACCCGAATGAATGGAATCGATAACCTCGGATTTACGGTCACCACTGAAAGAATAACTTGTAAAAGAGGTCGGACAAGACGGAATATTAATAAAAAACATTTCTTATTATTCCCCTGGCCCGCATTCATTCTTCAAGTTATAAGCACATTGTACCAGAAAAGAATTTCTTCGCGAATGAGTTCTTAACAAGCGTGAGAAACTTTTAATGATTTGAATTTCCACTCAAAACACAGTTTTCAAAGTACTTTGTACGTCGAAAGTTATAAACTGATACGGTCCTCTTCGTGTTGTATCTTATACAGTGACTGAGGGGGGAGGGGGGAGGGGGGGGGGGAACTGCACATTCTTCTCAGAGGTAATATTGTTTGACCTAATTGTCCAAACTCGGAGAATTATTTGCAAGAAAACGATTCAATTGAGACACGTGGTTTCTCTTGAACTTTTCATCCCCTTATTGAATTGAGAAAAGTACATAGAAATGAAGAGATTTATTTATTAAAAGGCGTGGAAATTTTTTTTTTAGATTATTTTAATAAGGATGTTGCACCAAAAATTGCATAAACTCGTGATTTCGATTGAAAGAGAAGATGATGGACCAAAAAGAGGTAGTATCAGATCAATATGGTCCAACAAGCCTTGGATAATCTTCTCCATACACTAAAAAATCGAGGGAAGCCATTTGCAATCGCTAGTCAGTGTCTTCAATGAGGATGTTCCATCAAAAATTGCATAAACTCGTGATTTCGATTGAAAGAGAAGATGCTGGACAAAAAGAGGTAGTATTAGATCAATATGGTCCAACAAGCCTTGGATAATCTTCTCCATGCACTACAAAATCGAGGGAAGCCATTTGCAATCGCTAGTCAGTGTCTTCAATAAGGATGTTCCACCAAAAATTGCATAAACTCGTGATTTCGATTGAAAGAGAAGATGATGGACCAAAAAGAGGTAGTATCAGATCAATATGGTCCAACAAGCCTTGGATAATCTTCTCCATACACTAAAAAATCGAGGGAAGCCATTTGCAATCGCTAGTCAGTGTCTTCAATAAGGATGTTGCACCAAAAATTGCAGAAACTCGTGATTTCGATTGAAAGAGAAGATGATGGACCAAAAAGAGGTAGTATCAGATCAATATGGTCCAACAAGCCTTGGATAATCTTCTCCATGCACTAAAAAATCGAGGGAAGCCATTTGCAATCGCTAGTCAGTGTCTTCAATAAGGATGTTGCACCAAAAATTGCAGAAACTCGTGATTTCGATTGAAAGAGAAGATGATGGACCAAAAAGAGGTAGTATCAGATCAATATGGTCCAACAAGCCTTGGATAATCTTCTCCATACACTAAAAAATCGAGGGAAGCCATTTGCAATCGCTAGTCAGTGTCTTCAATAAGGATGTTGCACCAAAAATTGCATAAACTCGTGATTTCGATTGAAAGAGAAGATGATGGACCAAAAAGAGGTAGTATCAGATCAATATGGTCCAACAAGCCTTGGATAATCTTCTCCATGCACTACAAAATCGAGGGAAGCCATTTGCAATCGCTAGTCAGTGTCTTCAATAAGGATGTTGCACCAAAAATTGCATAAACTCGTGATTTCGATTGAAAGAGAAGATGATGGACCAAAAAGAGGTAGTATCAGATCAATATGGTCCAACAAGCCTTGGATAATCTTCTCCATACACTAAAAAATCGAGGGAAGCCATTTGCAATCGCTAGTCAGTGTCTTCAATAAGGATGTTCCACCAAAAATTGCATAAACTCGTGATTTCGATTGAAAGAGAAGATGATGGACCAAAAAGAGGTAGTATCAGATCAATATGGTCCAACAAGCCTTGGATAATCTTCTCCATGCACTACAAAATCGAGGGAAGCCATTTGCAATCGCTAGTCAGTGTCTTCAATAAGGATGTTGCACCAAAAATTGCATAAACTCGTGATTTCGATTGAAAGAGAAGATGATGGACCAAAAAGAGGTAGTATCAGATCAATATGGTCCAACAAGCCTTGGATAATCTTCTCCATACACTAAAAAATCGAGGGAAGCCATTTGCAATCGCTAGTCAGTGTCTTCAATAAGGATGTTGCACCAAAAATTGCCTAAATTCGTGATTTCGATTGAAATAGAAGATGATGGGCTAAAAAGAGGTAGTATTAGATCAATATGGTGCAACAAGCCTTGGATAATCTTCTCCATACATTAAAAAATCGAGGGAAGCCATTTGCAATCGCTAGTCAGTGTTTTCAATAGGGATGTTGCACCAAAAATTGCATAAACTCGTGATTTCGATTGAAAGAGAAGATGATGGACCAAAAAGAGGTAGTATCAGATCAATATGGTCCAACAAGCCTTGGATAATCTTCTCCATACACTAAAAAATCGAGGGAAGCCATTTGCAATCGCTAGTCAGTGTCTTCAATGAGGATGTTGCACCCAAAATTGCATAAACTCGTGATTTCGATTGAAAGAGAAGATGATGGACCAAAAAGAGGGTAGTATCAGATCAATATGGTCCGACAAGCCTTGGATAATCTTCTCCATTCAGGCTACATTGGGGCGTAGCTTGCCATACTCGCCGCTAGAGGGCTGGCGCTCTCACAAGCGCTCGACCAACCTCACAGTTGCTATAATATGCAATCCTTGACTGAATACCCAGTACTAACCAACACCAACACAACACCATCGAACCCTTCGTTCTCATCACCCCTCAACTTATCCATAACTACCAACAGAGAAACCTAGAAAATAAAAAATCCCTAGATTCTGACAAAATCACAGCCAAACCAAACTCAACAGCACCTCCTTTCTCACAGAATGATTCTACGACAAATCGAGGTATAATCGATTGAAAATGAAGGCAGGGCCTGCTAGGAAGTCTTATTGATGAGTCCCCACTAGCAAGAAGACCCCCTCCTTTCCTTTTCTATCCTCCTACGATTCTCACGAGATCCTAACCTCAGCCAGCAACAACATCATCGTGATGTTTGAAGCAAGAGTAGTTATCATTTAATTACATCGGCGAAAATTAACGAAATTACTTACCCTGTGTTTTTCTCGCTTAGAGCAGACATAACCCTTCCTCCATGTTCCCCGTATCGCGTAATATTTCAGAAGAAGACAACACCACGCGTATACTCGAGGCGAAACATTAAGCTAATGGTTATTCCCGCACGAATTTTTACCAGTTTCTGTGTAACGCGATCGAACGAGGGGGCATCGAGGGATAAAGCTCGCATAAAGCGTAACCCTCGACCGCAGTCGGGCGGATTCGGTTCGAAGAAAAATGCGCGGGCTAAGATCACCGGGAACGGCCGGTAAAAAGCGACGAGGAGAGGCAGAAGGGCGGAATCTATGCAGCGAAACAGAGAAAAGTATCTCGAAAATACGAGCCGCGGGATATTTCGCCAACTTTAATTAGCATAATGAACTATCGTCCGAAGTGCGGTTACTAATTCAGCATCCCTCGCCAAAAGCGGAAGAGCAAGAGGGCTGGGGCGCGAGGTCGCGTAATCCACGGCCATTTAGGGGATCGCGTGTAGCCATACTTTCCGTGGGTCGTCGTCGAAACACCCAAAGAATTCGTGAACATGCCTAACAATTTTATTATTAATTCCAGGTATGCAAAGTGCACGCGTACGTTTGACTAATTTTTAGTTAATTAGCCGCACGTACCTCGCCACGACCTCTTGTTACGCGCGCGCTGATAATTGCGCCTGAAATTCTGTTCGACGAGTGCCGTTACTGGAAACTGCTTTGTTCCTCACCGGGTCGCCGCAAGGAAAGTTGCGTATTAAATTTTCAGAAATTAATTGGTCTCTGACGCGCTGGCAAAATGGCGGGGTTTGTTCGAATATGAAAAGCGAGTTGACGCGGAACAACGAACACCCGTTATGTAGCGAGAAACTCTCACTTATGGAAGGTGTTTCATCAGGCTTTATTGGTTGTGTCTTATTAATCGTTCCAATAATGAAATCTCATTGAAATGCAGACCTGTAAAAATTGTTTTGTATAATGTCTGGTGACGCGTGAGCAAGATGGCGGAGTTAAACTAACTAGTAACAACGTGAAGACCCTATATAGGAATAGTCAATCGAGTGCTTGTGAGAAAAGTAAACATCGATCGAATCCCTCTATTGGCTCGTGCGAGAAGTGTCAGCCAATGAAAAACCTTAAAAGAATTTTAAATTCTGGCCTCTATTTCTATATTTTAAGTTTCATTAATTTAAAAAAAATAAAATGGAATAACCACACGAAAAGAGCACGAAACATGACGATCGTTTCTGTTTCTCGTACAAAAAGCATCGAATTCTTTTGGAAATATATTTTGATGATGTAAATAGGGATCGTTCGTTCGAAGCTCCGTGACAAAAGAACGAGTTAGCTAAAAACGAAGACCGATGCACAGGCAATGAAACTTGTCCGAGAAAGACACACGCTCGATGGCCCGTTCCATCTTTCGCGGTGGAGTTCGTTGTTGCACAGCGTCAGCCTCCCCTGCAATGGTAAACTGCGTTACTACCCTGCCTCTTAAGTTACAGCCACGATCTGTTGCTCTATGGCCCGTGAAGCTCGAAACGCGGCAATAATATAACCTTCTTACCAGTCCCGGGGCCCCTCCATCGTCCTCCATACAAGAATCACGGGGACTCGAGCGTAAATCTGGGAGCGGTTTTACCAATGGCGGCGCGTTGGTGTCGCTGGTGTCGTTGGTGGTGGTAGCGGTTGCGTCGTTGGATGCAAACTATCACACTTCCAGTTGAGAAAGGTCCACGGTCTGCTCGATTTTCGTTCTTCTCCTCGGGTAGTTTAATTGCTAAATTGCCCTCGGGTAGATTCAGTGGACTCACGCACCTTGACTCGTTCAATATTGGGCGCTCGAACTCTGCTGGGCATCTAAGAATATAGTATGAACTCCATTTGTACGAATTCTCGATCAGGGAGCTTCGTATAATTGGACACCAACGATTATCCTCCTTACTATTTACATAACTTTACTAAATAGACGATTTTATTGTGGTTTTCCTTGGGAAAAGATTCAAAAACCTCGTTTAAGATACTAAGAAGTCGTTCGAGGAATGTATGTATAGCAATCGAGGTGTCGTGAGAGCGCTTGTGAGAGCGCGAGCCCTCTAGCGGCGAGCATAGGTGGCGCCACCACATTTGATAAATCAATTTTGATCAAATGGCGGAAAATAGAAGCCTCGAAACGTTGGAAAGACATAAACAGTGCCTCGGACGATTTTGTCGCAAGTATTTCTAACGCAAGTTGAGTCAAGAAGGAAGATGGACTCATAGAGTCGAAGAAAACTGGTGACAGGCGCGTAGATTAAGTCGATTTCGAATAAAGTCGTTTACATGGACGATCGATGTCTCTGTTCCGTGGACTTTGGAAAGGTTCGAGATTTAGTAAAGGCAAAGACGTTTGTCTGTGCGTCTTCTTGCGAGGACTCCTCGAGACGAGCGACCGCGGCTGGAAAATTAGCGTGAAATTGTGTTCCGGCTAATGCGAGTTTCATTCGTCGAGGGGATTAAATTCCGAAGCAGAGCCGCGTTCTCGCGTTTTATTGTACGGTCTGGACCTGTCCTGGTCCGTGGCTAAATGAAAGTTTGCGGAGTTGCGAATTGGCAGCGGAAGAATACACTAGCGAGATGTTGATTTACCACGGTCACCGCTCACGAACGTGGATATAATTCAAGATTCCTGTAACAAATTCCGTAAAATTATTTATGTGCACCGCGACTCAACACTTTTCAAACAAATTACAAAACAGGAATAAAATTACGGAATCGCTTAAAAATTTGAAGATTAAACTTGCCAATATAATGCACGAGGGTAGTAATCACTAATTTCTGAAGATTCTTCCTGTAACAAATTTCGTAAAATTATTTATGTGCACCGCGACTCAACACTTTTCAAACAAATTACAAAACAGGAATAAAATTACGGAATCGCTTAAAAATTTGAAGATTAAACTTGCCAATATAATGCACGAGGGTAGTAATCACTAATTTCTGAAGATTCTTCCTGTAATAAATTTCGTAAAATTATTTATGTGCACCGCGACTCAACACTTTTCGAACAAATTACAAAACAGGAATAAAATTACGGAATCGCTTAAAAATTTGAAGATTAAACTTGCCAATATAATGCACGAGGGTAGTAATCACTAATTTCTGAAGATTCTTCCTGTAACAAATTTCGTAAAATTATTTATGTGCACCGCGACTCAACACTTTTCGAACAAATTACAAAACAGGAATAAAATTACGGAATCGCTTAAAAATTTGAAGATTAAACTTGCCAATATAATCCACGAGGGTAGTAATCACTAATTTCTGAAGATTCTTCCTGTAACAAATTTCGTAAAATTATTTATGTGCACCGCGACTCAACACTTTTCAAACAAATTACAAAATAGGAATAAAATTACGGAATCGCTTAAAAATTTGAAGATTAAACTTGCCAATATAATGCACGAGGGTAGTAATCACTAATTTCTGAAGATTCTTCCTGTAACAAATTTCGTAAAATTATTTATGTGCACCGCGACTCAACACTTTTCAAACAAATTACAAAACAGGAATAAAATTACGGAATCGCTTAAAAATTTGAAGATTAATATTTTAGAAATATTTTAATTCAAATAAAAATTATTGTGTATTATTCTTTGTATTATTCTGTATTTAAATTGACTCACATTGTGAAACTTACAAAATATTTTAATTCAAATGAAAATCATTGTGTATTATTCTTTGTATATTCTGTATTTAAATTGACTCACATTGTGAAACTTACAAAATATTTTAATTCAAATGAAAATCATTGTGTATTATTCATTGTATATTTTGAATTTAAATTGACTCTGTGAAAATAAAGAACGTGCCCCTAGGTTGCACAAGATGACAGTAGTAAAAACGACCCAAGAGAAAAGTTCTTTACGCCAACTAGATTCTGATAGGCCTCCCAGATTTGTTTCTTTATGGTTCGGATAATGACGAGGGGGCTACTTATTTCGTGTTCGATACTCCCCCTCTCGACGTACTGGAAGGTTCGTGATCTTCCAACGTGGAAGGTCAGAGGGTTAAAAGGGGGTGCATCGCTGCGTGAATGGAGAATTTCTTCCCCCCTTTATACAGTAAGATGGAAAGAAAAGCCATAATAATAAATAAATTTTGGGAAAAAAGAGCATTTACGATAAATAGTTTGTGAATCTCTATGCAAATTTATGTTTTTGTTACTAGAATCAATGAAATGGGAGCTTTGTAGAAATTGGGGGGCTGTTTCAACCCCCCAAAATATAATAATTTGTGTCTTTGGGTATTTCTTATAGTTTTGTGTATCAAGTATATTTTGTAGCTTTTTTCTAATGTTGTGTAATGACGAAACAAATTTGTCAAATGATTTATTAAGAAACGAAGGAAAATTTGAACATTTTATCAGAATATTATACATTTAAGCAATTCAAGCACTTTACCGACCGATAGCCTATTAATCGACTTTTTTACCGACCAACACTTACCGACCGATAGCGTATTAATCAACTTTTTTACCGACCAACGCTTACCGACCGATAAAACAGTTGATTAATACGCTATCGGTCGGTAAGTGTTGGTCGGTAAAACAGAAAAAAACAAAAAAATCGCGAAAAAACGCTTTATTTCAGGTTTTTACAGTGCTCTTACCCCTTTAGATGACCAGTTTTTTGTGGATGAAAATTATCAAAGGACGCAATAATCTCTTTGTAGGTTGGGAGTATAATTTTCTTCACTTTGTCACTGGGAAATAATTTATCAAATGTTTCCATACATTAAAATCACCAAAAAAATTTCTATATCACAAAAATGTTATCAAAGTGATCTCTATCTAAAATATCGTAAACAGAATGTTTACGTTGCTCTTTTTAGCGTATCGATAACACTTTTTTTGGGGGGGAGCGTCGAGCACCGAAAAGCAAGTAAATATTTAAACGCGTTCGAACAACGTCATCCGCGAATTTATTAAAACTGGAAATGTTACGGGAGGGTATAACGAACTATACAATAACTTAGTATGTAGTATATCGGTTCTGGTTCTAATGCAACACTAAGCGATTCCATTAGCAGCCTAATTTTCTGTGATGAATAATGTACGCCGATAACCCCTGAACAACGAACGTATCTAATTATCAATTTATTCTCGAGCCATTACCACGATCATTAACGACAGTAATCGACAATGATATACACGTACCGGGTGAACCTGGCTTGAATAATCCAGATTCCCATAAAGGTTTCATTCGCGTTCGCCAAATAATCAAACGAAAAAGGAAATGAGGCTTTCGAAAACGAGTTTTAATCTGCTCATGATTCAAATAACAGCTCTTTCATGGTTTGTTAAAAATTAAAATTATTCGTATCTATCGTATTAATTAAATCATAAATATGAATATACCGGGTGTTCGTATGAATGTTACAGGGTGTTTTTTTCCCTGGGAAAAATTTTATTGGGGGATTCTAGAAGCCAAAATAAGACGAAAATCAAGAATACCAATTTGTTGATGGAGGCTTCGTTAAAAAGTTATTAACAATTAAATTCAAAAATTTCGAATCGTTCTGGAAAAATTATTTTCGGTTGCGGGGGTCAATTCCAATCATTTTTGGTGATTAGACATACCTTCGAAATCCTACCCATTTTCTAGAAAAAAATTCGAGAATGTGAGAAATTTTTCGACCGGGAAAAAAAAATTTCAAATCGTTCTGGAAAAATTATTTTCGATTGTGAGGGTTAATTGCAATCATTTTTTATCATTACAATTAAACCAGAAATCCTACCCATTTTCGAGAAAAAAATTCGAGAAGATGTGAAATTTTTCGACCGGGAAAAAAAAATTTCAAATCGTTCTGGAAAAATTATTTTCGATTGTGAGGGTCAATTGCAATCATTTTTTATCATTACAATTACCCCTGAAATCCTACGCATTTACGAGAAAAAAATTCCTGATCGAAAATCTAATGAAATCAACCCCCAAAATTTCATGTGAATCTTTAAAATGTTATAACTTCTGAACGAATTGGGGGATTTTAATGTTTCAAGCGGCAAACAACGCGTATTTTGACAAAGAATGTGTAGAAATCTCAAAAATATTCAAAAAGTTGGTCCTTAACCCCGTCAAATGACAAAAACCCCATAAAAATGGTCCAATTTTCAAATGGCCATAACTCCTACAATAGTGGATGGATTTCAATGAAATTTTGGGAGGAAGTAGAATTCACGGGCACCTACAAAAAAGTATTATAGAACATTTCCGTAGGACGTCAGACAAATTTATTAAAAAAGAAAAACAAAGTTCTAAGAAAAATCGACAAGGATAAGTGCTTAAATTATTCGAAGAGCAAAAATTTTTTCAAACCGTTTAAAAAAAATTATTTTTAGCTAGGAGGGCCAATTGCAATCATTTTTGATGAATAGACATATCCCCGAAATCCTATCCATTTTCGAGAAAAAAATTCGAGAAGGTGTGAAATTTATCGACAAAATTAAAAAATTTTAAATCGTTTTGAAAAAATTATTGTTACCTAGGGGGGTCAATTACAATTATTTTTGGTGAATAGACATACCCCCGAATTCCTACTCACTTTCGAGAAAAAAATTCGAGAAGGTACTGACATTTTTAGACGAAATTAAACAATTTCAAATCATACTAAAAAAATTATATTTAGTTAGAAGGATCAATTACAAGTATTTTTTGTGAATAGACATACCCTCGAATTCCTAGGCATTTTCAAGAAAAAAATTCATTACTGAAAATATGTCTGACCATACCATCTGTCTGTTCCCCTGAAAATTGAAAAGCTTCAAATCATTCTGGAAAAATTATTTTCGATTCTAGGGGCGATTAGAATCATTTTTGGTGAATAGAGATACCTTCGAATTCCTACGCACTTTCGAGAAAAAAATTCCTGATCGAAAATCTATTGAAATCGAAGTTTCATGAGAATCTTCAAAATGTCGTAACTTCTGAGCGAATTGGAGGATTTTAATGTTTCAGGCGGCAAACAACGCGTATTTTGACGAAGAATGTGTAGAAATCGTTTCGATACCAGAAAACCTGTCGAGCAAACTAAACAATAGCGATGATTCCACTCGAGCCACCAGAGATGAGATTGCATCAGTTTTTCGCGGATTATTTTACTCGAGAAACAGGCAAAGGTGCACGAGAACCTGCCATTACGCTAGAAACGACAGAGCAGCATCGCGAACACGTTCGTTTCGTCCTGGAGAGATCTTATTGGCCCGGTTGGATCTTTTTCGGCGCTAGGAGGCCGGGTGCCACTTGGAAAACTTCTCATTGGGTTTCTCACCCTCGGCGGACGGGAAAAGTTGGGCGGTCGGGGTCAAGAGGTTTCGATATTGGTGAATGGAAAGTCTGAGGGAGATACTGTTGGCGTTGGTGGTGGTGATAGTGGTGTACTCGAGCACGACCACTATCACCGCCGCACGACGACGTAGGGTGGCAAAGAAAGAGAGAAAGAGAGGAGGGTGGTAGCGGGAAAGGTGGCCTCTGGATATGGGGTGAGGCTTATCCCTTATCGTAAAGCGAGTTTAGACGTAGACGGGCCGAAGCCGGCTCTGTATTTCCCCGGAGCTCCGCAAAGTCCGTATAGGAAATCAAGTTAAATTTGTTGAGCCGATAAGGGCAGTAGATAGAGGTTGTAGGGGCAGAGCAGAGTCAGGGGGGTTGGTAATGGAGGGGGCGAAAGTCGAGGCTGGAACCGGGCTCGATAACGGGCGAAAGCTGTCTTTATGTACCACCACTCTCTCGCCAGCTACCGGGGTCTCTCTGTGTTAAACATTTCGGCCGTGTTCCCCAGTACGTGGGAGCCGGTGAACGCGCGAAACGCCGTAGGAAATCCCGATCTGGGGGCGTGGAAAGCTCGATCTAACATCGATTGATTCCTCGTGAATTCTATCGCCGCGAAAGCGAGGCGATCGGGAACCGGGAGACGGACGACTTTGCTCGCAGAAAGGGGCCACGGGCCGGGGAATTAGCTGTGCGACGCGTTGACGTGCAAAGCCCCCGTACCCCGTGTCGATTCCGACCGTAAAATCCAGTCTGCGACGTGTGTCGTGTTACTGATTAGCGGCCACGGTCATTGGCGTGCTGATAATTCCTGCTGATCGTTATTTAGGAGGCTCGTTCGTCGGCGAGCTGTCGATTTTCGATCCCAGTTCATGCAAAATCGCGTGCTCGACAAGTTTGGGAAGACACCGTGTCTTGACCCTCGAATGTGACTCGACGTCAGTTTTTGTCTCAGGAACTCCTTTGTCGAGAACGAGATATACATTTCAAGATTACAAAATAGAATATTTTTTAATTGACGTAAATTTCAAATAAAACACTTAAAAGCAATGGGAGCAACTGGTAACAAGATTGTAATATAATTCGAAGTGCAAAGGGTTAAACTTCCGAGTCAACGACTTTGTTTGAACCTGGATAAAGGGTAAAGTGTTGGGGATGAAGCATTGCATCCGTATATTTTTGATAGAAATTTGTAACTAGTAGGGGGGTCCCCTGTCTTGCTAAGGTCAGTACTACCTGAGGAGGACACTCGTTTATGGCATCCTCAACCCAAAATAATACGAAAATCAAGAATACCAATTTGTTGGTTGAGGCTTCGTTAAAAAGTTATTAACGTTTAAAGTTGTGGCTGTAGAATGCCAATTTGTCCACCTACTCGATTCTTTTTCTCGAAAGTGCGTAGGAATTCGAAGGTATCTCTATTCACCCAAAAATGATTCTGATTGACCCTAGAATCGACAGTAATTTTTCCAGAATTATTTGAAGCTTTTCAATTTTCAGGGGAACAGACAGATGATATGGTCAGACCTATTTTCAGTAATGAATTTTTTTCTTGAAAATGCCTAGGAATTCGAGGGTATGTCTACTCACAAAAAATACTTGTAATCGATCCTTCTAACTAAATATAATTTTTTTAGTATGATTTGAAATTGTTTAATTCCGTCTAAAAATTTCAGTACCTTCTCGAATTTTTTTCTCGAAAGTGAGTAGGAATTCGGGGGTATGTCTATTCACCAAAAATAATTGTAATTGACCACCCTAGGTAAAAATAATTTTTTCAAAACGATTTAAAATTTTTTAATTTTGTCGATAAATTTCACACCTTCTCGAATTTTTTTCTGGAAAATGGGTAGGATTTCGGGGATATGTCTATTCACCAAAAATAATTGTAATTGACCCTCCTAGCTAAAAATAATTTTTTTTAAACGGTTTGAAAAAATTTTTGCTCGTTGAAAAATTTAACCACTTATCTTAGTCGATTTTTCTTAGACCTTTGTTTTTCATTTTTAATAAATTTGTTTGACGTCCTACGGAAATGTTCTATAATACATTTTTGTAGGTACCCGTGAATTCTACTTCCTCCCAAAATTTCATTGAAATTCATCCACTATTGTAGGAGTTATGGCCATTTGAAAATTAGACCATTTTTATGGGGTTATTGTCATTTGACGGAGTTAAGGAATAACTTTTTGAATATTCTTGAGATTTCTACACATTCTTCGTCAAAATACGCGTTGTTTGCCGCTTGAAACATTAAAATCCTCCAATTCGTTCAGAAGTTATGACATTTTAAAGATTCTCATTAAATTTTGGGGGTTGATTTCATTAGATTTTCGATCAGGAATTATTTCTTGAAAATGCGTAGGATTTCGGGGGTATGTCTATCCACCAAATATGATTGTAATTGACCCCCACAACTAAAAATATTTTTTCCAGAACGATTTGAAATTTTTTAATTTTATTGAAAATTTTCAACATTTACTCCTCGTCGATTTTTCTTTAAAATTGTTTTTTTTTCATTTTTATTAGACACATTCATGGGTGATGTAGTAATACAGATTATTAACAAACTAAAATATATAAAATTCCTACACTTTATTCGTCACTTCTTTAATATCAACTTCATTGCTGGATGCAAGCAGCTGTTACTTCTTTGTTTATGTGAAATACAATGATTATTCGGATATTCTGGATAGTTGGGACTCTACTGTAATATAAATACAGACTTCTAAAGCCTAGGGTGACCAGTGCAGAGCTTAATCTGAACAAGAAAGTGTGCAACGAAGTAGTATCGATTAACCTAACGAAATCTAAGAAGCTACTCTCGAGGAAAAGAAAAATGGCCACTTGGGGGGGCTAAAGCATCCCCAAACCGGCCATGTAAACGAGAGACCTCTGACGGTAGCGTCGCTAGGCTAAGTACAGGGGAGCAGGACCGAGGATGAGCAGACGTCTCATGTCGGGGGTCTGTTTATGGACATTGGCAGGCCGCATAGAAGGGAGTGGTGAACCATTTTCTACATCCTCGCCCGGGGATGCCGTCCTAGGGTCGCCCCATACCGGAAGATGGCTAGGAAACCGCAAGCGAACGACCGCGGATAAGGCTCATTATGTCGATGTCGATTCAATGCAGACTCGTCAGTTTAACGAGAGCATCTGTTCCCCACGGTGAGTGCCGCTCGAATTTATCGAAGCCGCCCACATCGTTGCTTATTAGCCCGTGAAATTCCCTAGGGACTCTCTGTGCAGACTCACCTTTCCAACCATTCTCTATTCTACAGGTGTCCCGCTCGAATCTACTCTTTTTCCGCTGCTGAAACATTTGCACAGTTGGAGGTGAAGAGAGAATCTTCCTCTTGAAGATCCTCTTAAAGATTGTTGACCAAATCGAGGCCTCTTTTTGCATATTAACACTTGGGAAGCCATTTGCAATCGCTAGTCAGTGTTTTTAACACATTACCGACCGATAGCCTATTAATCGACTGTTTTACCGACCAACACTTACCGACTGATAGCCTATTAATCAACTGTTTTATCGGTCGGTAAGTGTTGGTCGGTAAAACAGTTGATTAATACGCTATCGGTCGGTAAGCGTTGGCCGGTAAAACAGTCGATTAATAGGCTATCGGTCGGTAATGTGTTAACATTCTTATTTGCACTTTCTCAAAAACAGATTCATGATTCATCTTGGACCAAGAACAAAATTAAGTAAAAATGTTGATAATAATAGCGAAATTTCAGAGAATTTTTAAAGATAATTACCAACGATTGTAAATGCTAGAGATAATTATCCAGTTGAAATTGTGAAAAGTGAATTTGGAATCTTGTTGGAGCTAAAGCTTGCAACACTGATGTTTCTTCTCACGTGTTTTGTAAATTAACGATTGAGCAGATCTGAATATAGTTAATTCTCCCTGTAATTGCAATTTCATTCTCTAGGTTCAAAGTAATTTAATTTAATAATTGATGAGCACAACAGTGTGGAGTGTTGAATGGTACTAATCACGTGTAACGTTAATTTAAACTGTTCAAAGGTGTATTTGTCTTCTATATATGCTGTTAACTCAAGATGTTGATGCAAATGAAGATGATTGAGGCTGAAGAGTGATCTGATCTCTTATTTTGAGTACATTTATATGTCAAATTTATTATATTGTGGAAACTCTAAACTAATCTATAATTTAACAACAATGTTTGAACAATCATTAGAAAGTCTAATATTAACATTGCAATGTATTGTAAATTGATTTATTTTATTGAATTTTATAAGCAATAATGTTTGACTATGTAAAATTCTAAATAATTCTAAATAATTCTAAAAGAGATTATAACAATTTTCAAATTTATTTAATTGTTCTATTCCTAAAGAAAATCCTAAGTAAAATCCTATTCCTAAATAAAATCCTAAGTAAAATCCTATTTCCAAGTATTCCTGTTAATAAATGAATAATAATAATAACTTCGTAGGCTAATTTTGAAATGAAAAGAGATTATAACAATTTTCAAATTTATTTAATTTTCCTATTCTTAATTAGAATCCTAAGTAAAATCCTATTCCTGATTATTCCTGTTAATAAATGAATAATAATAATAACTTTGTAGCTAATTTTGAAATGAAAAGAGATTATAACAATTTTCAAATTTATTTAATTTTCCTATTCCTAAGTAAAATTCTATTCCTAATTATTCCTGGTGATAACAATTTTCAAATTTATTTAATTTTTCTATTCCTAAACAAAATCCTAAGTAAAATCCTATTCCTAAATAAAATCCTAAGTAAAATCCTATTTCCAAGTATTCCTGTTAATAAATGAATAATAATAATAACTTCGTAGGCTAATTTTGAAATGAAAAGAGATTATAACAATTTTCAAATTTATTTAATTTTCCTATTCTTAATTAGAATCCTAAGTAAAATCCTATTCCTGATTATTCCTGTTAATAAATGAATAATAATAATAACTTTGTAGCTAATTTTGAAATGAAAAGAGATTATAACAATTTTCAAATTTATTTAATTTTCCTATTCCTAAGTAAAATTCTATTCCTAATTGTTCCTGGTAATAACAATTTTCAAATTTATTTAATTTTTCTATTCCTAAACAAAATCCTAAGTAAAATCCTATTCCTAAATAAAATCCTAAGTAAAATCCTATTTCCAAGTATTCCTGTTAATAAATGAATAATAATAATAACTTCGTAGGCTAATTTTGAAATGAAAAGAGATTATAACAATTTTCAAATTTATTTAATTTTCCTATTCCTAATTAGAATCCTAAGTAAAATCCTATTCCTGATTATTCCTGTTAATAAATGAATAATAATAATAACTTTGTAGCTAATTTTGAAATGAAAAGAGATTATAACAATTTTCAAATTTATTTAATTTTCCTATTCCTAAGTAAAATTCTATTCCTAATTATTCCTGGTGATAACAATTTTCAAATTTATTTAATTTTTCTGTTCCTAAACAAAATCCTAAGTAAAATCCTATTCCTAAATAAAATCCTAAGTAAAATCCTATTTCTAAGTATTCCTGTTAATAAATGAATAATAATAATAACTTCGTAGGCTAATTTTGAAATGAAAAGAGATTATAACAATTTTCAAATTTATTTAATTTTCCTATTCCTAATTAGAATCCTAAGTAAAATCCTATTCCTGATTATTCCTGTTAATAAATGAATAATAATAATAACTTTGTGGCTAATTTTGAAATGAAAAGAGATTATAACAATTTTCAAATTTATTTAATTTTCCTATTCCTAAGTAAAATTCTCTTCCTAATTATTCCTGGTAATAACAATTTTCAAATTTATTTAATTTTTCTATTCCTAAACAAAATCCTAAGTAAAATCCTATTCCTAAATAAAATCCTAAGTAAAATCCTATTTCCAAGTATTCCTGTTAATAAATGAATAATAATAATAACTTCGTAGGCTAATTTTGAAATGAAAAGAGATTATAACAATTTTCAAATTTATTTAATTTTCCTATTCCTAATTAGAATCCTAAGTAAAATCCTATTCCTGATTATTCCTGTTAATAAATGAATAATAATAATAACTTTGTAGCTAATTTTGAAATGAAAAGAGATTATAACAATTTTCAAATTTATTTAATTTTCCTATTCCTAAGTAAAATTCTATTCCTAATTATTCCTGGTGATAACAATTTTCAAATTTATTTAATTTTTCTATTCCTAAACAAAATCCTAAGTAAAATCCTATTCCTAAATAAAATCCTAAGTAAAATCCTATTTCCAAGTATTCCTGTTAATAAATGAATAATAATAATAACTTCGTAGGCTAATTTTGAAATGAAAAGAGATTATAACAATTTTCAAATTTATTTAATTTTCCTATTCCTAATTAGAATCCTAAGTAAAATCCTATTCCTGATTATTCCTGTTAATAAATGAATAATAATAATAACTTTGTAGCTAATTTTGAAATGAAAAGAGATTATAACAATTTTCAAATTTATTTAATTTTCCTATTCCTAAGTAAAATTCTATTCCTAATTATTCCTGGTGATAACAATTTTCAAATTTATTTAATTTTTCTGTTCCTAAACAAAATCCTAAGTAAAATCCTATTCCTAAATAAAATCCTAAGTAAAATCCTATTTCTAAGTATTCCTGTTAATAAATGAATAATAATAATAACTTCGTAGGCTAATTTTGAAATGAAAAGAGATTATAACAATTTTCAAATTTATTTAATTTTCCTATTCTTAATTAGAATCCTAAGTAAAATCCTATTCCTGATTATTCCTGTTAATAAATGAATAATAATAATAACTTTGTGGCTAATTTTGAAATGAAAAGAGATTATAACAATTTTCAAATTTATTTAATTTTCCTATTCCTAAGTAAAATTCTATTCCTAATTATTCCTGGTGATAACAATTTTCAAATTTATTTAATTTTTCTGTTCCTAAACAAAATCCTAAGTAAAATCCTATTCCTAAATAAAATCCTAAGTAAAATCCTATTTCTAAGTATTCCTGTTAATAAATGAATAATAATAATAACTTCGTAGGCTAATTTTGAAATGAAAAGAGATTATAACAATTTTCAAATTTATTTAATTTTCCTATTCCTAATTAGAATCCTAAGTAAAATCCTATTCCTGATTATTCCTGTTAATAAATGAATAATAATAATAACTTTGTGGCTAATTTTGAAATGAAAAGAGATTATAACAATTTTCAAATTTATTTAATTTTCCTATTCCTAAGTAAAATTCTATTCCTAATTGTTCCTGGTCATAACAATTTTCAAATTTATTTAATTTTTCTATTCCTAAACAAAATCCTAAGTAAAATCCTATTCCTAAATAAAATCCTAAGTAAAATCCTATTTCCAAGTATTCCTGTTAATAAATGAATAATAATAATAACTTCGTAGGCTAATTTTGAAATGAAAAGAGATTATAACAATTTTCAAATTTATTTAATTTTCCTATTCCTAATTAGAATCCTAAGTAAAATCCTATTCCTGATTATTCCTGTTAATAAATGAATAATAATAATAACTTTGTAGCTAATTTTGAAGTAAAAAGTGATTATAACAATTTTGAAATTTATTTAATTTTCCACGGGTGTCCTGATAATTGTCGAGGCGAGCGTGGGAGTCCTGTTTGTGGTCCAGGAAAATTAAATCACGAGTCCAAGGAGCCCCGGCTACTGGTTCCTCGTGTGCCTTGCCGCATTACCGGTATATTAAACATCGTACAGTCAGTTCGAAATGACGGCTCTCCGGAGAGGAACAAAACGTGAGAGTCGGAGGGACAGGACGAACGAGAGAATGGCGTATGGTTCATGCAGTCTGGCGCATAGTCTGTGTATAATTCAGTCATATCCATGCTAATCCCACCGGCCGGCCCCCCGTTATTTTCCATGATGGATGCACAGCCACCGGAGAATTGCCCTTTTCATTGAAATACAACTAAAATTAAACTCATTTGCTGGGCCCCCCCGCCCCCCCCCCCCGTGGATTTACGACACTGGTTACCATATCACCGTGTTCGTGTTTCTTTTCTTCGATCAGACACTCTGTGCGTACATCTAATCGCTCGATCGGGTAACACGTTGTTGAGGCACAGACGAGATATATGAATAGACCATTCACCTTATGGACCTGAAAATTCGGAGGTGATTTCAGCGTCCTCTTCTCATGGATGGCGGTCGGTTGAGAAATTATTCGCTGAATTAGTATTGATAGGCAAACAGCTGTAGTTTTGCGTAGATCCATGTGAGTTGACTGTGAAAGGGATTAAAATTCATTTCTGAATCTGTTGGTAACGTTGCGAGTGACACAAAAATGGTAATGGGGGTCCCGGGACCCCAGAAACTCGGGCCGTAAAATTACATTAGGTGAAAGGTCTACTCATATACCTTGTCTGTGGTTGAGGATTCTTAACACTTTACCGATAAAACAGTTGATTAATCGGCTATCGGTCGGTAAACGTCGATAAAACAGTTGATTAATAGGCTATCGGTCGGTAAGCGTTGGCCGGTAAAACAGTCGATTAATAGGCTATCGGTCGGTAAAGTGTTAAGAAACCTTCACATCGCGGGATTTATGATATAGACTTGACTTCTGCGCTATTTTTGAGGATTCGAGATATTTTACTTGGCAAATTACGTTAAAATCATTGAGAAAACTCCAAATTTCACGTGTTCATTTGATGGCTTTAGCTAAGATGTAAGTGAACGACAATAATATCTCTCGAAATTTTCATCGATAAGAGACTCGTTCAATAAGTCCTTAGAAAATTCAAGATTTGTCGTTCGTAGCATTGAAAATGGTTTGTTTTTAGTAAGAATCATAACTAGACCGCGGATGTTTATGCTTTTATGGGTTGATTAATCGGCTAACGGTCGGTAAACGTCGATAAAACAGTTGATTAATAGGCGATCGGTCGGTAAGCGTTGGCCGGTAAAACAGTTGATTAATAGGCTATCGGTCGGTAAGCGTTGGCCGGTAAAACAGTCGATTAATAGGCTATCGGTCGGTAAAGTGTTAAGAAACCTTCACATCGCGGGATTTATGATATAGACTTGGCTTCTGCGCTATTTTTGAGGATTCGAGATATTTTACTTGGCAGATTACGTTAAAATCATTTAGAAAACTCCAAATTTCACGTGTTCATTTGATGGCTCTGGCTAAGATGTAAGTGAACGACAATAAGATCTCTCGAAATTTTCATGAATGTTAGGTTGTGCAAGGCGAATGAAACACTCAAATTTTTAAGTAATTTCAATGTTCATATTTCGTCGATATAGACAATACCATTACAGGGAACGTTTCAGCCAAAAATCGTAAGGCGATTCGTCAATTCTGTCGCTCGATGGATAGAGACGTTACAGCAGATGTGCCGGGGATACTTATTCGACAGATGTGTCGATATTTCCCCATACAAAGGGCACGATATAGAGACATCCCGGGGTAATATCGTCAGAAAACGTTACGAGTCGTAAGGAAAGTCTCCAGTCGGTTTTGGGGGGTGGAAAACGTCGCATAAAATGTTAATCGGGGGTACATTTATAAAAAAAACAGAAAAAATAAAAGGTACATATACGAATTCAAATATCTAGGATTTAATATTGTATCTATTTGCATACGTAAAACTGATGTTGAAAATACACACGCTACCCTTAATAACTCACTGGACGTTCCATTCGTATTGGAAAATGCAAATTAAGGGACAAATACAATTTTTTGAAGCAATTTTATTATTTTCCATTGTTACGTTTATTCGTGTTAAGCTACTACTTCTCTAGACTCTTATTTTTTGAGCTCTACTTAATAAATATAGCATAAATAAGGAAACAAGTGATGGGTGAATGCATTTAAAATCAAGTAAAATCTGGTGGAACGAAATTAACGAACAAAAATTGTGAAAGGCAATTATCGAGAAAATTCCACCGTTAATTCAATTTTCAAACAAAGCTGATGGTCATAAAACGATAATTTTTAATTGTTTGTTGACATTTTGGTCAAATTCATGACACACCATATGAGTCACATTTACTTTCTAATGTAAAGAATGAATTTTAATAAATAAATGTTTTGCTTCACAACGTTAATTCATTCAACGTTTATTTCACATTCATTAAGTGCTCTGTGACTTGTGGACGTGAGTGTATATATTTACAGTGTTCAGTTTACGTAGATCATATTCGAGAAATTCAATTGCACTAGACACAGTAATTGAAAAGAAAGAAACATACTATTACACATAACTAGTGTGTTAAAGTTACTTTATGATAGCATAATTCATGAAATAAAAACGTATGATGTAATACGAAAGGAATTTATTTGAAAATCCTGATTTGATTTCCTAGTTCTAGTATGATATATGGTTCATCGATAGCAATATCGAAGTCAATTTTCATTCATAGCGCGTACCATTCGAAAACTATAGAAAAATCGCGAGTCTTCGATCGATCAAGTAAGAGTCTTCCCCTACCAGGCCACGTAACAGTCTAATTTACATATCGAAATACATAGATTCGAGCAAAGTGGACTTCGTGACAAAGAGAGCACTCGAAAAGTGGGTCAATTTTCCCTTTCTGATCGCCGACGAACCATAGCAGAAGCTGATCGGTCGGCTTTGTGTCGATTATCGAAGATATTCCGTCCCTTGGCGCCCCGGGATCGCCAATACAAAGATGAGCAAGAAAAAGGAAAATCCATTCAAAATCCAGACCTAACCCAGAGCTAACTCAGATCTAATCCAGACCTAACCCAGACCTAACTCAGATCTAATCCAGACCTAACCCAGAGCTAACTCAGATCTAATCCAGACCTAACCCAGAGTTAACTCAGATCTAATCCAGACCTAACCCAGACCTAACCCAGATCTAGGGTCTGGGTTAGGTCTGGGTTGGGTCTGGGTTATGTCTGGGTTAGGTCTGGATTAGATCTGAGTTAGGTATGGGTTAGGTCTGGATTAGATCTGAGTTAGCTCTGGGTTAGGTCTGGATTAGATCTGAGTTAGCTCTGGGTTAGGTCTGGGTTATGTCTGGGTTATGTCTGGGTTAGGTCTGGATTAGATCTGAGTTAGCTCTGGGTTAGGTCTGGATTAGATCTGAGTTAGCTCTGGGTTAGGTCTGGGTTAGGTCTGGGTTATGTCTGGGTTAGGTCTGGATTAGATCTGAGTTAGCTCTGGGTTAGGTCTGGGTTATGTATGGGTTATGTCTGGGTTAGGTCTGGATTAGATCTGAGTTAGCTCTGGGTTAGGTCTGGATTAGATCTGAGTTAGCTCTGGGTTAGGTCTGGGTTAGGTCTGGATTAGATCTGAATTAGATCTGGGTTAGGTCTGGGTTAGGTCTGGTTTAGATCTGGGTTAGGTCTAGGTTAGGTCTGGGTTAGTTCTGGATTATTAACTAACCCAGACCTAACCCAGACCTAACCCAAATCAAATCCAGACCTAACCCAGACCTAACCCAGACCTAACCCAGACCTAAACCATATCTGACTTAGATCTAAACCAGACCTAACCCAGATCTAATTCAGATCTAACCCAGACCTAACCCAGACCTAACCCAGACCTAACCCAAATCAAATCCAGACCTAACCCAGACCTAACCCAGACCTAACCCAGACCTAACCCATACCTAACTCAGATCTAATCCAGACCTAACCCAGAGCTAACTCAGATCTAATCCAGACCTAACCCATACCTAACTCAGACCTAACCCAGACCAAAGAGTTAAATATAATAAATTGGGAAACACGAAGCTGTGAAATAGAATAAATTCTATTGCTTGATATTAATTAATAATTATTGCAAACGATAGGAATGAAAACTACAGAAAAATCGCGAGTCTTCGATCGATCAAGTTACAGTCTTCCCCTACCAGGCCACGTAACAGTCTAATTTACATATCGAAATACATAGATTCGAGCAAAGTGGACTTCGTGACAAAGAGAGCACTCGAAAAGTGGGTCAATTTTCCCTTTCTGATCGCCGACGAACCATAGCAGAAGCTGATCGGTCGGCTTTGTGTCGATTATCGAAGATATTCCGTCCCTTGACGCCCCGGAATCGCCAATACAAAGAAGAGCAAGAAAAAGGAAAAGTCTCGATTCATTTCGATACCTCCACCCCTCGGTTTTCATCTCGATTTACTATGAAAGAGATCCCCGCGCTCCTACTTCGCATGTTTCTTCTATGTTCCACGCTTAATATTTCTTTCGTGGTTCCATGTTACCTTTCGACTCGTAATTTCAGTCAAATTATTTACCAATTAACACTGAAACTACCGACAATTACAGTGAATCTATTTATACAAATTTAATTAGGTGCACAAAGTACAAATAAAACCTTCAAATTCATTAATGGCGTCTAGGTTACAAATATCGTCGATTTCTTAGAAAAAATGGTACTTTTACTGTTATTAATCGATCTATTATCGAAAAATAAAATCTGGGGAACCGTGAACCTTTAAAAACTTTTAGATGGGGGTTGTATTGAGTACCTCACCCTGAAACTTTTATTGGAAAAAACAAATTTCATCGTATTCTTTTCGGATTTAATTATCTAATACAGAAAGAAGGATAGCTGGGGCGAGGATATGTTCGATTAAATAGGGGGGGAGATCAATAGCGAGGGAATGAATGGAGAATTTTGTGGAAGGGATATTTTCAGACCCTTCTCGAAGAATTCGTTAGGGTTCCTCCGGTTTGTATTGTACATTCGCATACTTGCACACCGGTGTTCCGTGAGCGTCGGAATTCACGGTCCCTCCACCCTTGAAATGGCCACTCTGAAATTTTATTCGCCGTCCAATGGCGGGGGAAACGTGCGATTCTACGCACGAAGTTCGTATGAAATTGCAAAAATTGATCTTTCAAATCGAGCAATTGGATGCACTTGCATCGAATCGTGATGCAACAGTTACTTTTAAAAAATAACGTAGAGAATATTAAAAATTGAGGACACTGAGAATGGTCCAACCAATTGTGTTCACCATTTTTTTTTAGTTTCTTGGTTACCCAATTTTTCTACAAAAAATTCACAAGTTTTGCCTCTTTTTCATCTTTGGGAAGGATCGAGAATCGCTTCATTATCTTTTGTGTTTTTCATAGATATGAAATTTGAGAATTCTTTTTATATTTAGCAGTATGTGCCCTGAAGCTGTACAAAGAATTGTGAGTAGAATTGGTTGATTAAAATTGAAAAAAGAGCACGTTAAATAAATAAACAGTGTTGCATGCAAGTCTTTGGAGACAAAGGATCTATCTCCGTCGTATATTCAACCAGAACGTTGGATCGGGGAAGTAATATGATCGAATTTACGAGAATAGCGGGGGGGGAAAAACGAGGAAACGAATCTCGAATACACCGAATAAAAGAGGGTAGTCTGGGAGAAAGACAGGAACCATAAACCACATTGCAATAACCAAAGAAGAAAACCGCCAAAGATTGAGAGAGCAGAGTTTAGATTGAATTGATAAAACGTGACAAGAATGATATGGGATAACATAAACGTGAGAAAACTGAATAACTTCGAGGAACAACACGACGATTAGAACTCTGGCATTCGAGGAAGATCAGTATGTATGGAACAACAGTTGTTGATTAGACTTTTAATCGGCGTTGAAGATGAAACAGAAGTTTAACGATGTATTTGCGCGTGGGTAAGACTCTGGTAAGAGAATAGAAGAGGATTCGTGTATGACCGTGAACGTTGGACGTGAAATAAGCGCGTTTCAATTTCTCCTACGAAAGCACATTTCAAAACTATGCTTGTCTGGGAAATTAACTGCGTATGAAAGCGCCGCGCAACTAAGATAGTTATAGCTGACGTAATCTGATCGAGCCCGGCTTTAACGCTAAACCAGATAATTAATTAATTACCAACATTTCGCTCTAATTGCTGGCGGGACGGAAACAAGTTTATGCATAGTTTCTATTAATTCCCGCGTGTATGTGTAAAAATATCATCTGTAAACTAAATTAATCCATATAGAAACTACTGATTACTTGGTTCACTCGAGAATTGCATCAAATATTATAACAGTGAAATAATTAATTTAGTGTTTTAACTTAATGATTTTAATCACTAAGGAGCATCAAGAAAATTAATGTCAATGTATATATAATATGCATGAAAGTATAGATGATATATGCAAAGCAATCGATGAAAATTTTTTACATAATTTAGAGCTAATGGAAGAGAAAATTAATGTCAATGTATGGGTTAGGTCTGGGTTAGGTCTGGGTTAGGTCTGAATTAGATCTGGGTTAGGTCTGGTTTAGATCTAAGTCAGATATGGGTTAGGTCTGGGTTAGGTCTGGGTTAGGTCTGGATTTGATTTGGGTTAGGTCTGGGTTAGGTCTGGATTTGATTTGGGTTAGGTCTGGGTTAGGTCTGGATTTGATTTGGGTTAGGTCTGGGTTAGGTCTGGGTTAGATCTGGGTTAGGTCTGGTTTAGATCTAAGTCAGATATGGGTTAGGTCTGGGTTAGGTCTGGGTTAGGTCTGGATTTGATTTGGGTTAGGTCTGGGTTAGGTCTGGATTTGATTTGGGTTAGGTCTGGTTTAGGTCTGGATTTGATTTGGGTTAGGTCTGGGTTAGGTCTGGATTTGATTTGGGTTAGGTCTGGTTTAGGTCTGGATTTGATTTGGGTTAGGTCTGGGTTAGGTCTGGATTTGATTTGGGTTAGGTCTGGGTTAGGTCTGGGTTAGTTAATAATCCAGAACTAACCCAGACCTAACCCAGACCTAACCCAGACCTAACCCAGACCTAACCCAGACCTAACCTAGATCTAATTCAGATTTAATCCAGACCTAACCCAGACCTAACCCAGACCTAACCCAGACCTAACCCAGACCTAACCCAGACCTAACCCAGACCTAAACCAGACCTAACCCAGACCTAACCCAGACCTAACCCAGACCTAACCCAGACCTAACCCAGACCTAACCCAGACCTAAACCAGACCTAACCCAGATCTAACCCAGACCTAAACCAGACCTAACCCAGATCTAATTCAGACCTAACCCAGACCTAACCCAGACCTAACCCAGACCTATGTATATAAAATGCATGAAAGTATAGATGATATATGCACTAAGGAGCATCATTCTTCTTTTTATCATTTAAATTATTTACAGACAGGACAATTATTGCTCTATCTCTATTCATCTCATTTATATATATATATATATATATATATATATATATATATATATATTGTTTCTTTGCAAATTAATATATTATTTTGCATCTAATCTTTTTTGGAAAAAGTTTGAGATTTGATTGAATCCTCTTCTTTACGTGAATGTTTAGCCTCATTTACTCTGGTACTCGAGAATTAATTAGACTGTGATGTAAATGGATTGTTAATGTAAACGATAGAGATTCTTTTGTTTAAATCATTGCATTTAATCTAATAATTAATGTAGTGTATTGTGTATTTTTTTCTGTTTTATAGGACTTAAATTGTTCTCTCATTTAGCAGTACAATATATGTACATATACAAATGCTCCATTGTGCAGTCGTTAGTGAAACAAATAATCTGAAAGGTCTCCAGCAATTGTCATAACATTCCACTGTTCATTAAAAGTTTATTACGAATTCTTTGTTTTTGGGGAAATAAAATGGTTTCCCCTGTCAGCTTACAATGTTATTATTCGAATCAATTTTAATTTCCACCGAAGAAATTTATATTGTAGCATAATTTCTGCGTTGCTGGATTGAGAACAAGTTCACCACTGAATACCAAGCACATATTTTTATTTTTTTGGATTATTTTAGCAACACAAAATTCTATATCATCCTCAAGAGTAAAAGAGATATTTGGTTTCGTTAGAATAGAATGTAACGAAAAGTATCCATAAAACATAAAAAATTAAATTACTTAATTCATCAGAACTCTTCGTTTGTTCTCTTTCTTGTCTCAGAACGATCTCGAAAGACAAAAGCCAGACTAGAACTTTGCTTTCGTAGAGTGGCGCGTTCGTTCGAAACTTTTTAAGGTTTCCCCCCCCGGAAGAAAGTGACAGAAAGATCCAGGAATGTCCGTGAAGTATGAATCCCGGCGGTGTTGCGTGAATTATCAGTTAGGGGGTAGACAGAAGGGAAGAATGACGGGGAAAGGTTAAGCTGTCGCTTGGCGGACGAGGCTAATGAAAGCTTAGCCCTGTAATACAATCTGACGGGAGGCCAAGCTAGCCATCTGACGTGATAGGTCAGTTCAGGCTGGCCTGAGTTCGCCGGGAAGACAAGTGGATTAGCCGGGGCAACGTGGACGGCGGCCATATAACGTACGATCTTCGACTTCCCTTTTGGTTTTGTTGTGCTCCTTCCGACGATGAATGTCGACCTGTGCTACCTGGCGTTCGCCGTTGTCGATGTCATGTACGATTTGTCTACCCCTCCTTCGAAACGTAATTTCGACGTACAGACGTGGAAATCAGAGTGACAACGACGCGGTTGTATCAGTGAGAAACTGTTCAAGGCGATTCACAGGGTTGGTCACTGACATATTATCGAGACGTTTCGATTTCTTTGTAGTTTCAATAGAGTGATATTGCTCTTTTCAGAATGATTTGATATTGTTTGATTTTTTGATAAGTTACTAACGAAGCCTCAGTTAGGGAATTGCTATTCTTGATTTTCGTCTTATTTTAGGTATTCAAATTCTTTGTGGAAAAGATAGATCTGATCGTATTTGTTCCATTCCTTGAATTTAGTTTCTTTTGATCTTTGATTGGAATTGAAGCTATGCGTTTCAAAACATCATTTCGAGAGAAACATAGTTTTTTTTGTATATCTTCTTCAATATTTCTCAGTAATTATTTTTACTCTTCTAGTATAGCTTATATTTTAAACGTAGTTAACCAGTTTTCGTGTACAAAGCGTTGTATATTGGAGACTTCTGTTAATATACAACTTTGGAAAATGTATTTCTAAAATAAATTTATTTATCGTCTCAAGTATAGACATTCAGAAAATTTTTCAAATCATTCTGATAAAATTATTCTCGGTTGTAGAGGTCAATTGCAATCAATTTTGGTCATTAGACCTACCCTCGAAATCCTACCCATTTTCTAGAAAAAAATTCAAGAAGATGCCTAAATTTTTGACAAAATTAAAATTCTTCAAATCATTCTGAAAAAATTATTTTTGGTTGTGGGGGTCAATTGCAATAAATTTTAGTCATTAGACCTACCCTCGAAATTCTACCCATTTTCTAGAAAAAAATTCGGGAAAGTGTGAAATTTTTCGACAAAATAAAAAGTTTCCAAATCATTTTAAAAAAATTATTTTCGATTATGGGGGACAATTGCAATCAATTTTGGTCATTAGACGTATCCTCGAAATCCTACGCATTCTCAAGAAAAAAATTCAAGAATATTCCTAAATTTTTGTATGAAAAAGAAAAATTTCAAATCGATTTGGAAAAATTATTTTCGGTTTCAGGACTCGATTACAATTATTTTTGGTCATTACACATACCCCCGAAATCCTACCCATTTACTAGAAAAAAATTCGGGATTGTGTGAAATTTTTCGACGAAATTAAAAAATTTGGAATCATTCTGAAAAAATTATTTTCTGTTTCAGGGCTCGATTACAATTATTTTTGGTCATTATAAATACCCCCCAAAATCCTACGCATTCTCAAGAAAAAAATTCAAGAAAATTCCTAAATTTTTGTATGAAAAAGAAAAATTTCAAATCGTTTTGGAAAAATTGTTTTTGGTTATGGGGATCAATTGCAATCAATTTTGGTCATTAGGCCTACCCTCGAAATCCTACCCATTTCCTAGAAAAAAATTCGAGAAGATGCCTACATTTTTCGACGAATAAGAAAAGTTTCAAATCGTTTTGGAAAAATTATGTTCGGTTGCTGGGGGCAATCACAATCATTTTTGGTGAATAGACATTCCCCCAAAATCCTGCGCATTTTAGAGAAAAAAATTCGAGAATGTATGAAATTTTTCGATGGGAAAAAAAATGTCAAATCGTTTTGGAAAAATTATTTTCGGTTGCGGGGGTCAATCACAGTCATTTTTGGTGAACAGACATACCCCCGAAATCCTGCGCATTTTCTAGAAAAAAATTCGAGTAGGTGGTCAAATTGCCGTTCGACAGCCACAACTTTAAACGTTAATAACTTTTTAACGAAGCCTCCATCAACAAATTGATATTCTTGATTTTCGTCCTATTTTGACCTCTAGAATCTCCCATTACAATTTTTCCCAAGGATAGTCCAATTTAGGGGTAAAAATTTAACCAATATTGCATTGCAATTACATGTTTAAGCTTTATTGTAAAATAAACATTAACAATCGATGTAAACCCAAATTAGGTTTAAACAAAAAGTCAAACAATTACAGAGAGACTGAACTAAGTGAACTCTATCAATAATTACTAATTAATACGCACCACAAAATCTCTTTACTTAACTTAATTTTCTTGTCTTGCAATAACATATCAACTGAGTGTCCACTAATTTCTATCTCTCTAAAATTGATTAATTTTTTATTTAAACTTAATATCAATATTTATTTTAAATGTCATTTAAATAATCTATATACTGTAACAATAAATATTAAATAAAACTCAAACATGTAATTGCAATATTGGTCAAATTTCATTGATATTCATTTTCATCATCTATCCTCGCATTACGAATAAAAAAACTAAATATTCTACAATGAAAATTAAATATAATATAATTCAATCATACAACCCACAACCCTACAATTCCAACAGAATCACAAAAATGATCTAACATTTCCACCAGAAAACTCTGCTGCATGGAATAATGTTATCAGAAACGTAGTCGCTAATGATTCCCAAAGTCCTCGTGAGAGAATGTTAAAAATGTTCTCGGCGTTGTCGCGTCGCAGAACGGCGCCAACTTGTTTTTCGTCGACTGAACACGCATTATAATTTCTGCCCTTCGAGGGGGAGGGAGGGGGGATACTTACCGTCTTTTCTCGTGACGACACGCGGCATGCGTACACCGACCCTCTACACGCGGTTACTTAATTCTACCCGACACGGCACGTCGTTTTTCCCCGAAGCGTTTACACGTCGCGATCAATGCGCCGCGTGCAGAGCCCGGAATTCCGTGTTCGAAAGTCGTGTTTCTTTGTACGACAGGGCCTGCCCATTTCTACTTATGTGTATCAAGTCCGCGAAGTGCTTCCTTTTTTAAATGCGGCATCGCATGCAATTCGTACGAGGCCGGTTGATTTATCGATCGCCATAGATCGCCGGGCTCGATTCGTGCATTGAAATTGATATGCTCGACGGTGCCTTTTTCTTTCACATTGGCACACGATCACAGTGGAGCGACGAGGACCGTGGCGGGCGGGAGAGAATAGTCGCGAAGCTGGCAGAAATACATTTCTGTTTCTAGCCTGCACTGCTATTATGTGCCGTCTACCTCGATGTTAGGCTATAATTGTAACATTAGATGGAAAGAAATCGGATGAGATCGACCGATATGCCCGAGTATGTCGGATAGTAGTTGTTGCGTTCAATGTATTTTTTGCAGTGCATTTCTCTTGGGGCTCTAGAGCCTTATTACCATTTTCGTGTCACTCCCAACAGTATCAACAGACTATAGAAACGAACACAAGAGGCCGGAAATACTTCCTTTGTTTCGACGAAATTACAAAATTTAAAATCATTCTAAAAAAAATTATGTACGGTTGCGGGGGTCAATTACGATCAATTTTGGTTATTAGACCTACCCTCGAAATTCTACCCGTTTTCCAGAAAAAAATTCGGGAAGGTGTGAAATTTTTCGACAAAATTAAAAAATTTCAAATCGTTCTAAAAAAATTATGTTCGTATACGAGGGACAATTGGAACCAATTTTGGTCATCAGACCTACCCTCGAAATCCTACGCATTTTCAAGAAAAAAATTCAAGAAGATGCCTAAAATTATCAACGAAAAAGAAAAATTTCAAATCGTTTTGAAAAAATTATGTTCGGTTGCGGGGGTCAATTACGATCAATTTTGGTTATTAGACCTACCCTCGAATTTCTACCCGTTTTCGAGAAAAAAATTCGGGAAGGTGTGAAATTTTTCGACAAAATTAAAAAATTTCAAATCGTTCTAAAAAAATTATGTTCGTATACGAGGGACAATTGGAACCAATTTTGGTCATCAGACCTACCCTCGAAATCCTACCCATTTTCTAGAAAAAAATTCGAGTAGGTGGTCAAATTGCAGTTCAACAGCCACAACTTTAAACGTTAATAACTTTTTAACGAAGTCTCATTCGAGAAATTGTTATTCTTGATTTTCGTCTTATTTTGGCCTCCAGAATCGCCCATTGCAATTTTTTATTTGTAATTAATTTTTTTAATTTTTTAATTGGTCTTGTTTCCAAGCTACATCAAAAATTCAATTTTTGTTAATTACAATGTTGTATCTAACGTATAATTTGATCCCTTGAATCGTTAAATTAAACAAATATGTAAAATATATGTAATATAAGAGAGAAAAATTTCTCGACAAAATTAAAAAATTTCTAATCGTTCTAAAAAAATTATGTTCAGTTGCGGGGGTTAATTACAATCATTTTTGGTAAATAGACCTACCCTCGAAATCCTACCAATTTTCTAGAAAAAAATTCGAGAAGGTATGAAATTTTTCGACGGAAAAAAAATTTTCAAATCGTTCTAAAAAAATTATATTTAGTTACAAAGGGAAATTATAATCATTTTTGGTCAATAGAGATACCCCCGAAATCTTACCCACTTTCTAGAAAAAAATTCGAGAAGGTATGAAATTTTTCGACGGGAAAAAAATTTTCAAATCGTTCTAAAAAAATTATCTTGGATTGAGGGGGTTAATTACAATCATTTTTTGTCAATATACATACCTCCGAAATCCTTCTCACTTTCGAGAAAAAAATTCAGGAAGGTGGACAAATTTTTTGGGAAAATTTAAAAATTTCAAATTCTTCTGGGAAAATTATTGTCGATTGAGGGGGTCAATTACAATCAATTTTGGTCATTAGACCTACCCCCGAAATCCCACTCACTTTCGAGAAAATAATTCTTTACTGAAAATATACCAAATAATACTTTATTTAATTTGAATTATACAAATTTCACATGTACAATAAATCGTTAAAAGATGACAAACACGGGGCAACAAATTTCATAAATCAATTTATCTCTTTTGATTTCAAAATTAAGAGTAGAAGCAACTGGAATCATTGTTATCAAACTAAATAATTAGTTTGCACTTAGCTGGCGTATAATTTGAGGATAGAAAAGAATCCGTCGATCTTTGTATGACCAATCGATCATTGATCCGTAGACTGTGTAACACTCGCACACAGAGCGTTATTTGTAGTCGAGAGTGCTCAAACGCACAAAGTCCAGCGAACAAAGAGGGCGGGGAGGACCATTAAATCGCAGTTACTCTCTCGCGACGTTATCGGGAAAAGAAAGTCACGTGGTAGGGGCAAGGAGGAAGTCGGTGTAAGCCGATGGTTCGACCAGAACTAAAGTGATTTCTCAAATTCCTGAAAGGAGGATGATCGGTCGAACCCCACGTGAGCGAGCAAGGAGAAACGCGGGAGATATTTACGAGCTCGGAATGGGCTGGTTTGCAAGTAAAATCGTCTCCGCGGAGTCGCGGCCGCTGACAACGTTTGGCTCGATGTCGGCTAGAGGGTGGATAGGTTATAATTGGTTTTATCTGACTATAGCCCGAGGTGGCTGTAATGGAAACGATTGGCTGACACGCGATCTAGCTACTTTCGGCGAAAGGAACCAGAAGCAGCAACAGCCACAGCGACGGCCACCTTTGGCAGCCAGTTGGTCTGCACGATATTACTATTTGCACAAAATTACCACCCCCCCCCGAGATTGCCGTACTTACGAACACCCCCAGTCTCGATCGGTCGCGTTGTTGCGAATAATCGCGTGCGTGATTCCGCGAACACCGGGCTCACCCCTCGTGGTTCCTTCTTTATTCTGCTTTCTGCTTTATTTATTTCTCCTCTTCTCGATCCAGCAATAACAGGAACGATTCCGTGCAAATCATATACGGAGATAAATTTAATGAATTTCGAGAACACCCGATTGAAACGAACAATACTTGCTCGAGGATATACAGGGGAGTCTTGGAAATTAAGTGGGCAGGTAAAGGAAATAAGTGTCTTCTGAAAAGTTTCGAGTCTAACACAAAAACAAGCATTTTTTCGGTTAAATATAGTTTTATTCTTCGACATAGTTTCCTCTTTACACATTACCGACCGATATTAATCGACTGTTTTACCGACCAACGCTTACCGACCGATAAAACAGTTGATTAATAGGCTATCGGTCGGTAAGCGTTGGCCGGTAAAACAGTCGATTAATAGGCTATCGGTCGGTAATGTGTTAATACACTTCTTCCAGCGATCCTTTAACCCTTTTAACCCTTTCAAATAGTAGTTGGTGTCTTCCACTGCAAAGTAGGCATTTACGTTTGCGATGTTCTCCTCGTTCGATGGAAATTTTCGTCTCCCAAGCGATATTTGAAGCTCAGGGAAGAGGATCTGGGCACTTTTTTTCTATTATACAGTAGCTTAATTTATCTCAATTTGATTTGAGAATTCTTTTTTTGACTGACATTCTCCATAACGTAGAATAAACAATATCTTCAAAGCAGATTGGCAAAGAAGAGAGATCTAATTAATATAATGCAATTACTAGGGCCACGACAATATGGTAATTGTCACTTAACACTTTACCGACCGATAGCCTATTAATCGACTGTTTTACCGGCCAACGCTTACCGACCGATAGCCTATCAATCAACTGTTTTATCGGTCGATCGCTACCGGTCGGTAAAGTGTTAAAAATTGAGTTTTCTCTATTATTAAATACCTTTCTTACATACTATAAAACTACTTCATTTTCATTGTATATCATTTGAAGATATTGCTATAATCAATTTGTAATATCCACTTAAAAATTGAATTTTCTCTATTATTATGCATTTGCGTTATTAAATGTATACAGAATGTGTACGATGAGGAAATTGCAGTAAATTTCGGTGGAAGACTAGGTCGTGACGTTAAACGGATAAACAGAAAATGGTACAGATACGTAAATGAAATTCGAAGTATACGAAAATTACAATATAACGACGGATTAAACGTTCCACGAATGGTATACCTTGATATTCTACGAACCATCCGAACTAATCTGCATATTATGAAACTCTACGCCGCGGCGAGGTACAAATTGAATGATCCACGGCCTGTGGAACTTGCGAGGGGACATATCTCTGGGTTTCTCCAGTGCCTAAAATTCACTTAGTGCGCGGAAATTGTCCAAAGACAATTTCTAGCTAGCAAAGGAATCGCTTAGCATACAGCATCAACGCAATGCATACGATAATTATTGTCGCGACAAGAGATTTATGCATCTCGAAAAATTCATTATCAAAATTCGCTGTTACAGTCGTAATCAATTTTTTTTGACGATCATATGAAATACTTTAAATACTATCAAATTGAGGGTAATTTTACATGGAAAAGTAAGTTTCTTAAATATTAATTTTTTCAATATTATAATTTTAAATATGTGTCATGTATGGGTACAGTTAACTCATAGATAATGATTTCGTGAATGTTAGTGCGCATCTTTCGTATTACGAGTAGATAAACACCTAAATAATTTTATATTGAACTAAACTTGAAATAAGATCGCGAGGGGTTAAAAAAGTAAGAGACTTTTAGTAAGAAACAATAGAATAATCGTTGAGAAATTGTTATTATTTAACAAAAATATTACAGTTGCTAATACCTCAGTATTTTGTTAGGTCGTATTCTTCGTTTTTTATTCACTTTTTTTCCATAGAATATAGTACAGTACTAAACTTTGCAGGACACTCTGTATATCCTACGTTAATTAACGAAACGCTACGTATCCGAGTTTATCTAATTACAACATTGTAGAATCACTTTCCATTTCTAATCTCGGCGAAGTCGCGTGCAAGCATCGTACGAAACAAGGGTCACGTGGCGGATCAAAATTAGGGTGGATGAGAGATAATGCTCGTGGCTGCCTAGAAGACGTGATGGATGGCGATTTTGTCCATCCGTCCATCAAAGAAGTAGGTCTCTCCTGCTTTCCCGATCCCATCTATCACGGGATAAGAAAGCAACGAAACGCCTTCCTCCCTTGAATATTCAAAGGGATCGCAAAACAACGAGAAAAGTCGAACTTTTAATCCTTCGCCGCGTGACCAGCATCTAACTTTCATCGTATTCAGATTGGTCAGCCCGGTTAAGCACCGGGCGTATTAACACTTTACCGACCGGTAACGGTTGATAAATCGGCTAACGGTCGGTAAGCGTTGGCCGGTAAAACAGTTGATTGATAGGCTCTCAGCCGGTAAGCGTTGGTCGGTAAAACAGTCGATTAATAGGCTATCGGTCGGTAATGTGTTATGAAAGTGGGTTATTCGATTGCAACAAAGCTCAGTGGGACCCAAAGTAACTGTTTTTAAGATCTCTGAATGTTAAAAGAGGCGCTCAGAAACATTTTCTGTTTGCAAACGGAGTTTCCATCCTAATTGGATTGCCTTGGCACATCTATGTTTTGCACTATACTCATTTAACTCTGAACTTTCTCCAGATGTTAGATCATTTGTGGTTCGTCCAATGTTCCTGAACACCACTGGTTTGTTTTAAAAACACTCGTCTATAAAGAAACCTGAATTATCCAGTAGAACGCATAATTAATTACCCATGGACCAACCAAACTGAGACTTCAGAATCATCATCAGCTACCATCGACAATAAATCGCGTTAATTCGATCGAGAAGTTGTATTCACCGATTAAAATTTTCTTTTTCTCAGTTTTGATTCAATTTGTGTGAAATCCAATTTTCCACTAGAAAGGTATTCAGTAAAGTCTCCAATAAAGTTCGAGCGAACCCACTTAGAAAAGTCGATACTTGAGATATAAACAGAGCGAAACTTAATCGATGTTCATCCCCATAGCCGCGAACATCTTTCGATGAAATACCGTAATACGGGGCTTATCGTTCGCCTGTTCAAACGATACGTCGCATTATACGGGATAATGACGGGAGAAATATGGTTATTTTCGGTCCACCGTCGAACGTGCCCCCCAGGTTGCTAGTTTTTTCTATCTAAAGTATGCCATCTTTATTACCTTATCGCGCGCGGGGTGCTGCGTGTCAGACGCCAGTTTACGCCCGACGGATTCAGCCGTTGATACGGCTCGTAACAGCAATAATTAGCTGTTTCTTTTTCAATTTTAATAAGCCGCTAATCAGCAGTGCGCGAGGGACGAATCCACCGGGAATATCCATTCTGCATTATTAATGCGGCGATATGGTTATCAGAGATAAGAAATTGAACTTTATTTGTATGCCGTCGCCTAGTGTTTATTTTTGGCGATGTATCTAGAGAATATGTGTTTCATGGTCGAGAGAGTGGGCGACCAAACGTTGTGTCTAACAAGTAGTACGAATCAAGGATCGAGAGAGAATATTAACACATTACCGACCGATATTAATCGACTGTTTTACCGACCAACGCTTACCGACCGATAGCGTACTAATCGACTGTTTTACCGACCAACGCTTATCGACCGATTAATCAACCGCTACCGGTCGGTAAAGTGTTAAAACAAATGTCGAACGATAAGGAAGCACCATATTACACAGACATAACTGATCACCTGGAAGACGTAAAAGGGGGATGGTCATCGATATGTACAACATCGGATACCATAAGTCTCGCTCATGGCGTGGAACCAAAGACACCATCGACTCTCTTCTTATCTGGACGAAGTCGATCGATTTCGAGTCACGGTCGCCGTAAATCTACACATGCACAGTGTATGTGTGTGTTCGCGTGACACAGTCTGCACTCGTACCAGTGTGTGTACGTGTGTGTGTGTGTGTGTGTGTGTGTGGTTTTACACTCGCCACGGTATTAATATTCAAGGCAGGTGTAACGGTTATTTTGTGCCCCGTTTTTATATTCGGTGGAATACGACGGGGAATATTCAATATATTATTGTCAGGCGTCGTGCCTGCCTGTCTCAATATTTTATTGAAACATATATCGTAATATCGCCCCGGTGCGTGCAGACAGGGATCCGGAATTCGGATACATTTCGCGGGAATTCTTTGCAGAAACGCCTCCTGCGGTGTCTTGCCAGATATCGCGGATAAATATTCGATTGGAAATAGGTGGTGGAATAAATAAAACGATTTAAACAATATAACTTTTACTAAGCTTTATTTGAAACACTTGGAAGGCACGTCTTTACGCATTGAAAGAAACATACAGAATGTGAAATCCTATACTTTGTCTAAACAAGTCAAGGAAGGGGCACAGCTGCACCCTCTTGACTCGTATCCTTAAACGCAACATACGCGTCGATGGTTTTTGTTACGTAAAGAAAATTTTCTCTTTTAGAAGAGAAAAACCAGCATATTCCGTGATTCCGCCATCGATGAGAATTAATTAACATTGTTATTATTACGCCTCCGTTGTGCACATCATAGTTATTGTTTAATTAGAAGGCTACGATTCTAACCCAATTTCAAATAACATATGTATATACATATGCCAGTAAATACGATTTACTCAAAATTGAAAGTATACTAACGAGAGATTTATCACTACTTCCAATGGCTGATTATGCCGAAAGCAACGCGTCCCCCTTTTTAAAAATCACTCGATTTCTTAATCAGCATCGCGCATTTAGATAAGAAACAACAATGAATACGTAAGTCGCACGATACTTTGGCGTGCAATAAATTATTTATAATAAATCCCGGTTCATGTTTCCCTGGGCGTACGGTACACACTCGACGCGGAATACTAATTTTTACGGTATAAAAATTAGCAGATAGCGGCCGGTGATTACGTGTCACGTGTGCATAAAATCCGAGGCGAGATTTATTACGGGGTACGGAGGCGCGCCATGGACGGTACCAGAGCCTATTTCCCCATGAATTCCCCGGACCGTGCACGCACACGGCGCCGGGAAACGCCGAAATGGCAGTATGCTAAAAAACGCTGACACCGACAACTAAAATCCGAGCACACGGCGACGTCTCTCTGCCTCTGCCTTCCAATTCCTCACTGTTTCCACCGTTTTTCGCAACTATGTCTCGCCCTGCGCGAAACTACCCATCTTTCTCCTTTACCCAACCCCCCCATTTCGAGCGTGACACCCTCTATTTCATAGCGTTTCCTTCCCTTGCAGTTTCTCGGCCTCGTCTCTTAACGATCTCGCGATTCGAATTGCGCGCCATTTTAGAATTCTCGTCGACGGTGCAATGGCGCCAAGTTGCAAGATCTTGGAGACCTCGAAATAATTCTGTCGTTGAACTTCGATCTCAATAGAGCAACAATTTTAGCAGAAACGTGCCATGTGGGCGCCATCTTGTCGAAAGACGCGAGCTCTTATCTTATGGAAAATGGCCCCCCGGGGTTAAATTAGCTGAATTTTTTATGTGATTTGGTTCACTATGACTTGATGAAAAGTTCCAATGGATGCAAGCTTCTAAATTGAACAGTTTTCGAGATACAGGGGGATCAAAAGTCAATAATAGTGCGCCTTATTTAGGCTATAGACCATATTTGAGCATTGAGTGTACACTGCCCATTTATTTGACCCCTTAACACTCAATAGTAGCATTGTGGACCCTTAAATATTACCCCTTGACCCTCTATTTCATAGCGTTTCCTTCCCTTGCAGTTTCTCGGCCTCGTCTCTTAACGATCTCGCGATTCGAATTGCGCGCCATTTTAGAATTCTCGTCGTCGGTGCAATGGCGCCAAGTTGCAAACTCTTGGTGACCACGAAATAATTCTGTCGTTGAACTTCGATCTCAATAGAGCAACAATTTTAGCAGAAACGTGCCATGTGGGCGCCATCTTGTCGAAAGACGCGAGCTCCTATCTTATGGAAAATGGCCCCCCGGGGTTAAATTAGCTGAATTTTTTATGTGATTTGGTTCACTATGACTTGATGAAAAGTTCCAATGGATGCAAGACTCTAAATTGAACAGTTTTCGAGATACAGGGGGATCAAAAGTCAATAATAGTGCGCCTTATTTAGGCTATAGACCATATTTGAGCATTGAGTGTACACTGTCCATTTATTTGACCCCTCAAAACTCAATAGCAGCATTGTGGGCCCTTAAATATTACCCCTTGACCCTCTATTTCATAGCGTTTCCTTCCCTTGCAGTTTCTCGGCCTCGTCTCTTAACGATCTCGCGATTCGAATTGCGCGCCATTTTAGAATTCTCGTCGTCGGTGCAATGGCGCCAAGTTGCAAACTCTTGGTGACCACGAAATAATTCTGTCGTTGAACTTCGATCTCAATGGAGCAACAATTTTAGCAGAAACGTGCCATGTGGGCGCCATCTTGTCGAAAGACGCGAGCTCCTATCTTATGGAAAATGGCCCCCCGGGGTTAAATTAGCTGAATTTTTTATGTGATTTGGTTCACTATGACTTGATGAAAAGTTCCAATGGATGCAAGACTCTAAATTGAACAGTTTTCGAGATACAGGGGGATCAAAAGTCAATAATAGTGCGCCTTATTTAGGCTATAAACCATATTTGAGCATTGAGTGTACACTGCCCATTTATTTGACCCCTCAAAACTCAATAGCAGCATTGTGGGCCCTTAAATATTACCCCTTGACCCTCTATTTCATAGCGTTTCCTTCCCTTGCAGTTTCTCGGCCTCGTCTCTTAACGATCTCGCGATTCGAATTGCGCGCCATTTTAGAATTCTCGTCGTCGGTGCAATGGCGCCAAGTTGCAAACTCTTGGTGACCACGAAATAATTCTGTCGTTGAACTTCGATCTCAATGGAGCAACAATTTTAGCAGAAACGTGCCATGTGGGCGCCATCTTGTCGAAAGACGCGAGCTCTTATCTTATGGAAAATGGCCCCCCGGGGTTAAATTAGCTGAATTTTTTATGTGATTTGGTTCACTATGACTTGATGAAAAGTTCCAATGGATGCAAGCTTCTAAATTGAACAGTTTTCGAGATACAGGGGGATCAAAAGTCAATAATAGTGCGCCTTATTTAGGCTATAGACCATATTTGAGCATTGAGTGTACACTGCCCATTTATTTGACCCCTTAACACTCAATAGTAGCATTGTGGACCCTTAAATATTACCCCTTGACCCTCTATTTCATAGCGTTTCCTTCCCTTGCAGTTTCTCGGCCTCGTCTCTTAACGATCTCGCGATTCGAATTGCGCGCCATTTTAGAATTCTCGTCGACGGTGCAATGGCGCCAAGTTGCAAACTCTTGGTGACCACGAAATAATTCTGTCGTTGAACTTCGATCTCAATGGAGCAACAATTTTAGCAGAAACGTGCCATGTGGGCGCCATCTTGTCGAAAGACGCGAGCTCCTATCTTATGGAAAATGGCCCCCCCGGGGTTAAATTAGCTGAATTTTTTATGTGATTTGGTTCACTATGACTTGATGAAAAGTTCCAATGGATGCAAGACTCTAAATTGAACAGTTTTCGAGATACAGGGGGATCAAAAGTCAATAATAGTGCGCCTTATTTAGGCTATAAACCATATTTGAGCATTGAGTGTACACTGCCCATTTATTTGACCCCTTAACACTCAATAGTAGCATTGTGGGCCCTTAAATATTACCCCTTGACCCTCTATTCCATAGCGTTTCCTTCCCTTGCAGTTTCTCGGCCTCGTCTCTTAACGATCTCGCGATTCGAATTGCGCGCCATTTTAGAATTCTCGTCGACGGTGCAATGGCGCCAAGTTGCAAACTCTTGGTGACCACGAAATAATTCTGTCGTTGAACTTCGATCTCAATGGAGCAACAATTTTAGCAGAAACGTGCCATGTGGGCGCCATCTTGTCGAAAGACGCGAGCTCCTATCTTATGGAAAATGGCCCCCCGGGGTTAAATTAGCTGAATTTTTTATGTGATTTGGTTCACTATGACTTGATGAAAAGTTCCAATGGATGCAAGCTTCTAAATTGAACAGTTTTCGAGATACAGGGGGATCAAAAGTCAATAATAAAATTACCCAGTGTGCACCACGAGAAGATTACATTGAAATAACTTCTTAACGAAGACTCACTCAACAAATTGATATTCTTGATTTTAGTCTTATTTTGTTCCCCAGAATCTCCCATTAAAATTTTTCCCAGATATGACCAAACACCCTGTATAACGTTATAGCATTAATAAGAATATTTGCCATTTTCGTTGCACAGTTTTATTTCATATTTCCATCAGATACTCCCGGAACATCAAGTAACTGACAGAGCGAGTTTGCTTATCCAAACAGAGATCAGGTCAAATAACGTTTGCTATCGTTCTTTGCAAAACATTAATCGTGCGTCGAAACCTGAACGTATCCTGTTATATAGAGTGTCCAAACTGTGTGTATAGTAAAGCTGTCCACTGCGGAAATTTATTTTACGTATTTTTATGACTTCCGTAAAAAATATGGATATTTGTGCACGGATGGAGTCTCTGGGGGGACAAAGGCGGGAGCGCGCGCGAGCTGCGAGGGAAACAAAATGGATGCATTCAGCATGTACTTAGACGTTCTTCCGGACGTTGCGATACAAGTAACTGCTACAGCTGCTTTACAGAAACTAACCCGCGCAGCTATTCACATTTCTAGCACTAAAATTTTCAGTTAGAAACTCGTGTCGTGAAAAGTACTTCGTGGAAAAGCAATTTCTCAATTTTCTTTATTAAAGAAACGTAAAAATATGGATAATTGTACTTGTGTTTTTCGATTAACGATGCAACAAATCCTAAAAATGCTAAAAAAACTTATAAATAAGTATTTTTCAGCGGTTCTTAATTTAGAAAATTTATCAGATTTATAGTAAGATAAGAACTTTAGCAATTCGATGCTAGGAGAAATTTTGGAGCTGTAATGAAATTTGGAAAAGAATGTAGATTTGAAACTTTTGAATTGATTAAAGGATTTTAATGTTTCGAAATTTCTTGATTGAGGCTTCGTTAAGAAGTTATTAAAAAATTTCAAATCGTTCTAAAAAAATTATTTTTGGTTGCAGGGGTCGATTATAATCATTTTTGGTCGACAGGCATACCCCCGAAATCCTACCCACTTTTGAGAAAAAAATTCCTTACCGAAAATATACTGTCTGACCATACCATTGATATATTCCCTGAAATTTCATGCGTATCTTTAAAACGTCATAACTCCTGAACGGATTGGACGATTTTAATGTTTAAAAATGCAAACGACGCGTATTTTAGTGGAGAATATGTGGGGATTCAAAAAATATTCGAAAAGTTATTCCTTGACACCGCAAAATGAGGAAAACTCCAATAAAAATGGTCCAATTTTCAAACAATCATAATTCCTACAATAGTAAATATATTTCATTGAAATTTTGGGGGTAAGTAGAATTCATGGATACCTACGAAAAAGTATTAAACAACTTTTCCGTACAGCGCCACGCAAATTTATTAAAAATGAAAAACTAATTTTAAGAAAAATCGACAGTGCTGAAATTGCTGAAATTTTTCGGTGAAATTGAAAAGCTTCAAATCATTATTTCATAATTTCTAGCACGTGTCTCGTGTATAATTTTCGGGGGTTTTTTTTTATTTATTGGTTTATTGGTCGTGGTTGTTACCGATCTTGTTAGCAGATAAAGGTTATAGTCTGACCGAGGAAAGGTTAACGCCGTGGCGGGTCGTTTGCTCTCTCAGAGAACGCCACAACAGCGTTTAAGGCAATTTACCGGGACGAACTTGGAAGTACAAAGTGTGGAATGCCTGCGCGAGATGCGGTAAAGTATGGACCCGGTTGCTTTCTCTTTGTAGAAAATTAGGCGCGCCTCTTACGTGCCCGGGACTTCCCCTTGATTTATAATCCTTGGAAGCATCGTCAGACGAGAATGTTTGTTAGTTAATTGCCGATCCGTAGGCGGAAATCTTCTTACGGTTTTCATAATTTACTTACACGGCCGGAAACTTGATATCGAGCATTATTCACGAATTTACTACGACTTCGGGGGTATGTATATTCACCAAAAATAATTATAATTGACCCCTAGGTAAAAATAATTTTTTCAAAACGATTTAAAATTCTTTTAATTTTGTCGATAAATTTCACACCTTCCCGATTTTTTTTCTAGAAAATGGGTAGAATTTCGAGGGTAGGTCTAATGACCAAAATTGATCGCAATTCACCCCCATAATCGAAAATAATTTTTCCAGAATGATTTGAAGCTTTTCAATTTTCAGGGGAACAGACACATGATGTGGTCAGGCATATTTTCAGTAATGAATTTTTTTCTCGAAAATGCGTAGGATGTCGAAGGTAGGTCTAATGACCAAAATTGATTGAAATTGACCCTCGCAACCGAATTAATTTTTCCAGAACGATTTGAAATGTTTTAATTTTTTCGAAAAATTTCATATATTCTCGAATTTTTTTCTCGAAAGTGGCTAGGAATTCGAGGGTATATCTAATAATCAAAAATTATTGTAATTGACTCCTGTAACTAAATATAATTTTTTCAGAACGATTTGAAATTTTTTAATTTCGCCGGAAAAATTTTCCAATCGAAACTTTAAACGTTAATGACTTTTTAACTTTATTTTCGTCTTATTTTTTGGCTCTAGAATCCCCCATTAAAATATTTCCCAAGAATGTTCGAACAGCCTCTATATATAGATTTCTATGGCTAACTATATATGCACCATATTTGATGCATTCGACTACAATCCTTTCAGGGAGGAGTCAGTTTTATAGGGTCAAAGTAGTTCATGGCTAGGAACTCCCAAAATAGAAAGAAAAAAAGTAGAAAAAATATAGGAATTGGGGGGATAAAAAACTGAAGTGAGTCGTCGATCTTGCGCACCGCTTGTCTTCGATTCCTTGAAGGCATCCGCGGACCAGGAGATGTCCCCGTAGGTACATAAAAGTCAGTTTACGATCGAATCACGCGGCCGAGCCGGCACGACCTACAATCAACGAAGACTCGTAAAAGTGCATCGATTTCCCCCCCTCGACGGTCACCGGTAAAAAGGGAAATGAGGGTTCAGCGAAGAAAGGAGGTTTACGTCACGGTAGATTGATTCCAAGTCGCCGGAGAAGTCGCCATTGGCCGGCCTGGTCCAACGAAATAGGATCCACCGTGCCCGCCAACCAACTGTCCACCTGCAGAATACTATTTCAAACTTATCGTCCTGTTCTTCAAAGACCAGCGGGTACATAACCCACGGAATGAGCTACTAAACATGCCGCGAGGTGGTACAGTCATTCGTTTCACTGGAGCCCTGACAAGCCAGGGAACACGAAACGTCAGCAAACATGTTAATACACGCAACCTTCTGACTCCTAAATCTGCCCGCCGAATTTCACTGGAAGCGTGTTCTTTTCGGGCAGGCTGACCTAGCACCTATGCTCGATGACATGGTTCCTGACCGTGGGAGAGAACAAATCACCAAAAACTCGTGTAGCCATCCTTTCATACTCATGGGCTGGTTCTGAATCTCCAATTATACTCCTTTCTATTATACATAGCTACCTCGCTCTTTGAAAGCTAGATACCAAAGAGTCCTTACCAGTTAGCTACCTAGGGAAAGATGATTCAGCAGGACGACAAAAGGGAGCACGATCTATCCGATTCCTAGTTTTGACGCTCGTTGGAATAGTTGCTTGGAAGATCTACGAGCTAAGTCCTACTGTTTGCTATCTTTTGGCGACCTGTTCTAAACGAAATCTACAATACTACTTTCTTTTACTGAAGAAGGTAGCTGCAATGCTTGCGAAACGATAGAACACACCTTTGAAAAGACATGACTTATATTAAGGAACTTCGAAAGCTAGCAAAGATTGAGGTAGCTAACTAGGAAGGGTGAGGTAGGTAGCAAAGATTGAGGTAGCTAGCTAGCAAGGAGTGAGGTTGGTAGCTGACTAGCAGTGAGGTAGCTAGCTTTCAATGAGTGAAGGTAGCTAACTAGCCAAGATTGAGGTAACTACTAGAATTGGCTTCCGGGTTGGAGCCGCGTTCAGAAGACGAGAGAGTCCGACGTTTCGCCAGCATTGCAGCTAGCTTCATCAGGGAATCAAATAATCTCTGATACTGAAGAAAGTATCAGAGGGGACCCTAACTTATACCTGTGCCCATCGTTGCGGATCAGTGCACCATCCAATAGTTTTTAATTGGGCAGCTGGAGAGCTCAAGATTGAGGTAGCTAACTAGCAAAGATTGAGGTAGCTAACTAGCAAAGATTGAGGTAGCTAGCTATCAAGGTATGAGCTAGCTAGCTTTCAATGAGTGAAGGTAGCTAACTAGCCAAGATTGAGGTAGCTAACTAGCAAAGATTGAGGTAGCTAGCTATCAAGGTATGAGCTAGCTAGCTTTCAATGAGTGAAGGTAGCTAACTAGCCAAGATTGAGGTAGCTAACTAGCAAAGATTGAGGTAGCTAGCTATCAAGGTATGAGCTAGCTAGCTTTCAATGAGTGAAGGTAGCTAACTAGCCAAGATTGAGGTAGCTAACTAGCAAAGATTGAGGTAGCTAGCTATCAAGGTATAAGCTAGCTAGCTTTCAAATAGTGAAGGTAGCTAGCCCAACAAAGATTCAGCTAGCTAGCTATCAAGGTATAAGCTAGCTAGCTTTCAAATAGTGAAGGTAGCTAGCCCAACAAAGATTGAGGTAGCTAACTATCAAAGATTCAGCTAGCTAGCTATCAAGGAATAAGCTAGCTAGCTTTCAAAGAGTGAAGGTAGCTAGCCCAACAAAGATTGAGATACCAAATGATGTAAAGCCCTCTGTTGGCGAGTGCCTGAGCGAGTGAAAGAAGAAATGCTGGACCTGGTGGTCCCTCCAAAGGCAAAAGTTCTCCCCTAGAAGTCTTCTAGACAACGAAACTGCAATTATAGCAACGCGAAACGTAAACTACGATTCGTTGGGTGGTATCTCCGTTCGATCTACCGCGAATGCACGAGACTACGTGGGCAGGAACGAACGTTGAACGTTGAACGTTGAACGTTGGTGGTTTCGAGAGATAAAAGTAATGAAGAACAGCAATTCTGTTGTTCCCGTTGAAATTGTACTCGATGGCAGCGCGCGGCGTGGAGAAGAAACGCTGATGCGGCCCCGCGCAGTCAGCAGCCGTAAAAAGAAAAGGGTTGTGCGGGGTTTTATGCTCGACCATAAGTGAAATGTGCATCCGCGGTCGAACTCTTGTTACATATGTAACGCGGGTAACTCTGTGAAGTGGGAGCCGTAGCTACGGATTTACACGTCCACGAAATCACTGACTCCTTTCCAACTATGGGAACCATCGCGTTACGCCTTTAGCCTAGTTCGCGAACAGTCGTGATCCTTTTGCAGGTTTATCGCCGGAATTTTAGAATTATACCGCGCTGAAACGCGAAACTTTACGATACAGGGACACGGGTGAATATTTTTTCGAGCTTTTTACGCGACGAGATAAACATTTCTTTTCGTACCCTCCACTCTGTGCACAACAGGGGGTAGTTAATGTCTCTTTATAATTACTAATGTGTACTATTAAAGTACTACTGTAATATTTTACTTATTGTTTTTAAACAATAGTCTTCAGTAAATTGTCATATGAATCTACTGTTGGGTACACTTCAATTTTAATAATTAATATCAACAAAAACGAAAAAAAATCGATCGAAAAAAAAAAATTTCAAATTGCTCTGGAAAAATTATTTTCGGTTGCGGGGGTCAATCGCAATCATTTTTGGTGAATAGACATACCCACGAAATCCTGCGCATTTTCGAGAAAAAAATTCGAGTAGGTGGTGAAATTGTCGTTCTGCAGCCACAACTTTAAACGTTAATAACGCCCCCTTTTTTCCTTTTCGCGCCTCTTACAATTTCACGTGTTTCAAACCACAGTGCCACAACGTCAATAAAACCTTCGATCCAGCTCACTATGTGGCGTCGCGACGTCGTTCTTCGGGAATTCGTCCCACCAGTGAAGGCTTGAGCCCTCGTGCGTAGTCCCGATGAAAATTCATGAACTAAATAACGGAATCTAGCGGGTTTCTTCCAACGCGGAACGTATTTCGGGGAGAGTGCACGGTAAATATCAGACCCTTTTAGTTCGGCAAACGCGTGTTAACAGAGCGCCGGCAGATAATCGAGAGGGACTTCCGGGGCGACCAATCCTCGCGGATAGGAGGAGGCGCGAACGTTTTCTCTGGCTGAAAGTCGTTTTACTTCATAATCGCCCTGTTACACGGGGGATCACCGTCGAGCACAGCGAATGTGTCTTTGAATACAAGAAGACTCGCGACTGGGAGGACCTAGGGGGGTAGCGAAGAGCGTAGGAATAGCGTAAGGGTACGAAAGAGAGAGAGCGAGAGCAGAGACAAGCGGGAAGATTGGCGAGTCGTGGCAGAGCCTTTCCTTCCTTCGACGTCTCCGCATTAAATATGTATGCCCGACTTGACTGCGTCCTGCGGGAAATGGAGATTTTATTACTCCGGTACAACCTAATGTCTCGTGCAAGTTTGAATTACCGTTGCACGAGGCTGAGTGCGCGCTTAAGCACCTAGCAAGCATTATTACCTGGAACGGTACAGAGGGTTCGAGGGTACGGATTAACCCTGCTCAGAGAGAAAAATTCTTTGGCTCTCGGAAATAAATAAGTTTCTCATGAGATCTCCATCTTGACGCTCGAGAAATGATTGCACTAAATATTCATTTTAGCCTAATATTATACTTGTATTTGAAGATGGTGCAAATGTTAGAAGGTAAATAAGGATAAGAGAATCAAATTGCTATTATAATTGCCACGCAAAGAAGAATATCACCGTCGAAACTATTAACTTGTGGCGTCGCTTCCCATGCTCGCCGCCAGAGGGCTCCGCGCTCTCACAAGCGCTCCACCGACCCCTCGATTCCTACGATTCTCACGAGATCGTAACCTCAGCGACACAGGACCATAGTCTTTCTTTCAAATGTTCCAAAAAATCCCGCCTCGACACCATTCGCGCCCAATATCCTTCTTTGGGGAGTAATTGAAAGGATCGATGGAGTCTTATTCGTCGAGTCGAAATGAATTTCGAATATTTTGACGCGATCGTTCGGGAAAGGACATATCAACGGACGTTGGAATGAAATAGCCGATAGATGGAGCGGCGATAGCTCTCATTATTCGATGGGAACACGTAAATGCGGCTGGAAAAGCCGCACGCGTCGCTGACAATGGGGGTCTCCCGCTTAACGCAAACAGCCGGCGCGTGTGTTATTAAGAGTCAAACTGTATAAAACTGACGACAATGACATCGACGATAGCGAGTACACGTTCATTATCTGCGTTCCGGCCGGGTTGACCCGCACTATCAGCGCCCGGGCACAGTCGGTTAATTCCGTGTTATCGAAATGCAATTTATGCGCCCGGGAATGCGATATCGTTTCACGTCAGCGGCCGTGTATCGTTTTCAGATCACCCGTATCGCGTGATTCTTTGGTCAGCGGGTCAGAAGAGACCTCCAATTAATTCGTTAATGAAATCTTCCGACGATAACCCAACATTGATACGCGGAAGGTGGAACCGCCCCGATAAGTGGCTTTCCATGAACCGGTAATGGAAAATTGACAGCCAGAAGATTTATAAATATTCCTCCATGTTGCTTTGGAGCTCGTAGTTTCGATTTAATTACTGTATCTATGTCTATAGTCCATTAACATGTGGCAGAGTGTGGTTGAGTGCAAAATAGAGGGCTCAATGGCGATAATTCCGGTATATTTGTAGCGATATGGACAGGTTAACATCGACACCGGCTGATGACAAGCTGGTGGTTGAGCTACCATGTTGCAATAATGATTTACAGGCTCATAATGGCGTTTTTTAGGAGTGATATCGTCCTGGTAGGCTACGAAGCAGTCCTTCGACGGAAGATTTGAAGAACGTTGAAACGGTTCCGCTAAAACGTTTCTATTAAGCTTACGTAAATGTGGCAGAGTGTGTTTGAGTGCAAAATTGAGGGCTCAATGGCGATAATTCCGGTATATTTGTAGCGATATGGACAGGTTAACATCGACACCAGCTGATGACAAGCTGGTGGTTGAGCTACCATGTTGCAATAATGATTTGCAGGCTCATAATGGCGTTTTTTAGGAGTGATATCGTCCTGGTAGGCTACGAAGCAGTCCTTCGACGGAAGATTTGAAGAATGTTGAAACGGTTCCGTTAAAACGTTTCTATTAAGCTTACGTAAATGTGGCAGAGTGTGTTTGAGTGCAAAATTGAGGGCTCAATGGCGATAATTCCGGTATATTTGTAGCGATATGGACAGGTTAACATCGACACCAGCTGATGACAAGCTGGTGGTTGAGCTACCATGTTGCAATAATGATTTGCAGGCTCATAATGGCGTTTTTTAGGAGTGATATCGTCCTGGTAGGCTACGAAGCAGTCCTTCGACGGAAGATTTGCAGAACGTTGAAACGGTTCCGCTAAAACGTTTCTATTAAGCTTACGTAAATGTGGCAGAGTGTGGTTGAGTGCAAAATTGAGGGCTCAATGGCGATAATTCCGGTATATTTGTAGCGATATGGACAGGTTAACATCGACACCGGCTGATGACAAGCTGGTGGTTGAGCTACCATGTTGCAATAATGATTTGCAGGCTCATAATGGCGTTTTTTAGGAGTGATATCGTCCTGGTAGGCTACGAAGCAGTCCTTCGACGGAAGATTTGAAGAACGTTGAAACGGTTCCGCTAAAACGTTTCTATTAAGCTTACGTAAATGTGGCAGAGTGTGGTTGAGTGCAAAATTGAGGGCTCAATGGCGATAATTCCGGTATATTTGTAGCGATATGGACAGGTTAACATCGACACCGGCTGATGACAAGCTGGTGGTTGAGCTACCATGTTGCAATAATGATTTACAGGCTCATAATGGCGTTTTTTAGGAGTGATATCGTCCTGGTAGGCTACGAAGCAGTCCTTCGACGGAAGATTTGAAGAACGTTGAAACGGTTCCGCTAAAACGTTTCTATTAAGCTTACGTAAATGTGGCAGAGTGTGGTTGAGTGCAAAATTGAGGGCTCAATGGCGATAATTCCGGTATATTTGTAGCGATATGGACAGGTTAACATCGACACCGGCTGATGACAAGCTGGTGGTTGAGCTACCATGTTGCAATAATGATTTACAGGCTCATAATGGCGTTTTTTAGGAGTGATATCGTCCTGGTAGGCTACGAAGCAGTCCTTCGACGGAAGATTTGAAGAACGTTGAAACGGTTCCGCTAAAACGTTTCTATTAAGCTTACGTAAATGTGGCAGAGTGTGGTTGAGTGCAAAATTGAGGGCTCAATGGCGATAATTCCGGTATATTTGTAGCGATATGGACAGGTTAACATCGACACCGGCTGATGACAAGCTGGTGGTTGAGCTACCATGTTGCAATAATGATTTGCAGGCTCATAATGGCGTTTTTTAGGAGTGATATCGTCCTGGTTGGCTACGAAGCAGTCCTTCGACGGAGGATTTGAAGAACGTTGAAACGGTTCCGCTAAAACGTTTCTATTAAGCTTACGTAAATGTGGCAGAGTGTGGTTGAGTGCAAAATTGAGGGCTCAATGGCGATAATTCCGGTATATTTGTAGCGATATGGACAGGTTAACATCGACACCGGCTGATGACAAGCTGGTGGTTGAGCTACCATGTTGCAATAATGATTTGCAGGCTCATAATGGCGTTTTTTAGGAGTGATATCGTCCTGGTTGGCTACGAAGCAGTCCTTCGACGGAGGATTTGAAGAACGTTGAAACGGTTCCGCTAAAACGTTTCTATTAAGCTTACGTAAATGTGGCAGAGTGTGGTTGAGTGCAAAATTGAGGGCTCAATGGCGATAATTCCGGTATATTTGTAGCGATATGGACAGGTTAACATCGACACCGGCTGATGACAAGCTGGTGGTTGAGCTACCATGTTGCAATAATGATTTGCAGGCTCATAATGGCGTTTTTTTAGGAGTGATATCGTCCTGGTAGGCTACGAAGGAGTCCTTCATGCCGTAGATGATTCATCTAATCAGCAAGTCCGCGTACAGTTTGAATTAATAGTAGGATACCCCATACATCTGTACTAGTTGGCGCAAAGCCTTTCTGCGCGTCTATTGTCTGCGCAGCACCCGGTGCCAGATTTGATTTTAAACGCTACTCACACGGCAAGTAGCTCCTCCCCGCCATTGCTACCACCAGGACGGTCCAAACTTCATCGTCCGGCTCAGGGGACTAGGGTCTAAGCCACCTGTCTGCCTGGCACTCGGGAGGGACTGAAGAATAGTTAACTCTGTCAACCTCTTAGCACCATTTAAGCTGTAGCGATGCCTTCGTGACAGCATCAGCATCGCTTCCAACAAAGTTACTTTCCCCATTCCTCGGTGACGGTCTACTGTGGCGCCCCTTTGATAGTCATTCTGAGGGGGTCTCGATATGACCAAATTGTATCGTTTCTAACAAAATACTTTCCAATCAGCCAGATTATCGTGACATTTATTAAATTTATTCCCCATGAAAATGTACTCGCTAGCATCTCAAAGTTCAGACTTTGAATAACGTTTCCCCGGGTTGCAAGGAGTTCGAAAGACCAGAAAAGATACGTTTCGCGATATTCTATTACCCCGCCGGTGTCCCGGAAGTGAGGAGTCTGTCGCTGCGTCACCCTCATCCATTCATAACGTCGCGTTAAAAAGTCCAGGATAATAACCAACGCCGGGTAACCAAGGCTCGCGGAGTAATGTTCCCATTTGGAAATGGAACGTGGATGGATTTCGATGCCCGGGGCTGTATCTGTCTCTGGTCGATGGATGACCGGTGGCGTGCGTCATTACTCATTCATCGGATGAAAAAACGACGCCGGTTCCCCGGGTTCGTGGATATTTCAGGTGGCTGGCGTTCCCAGCCGCAAGGAAAGGGAGCGAAGGTAACCTCCCCTGGGGGATCCAGTAACGCCGACCTTTGCGTGGAACCCTACGCCAAGGTATGTATCCTGTGTTCCCCATAAAACTGAACTGCCTTTGCGTGCGTCGGGCCACACGGCTGTGCTCGGAATTATAGCGAAAGGGAGTACACGCTGCACGAATGACCGAATTTAAGTAAATATAGAGACGTAATGGTCCACGATAGAAACACGGAATTGAATGAAAATTTCTTTGCAACACGAGCATCTCTGAATAATTAAAATTCGATATTTATCCATCCGTTCCACGTTAACCATTTGTTTAACACCAAATCTATCACTACTCGTCGAATCTCATTTTAGCGCCTTTGCACCCCAAATTATATTTCAATTTTGTTGACAGTAGCTCCCAACGCTTTTAAGTGTTTTATTTGAAATTTACGACCAGTAAAAAATAGGGCAATGAAACAAATAGAGGAGCAAGCAAACTCAATTAAATATCTGCTTAATTTACACTGATATTGTATTTTGTAATTTTCAAATATATGATATCTCTTGAAATTTGTTTAAAATAAAGATTGATTTCTTTTCTTCCTTCAGGTATTATATAAACCGTTCTGAAAAAATTATCGTCGGTTGCGGGAGTCAATTACAATCATTTTTTATGGTTACACATATAGACGAAATCCTACGCATTTTCGAGAAAAAAATTCCTTACCGAAAATAGAATTTCTGGCCCCGAAATGATTCCCTGAAATTTCATGCGTATCTTTAAAACGTCACAACTTTTGAACGAATTGAAGGATTTTAATGTTTGAAATCGCAAACAACGCGTATTTTGATGGAGAATATGTAGAAATTTCAAAAATATTCGAAAAGTTGTTCCTTAACCCCGTAAAGTTAGAAAAAACCCTAGAAAAATGGTCGAATTTTCAAATGGCCACAATTCCTATAATAGTAAATATATTTTAATGAAACTTTTTTCTGAAGTAGAGCTCATGGGTACCTATAACAAAGTATTAGACATTCTTTCTCTAGGGCGTCAAACAAAATTACTAAAAATGAAAAACGGATTTTCAAGAAAAATCGACAGGCAAGACAGACTAAATGTTTCGACGAAATTAAAATATTTCAAATCATTCTGGAAAAATTATTTTCGATTCTAGGGGCAAAAAGAATCATTTTTGGTAAATACAGATACCTCCGAAATCCTACGCATTTTCGAGAAAAAAATTCGAGCAGGTAGGGAAATTTTTAGATGAGATTAAAATATTTAAAATCGCGTTAAAAAAATTATATTTAGTTACAAGGGTAAATTACAATCATTTTTTATCGTTACACATACCCCCGAATTCCTACGCATTTTCGAGAAAAAAATTCGAGCAGGTACGGAAATTTTTAAGATGAAATTAAAATATTTAGAATCGCGTTAAAAAAATTATATTTAGTTACATGGGTAAATTACAATCATTTTTTATCGTTACACATACCCCCGAATTCCTACGCGTTTTCGAGAAAAAAATTCGAGATGTGAAATTTTTCGATCGAAAAAAAAAAATTTCAAATTGTTCTGGAAAAATTATTTTCGGTTGTGGGAGTCAATCGCGATCATTTTTGATGAATAGACATACCCACGAAATCCTGCGCATTTTCGAGAAAAAAATTCGAGTAGGTGGTCAAATTGAAGTTCGACAGCCACAACTTAGAACGTTAATAACTTTTTAACGAAGTCTCATTCGAGAAATTGTTATTCTTGATTTTCGTCTTATTTTGGCCTCTAGAATCCCCCATTACAATTTTTCCCAGGGGTAATACATAACAAAAATTCTGATATAAATTTTTTAATATGGATCCTTTTTTTATGGATTTTCCTTATAACTACCCTTTCGAACAAGATAGAGGGTTGAAATTTGCACAGAATATTTTTCTCTAATGCCTTATCGTATGTCAAATTTAGTCCAACTCTTTTCTTAAAAAAGACACTAATTTTCTTATTTTTATGACATTCTACATTTTTTATTTATTCTTATAAAAATAATTAAATTTTCTGTCTCTATTCTGTTCCTTGAGTCAGTTAAAAAATAAAAACATTCAAATTTCCGAGCTGACGATAGTTTACTGTTTAATTCAAATTTCAAATCGATCGACCAAGTTATCAGAAAATGTTATTTCGAGAAAGCTGGTTTTAATGACAAAACGAATAGAGAATTAATTTCAAAGTTCTACTATATCGTAAATTGTTCAAATTCCACCACGATCCTTTCGGAGTAATTATTTGACCACTGGAACCTTTAAAAAAATTAAATAGTTTTATTCGAGTGTTACCGTAAACAGTTCTCACGCCTCCAATGCCCATTCGTGCGGTTATGGATTTATTTTTAGCGAAATTTTCACGTTTCGCCGCGATGCATAAGCACACACATGGCACCGTACGTGAGTAGCGTTCGGGATCACGTTGCGCGACGTTCTATCGGCTACGAATCACTTCGACTTATTCCGCGACAGTAAGCCTCTCGAGTGATCCAACACCGTCGATATACAATATTTCCATTTTTCGCTGCGTGAGAACTTCGACAGTCAGTCGCGATTCTTGCGACTCCATCGAGGCGAGATATTAATGCCGGCAGACTCGCGACGCGTTTGTATACCCCCATTCCCGTCGGAGGGTGGAAAATGGAAGCAAGAAATGTAAGGGGAACGGCCTGGAGTAAAAGAGGCACAATAATGCAAGGGTGGCGAGAGGAGATAAAGTACGGTGAAGAAAATTCAAAGGGATCAGATCACTTTGAGCTATCACATATCTATTGTCACTAAAAATCTTTTAAAATTCACCGTCAGAACGGTCTCACAGTTATCGTTATCAAGCCTCTCCTACTTTGCAAATATTGCGTTACGTTCGTTTGCAAATTTTAATCAAAATGTTATACAGCCACACCTTTCATAAACAGTCAAGGTTTTCGCTTATAATTTAGTGACCCTAAGATGACTATATTCAGGTAACGTTTGAATTGGAAAGGGAATCGGTGGAGCAAAAACGTGTGATGGCGGAAAAGGAGAAAAGCAAACTCCAAGTGCATATAGAGTCTTTCAAAAAACAAAGCTCCGAAACGAATACAGCGGAAGTGTAAAAAAGAGAAAGGGAAGTAGCCGGAATGGCCAAAAATGGCACGGGGGTACGAAGGCAAAAAAGCTGGGGGGGGAGGTGGGAGATGGAGGTACATGGAAACGGTGCCAGGTTTCAGAGGATAGCGGTCTTGAAGGTTGGCCGCGATCGAAGGACGAACACGGCTGGAAATGGGACGGAAAGTCGTGTCGGCATCGTACGTGGCGCAATAAGAAGCCGTTATACGAGAAGACATTTACGAAACGCCGTCCGTACAAACGAGTTCAAACAAGGAGAACCCGGCACAACTACGAGTCGACGCGCTGCGCGATCCCCCCTTGAGATCTCTTCGAGCAATTGCATTGCTTCGTCCTCGGGAAAAGCAATCGCGAAAACACACCAGTGACTCACTGCATTCTCACGCGAATATCGCTTATTTCCTGCAATTGTTGATCCATTGCACAATCATCGATATATGTGATTTTTTAATTATTGGTAGAAAAGGCGAAGGTATCGTTGAATTTATGATACCGGAATTTCTGTACAGAATTCTCACGATTCAAGACACATTGATTTCTGTTAAGTGGGGGAATTTAAATGGCGAAAGAGTTGCACGACGAAAGAAAAATTTTAATGGGGGATTCCAGAGGCCAAAATAAGACGAAAATCAAGAATACCAATTTCTCGATGGAGGCTTCGTTAAAAAGTTATTAACGTTTCAAGTTGTGGCTGTCGAACGCCGATTTCACCACTTACTCGAATTTTTTTCTCGAAAATGCGCAGGATTTCGGGGGTATGTCTGTTCACCAAAAATGATTATACTTGACTCCCGCAACCGAAAATAATTTTTCCAAAACGATTTGAAATTTTTTTCCCCATCGAAAAATTTCACACATTCTCGAATTTTTCTCTAGAAAATGGGTAGAATTTCGAGGGTAGGTCTAATGACCAAAATTGATTGTAATTGACCCTCGCAACCGAAAATAATTTTTCCAAAACGATTTGAAATTTTTTTTTTCCGTCGAAACATGTTATATCTTCTCGAATTTTTTTCTAGAAAACGTGTAGGATTTCGAGGGTAAGTCTGATGACCAAAAATGATTGCAATTGAGCCCCACAACGGAAAATAATTTTTTCAAAACGATTTGAAATTTTTTTTTCCCATCGAAGAATTTCACACTTTCTCGAATTTTTCTCTAGAAAATGGGTAGGATTTCGGGGGTAGGTCTAATGACCAAAATTGATTGTAATTGACCCTCGCAACCGAATTAATTTTTCCAGAACGATTTGAAATGTTTTAATTTTTTCGACAAATTTCATATATTCTCGAATTTTTTTCTCGAAAGTGGCTAGGAATTCGAGGGTATATCTAATAATCAAAAATTATTGTAATTTACTCCTGTAACTAAATATAATTTTTTTAGAACGATTTGAAATTTTTTTTTCCGTCGAAAAATGTTATATTTTCTCGAATTTTTTTCTAGAAAACGGATAGGATTTCGAGGGTACGTCTGATGACCAAAATTGATTGAAATTGACCCTCGCAACCGAATTAATTTTTCCAGAACGATTTGAAATGTTTTAATTTTTTCGAAAAATTTCATATATTCTCGAATTTTTTTCTCGAAAGTGGCTAGGAATTCGAGGGTATATCTAATAATAAAAAATTATTGTAATTGACTCCTGTAACTAAATATAATTTTTTCAGAACGATTTGAAATTTTTCAATTTTTTCGAAAAATTTCACACATTCCCGAATTTTTTTCTAGAAAATGGGTAGGATTCCGAGGGTAGGTCTAATGACCAAAATTGATTGTAACTGACCCTCGCAACCGAATTAATTTTTTCCAGAACGATTTGAAATTTTTGAATTTAATTTTCACCGAATTGGTATTCCCAATTTTCGTCTCATTTTGGCGTCTAAAATCTGCCATTAAAATTGTTCCCAGGGGTGGCTGAACATTCTGTACAACGTTACCAGGGTGCCAGCAGTGAATTCTTAACTTATAAGTGGAAGAATGTTTCGTTTTCAAATATGAATGGAGTACAAGTTGTTTCGCAATACCGTAAAAGTCAATGTATTGCACGAACGTGTAAAAACGAGGGGGAATCAAACATGGCTTCCTGTACGCCTCGGTAAAGCTATGAGAAATACTACTGCGCAAAGCCATTCTTTATGAATCGTACGTAGAATCGAGTGTATGAATGCCAACAATATAAAGACATTAGAAAGTTGCTTATTTCTTCGCTCTCGATGAGTAAATCACGGTGTGGAACTCTTTAAAAAAATTTTTATTCCCTCCAGTCGGTCGCATTTAACGGTTTCGGGAAACATTTTCCTCCCGCGAATTTTTCTACACACGCGAGCGTACTTACGTAAGTATTTTATTCGACCGTGTCACGCAATATGTAAGGAACTATCGATTCCAACCCTGTACCCTAGATTTATCGTGATCGCGCTTAAATTAAACGTAACGGTCCCCTGATTTGTATATCGTTCGCTCAAAAATAAAAAATTCAATGCCATCGTAGTCGCGAAATATGTGTTATAAACCCGAAATTTACACGTTTGTTCGATAACACTGTATATCACGTTGCGACATTAAAAATTAGAATGCTATTCCATACTATGCTACTTTCGTTATTATATTCGAGCTAATAATAACTGGTTGATTAATGACCAGCAGCGGAAGATGTCGATTAACCCTTTAGAAACGTGCATGATGCTCGAGTGAGATCGTCAGCGGCCATGTTTGCACTGCAACTCGAATTGTGTCGACGGTGTTTATCGAAAAAAAAAAAAGAAATTTAAACGATGAAAACAAAATACTGATGTTAGGTTCTAGGAAAACATGAAAAAACTCCAAAAAATACTGGTCATATATCCAACACACGGCAATCTTATGCAAAGCGACTAAAATCACCTGTCGTATGTCAATTGCATTTTATGGCAGAGCAACTATAGTTGCCCTTAGTAGCGAAAGGGTTAAATTAAAATACGTAAACCTTCTCTTGTCCCTTGCCTCGATTAGTTTGTAAGTACCTAGCCAACAAGTCATCTCTGGATAGTAGCCACTATAGAGAGTTGTGGCGTTACCTCCAATGCTCGCCGCTAGAGGGCTGCGCGCTCTCACAAGCGCTCTCACGACTCCTCAGTTGCTATATGTATATAGCCTTATTGATGACTCTTATCCTTTTCTCGCCTCCTAAGATCCTCACGAGTTCCACACTGCAGCGAAACAGCATTACAAAGTCACTAAAACTACAAATATTTTCTTTTTTTAAATACACTAAAGCTACACATATTTTCTTTTTCCAAATACACTAAATAAGCAAAATATCGCATCATTCTGTTTAACCCTGTATTTCTATACGCATTGACCGTGGTTCTGAGCGTTTCCAATAAGCGATTATGGTCGAGTTTATACGAGCAGCGTTAATTTATATGCTCTTATATACGGGTGGCTTTTGGGCGGACAATATCGATTGCCGTCGTGACACAATTGTTCGCAAACATAAAGCTTCGAATTTGTAGAAGCGTTTAGCGCCGAAGCACATTACACTAATGAGCGGGGAATTATGTACATTTGCCGCAAACGTATTACCAGGCCTGCACATCGCGACGCGATGTGTCGTTACGTCTGGTAACAATTTCGGACGCGGAAGTATTAATCGCGCGGCGCGAACCTGGCGCCCCCTGTATAAATTACCCGCGCCGGGGGTAACGCGATCTTACGCAAATTCCGCCATTGGACGGATGAATGCCATGTCGCGTCATTAATTCCTACGTTCGCTAATTTTACCCTCATTTTTGCTATTTTCCTGCCCATACAATCACCACGCGTTCGAAACAAATTGGTCTGTGAGTCTAATTAGATCCACAAAAATGGTCTCTAACGAATTATCTATACAGGGTGGTCAGTAATCTGGTGTACAATCACCAGTGGTTCTCTCAGAAAACTGTAAGGCTGTCAATACGTCAGTAAGTGCAGTTTCTTATGTTAAATTGAGAACCACTGCAACAGGTGAAAATAACTTTGTTAATAACTTTTTAACGAAGCCTCAATCAAGAAATCGATATTAATCCAAAATTAGAGAGGCTCGAAAGAAAAATGTTGCAAGTAGCAAAGTCTTTAATTCAATAAAAATTGTGGGTAAAATTACAATTTAATAGAAAAGCTTCATAATTTTAAACATTGAAACATGTTAAAAATTCATAACAAAATACTCTTTTCTACATTTTCATCTTCATTTATACTGGATCTTTTCAATTAAGATCCAAGGTTCAGTACTTCAAAAATAAGTCAAAAACTACGAATAGCAATTTTTCATCGTCAGAAATATCAAAACATTCTCGTTTTCCCAAATTTTTAACTTTCCCAAATAACTCTTACGCGATCGCGGAGTGTCGCCATTTTCTTACCACCACCGATCGGTTCGATCGTTCAAACCGTACTTATTTCGCAGCAATTACCATTTATAAAGCTCGAAGCGCGTGCCGTTTCCGGTGACGTTTACTTTCCGTTATTTGTGCCGCACTCCTTGCAACCGGATACTCTTCCCCGCCGCTTGGACCATTTCGCTGGAAACAGGTCACCCGCTGGTTCGTTCGAGAGACATACGAAGGGGCACAGAGACACACACAGAGAGAGAGAGAGAGAGCGAGAGGAAAAAAGCAAGAGTCCAAAAAGGGGTGAAATTTATCGCTGGTCGCGAGCAGCGCGTTATCACCCTACGAAAGCGGATTTCTCCAGCAGTTACAAAACATGGAGAACGCGGACACTTTGTGGTCTTCGTGTTAATGGCGCAGCCAGGTTACCGAAAGAACACGCTCGAAAGGGTGGAGGCAAGGTCACAAGGTGGGAAAAAGTGGAAAACAGTCTCTGTTATAATACTGGCGTAATAGTGACTAAGGTAAAAGAGGAAACAAGAAGACCCTAGATCTGGGTTAGGTCTGGGTTAGGTCTGAGTTAGATCTGAGTTAGATCTGAGTTAGGTCTGGGTTAGGTCTGGGTTAGGTCTGGATTAGATCTGGATTAGGTTTGGGTTAGGTCTGGGTTAGGTCTGGTTTAGGTCTGGGTTAGGTCTGGATTAGATCTGAGATAGCTCTGGGTTAGGTCTGGATTAGATCTGAATTAGATCTGGGTTAGGTCTGGTTTAGGTCTGGGTTAGGTCTGGATTAGATCTGAGATAGCTCTGGGTTAGGTCTGGATTAGATCTGAATTAGATCTGGGTTAGGTCTGGGTTAGGTCTGGATTAGTTAATAATCCAATTTTAAGATAATTTGGATTATTAACTAATCCAGACCTAAACCAGACCTAACCCAAACCTAATCCAGATCTAATCCAGACCTAACCCAGACCTAACCCAAACCTAATCCAGACCTAACCCAGACCTAACTCAGATCTAACTCAGATCTAATCCAGACCTAACCCAGACCTAACCCAGATCTAATCCAGACCTAACCCAGACCTAACCCAAACCTAATCCAGACCTAACCCAGACCTAACTCAGACCTAACCCAGACCTAACCCAAACCTAATCCAGACCTAACCCAAACCTAATCCAGACCTAACCCAGACCTAACTCAGATCTAACTCAGATCTAATCCAGACCTAACCCAGACCTAACCCAAACCTAATCCAGACCTAACCCAGACCTAACTCAGATCTAACTCAGATCTAATCCAGACCTAACCCAGACCTAACCCAGATCTAATCCAGACCTAACCCAGACCTAACCCAAACCTAATCCAGACCTAACCCAGACCTAACTCAGACCTAACCCAGACCTAACCCAAACCTAATCCAGACCTAACCCAAACCTAATCCAGACCTAACCCAGACCTAACTCAGATCTAACTCAGATCTAATCCAGACCTAACCCAGACCTAACCCAGATCTAATCCAGACCTAACCCAGATCTAGGGTCTGGGTTAGGTCTGGGTTAGGTCTGGATTAGTACTGAATTAGGTCTGGGTTAGGTCTGGATTAGATCTGGATTAGGTTTGGGTTAGGTCTGGGTTAGGTCTGGATTAGATCTGAGTTAGATCTGAGTTAGGTCTGGGTTAGGTCTGGATTAGGTTTGGGTTAGGTCTGGGTTAGGTCTGGATTTGATTTGGGTTAGGTCTGGGTTAGGTCTGGATTAGTTAATAATCCAAGTTATCTTAACCCTTTGCACTCCTATGTCGAGTGTGACACATCAGTTACTACCTCAGGAGCTCCTTTTTCAAGTCCAATCCAACTTAGTACACTTAAAAATTACAAAATACTACAATAGTGTAAATAAAACAGATATTTCATTGAGTTCACGCAAGTCGAGTTTCAGCAAGGTCACTAGGGGAGCGGAAAACAGTCTCTGTTATAATACTGGCGTAATAGTGACTAGGGTAAAAGAGGAAACAAGGCGAAGTAACCCAAGCTAAAGTGGGTTTTCGTAAGTAAGGTACTCATTTGAAGAACGAACCCGAGATGAGGTTTCCCCGGTCCCCTCGTAACCGTTTAATTATCCAGGAGATACTCTTTCTGACCTACACTTAACAGCCCCCTCGGCAAACTTTTTAATTACTCGACCCCCCACCCCCTCTAAACCCCGCTGTTTTCTTTTGCATCGCAATTCCCAGCGTTTCCCTCGACCGTGTCCATCATACTTGATCGAAATTTTAAAATTGATCAACATAGGTACGTCGATACGATCGAGTCTCTCTTGTCTGTCCGTTTCACGGGGATTTCCACGCTCAACGGAAGCGGGAATTTGTTTTAATGTCTTTCATTACGCTACCCCGGATTAAATGTTTGCGCTTAACGGCGTCGTTCGAAGGTAATTACGGTTTTCAGCCGGCGGGATACAATTCCGTGCGAATAAAGGGTTGTTAGGTAACCCTTTGAATGCCGCAGGTTCGTTCAGCGAGCCACGCGTGTTGCAATGCTCATCTTATTATCCGGTTACCCACGAAAGTTTCCATTTGATCGAATGAGGACGACTGACGTACCTCTAGCAACTCTCATACCGAAGGGAATTACATTTCCGTGAAATATATAACGTTTCTCGATCGTGTTTGATGCATCGTGAGCGCCATTATTCGAAAGAGTTTCGTCGAATTGTAAATTCAGCTTGTTGCGTTGCGAAACATTCCATTTATGACGGCGTGGCTGCCTTCTGTGCTCGCCGCCAGAGGGCTCGCGATCTCACAAGCGCTCGATCGACATGTATATAGCCTTATTGATGTCTTCCTTTCCTTTTCTCGCCTCCTACGATTCTCACGAGCAACAAAGTCACTATAACTACATATTTTCTTTTTTTAAATACACTAAATATGCAAAATAAATAATAAATTTATTTTCATTTTTTCACTCACTTTCAAATATAAAACAATCTCGAAGGAAATTCGACTGAGGAGTGCAAAAGTAGGTTCAATCTTTAAAATAACCCCCGAAAGATAGTTCTATGACTTTAGTATAACCGCACTCATTCATTACAAACCTAAAGGTTGCTTACAATACATTATTTTTATATCGAAAATATATTTTATTTTAAATTATATAAATTTTATATTAATTAATCAGTGCACAGTGTTCAAATTACTATAATATGCCCAAAAATTATAATTTCAAACCCTGAAAATATTTTGACCATCCCAGTAGCTAAATCGAATCGAATTTGAATAAAACTAGAAACGTCTTCGAAAGCAGGAAACGTTCCTTGGACTCGATGCGAGTTTCCAACGAGCGTGCAGGTTATTCGATACAAACTTTCCCCCCCTTTTTGCGTGCTATACCGCACGAGAATAACCGAAAACTTTTAACCTATGGTCAACATCGGTAGAAATGGCTCCCTTCGTTCGAAAATACCATTACGTTCCAGGTCGTTCCTCTCGACGAGAAGGCGCGGGTTATATTACAGGCCATAGTGGTAACCCTATAGCCAGTCAGCACTTAGATCGGCATCCCCTAGCTTCTTAAATGCCCGGGGATCCCTTTAGGAAAGTATTCCTGATGGCATTGCTTCCAGGACCTCGAAAAAACCGCGCTGGAACCCCGTAGTGGGTCTGAATACGCTCTAAGTAGATTTCGTACGTTGCCAGAACGCTATGCGTGTGCACGATCGTTCATTGGATTATCAGGGAAAAAGTTGCGTGGCCTTAATGCCACGGTGTCTTGAGAGCCACGCGTCAGGAACAATATTTCCCTTGAGCGCTAAAGGGATTGTTGAGAGGGTGGAGGAGAGGGTCGAGAGCGGCGCAGATGCTGCATAGAAACCTGGTAGACGTTCGATAGGGAGGAAGAATGCATACGAGAACCTCGTGAACCAGGCTACTTTTCTATTTTTCGAGGTTTTAAAAGGTGGGGGAAAGAATGACTCGAAATATGGACTGAGAAGTTTCAAACGTTGCACAACTTTCTTGGTGCCATGGTGAGGATGTCAAGGATGATTACTCTTGACCAGAGTTCGAAGAGTGACTCTCAAAGTTGAATTTTCTCCCTTTCTATCTTCATAATATTCTAGATAAGTGGGGTCATCGACATAGGGGCCCCCTTTTCTTAGTTCGAGGAGCACTTCAGCCTGAACTTACTCGATCTTAGCCTATGAGAGGTCTGTTCAAGAAATCGAACTATTTAAAAAGTAACGTACAACTTATTGCTCTTATTGCTTTTGTATTTCGGTGAAATATCTGAATATTTTGTAAAATAATTATTACCATTTTAGTGTCAATCACTGGTACCTATATGAGTAGCACCTAGTTAGTTACTCCATGTTTATATCTCAGAATTTTCAGTTCGTGAGAATGCATCTTGCCTCCCCCAACAGTTGCTACTGCAGTTTGTAGTTTTGATCATTTTTATCTTGGGTTTATTCAGTGGCGTACGTGTTTTATTCATTCCCTGGGGGTGCAAGCCACCACAACACAGCGAGAGACAAATGATTTTCTTCTTGAGACTCACTACGAAGACTCATTCTTCGAAAATGGGTCGAGATCACTAAAAACGCGTTTCCCCTCACCAACTCTTACGGGATTCTTGACTCCGATGTACCTGTACATTCCCGCGTGCTTTGCGTCGCGACGTCGGTGGCGTAAAACGATTCGTCGAAATAGAAGAGCAAGGCCAGGCCCCCACTCGAGACGCCGCGAAGAAACGGAGAAGCTTGCGACGACCCTGAGGACGAGTCATACCTTTTCGAGTTCTCGAGTACGCGAGGGGAATATCCTGGGGGAGAAGTGGGTTCCTGCTGGGCGTAGGAAAGAAGATCAGGGATAGCCAGACAAAGCTTCAGCTTGAGAGAAGGAGAGAGAGGAAGAGGAGGACATTGGTAAATTGGATTACGGTGCTCTCTCTGTTCTTGCTTCCTTCTTCGTTCGAATCGGACCTCTTTCGTTCGCTGGACCTCCCTCCTTCCACCGTGAAATTAATATCCGAAGATGAAAGAAGCTGCGGCTCTCCGGACCATACCGGCTCCGTTCGTTGATTCTCGAATCACCCTTTTTGCCTCCGCTGTCTTCCTCTTCCCCCCTTTCTTTCTCGCCCTCCCCCCTTCCGCCATTTACATAATATGGAATAAATCGTTGGAATTCGTCCACCCTCCAACACGGTTTGTTAGGACTAGGTTAGGTCTGGATTAGATCTGGATTAGGTTTGGGTTAGGTCTGGGTTAGGTCTGGGTTTGATTTGGGTTAGGTCTGGGTTAGGTCTGGATTTGATTTGGGTTAGGTCTGGGTTAGGTCTGGATTTGATTTGGGTTAGGTCTTGGTTAGGTCTGGATTAGATCTGGATTAGGTTTGGGTTAGGTCTGGGTTAGGTCTGGGTTAGGTCTGGGTTTGATTTGGGTTAGGTCTGGGTTAGGTCTGGATTTGATTTGGGTTAGGTCTGGGTTAGGTCTGGATTAGATCTGGGTTAGGTCTAAGATATTGTACCCTTGAAAATTACAAAATAACCAGACCTAACCCAGACCTAACCCAGATCTAACTCAGATCTAAACCAGACCTAACCCAGATCTAACTCAGATCTAAACCAGACCTAACCCAGACCTGACCCAGATCTAACTCAGATCTAAACCAGACCTAACCCAGATCTAACTCAGATCTAAACCAGACCTAACCCAGATCTAACTCAGATCTAAACCAGACCTAACCCAGATCTAACTCAGATCTAATCCAGACCAAACCCAGACCTAACTCAGATTTAACTCAGATCTAATCCAGACCTAACCCAGACCTGACCCAGCTCTAGGGTCTGGGTTAGGTCTGGATTAGATCTTGATTAGATCTGGGTTAGGTCTGGGTTAGTACATACATCGATGTTTCCTATCATTCAGTTCAATTCTCAGACACACTCGCCTAAAATAGTCTATTTTTATTCCAATCTTCGTCAAAAGTTGAAAGTAAAATTTAAAAAAATATCTGCTAACTGCAAATGCGAGGAGAAACTAAATAAAAGAATATAAATCGTCGAAATAACTATTAATATATTAATATACCAAGGTATTTAAGAAATCATGTACGTTTTATTGTAGGTCAATGTATTCATAAGATTTATATGTAAAATCATTGATAACTAAATATGTATTTTAGTAGATTTTATTGACATAATCGTCTGTAGTCTATTAATAAGTGATTAGAACCGTGAGAAAAGGGTCTCCATCATCTCGACGATTTATTTCCGGGTCGAAAAGCATCCCGATTCGCATATTTTCGAGGTTCGCGGCGTGATCGTTAGGTCGCAAATTCTGTAATTTGTCTGGCGTGCTCGTCGCGCTGACTCCGCGGTTATTTATCATGGTTATCGATTCCCACCCGTTGTTACCGCATATTTTCCTTTTTTTCTACATTTCGTTCCGGCGCTTCCGGCGGCGTAAACAGCCGCTCTCCACGGAACGCAGGAAAGAAGCGTTTCCTGGTGGTAACCGAAGAACGTTCTATGTATTTTCTTCTTCCATTTTTTTTGTCGGTGCACTGCCTCGGGGAGAGGTTTACTTCCTCGTGGAACAGTAAAATTATAGGAGGTATCAGAGTGTTTCTGTGTTGCAACGGTGCTTAGAGATCGCTTTAAAGGGGTAGTCCAGTCTGAACGTGGAAAAATGGGGAAATATTCGAAATTTTAAAGAAACTTTCTACGCAATTATTCTTCATATAAAATTACAAAACAATTTGAAGACATTGTCTATTTCTGAAATTGTTGCAAAAAGTTAAACTATGCGAGTATAATTATAGCACGTTTTTAAAAAAAACTCAATTCTTAACAAAATGGTAGTATTTCAAAGTAAGTGTATTAATTTTTCTTGTAAATATTTCCCAATTTAATACTGTAAAAAACAGCTTGAACAAGGGCCTAAAAATTAGGAAAATACACTTGCAAAAACTTTGTTCGAAAGATATTAACTTCGAAAATATATTATAAGACTGTAGGAATGAATAACATCGAAATAATCTGGATTTATTACTATTATTGTTTTCCAAGTATGAAAATTTCAAGTATTTAATAATATGAATGATTAACAATACCAAATTAAATTTTATTTATATATTTTCTGGTGAATTCAGTCTGTGTGTCATCATAAATGAAATTTCAATCGAGCTATGGTACGTATTATGTTTGTCACCATAACAATACCAGTATGTCGTTTGTTTTAGGATTCTAAGTATTTATATTTCGAGTTAGGCTATTTAATTCTGATACACTTGGTGTAAAACACAAATAATACGAAATACGAGCGACATAATCGATTTTTGTGGAAGTTTTAATTAACTTTAATGCACTTTTAGGCGATAAATGCAGTTGATTGCGCTACTCGCGGCGATTCGACTGTGACTAAATGTCCTTTTAAATTCGTCGAGACTTGCGAGGTTTACGATATAAGAGGGAAAAGTAGAGAGATAGATGGAGAGTGGAATAGAACGGGCACAAAGAATCAATTGCTAGCTGCTCACTTCTCGACCAAAGAAACAAGGAGACGTTGGTGAGAAATAGGAAGAAAACAATTACAAAGAAATGCTGGTATTCTGAAACGGTCAAACATTCTACATTTCAACGCTAAACCTACCACAATCGCTCAAAAGACCGTTTTTAAAATTTCGTTTAAAATATCTAATATTCAATGTTATTTTAGCGCCATTTAACTTAACTTTTCAAACTTTTGTTTATTAGGTCTGGATTAGGTCTGGATTAGATCTGGATTAGGTTTGGGTTAGGTCTGGGTTATGTCTGGGTTTGATTTGGGTTAGGTCTGGGTTAGGTCTGGATTAGATCTGGATTAGGTTTGGGTTAGGTCTGGGTTAGGTCTGGATTAGATCTGGATTAGGTTTGGGTTAGGTCTGGGTTAGGTCTGGATTTGATTTGGGTTAGGTCTGGGTTAGGTCTGGTTTAGATCTGAGTTAGATCTGGGTTAGGTCTGGGTTAGGTCTGGATTAGGTCTGGATTAGGTTTGGGTTAGGTCTGGGTTAGGTCTGGATTTGATTTGGGTTAGGTCTGGGTTAGGTATGGTTTAGATCTGAGTTAGATCTGGGTTAGGTCTGGTTTAGATCTGAGTTAGATCTGGGTTAGGTCTGGTTTAGATCTGAGTTAGATCTGGGTTAGGTCTGGTTTAGATCTGAGTTAGATATGGGTTAGGTCTGGGTTAGTTCTGGATTATTAACTAACCCAGACCTAACCCAGACCTAACCCAAATCAAATCCAGACCTAACCCAGACCTAACCAAAACCTAATCCAGATCTAATCCAGACCTAACCCAGACCTAACCCAGATCTAACTCAGATCTAATCCAGACCTAACCCAGAGCTAACTCAGATCTAATCCAGACCTAACCCAGACCTAACCCAGATCTAAACCAGACCTAACCCAGATCTAATCCAGACCTAACCCAGACCTAACCCAGATCTAACTCAGATCTAATCCAGACCTAACCCAGACCTAACCCAGACCTAGGGTCTGGGTCTTTTTGACGTAAAAATGTTTCTGCAGATAGGAACACGTATTTATCCGTGGATCACAATGTCCATCGAGATCGCGCCTTTCGTATAAACTTCTATTTGCCGAGCATCGTCCCGTAGAATTGAGGATTATTGGATTCTCGTTAGAGCGGCTGGCTTGCGTCACGCCAAAATCCATGGCCGGCTTTAGTCGCGCCGATGGACCACCACCATGGAAGATTATCGATAGGAGATGGTTGAAAAGCGTCAGAGATGGCGGGTGACTCCGTAAGGCATAATCTTCCTAACTTCGTCTCATAAACGATCCCCAAGCCGCTTCTATCGATTCTGTTGGCGCGATAATGGGCTAGAATAATTACCAGAATAATTAGGACGTGGCGATGGCAGCCATTGAGGGCCATTGAGGCGTGCACAATCGACCAAGACAAAGTTCATTCGTTCTACTTCGGACGTGAACACCTTTCGATCCGAGGAATTCATCCACTATGCCAATATTCTAACTCGTTTCACGTTTTCTACGCTTTTCTTTCGTGCAATTGGTGTCTTCTTATTTTCTCTACTTGGTTTGCTAGATTTTTGGCCAAGAACTTCATAAAAACATTGAAATTTAAACAGTTAACACGAATTCAAGTGTTGTGAATAGCATTGATCTTCTATTTTCTAAACAAAATGTCGAACATAGTGGAAGCTTACAATGTTTCTATTCCAATCACTGTAACACTTCGATGAATCGTAGAAATCCTCCATTAAAATTTTTCCTAGGGTCAGCAGAACCTGTATACAGCAACCGAGGTGTCAGTCGAGAGCTTGTGAGAGCGCGACGCCCTCTAGTGGCGAGCATTGGAGGCGCCACTATATACAGCGTGGTCCACGCAATTGTTTCAAGTCATAACTCCGTTATTATTGCATTTACGAAAAAATGCAAAAGGAGAAAGGTAAATGGTTCGAAGTGCACTACATCTGTAGGCCTTTAAATTTTTTTTAAATACAGCAGTGCATGTCCAATTAACAATTGTATAATTTCTTTAAACAGAAATGCATATTTTTTTTTAAATTATTAGATCTCGAGATATTTTCAAAAAATGTCTTTAATGAAGGAGATACTCCTTCCTGTTATCAATGGCGTAATTTTACGTCTATTAAAAGTTTGGAGCATCCTTTAAGAAACAATTTACTTCAAATATAAAATTCTTAAATATTAATTCTACATTACGCGAGTAAAATTCGAGAAAACATGAAAGTTGTTGTCACTTGTCTACGAAAATCTTCTTATCTGAAGAATATCCTTATTTTACAGTTAAATTAAATTATTTTCATTATTTTTTAATTACAACAGAAATATATATGCACATAAAAGCTTTGTATCTGTTAAATATCAAATGTGTTCCTTACAATTTGACTGCTTATTTACGCGTTGAATAATTGCAAGAGAGTACATTTATCATTGTTTATTGTAGAGTTTCTGGAGTATTAATGATGTAAAGATATTCAGTGAAATATTTCCACAAATATAAAAGTTAAAATGTCGGAATTTGCGTTTGCATATTTTACGCAGATGCTCGGAATGATCGATGAACGGGGGATCCAGGCCGACAAGGTATTTCGCGTTATTAATTAACAAATTGATATCGATGTTTTTAATGTTGCACGACGTTACAACCTCCGTTTGCAAAAACGAATGCGACAAACCGTGACCAATAATATCAGCAGGCGGATCCATCAATGGATCCGTCTATTTCGTTAATAATAAAAGTGCATTCCGTCCACGTATAACTGCGACGTCATAGGGGATAAAATATACAGACATATATTGAAAAATTGTCGACTACACACTGGGTGATAACCGACTTTTTTCAATTAGCGGACCTCTGCGTTCAGATAGGCACAAATACACCATTCGAAGAGTCGATATTTCGTGTTTGAGCGTTGAAAAAATATAGAAAAATATTGATATTCGAAATAATGAGGTACCACAAAAGCGTAGCTAGTTTTTCGAACCTCAGCCCCCCCCATTAAAAAGGAAAAGTAAGCGTCGATAGCACACCCTCTTAATTAAACGGAGCATAATTGAATTTCTCTTTATTATTCCAATTCCATTTTATGGGGAGTCTTTGCACCTTTTGACGAAATTAAATGCATGCAATTATGTGACATTTCTTTTTGCCTCCGCTGTCTTCCTCTTCTCCCCTTTCTTTCTCGCCCTCACCCCTTCCGCCATTTACATAATATGGAATAAATCGTTGGAATTCGTCCACCCTCCAACACGGTTTGTTAGGTCTGGGTTAGGTCTGGATTAGATCTGGATTAGGTTTGGGTTAGGTCTGGGTTAGGTCTCGATTTGATTTGGGTTAGGTCTGGGTTAGGTCTGGATTAGATCTGGATTAGGTTTGGGTTAGGTCTGCGTTAGGTCTCGATTTGATTTGGGTTAGGTCTGGGTTAGGTCTGGATTAGATTTGGATTAGGTTTGGGTTAGGTCTGGGTTAGGTCTCGATTTGATTTGGGTTAGGTCTGGGTTAGGTCTCGATTTGATTTGGGTTAGGTCTGGGTTAGGTCTCGATTTGATTTGGGTTAGGTCTGGGTTAGGTCTGGATTAGATCTGGATTAGGTTTGGGTTAGGTCTGGGTTAGGTCTGGATTTGATTTGGGTTAGATCTGGATTAGATAATAATCCAAATTATCTTAACCCTTTGCACTCATATGTCGAGTGTGATTCGACATCAATTTTGATCTCAGGAGCACCTTCGTCAAGTCCCACTCGCAAAGGGTTAAGATAATTTGGATTATTAACTAATCCAGACCTAACCCAGACCTAACCCAAATCAAATCCAGACCTAACCCAGACCTAACCCAGATCTAATCCAGACCTAACCCAGACCTAACCCAAATCAAATCCAGACCTAACCCAGACCTAACCCAAATCAAATCCAGACCTAACCCAGACCTAACCCAAATCAAATCCAGACCTAACCCAGACCTAACCCAAATCAAATCCAGACCTAACCCAGACCTAACCCAGATCTAATCCAGATCTAATCCAGACCTAACCCAAACCTAATCCAGATCTAATCCAGATCTAATCCAGACCTAACCCAGACCTAATAAACACAATTCCATTTTATGGGGAGTCTTTGCACCTTTTGACGAAATTATATGCATGCAATTATGTGACATTTCTCTTTGACTTTCGATTCGTTAGGTTCTCTTTATACCAAAGTATTAACTGAAAGTGAGAATTACATTTTAAAGTAGTTTCCTTTCATTATTATCGCCTTAAATAACATTTGTAACGTACCCATTCTTGAAACGTTATTTCTCGAGTGATTTTCAAGATTTAACACGTTGGAAAAATAATACATAATTATTCGAAGTTTGACATATACATATATATATTCATGTTTCAAAATACACATTAATCTTCATGCATTTATAAAGTTATTAATTATTTCCTGAAATATTCCAGGTTAAGATTCTTGGAGCTCAAAATATTCCAATAATTTTTCTGCAACCATTTTTCGCTAAAAGAAAAACCAGGAAGTATGCTTTAAAAGTGTAATAATTGTATTTTGAATATAAACATTCTAAAATACTTGCTTCCAAAATCTAATTAAGCATTTTACTACCATTCATTAAAAATACGTTGTTCGAAACTATAAATTAAGTTTGTTTATTAATTTTTGATAATGAAGATCATAAATAATACTAGTTACATAATAATAGTTACATAAATAATAGGATTTAAATAAATTTAGTTCTATTTGTACCAAACTGTTTAGTTAACAATAACATTTGTATGATTAAATTCTATTTTCTTACGATCGTTTAGCAGCCATTATGTGTAGCTTGCGCACGCGCATGCGCAGACTCCAAGAGCCTGAACGTCGCCGCCTTTGGGTAACTTTCGAAACGAATTAATCACTTCTCGCGCCTCGAATTTCGGTCGAGTCCTGGATACGACAGGGGGGTGGGGGGGGGCGTTTCGAAAGGGGGGAGAACGGGGTTCTTCCTCCTACGGTCCATAAATGGCGCAGTGATCCGAGAATGCATTAACAACTTTGGCATTATCAATTCTCGTATAATACCGCGGGCGAGAAGTTGGTCCGCAACTTTGCCCAGCCGCTTTGCCGCCCCAAACACGGCTACGTTTCGTCGAATACGATTCCTCCCCCACAAAGACGCCGCCTCTGTGTATCGCGAATTGCAAATGCCCGAGAAATCGAACGATTTTATTCACGGGGCGTCGAAACCACGAATAAACTCGTCTGTCGAGACAAATATGATGGAAGACAATGTTCAAACTAGTTGGAGGACCATGTCTTTACTTCTTATTTATGTCTAAATCTCTTTTTACGAAGTACATTGGGAGAACCATGTTTTTTCACGACCCTAAACGATGAATTACATTGCAGACAAAAGAGATACTTATATTTAAAACGACACAAAATGAACAAAATATGAATTTATATAAAGAAAAACTAAGGCAGTATACAAACGTTCCGTTGGGCATAAAAATATGTAATGCGACGAAACATTCGAGGCAAAAACAATTTGTTGTAACTGGAACATTCTCAGCAGGCAATGAATGTACATGTATCCAGTGCCTGAGAAAACTCATCCTTTTTCTTAACACATTCCATCGAAATTTACGTTTTTCGAAAATAAGTGATTACAGAATCCTTTTGAAGGAAAGATGAATGTCCCTTTCTCCATGAAATCTTTGCTATATTATCAAAAACAGAGATTTTCTATTCTAAATTGATCAAACTACCTGACAATGTGTAATAAATATTCCCCTAATAAGAATGTTGCATAGTGAATGTTTACTATAACAAATGCAATGTTTTCGTTCCTTCGTTTGGGTATGAATTGACTGGAAAATGTTTCTGTATGACATAGACTTATTATACATAGGTTATCGATACAGTTGGTGGACACTTATACACAGATATTGATTTGCATATGAGTATGTGTGCCTTCGAAAGATGCTTATATCGAGTGATACTGACACTAATAGAGAACTGAGCACATCCAAGGGCTCCCAGCCTATTTGGGGTGGCGTATTCTCGCTACCAGCTACGTGACACATAATTCAACCAACTCTATAACCAAGTTCGAAGTTATACCACCCCCTACACCCTCCCACGCCCCTGTGCTGCGTTTACTTCGTACGATAAGTTGCTGGCTCGGTACTTACCTTGGAACCTATGCCATGGTATTACCATGGACGAGGTCTGGGTTAGGTCTGGGTTAGGTCTGGATTAGATCTGAATTAGGTTTGGGTTAGGTCTGGGTTAGGTCTGGATTTGATTTAGGTTAGATCTGGGTTAGGTCTGGGTTAGATCTGGATTAGGTTTGGGTTAGGTCTGGGTTAGGTCTGGGTTAGGTCTGGGTTAGGTCTGGGTTAGGTCTGGATTTGATTTGGGTTAGGTCTGGGTTAGGTCTGGATTTGATTTGGGTTAGGTCTGGGTTAGATCTGGATTAGATCTGGGTTAGGTCTAAGATATTGTACACTTGAAAATTACAAAATAACCAGACCTAACCCAGATCTAACTCAGATCTAAACCAGACCTAACCCAGATCTAACTCAAATCTAAACCAGACCTAACCCAGATCTAACTCAGATCTAAACCAGACCTAACCCAGATCTAACTCAGATCTAAACCAGACCTAACCCAGACCTAACCCAAATCAAACCGAGACCTAACCCAGACCTAACCCAAACCTAATCCAGATCTAATCCAGACCTAACCCAGACCTAACCCAAATCAAATTGAGACCTAACCCAGACCTAACCCAAACCTAATCCAGATCTAATCCAGACCTAACCCAGACCTAACCCAAATCAAATCGAGACCTAACCCAGACCTAACCCAGACCTAACCCAGATCTAACTCAGATCTAAACCAGACCTAACCCAGACCTAACCCAGGCCTAACCCAGACCTAACCCAGATCTAACTCAGATCTAAACCAGACCTAACCCAGACCTAACCCAGACCTTTCACCTCACGGACTTTCGTGGCCCAAAATGACTCCCATAACCACCTGGAAAATTCGGAGATATTAGCCTGTTCTCCTAGATCTCAATCAATTGAGAAACTCAACTAAATCAGTGTGATAGGAAGCAACTAGTGCATGTAAATGCAAACCACTTGAAAAGTACGATTTATTCCCAATTCCTTGACTAGGTAAAGTTGTAAATAATTTGCAAAAAATCAGTCTATCCGCGGTTTCTACCTGAGGTGTCCCTCGGGTTCGTAAACAAGCTTCGCGAGAGATCGGGACTTCCCCACTCCGTCGCCTAATTCGCGAGCATTACCGAGCTCAGCGGACGGCGTTCATTTATCCTTCGACGTCAACACGATCGACGTTCCGCGACAGAGGTGCGTATTTCTAACCTTTTGCTATTTCCTCGTTACAATCAATCATTATTTCAATATGATTTAACTTGTATTTTATTTCTGTTGCAGTCTCTGATTGAAACTCGACGCCATGGGAAGCTTCATTGGCGCTTATAGTACACCATGATGGCAGACAAGTCGACTAATTTTGGAGGGTATATTTTGGTAACTTTTAAACAATTATAACAAAAATTATTTCTTGCAAGCGTGATCCTAATTTTATAATCGGTCATTGTTAAGATAAAATATCAAAATCGGTAACAAAATTTTTATCTACTTCGATATATATCGAAGTATACAGAAATGGCGTAGATACTAACGATACATTGCAATAGTTTATATTTAACTGTATTCTAATCGCGATTAAATATTTCCTACTGCTATTTATTTAATTAATTCTTCACATTTCTTTATGAATCGTTGCAATTGCAATTTGCATGTATATTTCGATGCAAGTTTCAAAAAACGTACTAACTGCGTAGTTGCAATATTCAAGCATAAATAACTAGCAAACTTTAATTCTTGCAAATTTCGGAATATTTATAAAACTTACTATTCCAACATTCCTGCCATAATCATGCTTACAACTCTACCAATGAAACTTGGTGATACAGTATTTATAAATTAAATAATTTTCGTAAATAACATTGTCTCGTTGAAATTCTCATTGATTGAGAATATTTCTATGTATACAGCACTAAGTAAAGCAGTGTTTCCTTTGTAAAACTCTAGCAAGAAAAAAAATGAAAATGAATAGGCAAAGCACAGGCGTGCTTGTGTTGTGTTTCTTGTCTCCTGTCCCTTTCTTTTCAGCTCGTTTCTTTTCAGGGAATTTGTTGGCCGCGCGCAATGCGGCCAGGTAGAGTCAGTGATCGTGCGTAGCAACAAGTTTGTTTTTCGGGTCAAAGTGACCCCAAGCATGTTATCGTTCACGGTGTTAGGCAAACGCGAGAATAGAAGCAGTGTTTCTTACGCGGTATTAAATTACTTCCAGAGCATCGTGGCTCTTTCTGTTTTCTGAATCGCGATAGTAGAATCATTTGTTCGCCGATTTCAATCTTCGGTCGCGGTAATCTAATTTAATACTTTCTAATAAAATTAATTATTCTTTCAATTTGAAATTTAAACTCCTCGTTACCGGAATTAGAGTCGGTGCATCACCGAAGAGGACTATTTGGCGATGCTCCACGAGCAAACAATGTAGGTATAAATTTATACTTTGGAATTTTTAATTAAAAATCTTTACAGTTTTAACAATACATTCTAATTGTTTTCTTACAGTTTTCTTACAGTTTCTGAACATGATCCTGAGAACCAGCAGCAGTACTTGGGGGAGTATCGGGCGATGGACCACGAGCGAACAACGTAAGTATAAATTTATACTTTGAAATTTGTTAATTAAAAGTCTCTATAATTTTAACGATAGATTCTAATTGTTTTCTTGCATTTTTGTTACAGTCTCTGGACCTGAATCTAACCAGCAGGACAATGCTGACTGATGGATGATTTCGAGGACTTGAAGTCATCACTGGTAAGTCGCATGCTATTTTGTTTCCTCTGGTCCCCAACCATGTTGTAGGATGAAAGATCCGAATCAACACGGGTGACCAGTTGTATACTTAGTATTTTTGACGAGTTAAGTGAATAGTAACATCATCTGTTATATTTTTTAGAGCAGGTTTTAGGGTCTTCTTGCACTCGCGTTTCTTAATATTACAAATGAATATAACACAGTTATATGATTGAATAGAAAATGAATAAATATAATGTGAAAACATTATATTTATCATATGATCGCGTAGAATATGAATGATAATTAATATGACACTGTACAAGAATATTTACAGCATTAATATAAATTCATAACTATTGATCGTTTACTTAATTAATACATCGTATGATGCATTTAACGTGCAAGAAGGCATTTCGCGACAGGTCGATTTTCGAGTCAAAGTAACATGCATTTTATACTAGTTTCTTCTTTTAAAAAGTTTACTTTGACGACAGAATCGATCAAGGATAATTGAATATTTTGATTAACAATTTAACGAATTCATTTCAATTATTAAAGTAAATTCTTTTATCATGAAATCTCAAGTCTTTCATTTTAAATAATTCAATTTCAATTATAATAGTTTTATCGAATAGTAGTATTTTTCAATATTAACGTTTTTTATTATTGATATATTACATAGAACAAGTCGAGTCATTTGAACTAAAAATTAGATACGAAATACCGTTTAGCTATTAACCAGTTTTTCTAGTCAGGATTTTCAGAGTAATTTTTCCGTGTTCGTTGCCTAAGTTCATGCACATGCCCAGGTGCTATTTGCATGAGCGAAGGCAACGGGGCACGATGAATTTATTTATAACAATTCAACGACATATCGACGACTGACATTGGCTAGTGAATCGTGCGCGACGTACTGTCCACATGTGTGTGTGTGGTTAGGTTGTGGAAGTGCGTCGTTTCAAATGTTTTATGATTGCAATTTACATATAGAATTTTATAACATTAGATTTTTATCAATAATAATATTCAATTTATCATTTATTTGAAAACTGTTGATCTTAATGGATTTAAATCTTAATATTTTTCAATCTTCAATGATACATTTATGCAATAGATTTTATTAAAGACTATGTTCCATATATTAAAACATTCTATACAAATATTTATGTATATAATATAAGTACGCAAAGATCACTAGCCCTTGTCAGTCTCAGAAACCAGTAAGTACACAATTAGAGTGTGAATGTTTGCAATATTCGGGTGTCGGAGGAACCCCGGGGAATCCTCTCTAGTTTAGGTCGCGCCCGAATATTATGCGTGAGAACCGTGGAGTGTTTGTTTGCGAGAATGAGTTTTGCAATTTTTTAAATATAGGTTTAGGTAGGTAGGTAACTTCCTTTCTGGTATGTGTGCTAAATCTAAGTAGGTAGGGTCAGGGCAGGACTGTCCACATTAGTAATTCGGGTAGGCGCGTTTTCGCGTGGCAGTTCTGTACCTGTAGTTACGATTTCGAGAGTAGAAATCTTGCTGATTCAAACGGTGTACTTGTACTGTTTGTTTCGGCTTTATTTTCGACTCCTCGAATCGCGCGACTCTTAAAGTCGCTCTCTCGCGCTCGCGGTCGTGATTAGGTCCCTTCCGAAACGCTCGTCCCCCTCGAGATTCACCACGTATGCTCTTGCAACAATTCGTATATTGTTGGAAGACTACGTATTGCACAAAATCTCGAGCCCTGTCTTAAGTAAGTTTCAGACATCGGCAGGACCGCCGAAGAAAGAAAAGGCTCTCGATGAGCTGAAGAGGCCCTGACAAATTGTTTCAAGAGTGGGCTGCAACAAATGGCTTTGCATCTTCATCTTCGGATGAGAATGGAAAGCCATTCCTGTTACTATTTTATCACTTAACTCGTCTGTAGTTGTGGTTAGTTTATTTCTCTGGCTGGCTCACGTATGCATGTACTTCGTACACGATTGCACCATACATGCCAGCCATCTCTCCCCATAACCCGCGGTTATGATGTACATAGAGTTGCGAACATGCAATAATCGCGTTTGCTTTTAGAGTTGCGAACTCTTATTTTTCGCGTTTGCTTTTCAGGGCAGCGTTGCGACTAAACACGATACGCGATTGGTTTTTTGCTTCAGTACTTAGGTACTGAATGTTTGCTTAAAAATAACGTTGCGAATTATCGATAAACGCGATTGTTCGTAGAGTTGCGAATCACTATTTTTCGCGTTTGCTTTTCAGGGTAGCGTTGCGAACAATCACCATACGCGGTTGCTTTTATTGTTAGAAATCGCGTTTGGAATTTTTCTATTATAAATTAGCGTTGCGATCTTGACTTTGCGCGTTTTTTATTAATTAGAGTTGCGATTCATTGCCCAAATGCTGGCCAAAAACGATGGCCATTGCACCAAGGATCATGAAGAAGCAAGCTGAGATCTGCGAAGCCTCGAATGGCTCAACGTCGTTATTAAAATTAGTGTTGCGCATGATTGAATATGGGTGCACGCGATTTAATTAATAAAAGAACCCTGCGTGGTTCATTTCACGAATAACAAGCACCATTCGCGTGTAGTTTTTTATTTTATAATTTAGCGTTGCGAAAGAATGAATGGTCCACTCACGGGTTGTTTGAATTTAACACGAGTGGACGTTAATCCAAAATATATCTTTTTTTTATATATTTGCCAAAGGAAACACTGCTTTAAAGTACTGTTGTAAATAGACCAATTTTCTTATTCTTTATAACGCGTTAAAAATATATTATGATTAATTTTATTGTAAATTGAATTTATGATTCCAATCTATATATCTATATCACCAATTAATCATTATTAGAGTTGGTAATTTTTACGGGATATAATAACCGTTGCAACCCAATTGTCATTTATAAATAGTGAATTTTTTATAAATATTCTGTATTCTTTGCGTAAATCAAAGTTTGTTCGCGATCGTTGTTTTAATCGATGGAAAATAGAATGCTTGCATCGAAAGGATATGCAAATTGCAATTCGATATTTCATATTGAGAGTGCATTTCCGCGTCGACATTTTAGTTCGCTATTGCTTTTTACGAACCTAATTTAGTTTTGAATACAGTGAAATATAATTATTGCAATGTATACGTCTTGAAGATTTCTTTATTTGATAAACGAAAAATAAAATCTACGGTAACAAATGAATCAAATTTTCAAACTATTTTTTATTTATCTTAACACTGACACGAATTTAACTTTACATTAATACACTTTCATTTCAGCTATTAATCCTTTCAACAAGTTCTTGTTACAGAATATAGAATCATTGAAGAATCGAATTGGAAATGGTGCATGGATTCCATCTTTATCTTTCTTAGAAAAATATTTCATAGAATTCTATTTATTATCTGAGTTTGTGTTTCAGGGAAACATCGTGGGACTAACCAAGACACCAAGAAGAAAGTATCTTTCCATATTTCTCTGTTTTATATGAGTTATATTTATTGAATATGAGTTTTTGTTTCAGGGAAACATCGTGGGATTGTCAAAGACACCAATAAGAAAATATCTTGTCGTATCTTCGTTTCATATTGGTTATATTTATTGTGTATGAGTGTATGTTTTAGAAAAACATCGTGGGATCGATGAAGACACCAAGAAGAGAATATTTCCTCGTATTTCTTGCGTACTTCGGATCGCGTTAGAATATAAGTAAAAATGTATATAGATTATAAGATAAAAAAGCGTTCTCCAAGCGTTCGATTAAATACCACTGAATCGTGTGCGTTAATTTAAGTGGGGATGATTAATATCAAGGTACATATTAGTATTCTAATATGCAAGGTCCACACGTGCAGTTGCACATTTCTGGTTGGATCTTCCAGTGTCTTATCAGGCACTGTCGTAATAAAAGCATCGATATAAGGAGGGGCGAGTAATAATAAAGTACATATCGTTACTTTAATAATCAGGATTCGTACGTGCAGTTGCACATTCCAATTTCGTTTCTAAAAAAAACATGTGATGGACTGTTTCACGTGTATCAACATTCTGTTAGGTTCTCGATCTCTTCGTCAGAGTTCGTACGTGCAGTTGCACGTTCCAATTTCGTTTCTGGAAAACATGTGTATCGTCTCACATGCGTTGACATTTTGTTAGGTTCTTCGTCTCTCGATCGGGCAGTTCTTTTAAGAACTCTCCTTTCGTAGCTCGTTTCCAACTTTTTCGATAGCTTCTCCCTCGGATAGGTAGTCGAATTCCTCGCCAAAGGAAGGGTGGTTGGGGCGAGGCTAGGGTGGGTCTCCATTCGCAGCAACCTCCTCGCGGTGAGACCTGGGTAATGTTATTCAGCGTTTAATTAATAATCGTATCACTCTCAGCTGGGTGATGCAATTATTAATTAAAAACTGAATTATATTAGCGAATTGGCTGCGATCCGCTTTGGCATAGGTCATCGTAAATATAGAGCTTCTTTACTGGGTTAGTTTTGATTCAAAGTTTCTAGAGTATTGTCACAGATGAGGTCATTCATCCAATGTATTTTTGGGGTCTATTTTTATGGGGTCTCGAAACCCCATTACTTCATTTTCAGAAATGAATTTTAATTCCTTCCAAATTAAAATAATTTCATTTGTTATTTAGAAGTGCAAATTGAATGCAGACACGACATCCATTTGCAAAATAAAAGAGAATCGTGTTTCGCGTCGCACGACAGCTGTTAAACTGACCGTAGATTTCAGAACGTTTTTGGTAATAGAAATTATTTTCGAGGAAGACTTAATTTCGATTTTACGTGTTTCATAGAAAGGTGAAAACTTATACAAAAGTAATGCGTTAGAAATTCAAAGAATCCTTCAGTCTACTGGAATTTAACCATATTTTCATTCCTATCGTTTAAAATAATTATTAATTAATATCAAGCAATAGAATTTATTCTATTTCACAGCTTCGTGTTTCCCAATTTATTATATTTAACTCTTTGGTCTGGGTTAGGTCTGAGTTAGGTCTGGATTAGATCTGAGTTAGGTATGGGTTAGGTCTGGATTAGATCTGAGTTAGGTATGGGTTAGGTCTGGATTAGATCTGAGTTAGGTATGGGTTAGGTCTGGATTAGATCGGAGTTAGGTATGGGTTAGGTCTGGATTAGATCTGAGTTAGGTATGGGTTAGGTCTGGATTAGATCTGAGTTATCTCTGGGTTAGGTCTGGATTAGATCTGAGTTAGATGTGGGTTAGGTCTGGATTAGATGTGAGTTAGATCTGGGTTAGGTCTGGATTAGATCTGAGTTAGGTATGGGTTAGGTCTGGATTAGATCTGAGTTAGGTATGGGTTAGGTCTGGATTAGATCTGGATTAGATCTGGGTTAGGTCTGGGTTAGGTCTGGGTTAAAAATTTCACTTATTCAGATTTATTAGTAACCTTCTTCTGAATAAGAAAATATTTTACACATTTTAGAAGTTAATTTATTCTTGAAAAGCTAATATGCGTGAATGAAACCAGTTTGAATCAATTTCAAATAACCCAGACCTAACCCAGACTTAATCCAGATCTAACCCAGACCTAACCCAGATCTAATCCAGACCTAACCCAGACCTAACCGAAATCTAATCCAGACCTAACCCAGACCTAACCGAAATCTAATCCAGACCTAACCCAGACCTAACCCAGATCTAGGGGGTGGGTTAGGTCTGGGTTAGGTCTGGATTAGATCTGAGTTAGATCTGGGTTAGGTCTGGATTAGATATGAGTTAGCTCTGGGTTAGGTTTGGATTAGATCTGAGTTAGCTCTGGGTTAGGTCTGGGTTAGGTCTGGGTTAGGTCTGGGTTAGGTCTGGGTTAGGTCTGGGTTAGGTCTGGTTATTTTGTAATTTTCAAGTGTACGATATCTTAGACCTAACCCAAACCTAACCCAAATCAAACCCAGACATAACCCAGACCTAACCCAAACCTAATCCAGACCTAACTCAGACGTAACCCAAACCTAATCCAGACCTAACCCAGACCTAACCCAGACATAACCCAGACCTAACCCAAACCTAATCCAGACCTAACTCAGACGTAACCCAAACCTAATCCAGACCTAACCCAGACCTAACCCAGACCTAACCCAGACCTAACCCAGACCTAACCCAGACCTAACCGAGACATAACCCAGACCTAACCCAGACCTAACCGAAATCTAATCCAGACCTAACCCAGACCTAACTCAGACCTAACCGAGACATAACCCAGACATAACCCAGGCCTAACCCAGACCCTAGATCTGGGTTAGGTCTGGGTTAGGTCTGGATTAGATCTGAGTTAGATCTGTAAATATGAGCGAAACCATTTGATCGAATTGATATTATTTGTGCTTCTGTCAGTGATTACGAAACTAAAAATAGTGCACATAATAGCTTTGGTTTCGTATACCAATAACAACTTATTTGTTTGCATTTCAATTTTCAATCTGTTACTGTTTTTTGATGAAACAGTTTTGCAACTTTTAGGTCACAATGGGCTATTATGGCAGATCTCGGTACATTTAGAATAAAGCTTGTGCTTTCTCCTGTTTTCAGATTTATACATTATATACCCAAAATATGAATACAAAATCGCATAGAAATAACAGAGGAATTTTTTTTTCATTTGCATATATAGGTTTATAATTGCTGATTTTTCGTTCCCCCGATTTTTTTGGTTTTAAAATAAAAATTCGGCCCATAGAGGGTTAAATAAGCCGATTGCAACTGACGAGTTAGTCAGTTATTTAGTTAGTATAGATCTCTGTATGCAAATCCTTTCCACCCAATAGTTCGTAGTATGATACCGGAAGTCCCCCTTCCAAGACAGAAATTTGTCCTGCAGGATTCGCGATTTATGCGTCGATATATTCGAATAAACGCGAACAGTCTAGACGTATGTACGTAAGTCTCGCGTCTTTATACGTAAAATTGATATCCACTATCAATCTGAGCTCCCCGCAACAGACACGTACGAACACAACGAAGAAAGTTAAGGAAGAGGAGAGATCTGTGGCGGTTCATCGAGCACGTGTACCATTGGAATTGTTTGTGTTCCCTCCCGTACACGATGGCGAAATCTATGAAAGCAGCAGTCCGTGAAATCGTCGAAATCGCCCGACGTTAGCACGAATGCTGTTACTTTTTATCTCCCTCCGTCCCTCCGTACGGGAGGGAAAAGTTTTTATTGTGGAAGAACCGTCGAACAGATTTCGAAAGTTTGCTCATTTAAATGATCGACTCTCTGGGTACCTCAAGTTCTCAAGACTAGTAGATTTTACGTGATTCTGATTTACAAAAAATTACTGAAATATTTCGTAGAAAGTAAAAATAAAAATTTGTCCAGTTCAACATAATTTAATTACAATGAATGGGTCTTGATATAAAATTGGTATTTTGTAATAAATCGTTGCACATGTTTCGATAGGTCATTATACAGAGTGTATCAGGTTTTCTCATTATTATGAGTATTTTCTATGGGACCAAAATAATAAAAAAAAATGATATAATAACATAGGTCATTTAAAGCTAAAAAGTTATACATAGTACAAATGAATTCTATTTATTTTATTTATGTAAGCTGTATTTACCATCTGAGTAATACTCCGAAATGTTTGGGAAATTATTTACAAATCTAGAATATGCAAAAGTGCACTTCGTATCGTTATACAGACGAATTGAATTGTCCCCTTCGGAAATCGTTGGTTTTGTGCTCCGCGTTCGACCATCAATATTCAGAGGGGTGTTTTTAGAAATGGCGGGAGAAAATATTCGAGGTCCCATAAACGGGGGATGAATTTTCTCGCGGCTAGCAAGCGACAGGATTCCCGTAGTTTCCTCGTGGGAACGCCCTTTGAGCACGCCGTTTTCAAGTACAACGGTTCTAATTAAGTGTCAGACACACCAGGCGGAAGCGTCGCGCACCCCGACGCATTAAGGCGGTTAAGAGGTTAAGGCTGTGCGGCAAGTGTCGAAAAAAAAAAAGAAAAAAAGCGACGGAAGAAGGCGCGGCGTCTGCGGGGGGGGAATTAAAAGCTCGGAGAGCAAACTCTTATCCAACCGACGAAACGCGATAATGGCTGAGCCGCGCTGTAAATCTTTCGAATTAATCCTTTGCTCCTCTACGCCGTGTTTTCTGCCATTTTCCATTGTTCCTCCATTGGCTCCTCCACCCTCCATTTTGCCTTTCGTCGCTATTGCGTTTACTTAATCGCGCGTATAACGTTTAGCCACATTTTCGTGCCGTTAGACTTCACATTTCGTTCCTCCATCTTCGAATTGTCGAATATTTGACGCGTCTGAAGGCTCCCGAGGTTTTCTGTTTACTAAAATTGCTGGAGAATTTAGTGACGTCGATAGTTAACAGTTGACTAATAAAGAACAAACGAATTGTTTATTATGAACATTGTTACTATGGATAACTTGCACAATCCATAAATTGATCAAATAGTCTCATTTAACTGTCGTTGTCTCTGTAAAAATTCTAGTTTTTAAAGGATATTATAGTATGCACCCTCGAACAAATTATTTTTTAACTTCAGGCATTATTTTATTTTAAATTAAACTGTAATTTACAAAAATCACCGTCTGGGTTAGGTCTGGGTTAGATCTGGGTTAGATCTGAGTTTGGTCTGAATTAGATCTGGCTTACGTTTGGGTTAGGTCTGGATTAGATCTGGCTTAGATCTGGGTTAGGTCTGGGTTAGGTCTGGGTTAGATCTAAGTTAGATCTGGGTTAGGTCTGGGTTAGATCTAAATTAGATCTGGGTTAGGTCTGGGTTAGGTCTGGGTTAGGTCTGGGTTAGGTCTGGGTTAGGTCTGGGTTAGGTCTGGCTTAGATCTGGGTTAGGTCTGGATTAGATCTGGATTAGATCTGGGTTAGGTCTGGGTTAGGTCTGGGTTAGATCTAAGTTTGGTCTGGGTTAGGTCTGGGTTAGACCTAACTCAGATCTAATCCAGACCTAATCCAGACCTAACCCAGACCTAACTCAGATCTAATCCAGACCTAATCCAGACCTAACCCAGACCTAACTCAGATCTAATCCAGACCTAACCCAGACCTAACTCAGATCTAATCCAGACCTAACCCAGACCTAACCCAGACCTAACTCAGATCTAATCCAGACCTAATCCAGACCTAACCCAGACCTAACTCAGATCTAATCCAGACCTAACCCAGACCTAACTCAGATCTAATCCAGACCTAATCCAGACCTAACCCAGACCTAACTCAGATCTAATCCAGACCTAACCCAGACCTAACTCAGATCTAATCCAGACCTAACCCAGACCTAACCCAGATCTAACTCAGATCTAATCCAGACCTAACCCAGATCTAACTCAGAACTAATCCAGACCTAACCCAGACCTAACTCAGATCTAATCCAGACCTAACCCAGACCTAACTCAGATCTAATCCAGACCTAACCCAGACCTAACCCAGATCTAACTCAGATCTAATCCAGACCTAACCCAGATCTAACTCAGATCTAATCCAGACCTAACCCAGACCTAACTCAGATCTAATCCAGACCTAACCCAGACCTAACCCAGATCTAACTCAGATCTGATCCAGACCTAACCCAGATCTAACTCAGATCTAATCCAGACCTAACCCAGACCTAACTCAGATCTAATCCAGACCTAACCCAGACCTAACTCAGATCTAATCCAGACCTAACCCAGACCTAACTCAGATCTAACTCAGATCTAATCCAGACCTAACCCAGATCTAGGGTCTGGTTAGGTCTCATTTACACTGTTGTTGTATTTTGTAATTTCCAAGTGTATGATTTGGTTTGGACTCAAAAAAATGTCGAGTAGGACTTGACGACCAATGCTTTTAAGTGTTTCATTTGAAATTTACGTGTTAAAATAAGTGTTTTATGTACACTATTGCTATATCTTGTAATTTTCGAAGCATATATCTGTTTGATTTGGACTTGAAAAAAGGTCGAATGGGACTTCCGTAAGGATCTCCTCAAATGAAAACTGAGTGCAAAGGGTTAATCCTTAATGCACAGTTGCAAACAATTTCCATGGCAATTGTGTCGCTAGCAACGGAATTGAAACGGTCTTTTTAATTCCCCCCATTCGATTATTTCGCCGTGGCTGGGCTCGAAATGGAGTGGAGCAAGTTGACGTTACCTGGCAATTATCGCTAATGCGCTTTCTCGTTGCCGTTTAAAGCCACGCGAAGAAGTTCCTCGTAGCCGGATCCGCGTTGACTCCTAGAACCCGGGGACTACTCAGGAGGATTGCCACCTCGAATGTCACGTTTGCAGGTAGAAACGCAGCCATGGCGGAAAGGGGCCGCGTCTCCTGGGGGTGAAACGAATGCACGGAGGACAGTTAAACGGTGCCACTCAAATCGTACCCTCCGTTTCTATAGTTTTCTTCTGTTATTTACGATTCTATGAAAAAGCTACGCGATGTCCCGTTCGTTCCACTTATTGTTAGGCGAGTTTGTAAGCAACGAAACGTATTTTAATGGAGAGGAAAAGAGAGGTAAAGTGGCATTTGGTGCTTAACAGATTTCAATCATCGTGTGCTATAGCTAGTGAAGCATGAATGCTATTTTGCCTAAATTATCTAATTCTTGAGAATATTATTATATAATAAAATAAACATTATTTTACGAATGTTTCTAACAATTTTAAAATTTTAGAGTTTTAATATAACCATTTCTATTTTAAATAAAATTTGATCCCAGCATCTGAGAGATACAGTACCTTTGCAAATAGTGATTTAAGTAACACCAAACAACACAGCTTAAATCTCCCTATAATAAGAAATTACCAGTGAAAATCCACTAAACTCTGTACGAAATAATTTCCACTAAATTGCACTCTTGCTTCAAAGAATTCCAAATCTCCTCACTAACGCTAGCAACAGAATCTGTTGCTACAAGTCTAATCTCTGAACGAACGCTAACGCATAGGAAAACAGCCAATCGAATGATCGTTTCAGAACGTCGAGAACGGGTTTAAACGGCAACGGTAAACGAATCCTGTGGATTTAAGAGAACCTGGGGTAATAGTATCAATCGAATCCCAAGTATCTTGGGGGTAAACACGTCATGCACGGAATACTCAGTACCACAATTCGCGGTGGCAGTGTTCGAGGAACCGTAAACACCTATCAATTTAACAGGTGCGAAGAAAAGCGCCCAAGGAGCAGACTTTCCGTATTGAAACAGCCTGGAGGGGGGTGGCAGAGCCGCTCGGGGAACGACCAGTCAATAATGGCGCCTTTAAAATGGCTTAAGAGTTGCGAAACAATCCGCGGAGCCCCCGGGAAACTGACAAATGCCATCAAAGTTTTAATACCGAAGTCATTTAAAACTTGGACCCATCCGTCGCGTGGCCCCCGCGAATAGAACTTGCCTCCTCCATCGTTCCTCTGGCCCTCCCCGCATCCACGTTCGTCCATCTTCTTCGAGTGCTCGTTGCCCGTCCACGCTCTAATCCCGCGTCTCCGTGTTCGTTGGAACGCAATCTCGCAAATTTGCTTTGCCCCGACGAGACGGGGAGACGGAAAGCTGCGACGCGCGAAAACCGTCGGCAGCGGGATCCGGTTACATTATTAGTTAAATCCCTCGACCTAGATTATTCTGATCCCCGGCAAAATGGATTCCTAACGGGCCCCTTTCTGCGCGTTACCATTGATATTAATTTCTTCGATAGTAATATTATATAGAATTGAAATTTTTATAAAACGATTTATTTATTTAGTGATATTATTTGTACTTTCTATGCGTTTAATCATTTTAAGTCCTAATATCTTTGGTTTCGTTTGTCGCGTTCCGATCGTTGGGACCTCGAATTCGCCACAACTGTTTTACCGACGGTCGGTAATTCACGCTGGGGACCTATCGAACGGATTTTTATGGGTCCTCAGGGGCCTCAGGGGTCCCATTTTTGTGTCAATAGCAACGCAAGAGGAAGTGAGACGAAAAATAAAATTACCAGTCCAGAATTTGGCATAAATATTAGTAAATCATTAAATACCACATCACAGTTTTTGTCAACTCTCATTCTCGGAATAAGTACTGTTTTTATGAAATTTTTTAATCGCCGAGAAAAGGCACCTTTTCTTAAAAATTTGTTTCTAATTTTTAATAAATTTGGTTAGCGCTGTACAGAAAAGTAGTTCAGTACTTTTTTGTAGGTATCCATGAACTGTACTTCCCCACAAAATTTCAATGAAATATATTCACGATTGTAGGAGTTACGGCTGTTTGAAAATTGGACCATTTTTATGAGGTTTTTCGCATTTTACGGAGTCGAGGAATAAGTTTTCGAATATTTTTGGAATTTTTACATATTCTTCACCAAAATACGCGTTGTTTGCCGGTTGAAACATGAAAATCGGCCAATCCGTTCAAAAGTTATGGCGTTTTGAAGATACGCATGAAATTTGGGGGAACCATCTCATTAGATTTTCGGTTATGAATTTTTATCTCGAAAATGCGTAGAAATTCGGGGATATATCTATCCACTAAAAATGATTATAATCGCCCCTTGCAACCGAAAATAATTTTTCCAAAATGATTTGACATTTTTCTTCCCCCATCGAAAAATTTCATACATTCTCGAATTTTTTTCTCGAAAGTGCGTAGGATTTCAGGGATGGATGTAATGACCGAAAATGATTGTAATCACCCCTTGCAACCGAAAATAATTTTTCCAAAACGATTTGACATTTTTCTTCCCCCATCGAAAAATTTCATACTTTCTCGAATTTTTTTCTCGAAAGTGGGTAGGATTTCGGGAGTATGCCTGTCGACCAAAAATGATTATAATTGACCCCTGCAACCAAAAATAATTTTTTTAGAACGATTCGAAATTTTTGAATTTTGTCGAAAAATTTCACACCTTCTCGAATTTTTCTCTAGAAACTGGGTAGGATTTCGAGGGTATGTCTATTCACCAAAAATAATTGTAATCTCCCCACGAGGTAAAAATAATTTTTTCAGAACGATTTGAAAAATTTTTTTTGCACCGAAAAATTTAGACACCTACCCCCTCGTCGATTTTTCTTAGAAATTAGTTTTTCATTTTTCATACGTTTGTGTGACGATCTACAGAAAAGTTGTTTAATACTTTTTTATAGGTATCTGTGAGCTCTACTTCAGAAAAAAGTTTCATTGAAATATGTTCACTATTGTAGGAGTTATGGAAATTGGAGAATGGTTTGAAAATTGGACCATTTCTATGGGGTTTTTCTAACTTTACCGTGTCAGGGAACAACTTTTGCACTATTATTAGAATTCCTACATATTCTTTGCCAAAATACGCGTTGTTTGCCGCTTCAAACGTCAAAATCCGTCAATCCGTTCAGAAGTTATGGTATTTTGAAGATTTGCATGTAATTTTCGGGCAACATAAATTACATTTTCGATCTCGAATTTTTTTCTCGAAAGTGCGTAGGATTTCAAGGACAGCTGTAATGACCGAAAACTATTGTAATCACCCCTTGCAACCGAAAATAATTTTTCCAAAACGATTTGACATTTTTCTTCCCCCATCGAAAAATTTCATACATTCTCGAATTTTTTTCTCGAAAGTGGGTAAGATTTCGGGGGTATGTCTATTCACCAAAAATTATTGTAATTGACCCCCGCAGCCGTCAATAATTTTTTCAGAATGATTTGACATTTTTCTTCCCCCACCGAAAAATTTCATACTTTCTCGAATTTTTTTCTCGAAATTGCGTAGGATTTCAGGGATAGGTGTAATGACCGAAAATGATTGTAATCGACCCTTGCAACCGAAAATAATTTTTCCAAAACGATTTGTCATTTTTCTTCCCCCGTCGAGAAATTTCATACATTCTCGAATTTTTTTCTCGAAAGTGGGTAAGATTTCGGGGGTATGTCTATTCACCAAAAATTATTGTAATTGACCCCCGCAGCCGTCAATAATTTTTTCAGAATGATTTGACATTTTTTTTCTTGTAAAGGAAAAAAGTAGCTCTCTCGAAGGCTTGTAAAAAAAAGTAGCTTTTAATATTTTCGATCTATCACAAATTAAGGAACACTCTGTACATCCGGACGGATCTATCAATTAACCAAGAGCAACGAAATCACAACGAACGGTCGCGAAATTTGAAAAGCCGCAGTTGCCTTAATAAATCCAAGAGCACTCAAAGGGGGCCGGTAACGACAGCTGAAAATAAGGAACAACGAGTATCAGTCGAGCCACCGGTTAATTAGAAAAGAAAAAAAAGAACTATATAACGCGACGCGAAACGAAAGTAACTGGCCCGTGGAGGCGGCAGCTACTTTGCCGCGGTGGTCAAAGAAGACCGATATTATTTTAATTAATTTACGGGAAAATTAATTGCTCCGCCAATTAAAACTTTCGTAATTTGACTCGAGGCACGGCCCCCCCCTCCCCGTGGGGCTAACGTTCGATTCCGTTTCGCTGATAAGACGCCCCCCCGGATCCGGCCGTATCCTTCGATCGATCCGGCGATTCGCTCGAGTTCGTTCACCGCGGCGACAGGTAAACAGTTTATGAATAAAACAGAGCGGTTCCGCTGCTCTGCATCGATGCACGGCCAAATGGGATAATGACGGACGTAAACCTGACAGCTGGATACGACGGGACGCGAAGAACAATCCCAATCCGCCGATGCTCCGAATGTCGGTTATTAATAATTCATCGATCGACCCGGGACAAATTTCGACGCGAGAGTTGCCGACTTCGCGGCAATCCTCGCAAGACCGCGGTGTTAAATGTAAAAACTAAAATGGAATTCTCGCCCGAGGGGGGTGTATAATGGAAATTCTTATCGCTTACTGGGAGTTCGACAGCGGGCTGCGACGAAAGGTACCGATAATGTTGGAATTATGAGCATGGCAGAGGTCGATCGACCATCGAAATTCATCGGTGTTTTATAAATTCAAATCGACTGGGATGAAATGGTCGCGACGGGATGATCGTGAGACGTGCAACTTTCAATACAAGGCTAGAGAAATGGTTCTATATTCTATTGATTTTTTTTTTTTTAATTGGAAGCTTCACGTCAAGAGCTATATTGATTATTATTTGTCTATGATTAAATGCATTCGTAGAGTATTGGTTGTAGGCTCCCACTATGATCGTGGAGCTGTTTTATTTAGTAAATAGAAGGTTCAATACAATTTACAACGCTTGAATTTATTTAGAAATATGTACATTTAAAGTATTAAATAATATACATATTTTAAAAGTCAGCATAGTAATATATTGTATACAGGGTGTTCGACTACCCCTAGGAAAAATTGTAATAGGAGATTCCAGAGGCCAAAATAAGACGAAAATCAAGAATACCAATTTGTTGATGGAGGCTTCGTTAAAAAGTTATTAACGTTCAAAGTTGTGGCTGTTGAACGGCAATCTGACCACATTCTCGAATTTTTTTCTCGAAAGTGCGTAGGATTTCGGGGGTATGTGTAATGACCAAAAATTATTGCAATTGATCCCCGCAACCGAAAATAATTTTTTTTAAATGATTTGAAATTTTTTTATCCGCCGAAAAATTTCACCCATTCTCGAATTTTTTTCTCGAAAGTGGGCAGGATTTCCAGGATATATCTAATGACTAAAAATGATTGTAATTGACCCCTGCAATCGAAAATAATTTTTCCAAAACAATTTGACATTTTTATCCCCCATCGAAAAATTTCATACTTTCTCGAATTTTTTTCTCGAAAGTGCATAGAATTTTGAGGGTATGTGTGATGATAAAAAATGATTGTACTTGACACCCACAAAGGAAAATAATTTTTCCAGAACGATTTGAAATTTTTTTATTAGCCGAAAAATTTGTCTACTTATTCGAATTTTTTTCTCGAAAGTGAGTAGAATTTCAGGGATAAGCGTAATAACCAAAAATGATTGTAATTGACCCCCATATCCGAAAATAATTTTTCCAGAACTATTTGAAATTGTTTAATTTCGTCTAAGAATTTCACCCATTCGCGAATTTTTTTCTCGAAAGTGGGTAGGATTTCGAGGGTATATCTAATGACCAAAAATGATTATAATTGGCCCCCACAGACGAAAATTATTTTTCTGACACGATTTGACATCTTTCTCCCCCATCGAAAAATTTCATACGTTCTCGAATTTTTCTCTCGAAAGTGCGTAGAATTTTGAGGGTATATCTAATGACCAAAAATGATTTTAATTGGCCCTTGCAACTGAAAATAATTTTTCCAAAATGATTTGAAATATTTTAATTTCGCCGAAAACTTTAGTCTGTCTTTGCCTGTCGACTTTTCTTGAAAATCAGTTTTTCATTTTTAGTAATTTTGTTTGACGCCCCAGAGAAAAGTTTTCCAATACTTTTTTGTAGGTGCCCATGAGCTCAATTTGAGAAAAAAGTTTCATTCAAATATATTCACTATTGTACGAGTTATGGCTGTCTGAAAATTGTACCATTTTTATGGGGTTTTTCTAACTTTACGGGGTTAAGGAACAGCTTTTCGAATATTTTTGAAATTTCTACATATTCTTCATCAAAATACGCGTTGTTTGCCGTTTGAAACATTATAATCTTTCAATCCGTTCAGAAGTTATGACATTTTAAAGATACGCATGAAATTTCAGGGAATCATTTCGGGGGCCAGAAATTATATTTTCGGTAAGGAATTTTTTTCTCGAAAATGCGTAGGAATTCGTGGATATGTGTAATGATAAAAAAGGATTGTAATCGATCCCTGCAACCGAAACTAATTTTTTTAGAACGATATGAAATTTTTTAATTTCGTCGAAAAATTTGTCTATTTATTCGAATTTTTTTCTCGAAGCTGCGTAGGATTTTAGAGGTAGATGTAATGACCAAAAATAATTATAATTGACCCCCACAAACGAAAATAATTTCTCTAGAATGATTTGAAATATTTCAATTTCGCCGAAAAATTTGTCTACTTATTAGAATTTTTTTCTCGAAAGTGTGTAGGATTTTAGGGGTAGGTGTAACGATAAAAAATGATTGTCACTGACCTCTGCATCTGATAATAATTTTTCTAGATTGATTTGAAATATTTTAATTTCGCCGAAAAATTTCATCACCTACTCGAATTTTTTTCTCGAAAGTGGATAGGATTTCGAGGGTATGTCTGATGACCAAAAATGATTGCAATCAACCCCCTCAATCGATAATAATTTTTCCAGAACGATTTGAAATGTTTTTTTCGCCGACAAATTTCAGGGAAACGTATCAATGTATGGTCAGACATTACATTTTCGGTAAGGAATTTTTTTCTCGAGAATGGTTAGGATTTCGGGGATATGTCTATTCACCAAAAATGATCGTGATCAACCCCCTCAATCGAAAATAATTTTTCCAGAACGATTAGAAATTTTTTAATTCAATTTTTAATAACTTTTTAACGAAGCTTCCATCAGCAAATTAATATTCTTGATTTTCGTCTTATTTTCGCCTCTAGAAATCAAAGCATGCGTATCAAACGCAAAACAGTCGCATCTTTCGCAGTGGCCAGCATCTGACCATCCATTTGTAGCTTTTTTTTTTTCATCGGGTTCGTGGAAGAACCGTCGATCGCGGAAGTTACGAGCACGCGGAATCTGCGTTTTCATCGTCGATGGTCATTATTTGTCAGCGAAACATGGCTCGCCACTCGGATATAGAAACGCCTGGAAAAAAAAAAAAAGAAAAAAAAAAAAAAGAATAAATCCAATCGACGAACGCGCGTTCCGCCGAGGAGCCGGATAACCGAGATATATATATATGTATACGTTGCCTTTGCCTGGCCGCAAAGGAAATAAAAATAAAAAAAGAGCCACACTCGCGATAGAAACAGAACCACGAAGGAACAGAGAGAGAGAATGGATCGAGGTACGAACAGATTCGATCGCGTCCATTCGATTTAGAGCTCGATGGCGTATCTCTCGCAAATTAATCGCTTCCGGACGTATTTGCGTGCCTCTGTGCCGCTCGTCTTTTTTACAAGTCAGCTCATGACGGCGATACGAATAACAGAGAGAAAGGGACGAGCCTCGATATGTCGGGGAACGGAAAAACGAGATCCAGGCGGAATGAACTGGCTGAAAATCCGCGAAACGATGTATAAATTGCGATGGTGGGGGGACAAAGGTAGCGGAAGAGAGGCACGCGGGATTACGCCTGCGGTTACGGCGCAATATAAATTAACTGATAATCCTTTTGATAACGAACGCGGTGACCCAGTTTCCAAGCTAATACAATCGGAAATCCTGGTTGTTTAATTGCCAAAGCGCGTACGCACGAAACGCGACGAAAATTCAGGACTATCTGGCTGGTTAGACGAAATTGTCTTCGAATCGCTATACACGCTCAAAGAAAGCGTAAAATTATTACGTTAACCACTAAATATATCAACTCAAACAATTCAAAATTTATACGAACTGAAAATTAATTTTTTGTTTATATTTTCTTATTATTGCTCTTTGTCCCCTTCCATGTTGGATATCTCCATTTTACTTGTTTAAAAAGCTTCTTTTGGAACATCCTTCAATTTGACGAATTTTTCTTGAATTTTTATGTATTTTTTTTTTTCCCCCCATTGAAAAATTTCATACTTTCTAGAATTTTTTTCTCGAAAGTGCGTAGAATTTTTAGGGTAGGTGTAATGACCAAAAATGATTGCCATTGACCTCTGCATGTGATAATAATTTTTCTAGAACGATTTGAAATATTTTAATTTCGCCGAAAAATTTGTCTACCTATTCGAATTTTTTTCTCGAAACTGCGTAGGATTTTAAGGGTATCTGTAATGACCTAAAATGATTGTCATTGACCTCTGCATCCGAAAATAATTTTTCTAGAATGATTGGAAATATTTTAATTTCGTCGAAAAATTTGTCTATTTATTCGAATTTTTTTCTCGAAACTGCGTAGGATTTGAGGGGTATATGTAATGACCAAAAATGATTGTCATTGACCTCTGCATGTGATAATAATTTTTCTAGAATGATTTGAAATATTTTAATTTCGCCGAAAAATTTGTCTACTTATTCGAATTTTTTTCTCGAAACTGCGTAGGATTTTAGGGGTAGGTGTAATGACCAAAAATAATTATAATTGACCCTCGCAGTCGAAAATAATTTTTCCAGAACGATTTGAAATTTTTTAATTTTGTTGACGGATTTCACCCATTCTCGAATTTTTTTCTCGAAACTGGATAGGAATTCGATGGTATGTCTATTGACCAAAACTGATCGTAACTGACCCCCGCAGTTGAAAATAATTTTTCCAGAATGATTTGAAACTTTTCAATTTCACCGAAAAATTTCACCGTATTTCATTTTTAGTAATTGTGTTTGATGCCCTAGAGAAAAGTTGTCTAATACTTAAATGTAGGTATCCATGAGCGCTACTTCAGAAAAAAGTTTCATTGAAATATATTGACTATTGTAGGAGTTATGCCTGTTTGAACATTGAACCATTTTTATGGGGTTTTTCTAACTTTACGGGGGTCAAGGAACAACTTTTTCAATATTGTTAAAATTTCTACATATTCTACATTAAAATACGCGTCGTTTGCTTTTTGAAACATTAAAATCCTTCAATCCGTTCAGGAGTTATGATATTTCATAGATTCACATGGAATTTTCGGGCAATATAAATTACCTTTTCGATTAGGAATTTTTTTCGCGAAAATGATTAGGATTTCGTGGATATGTCTAATGACCAAAAATGATTGTAATCATCCCCTGCAACTGAAAATAATTTTTTTAGAATGATTTGAAATTTTTTAATTTCGTGGAAAAATTTAGGCCCTTCCCTGTCGATTTTTCCTAAAAATCAGTTTTTCATTTTTAGTAATTTTGTTTGACGTCCTACAGAAAAGTTGTTTAATACTTTTTTGTAGGTGCCCATGGGCTCTACATCAGAAAAAAGTTTCATTGAAATATATTTGCTATTGTAAGAGTTATGGCTTTTTGAAAATTGGACCGTTTTTATGGGGTTTTTCTCATTTTGCAGCGTCAAAGAACAACTTTTCGAATATTTTTAGAATTTCTACATATTCTACATTAAAACATGCGTTGTTTGCCGCTTCAAACATTAAAATCCTTCAATCCGTTCAGAAGTTATGACATTTCATAGATTCACATGGAATTTTCGTTCAATATAAATTACCTTTTCGGTAAGGATTTTTTTTCTCGAAAATGCGTAGGAATTCGTGGACACGTGCAATGATAAAAAATGATTGCAATCGATCCCTGCAACCGGAAATAATTTTTCCAGAACGATTCGAAATTTTTTAATTTCGCCGAAAAATTTCACCACCTCCTCGAATTTTTTTCTCGGAAATGCGTAGAAATTCGTGGACACGTGCAATGATAAAAAATGATTGCAATCGATCCCTGCAACCGGAAATAATTTTTCCAGAACGATTCGAAATTTTTTAATTTCGCCGAAAAATTTCACCACCTCCTCGAATTTTTTTCTCGAAAATGCGTAGGAATTCGTGGACACGTGCAATGATAAAAAATGATTGCAATCGATCCCTGCAACCGGAAATAATTTTTCCAGAACGATTCGAAATTTTTTAATTTCGCCGAAAAATTTCACCACCTACTCGAATTTTTTTCGAATTTTTCTTGAATTTTTCTGTATTGTTTACTTACATTTTCGTGTGGTTGTATTAGAAATTCTAACTTTCCTAGACTCAGTATTGTGGTAGTGGTAAAAACATAACCTAACTATTTTTAAAACATTTTTTTTATTTAATGTACAACTTAAAATTAGTGATCTTTGTCTGCTTCCATGTTGGATGTTTCCATTTTAAGCTACTTTTAAAACATCCTTTAATGTGATTTTTCTCGATGTCCTCGATCGACTCAAAATGGCGTCCTTTGAGCACTGATTTTAATTTTTGGGAGCAAAGTCAAAGTATTTTTTTGTATATTGTTTGCCACAGTTTAAGAGATCGAGTTTGATGTTGCATTTTTGACGATCGTTGTCGTTCAATTAAAATCTGTTTTTCCGGTTTCGAGTGGTGCTCGAGCAATTTAACATAAACGCTTATCGCTGGAACGGAAATCATGGTATTATCGAAACCACTCGTGGACAAATGGGATGAAAATAAAACACTTTGTCTTCAAAGGAACCGCGCGCACGTGCTACGTGGAAATTGATCGCGTAAAAAGCACCGATATATCGGCTTTTAACAAACGAGATAAAATTTCAATTAGCGATACATCGCGTTCCCTTTGATTTCCCCGGATACTCCGCGCATAAAATATTAATTCGTGGACTCTCGATCTCGTGAAATTTTATTTCTGAATTTATGTTCGACCACTATGGCAGGTAGACAGCCAATATCGTGGTAAAAGTCATCGATCAATCGATACGTAAGGGAACGGAGAAAAGTCAAGGTATAATTAATGATTTAATTATAAGGGAAAGTTTTGTGGGCAAACGCGTTCCTTGGGGAAACGAACCATCCCGTGGATAATTGAGGATGCTAAGGTAAAGTCTTATGGTTAACCACCGGGCGAGCTGGGGTCCGACTAACCATGATCTATGAGCGCCCTGCATATGAGTGACCTTTGTACGACACTGGGTCCCTCTGGGAATCGAAAGGGTCGGGTAGTACCATAATGGAGAAAAACTCTCGACGCTACGGGGCCGCGGGAGGAATCGACTTTCGCCCTTCCGTGGGATCGATTACCGGTAACGATGTTCTTAACAACGTTAAAACAAGGCCAGATAGTTAGGATTAGTTGGATATTCGGGTATTGGATTGTGGCTGGCAACAGAGTTCCTTTTGGCTTGCTTCTAAACATCGTTAATCAGGCTTAGGTGTTATGTATATGTAGGAAATATAGAAGGAACGATCTGACTTCGATAAATACGTTCTGACGAGCTCGTTTGGAAGAATTAAAAATATCAGGATTATACATGGTAGGAACAGGAATAGTTTTTTTATTGCAACGCTTGGAGGCCAGACGCCATTCCTTTTTTTCTTACGCGTACTACGCCTGCGCGATCTTCCTCTCGCCACGCCACCGCGTTCGTAGATGGCGCTGACTACGTCCGTACCAATCCGCAACAATACACATTAATGTATGATTACATTCCTTTTTAAATTCACTGCATGCACACCACCAAAGTATTCGAACAAAGAAACATTTTTAATACAAACCTTGCTTTAAAATGGTGAAAATATTAATACGATCGGTCTACATTATGGTCTTTCAGGGTATTAAGTAATTGAATTAAAAAGAAAATTAATAAAATATGCCCTAATAAAGACATATTGTAAAATGAATTTGCATGATTGTTAGGAAGAAATAAAATAACACTCTACGTCTTCGTAGAATAAATTGAAATTTCCAAGACTTATTCGTGAAAGAATTACTTTTGGTCTGACTCAAAAAATTAATTAATAATTTCGAGAAGAACTCTTGAAATTCTTAACTGGACTTAAAAAATCCAAGATGGAGGCGTCGTTTATGAGAAACGAAGGTATTTCTGTGGGGTTTAAACGTAAATATACGTCAAAGGTAGTATCAGTATTTTCCAAAATTCTTAAAACACTTTGATACGTTGAAATTCCTAACTGGACTTAAATAATCCAAGATGGAGGCGTTGTTTATGAGAAACCAAGGTATTTCTGTGGGGTTTAAACGTAAATATACGTCAAAGGTAGTATCAGTATTTTCCAAAATTCTTAAAACACTTTGACACGTTGAAATTCCTGACTGGACTTAAAAAATCCAAGATGGAGGCGACGTTTATGAGAAACTAAGGTATTTCTGCGGGGTTTTAACGTAAATATACGTCAAAGGTAGTATCAGTATTTTCCAAAATTCTTAAAACACTTTGACACGTTGAAATTCCTGACTGGACTTAAAAAATCCAAGATGGCGGCGTCGTTTATGAGAAACTAAGGTACTTCTGCGGGGTTTAAACGTAAATATACGTCAAAGGTAGTATCAGTATTTTCCAAAATTCTTAAAACACTTTGACACGTTGAAATTCCTGACTGGACTTAAAAAATCCAAGATGGAGGCGACGTTTATGAGAAACTAAGGTACTTCTGCGGGGTTTAAACGTAAATATACGTCAAAGGTAGTATCAGTATTTTCCAAAATTCTTAAAACACTTTGACACGTTGAAATTCCTGACTGGACTTAAAAAATCCAAGATGGCGGCGTCGTTTATGGGAAACCAAGGTACTTCTGCGGGGTTTAAACGTAAATATACGTCAAAGGTAGTATCAGTATTTTCCAAAATTCTTAAAACACTTTTACACGTTGGAATTCCTAACTGGACTTAAAAAATCCAAGATGGCGGCGTCGTTTATGAGAAACTAAGGTACTTCTGCGGGGTTTAAACGTAAATATACGTCAAAGGTAGTATCAGTATTTTCCAAAATTCTTAAAACACTTTGACACGTTGGAATTCCTAACTGGACTTATAAAATCCAAGATGGCGGCGTCGTTTATGGGAAACCAAGGTACTTCTGCGGGGTTTAAACGTAAATATACGTCAAAGGTAGTATCAGTATTTTCCAAAATTCTTAAAACACTTTGACACGTTGAAATTCCTAACTGGACTTAAAAAATCCAAGATGGCGGCGTCGTTTATGAGAAACTAAGGTATTTCTGCGGGGTTTAAACGTAAATATACGTCAAAGGTAGTATCAGTATTTTCCAAAATTCTTAAAACACTTTTACACGTTGGAATTCCTAACTGGACTTAAAAAATCCAAGATGGCGGCGTCGTTTATGAGAAACTAAGGTACTTCTGCGGGGTTTAAACGTAAATATACGTCAAAGGTAGTATCAGTATTTTCCAAAATTCTTAAAACACCTTGACACGTTGAAATTCCTAACTGGACTTATAAAATCCAAGATGGCGGCGATGTTTATGAGAAACGAAGGTACTTCTGTGGGGTTTAAACGTAAATATACGTCAAAGGTAGTATCAGTATTTTCCAAAATTCTTAAAACACTTTTACACGTTGGAATTCCTAACTGGACTTATAAAATCCAAGATGGCGGCGACGTTTATGAGAAACTAAGGTACTTCTGCGGGGTTTAAACGTAAATATACGTCAAAGGTAGTATCAGTATTTTCCAAAATTCTTAAAACACCTTGACACGTTGAAATTCCTAACTGGACTTAAAAAATCCAAGATGGCGGCGTCGTTTATGAGAATCTAAGGTATTTCTGCGGGGTTTAAACGTAAATATACGTCAAAGGTAGTATCAGTATTTTCCAAAATTCTTAAAACACTTTGATACGTTGAAATTCCTAACTGGACTTAAAAAATCCAAGATGGCGGCGACGTTTATGAGAAACTAAGGTACTTCTGCGGGGTTTAAACGTAAATATACGTCAAAGGTAGTATCAGTATTTTCCAAAATTCTTAAAACACCTTGACACGTTGAAATTCCTAACTGGACTTAAAAAATCCAAGATGGCGGCGTCGTTTATGAGAATCTAAGGTATTTCTGCGGGGTTTAAACGTAAATATACGTCAAAGGTAGTATCAGTATTTTCCAAAATTCTTAAAACACTTTGATACGTTGAAATTCCTAACTGGACTTAAAAAATCCAAGATGGCGGCGACGTTTATGAGAAACCAAGGTATTTCTGCGGGATTTTATTAATATACAGTCGATTGGCGTGGAGTAATTTTTCATTTGTATCGCGGTGAATCGAATTTGCGGAACTTCGATTCTCTCGTGCCTTAATTAACGTCGCGGGGAACCCTCTAAATTTTTCAGCCCCGTCCTGGGGGTGGAAGAACGAAGGTTTCAATGATTCATCGTCACAATGCGGTATTGGGACCCCGGTGTCTCGGAGATAATATCCCTTTAAACGAGCAAGAGGGGTCGGGAAGAGTCGGGGTTGGTTGACTGACAGGACAGCCTTGCCGGAAAATCTTATTCTTCCACGATGAAACGAGAAAAGCAAAACGACTGAGACGCAACGAGGGGCTCGGATACGCGACTCCCTTCTCGCGGCCGGTGAGATATTTAAATCATCGTCAGTCTGACGAAACGTCATCCGTCTCGGTTTGCTCCGCTGTATCGTTGCGTTCCGAAAGACGATAAATCATACCTCCCGTGTGATTCAGCGATAAACACTCCTCTCGATCTCTCTGCTATCTTGATTTATAATTTAGACAGCGAATAACGTTGCTCTCAGGGTTTCTTATATGAAAGTACGTTGTGAATTATGCATGCTGAGAGCTGTAAATGTGTGTTTAATTGGTTCGTCGAACTTGTCGGAATTAAACAAGAAAAGCTTGACAATTATCGATCCTCGAATGTTTCTTAAGCATTCAGTTTTGTAGTTTGCGAAGAAATAATTCTTTTTGCGATTATGTGATTACTGATTGCTTGCTTTAGAATGAATTTTTTGTAATTTGTTTAAATTTCGTGATGGAAGTATGCTTTATAATCCCTCCAGTCGAGCTTTCTGTCCTTTTTCTGTGAGAATGAAGGAAATAGGATTACACGAAACAGTCCATTCTTTTAGCTCCTTTTGAGAAGTCAAATCCAGCAGGTTTTTGCTCGGAAATTACATACAACTTATCCAATCTGGGGGAAACAAGCCAGAGTGGGACGTCTCGAGTCGAATACAACCGAGAAATGTGATAAAATTAAAATGAAATGCAGAAATGATTCTTTACAATTTGAAAGTTTAATTCAAACACATAATATCACAGTGTATGCATAAAAAACAGTTGATAAATAACCGTGGTAAATAATACGAAGCGTCTATCGTTCAAATAACACCAAAATGCCTCCATTTTTTTTTTTTTTTTTTAATATATAAAATGAATTGTAAAGAACGAATAATCATTTATCTTATACAATGCAAATATAACTTAAAAATTCATTTATTCCAATAAATATCGAATATTTATTATAAACAGTGTCCTCGAGATCTTAAATTCTGCCAAAACTCATCAATAACACACAAAAGCAACCGAAATAAAGGAACTGTACAATTTATTAGAGAATTTTGACGCGATTTATGACCTCCTATCGGTAAATCTCGTACGACCAACACTACATTGCGTTCAGAATGGTGTTTCACTATGTTTGTCACTGTTTGTCGTAGGTTTCGATACTTTTAAACTGTTCACGGTTTGCTGACCGATCCGCATTCCATCGAAATTCGTCGTAAAAGTGTTCCTTCGTCGCTGAGGGACGATTTCGAGGAAAAGGAAGGTCACTTTGTCCATTTCGCGTGGACGTTTGATAACGCAGGAGAGGTCAAGGGGCATGGAATCGATTCACCAGTTGCGTGATCCTTCATTTTTCGAATTCCGTGCTACGTGGGTTATCCTTCGAATTCTATCCGTTCCCGCGGATATTTCATCGGGAACGGTGGGAAGAGGTTAACTCCTCCATCGTAAACCTCTCCCTTGAATTTCGTGCGATTCGGTTGAAATAACAACACCCGCGCGAAATAGATTCGATTCGTAAAAATTGTATCGGCGAAAGGAATTCCTTGCAACTCGTAGCTCAGCGTTTCAAATGTAATTCCCTTGGAATAGTAAACAAGCATTATTTTCGGATCCCAGAAAATACGCGAAAATTGGCAGAAGCATTTTTATGTCTTCGAGAAGTGTTCCAAAATATTATAATTCAATATAAATTCGTAATGGGAGATTCTGGAGGCCAAAATAAGACGAAAATCAAGAATAACAATTTCTTGATCGAGGCTTCGTTAAAAAGTTATTAACGTTTGAAGTTGTGGCTGTCGAACTGCAATTTGACCATCTTCTCGAATTTTTTTCTCGAAAATGCGCAGGATTTCGGGGGTACCTCTGTTCACCAAAAATGATTCTAGTTGCCCCTAGAATCGAGAATAATTTTTTTAGAATTATTTGAAACTTTTCAATTTTCAAGGGAAACAGATAGATGATATGGTCAGACATATTTCCAGTAATGAATTTTTTTCGCGGAAATGGTTAGGATTTCGGGGGTAGGTCTAATGACCAAAATTGATTGTAATTGCCCCTAGAATCGAGAATAATTTTTTCAGAATGATTAGAAGCTTCTCAATTTTCAGGGAAAGAGACACAATTATAGTCAGACATTATATTTTCAGTAATGAATTTTTTTCGCGGAAATGGGTAGGATTTCGTTGATATGCGTAATGACCAAAAATGATTGTAATTGACCCCTGCAACCAAAGATATTTTTTTTCGAACGATTTGAAATTTTTTAATTTCGCCGAAAAATTTTCCAAACTTTAAACGTTAATAACTTTTTAACGAAGCTTCAATCAATAAATTGGTATTCTTGATTTTCGTCTCATTTTGGCCTCTGGAATCTTGTATTAAAATTTTTCTTACTGTTTGCTAGAGATCAAGATTCAACTAGGTGGCGCCACTGTGGCCACGTGTTTATTAGCGCGAAATTATGAAAGGCTCAACGATTAAAATATCTTGAACTCTTTTAGAATGCTCAGTAAGAACTTAGAGTGTTCAAAGATATCAGAAATATTTAAAAAATGGCGTTGAAAAATGAAATCGAAGAGTTAAGAGAAAGTGAGATGTTTTAACTTTGTTTTTAGGCGTTTATTTTTCTGTCATTTCCGCGATATGTGATTTCACTATTCAATTGGGGTAAAATAAATGGAATTAATATTCTTATATTTGAAAAAAGAAACATGTTTAGTTATAAAGAATAAGATGTCACAATAATTTTGATTTTAAAATTTTTATCACACAAATTATAACAAAAAATATTGTACAGACAAATGTTGAATGATTTCTTAATGATTACGACGCAATTAATTAATTAACAAATTCGATGGAAGATCGATATCCAGCAAATTAAACTGTTACACTTGGAATAGTGTAATTAAATTATTCCGTGGTTTCCATTGTTGTATTAAATCCTTCGATTCGATGAGGAAGTACAAATTTATCTTTTATTATCGAATACAGAGAATCCACATAACAGAAACGTGTCTAATCCACTGAGAAAGCTTCGATCTTCGGCTGGCCTACTCGTAATCAGTATATCCGGATGTAAATGCACGAGAAGAACCGTGTATCGATTCGTGGGCGGGTAAATAATGGAAATCGAGCAATTTACAGAAACTGAACCATCCAATCTACATAATCCTTTGCCAGATGTAAAAAACATACTTCTCAATTTCATATTTATCGAATTTATTTTAAAAAAGAAACATTCTTGCAATAAATCATTTCTATTGCAAGAAAGTTCCTGTCAATCCTTTAATTTGCTAAAAATATAAAGATACAATCTTCACACTTGTCTTCCAAGTGTCTCTCTTGCGAACCTAAATCAGAAAAATCAAAAACCATTCTGTTTAATAGGGATACAAAGAATAAAATTCGATTTGTTCCACTAATTTTCTTTCTTTCGAGTTTCAATGACAGAAAGCAGAAAAATCGATATTTCAATTTAAAATTAATTAATTTTCCAATTTTTAAAAATCTGCAGACTTTTTATTTTGTTTAGTTTCGATCATAACTGTATCCTTACTAAACAGAATGCATTTTAATTTGTGATTTATTAACATGACAAATGCATTTGTTAAAACACTTGGTCCATGTGTTTCAGTAACTTTTAACAATTGTTACTACTTTGTTCAAAAAGTCGTACAATTTCTTGGGGGGAAAAATTACTTAAAAAGTGCTTTTTTTTGCGTTTCCAAAGCCAGAAGACGCCTTTAACGTTGGATTATTGACACCTTTCATGTTGACGATTACCTCTATATATATTTATTAAAAACTCGATATAGTATACGCCATAAATACAGAACAGCTCGTCGAAGATGCGACATGTAACAAGAACAGATGAGGCTAATGCCTATACGGGTACAAGTAGGTACACACCCAATTGCTCACATAGTCTAGTGTTAAATTAATTTCAGAAAGAGAACACTTGTGCACCATGTAACGTGTACTTATAGCAAGTTTCTGTCAGTCCATCAGTCTGTCCAAAAAAAATGAAAAGAAGTCTCTTGAAGAAGAGTCTTGACGCTGCTGCGATTTCGTAATAAAATTCGAGGGAACGCCGCGCGAGAGTCTGGGAACCGCAGACAATTTCGTGATAACGATAACAAATACCGGACCGCGAGTATAGGCGGGGTAAGCCCCGTGTTCCCGTCCCCTTCCCCGCGGCCGGAAATTAATATGAAATTGGTATGTAATCCGGGATAGTCTGCACCACCGTAGACGCAAGAAAATGATCCCCGTGCACGTGGCATTGCGTGCCCGAGTCACTAGTTTAAATACGATCGCGCAGATTATCCCCCTTGTACTTCATCCCCTCGTGGCACTCAGACTGCCGCGTTTATTTATAATGTATCAGTGTTGGAATTCCCTGGGCGGTGTAAATGGGCGGCGGGAATATTCATGGCGGACGCGATCCGCCGATCGTTATCCATAACTACCGGGAAAAGGTGCAAATAATATGCACCGGGCCCGGTAAAATGATTTCCCGGGATTTAAAAAGGCATCGCAGTTGCCATTAGAAAACCTTCATTTTGTAGCCTCGATCAGCGACAGTCGCCATTTTGTTCGTTTTAAAATGTTCGTGGGCTTTGATGTGACACATTCCTGAAGTTTGGTGTCGTTTGCTTGAATAGTTTCTGTATTTTCGGTATTCCTGCAATTTCCTACCTATGTAGGCAAGGTAGCATCTTGCAGTAGGTTGTTTCGTAGGTTTAAGGAGACTTTTGCCTTTGGGGGGCCCCCTGGGAAGAAATCAGGAGGGGTGAGAGGTTGGGTGGATGGGAGCATCACTGGTGAAATAAGGAGAATGGGAAATATTCCTCTCTAGACGTCGATCCTTGCGATCTAAAACAGCCCAACGAGGCTATAGAGGTAACACTGTTCTATTGAAACGGAGGCAAATTTCCAACTTGATCGTGTTTTGGTTATGGGGAATCGTGTTACGTTGTGTCTGTCAACATTTGATCTCTCTTGTTGTGTCTTCCAATCCTTGCTAGCTAGGTAGCTCACCTCAATCCTTGCTAGATAGCTACCTCACCTCAATTATTGCTAGCTAGCTACCTTATCTCAATCCTTGCTAGCTAGCTAGCTAGCTCAATCCTTACTAGGTGGCTACCTCAACTCAATCCTTGCTAGCTAGCTACCTCACCTCAATCCTTGCTAGATAGCTACCTCATTTCAATTATTGCTAGCTAGCTACCTCACCTCAATCCTTGCTAGCTAGCTACCTCACCTCAATTATTGCTAGCTAGCTACTTCATCTCAATCCTTGCTATCTAGCTAGCTAGCTCAATCCTTGCTAGGTGGCTACCTCACCTCAATCCTTGCTAGCTAGCTACCTCACCTCAATCCTTGCAAACAGGCAAATTTCCAACTTGGTCGAGTTTTGGTTCTGAGGAATCGTGTTACGTCGTGTGTCTATCAACATCTGACCACTGACGGTGATTGAGGCTTTGAGAAAAGTGTTCTTTCGCCTTTCCTAATATCAGCGCACTACTTGGAGGAAGGAGCTAGCTGCAATGATTGAGAAACGTTTGAAGGCTTTTCTAGAAAGGCATGATTTATGTTAGGAAGCTTCGACTGATTTTAAGTGTTACAATTTGGGCTAGCTCCTTGGTAGGTGGCTAGCTTGCTCACTCCTTGCTAGTTGGCTAGCTCATCTCAATCCTTGCTAGCTTGGTAGCTCACCTCAATTTTTGCTAGTTGGTTACCTCACCTCAATCTTTACTAGCTGGCTAGCTTGCTCATACCTTGCCAGGTCTCAAGCTAGCTCACTCTCTACTAGTTAGCTAGCTACCTCACCTCAATCCTTGCTAGCTGGCTACCTCACCTCACTCCTTGCTAGCTAGCTTCCTCACCTCAATCCTTGCAAACAGGCAAATTTCCAACTTGGTCGAGTTTTGGTTCTGAGGAATCGTGTTACGTCGTGTGTCAGTCAACATCTGACCATTGACGGTGATTGAGGCTTTGAGAAAAGTGTTCTTTCGCCTTTCCTAATATCAGCGCACTACTTGGAGGAAGGAGCTAGCTGCAATGATTGAGAAACGTTTGAAGGCTTTTCTAGAAAGGCATGATTTATGTTAGGAAGCTTCGACTGATTTTAAGTGTTACAATTTGGGCTAGCTCCTTGGTAGGTGGCTAGCTTGCTCACTCCTTGCTAGTTGGCTAGCTCATCTCAATCCTTGCTAGCTTGGTAGCTCACCTCAATTTTTGCTAGTTGGTTACCTCACCTCAATCTTTACTAGCTGGCTAGCTTGCTCATACCTTGCCAGGTCTCAAGCTAGCTCACTCCCTGCTAGTTAGCTAGCTACCTCACCTCAATCCTTGCTAGCTGGCTACCTCACCTCACTCCTTGCTAGCTAGCTACCTCACCTCAATCCTTGCAAACAGGCAAATTTCCAACTTGGTCGAGTTTTGGTTCTGAGGAATCGTGTTACGTCGTGTGTCTATCAACATCTGACCACTGACGGTGATTGAGGCTTTGAGAAAAGTGTTCTTTCGCCTTTCCTAATATCAGCGCACTACTTGGAGGAAGGAGCTAGCTGCAATGATTGAGAAACGTTTGAAGGCTTTTCTAGAAAGGCATGATTTATGTTAGGAAGCTTCGACTGATTTTAAGTGTTACAATTTGGGCTAGCTCCTTGGTAGGTGGCTAGCTTGCTCACTCCTTGCTAGTTGGCTAGCTCATCTCAATCCTTGCTAGCTTGGTAGCTCACCTCAATTTTTGCTAGTTGGTTACCTCACCTCAATCTTTACTAGCTGGCTAGCTTGCTCATACCTTGCCAGGTCTCAAGCTAGCTCACTCCCTGCTAGTTAGCTAGCTACCTCACCTCAATCCTTGCTAGCTGGCTACCTCACCTCACTCCTTGCTAGCTAGCTACCTCACCTCAATCCTTGCAAACAGGCAAATTTCCAACTTGGTCGAGTTTTGGTTCTGAGGAATCGTGTTACGTCGTGTGTCTATCAACATCTGACCACTGACGGTGATTGAGGCTTTGAGAAAAGTGTTCTTTCGCCTTTCCTAATATCAGCGCACTACTTGGAGGAAGGAGCTAGCTGCAATGATTGAGAAACGTTTGAAGGCTTTTCTAGAAAGGCATGATTTATGTTAGGAAGCTTCGACTGATTTTAAGTGTTACAATTTGGGCTAGCTCCTTGGTAGGTGGCTAGCTTGCTCACTCCTTGCTAGTTGGCTAGCTCATCTCAATCCTTGCTAGCTTGGTAGCTCACCTCAATTTTTGCTAGTTGGTTACCTCACCTCAATCTTTACTAGCTGGCTAGCTTGCTCATACCTTGCCAGGTCTCAAGCTAGCTCACTCTCTACTAGTTAGCTAGCTACCTCACCTCAATCCTTGCTAGCTGGCTACCTCACCTCAAGCCTTGCCAGGTCTCAAGCTAGCTCACTCCCTACTAGCTAGCTACCTCACCTCATCCCTTGCTAGCTAGTTAGCCCTCTCAATCCTTGCCATCCAGCTACCTAAAGCCTTCAATACTAAGTAGCTACTTTGCTGTTGCAGGAAGAGGTGAACAAGATGGAGGAAGGAAAAGGAAAAGAGAACATATCAGGCCCTTGACTTCGATGCTGAGATATTCAATGACCAAGGAGAGTATATACATAGGAAAAGGTGGTCTAGTGGTCGGTCTAGCATAGTCCAGGGCAAGATATAGCGAGCTAAACTGAACTCTTGAGACCCTACACCTACTGTTGCATCGCCATTTAGGACCTTACACCAATCTTGAAGGTGCCTTTCTGAATGTCTGTGTCCCCCCATAAGTACACTACCTTTTTCCATCTTCCACCTGCATGTATCAGTCAAAGAATGTGCAATCATTCTCAGAAATCAAATCGACTATGTCAAGTGTTACAAATTTAATTGTGAAATATTCTCAAAAGATAGGAAGAAATTTTAACATAAAATACTTGTATATTTTCAAGAAAATTGCATAAATAGTTACAAGGATTACTCGAGACTGTGTTGAACATTGTGGCTACGGTATTTCAAACGCTATTACTCGTGTTGTTGTTGCGTTATGTATCCGAATTTGGAATTTTACATGGCAGTTTCGTGCAGTGAACGTTACAGGTGCAGAGTTTAAGTTGCTTTAATTGGAACACGCAGACAGATGGAGAGTGTAAACACCTTAGTAAGAGATTCATTTTAGACATCCAAAGTTGGAATGCTACAGTTGGTTACTATAATACGCCCATGCGCCATATTCCCGGATTAGCGAGAACTAGTTTAGTGCAGTTTGGCGTTAGGTTTACGTCGATTTGTTCTTGGTAATTCAGAAGTTTTCGTGTTAATCGAATTCCTCTCGATACTAAACACTTTGGTGATAAATTTCATTTCATAAAAATAAGATTCTTCAGAAAATCAAGGCCTCGAAGCCTCGACGATTCAGAAAAAGTTAATTTCAAAACGAAATATTCCAAGTACAATTTTTCTCTTTTAAATTATGAATTTTTCAATGGAAATATTCTATAGGAAGCGATGGTTTCACTAATATGCAATGATCGTGAGGGATGAAACATGGGTATAGACACTGAAATGGCAGAAAGAGAAAGTTCCAAAGACGACGCAAAAAATGGAAGTAGCATGAGGCGCTATGGCGCTGTTACGAGGGTGCAATTCCAAGTTGAAATTGTTCCCTGTCACGCTCGCCGAATATTAGTCCATATAAAAACCAACTGTTGCTCTTTGCGGTGGCGCGAGCAGACCCAGATCGAAGCAATGGACGTCCACCCTGTCTGACCTCCCCACCCATTTGCCCTTTCCGCCGCCAGAGAGATTTTGCAACGAAAATCGATGTCAGGAACGCTATACACCGAATTCCAATGAGAATTTACAACGGAAACTGACGGGTTTTCCAATTCACGTGAAATGTACACCATTTTGATACTCGAATACATAAATTTACTTATTTCGAGAAGTATACTTCATACCATATGCAACAGTTCAAAAAAGGACACCATCTTGACTATTCAAAGAAACCAATTTTTTTTTTTTTTTTATGTTTCCTTAAAATTTCAAATGTATAGAATATTTTATCAAAATTGTGGGTATAATGATAGCTATAGAGGTCATAGACTCATGGTGCTCTTGATAACAAGTAAAATGGGGCATAAAAATTCTTTATTATTTATTCTTTATTTTAATCTTTTAATAAAGAATGTTTTAATAGTCCTGATAGTTCTATGAACAGTTATCTCATCAACTATCATACTCAATTGAGATAAGGATTATTATTGGATGTTTAATTGTTGCAAAAATTGCTTAAAATATTAGAGGATTAGAATTTCTGTCGCTGGCACCAACGTTGGAACGAGAGAGGGGAGAAGACAGAGTTAGGATGGTAGGAAGAGTAGTTTCACGACCGTCATGTTACGGTTGCTGTCGATCTCGAGAATTAGGGAATTAAATCGACCCCCTTAGCTCGCCGCCCCCTTGCACCTGACGTATTTCAAATACGGGCATCAGGAAGGAGGGTTGGACGTCTGACAGCAAGTTCACGAACACACAGCCTCGGAGTCGCTCGACGCTGGAGGCGCGTAGTTACTTGCTGGCTCGACGGCATTATTGACAGGGGAGGGCCAAGTGTGTAACTTTGTTGGGTCGAGACTGAGGAAGCAAGAGACGCCACGCGCTGAATTCGCAATGGGAATAGCCGATTTTCGTATACCGAAAATTATTTTTAAACCTCCACGTGCTAGATGGAACCTGAAACTAACCAAAGAGAGCTCCAATAGATGGCGCACTGAATTTTTGGCCAACGCGTAGCTATTTCTTTAGAAAAAAATTTATTGGGAGATTCTAGAGCCTAAAATAAGACGAAAATCAAGGATAGTAATTTGTTGATCAAAGCTTCGTTTAAAAGTTATTAACGTTTAAAGTTGTGGCTGTAGAACGACAATTTGACCACCTTCTCGAATTTTTTTCTCGAAAATGCGCAGGATTTCGGGGGTATGTGTAATGACCAAAAATAATTGTAATTGACCTCTGTAACTGAGAATAATTTTTTTACAACGTTTTGAAATTTTTTAATTTTGTCGAGAAATTTGACATACTTGAATTTTTTTCTCGAAAGTGGATGAAAATACAGGGGTATGTCTAATGACCCAAAATAATTGTAATTCCCACTTGTAACTGAAAATAATTTTTGTACAACAATTTAAAATTTTTCAATTTTGTCGAGAAATTTGTTCTATTCGAATTTTTTTCTCGAAATTGGATAGAAATTCGGGAATATGTCTAATGACCAAAAATAATTGTAATTGATCCCTGTAATCAAAAATAATTTTTCCAGAGCGATTTGAAATTATCTAATTTTATCGAAAAATTTCATACTTAATCTAATTTTTTTCTCGAAAGTGGGTAGGATTTCGAGGGTATGTCTAATGACCAAAAATGATTGCAATTGACCCCTGTAACTAAATATAATTTTTTTAGTAGGATTTGAAATTTTTTAATTTCGTCGAAAAATATCATACTTTCTCGAATTTTTTTCTCGAAAGTGGGTAGGATTTCTGGGGTATGTCTAATGACCAAAAATGACTATAATTGACCCCTGTAACAGAAAATAATTTTTTTACAACGCTTTGAAATTTTTTTTTTTTATCCTTCAAGTATGAACAAAATTTGTAAAAAATTGAAATACTGTGTGTAAATACTCTTTTGACCCACTGTGATTATTAACGTGCAACGAAATATTAATGAAAACAGCGTTTATTTCTGAAATCAACATATCGAAGTACATTTTATTCCACGATCAAGTTGGTCGACAAAACAAATCGGTGGCTAAGCAATTACAAAAGCATTCAGACTTCGTTTACACTTTACGCAGTAAATGGGTGGAAGAACGCCATAGGCGAGAATGGTCTTCAGGATATTAGCACGTTATTGCCAGAGTTTATTGGTTTTATCGATTTCTCCGCAACCTTATTCGATTTCAGCTCTCTGGTGTAAAAACAAATTAACATCCTATTGATTTGCTAAACGTGACATTACTGCAATTGGTGCAATATAATTAACACGATAATTCTCTAAACACTGTTTATTAACGATGTAAATGCATGATAAATTTCCTTCGCTAATTTAGATTACAAATATTCCACATATATTTCATATACATATGTACTTCTGTTACAAATACTTATTAATTCATTAAATTTCATGAATCTGAGTCTGTGCATGAGATAATAATAAATACGTTTAATTTAATATATTTATTGTATATTTTTACCATTATTTTTATTTACATTGAAAAAAGTTGTTTGCAGATAAAATTCTACATTTTTAAAATAAATTAACACTAAATGAAGTATATTTATTGATACCTTTCGACGATTACCAATGAAATACGATTTTTCTTTTAATTAGAATATTTATTCATGCTATTCCACTAAATTATTATTAGCACTAAATGAAGTATATTTATTGATACCTTTCATGTTGACGATTACCTTAAAATTTTTCTTTTAATTAGAATATCTATTCATGCCATTGCATCAAACAAATTTGACATAATCTAGTATTAACATTAAAAAATTGATGAATTTTACTGTTCTGCCCAAACGAAGAAAGTTGTTTCTGAATTTTTAAAATATATTAATACTAAATGAAGTATATTTACCGATACCTTTCATGTTAACCATTACCTCAACACATTACCGACCGATAGCCAATTAATCGACTGTTTTACCGACCAACGCTTACCGACCGATAGCGTATTAATCAACTGTTTTACCGACCAACGCTTACCGACCGATAGCCGATTAATCAACCGCTACCTAAAGTGTTAAAATACGATTTTTGCTTTAATTAATAAAAAAAAATAATATTTCCACGTTCTGCAATTTTAACTATGGAATCTGACGTCCGTAAAATTGACGATTTTCGTAAATCTAGTGTTACCATTAAAAAATTGATGAATTTTAATATTCTGCCTAATTTGTACTATCGAATGGAGATCAAGAGCGTAGAAACTAAAAAATGAGTCGCTTAATAGACTTACCGGGGGAACGAAACGCCGCGAGTTCCGTGCAACAGCGCCGAAAAGCGAAGACAAACACGCGTAAACAAGTATCAAACTCTCGTCGCATGAATTATCACACTCCGCCTCGTTTACATTCGTTTGTCGATGCTGTGCTTGTTCTTAGTTCCTTTCCTCCATGGGGGAAACTTTTAATCCAACCCCCCCCCGAATTTCACAACCGGAAATAACGCGTGGAACGATCGAAAACCTTGTCAGGGATGTTTCATACTCAAACAAAGCCACCTAACGCTCTATAATATTCATTACTCGACGATTAATCCATCTATGTGCAAAGTAAAAATTGCAAACCTTGTAAAAAGTGCAAAATTTGATACGTGTGAACTGTTTTTTACGAAAGACAATTTTCATGAATATTTTTATCGATTCATTGGGAGTTATTGTGATTTAATTTTGCGAGGTTTAGGGTTAGTTTCTTACCTGTTTCGCGTGCTTTTGATTTGACCCTTAATCGCGCAAGCTTCGTAAATAATTCATTGGAGCTGAGAGCTCCTGAGCTGGTATTTACAGCTGTATTCCCATGTCTGATTGATACGGTTTGCTGCTGCTATTACTGCCCTCTATTTCCCATCTCTCCACTGTCAATCATTCGCTGTTGCGGTCGGCCAACTTACTATACATGTGGAGTGCGCCAGGGGAGCGAGCTAACTCCCCCCAGTAGCATTACATACTGTATGTGTCGAACCTAAGTTCCACTATCATCTTCCTTCGAATTGTCCTCACAATTTGCCTTCAATTTGTAACATTACTCTTCAACGCTTTAATTACTATATCAAAAGACGAAAATTAACGAGATACACTACTCTTCCAAAGTGGAACAAAATGTTAGAAAGATCGTGCATCAAATTGTGAGGGGATCCTCGGTGAGAAGGCTTCAATCTTCGTGATGGTTTCAATGGGTGATCGACAATGACTAGCTTATGGTCACTGGTGGTCAACAGTGAGGTTGACATCGAGGTCAGAGGTCCAGTGAAGGTCCAGAAATGGTGGAGAGGTGGGACCAATTGAAATAGTTCCTTTGTAGACGAGACAGTCTTAACTGGTAGCTTTAACTTTGGCTCTGATGGATCTCCCTACCCTTTTGTTATCTTAGATACATGAGCAAGGTCATTGCGAAGAATTCTTCAGTCTTGTTGCGAATTCGGGAGTGTAGGAACAGTTAGAAGTGAACTTGGGGACCACTACTGATCACTAGTGACTAGCTATGACCATGGCTGACCACTAGTGACCACTACTGACCGCTACTGACCAGTAAGGACTGTTTAAAAATTCCCTCCCCTCTTCTATTCCATCGTTCGATGCCAATTTCGCTTCAATGAACTAATTTTGCCTTGCTCGTCTAACCAATGTTGCTATAATATGAATATTTTCTTAGTTTACAGATGGCCCCAGTGGTAGCTATGTACTGACAACAAGTAGTAAGTCCACTCCACTTATTTGTATTTTATTATTTTTATTTGTTTGTTCGATGTAAATTCGACTTTATTTATCTAGCTGATTTTATTTGGTTATTATGAATGTTCCTTTTCTCTGTTTCTACTTTTACATTGTTTTTCGAATTTTATTGCTTTGGGATGTGTAATATTGCAAGATGTAATGATGTGTTCGATATCGAAGATACCTAAAGTCTTTCTTTACTAACCCAGACCTAAGCTAGACCTAAGCTAGAGCTAAGCTAGACCTAAGCTAGAGCTAAGCTAGAGCTAAGCTAGACCTAACCCAAACCTAAGCTAGACCTAAGCTAGACCTAACTCAAAAATAAGCTAGACCTAATCCAGACCTAACCCAAATCTAATCCAGACCTAACCCAGACCTAACCCAGATCTAACTCAGATCTAAACCAGACCTAACCCAGATCTAACTCAGATCTAATCCAGACCTAACCCAGACCTAATCCAGATCTAAACCAGACCTAACCCAGACCTAACTCAGATCTAAACCAGACCTAACCCAGACCTAACCCAGACCTAATCCAGACCTAACCCAAACCTAAGCCAGATCTAAGTTAGATCTGGGTTAGGTCTGGTTTAGATCTGGATTAGGTCTGGGTTAGGTCTGGATTAGATCTAAGTTAGATCTGGGTTAGGTCTGGATTACATCTAAGTTAGATCTGGGTTAGGTCTGGTTTAGATCTGAGTTAGGTCTGGGTTAGGTCTGGTTTAGATCTGGATTAGGTCTGGGTTAGGTCTGGATTAGATCTGAGTTAGATCTGGGTTAGGTCTGGTTTAGATCTGAGTTAGATCTGGGTTAGGTCTGGGTTAGGTCTGGATTAGATCTGGATTAGGTCTGGGTTAGGTCTGGGTTAGGTCTGAATTTGGTTTGTGTTAAGTCTGGGTTAGGTCTGGGTTAGGTCTGGGTTAGATTTAACTCAGATCTATTCTTTCATATAATTCAAAACACGCGTTCACGTGTTAGTTTAACGAGAAAATAAAGTTACGTCATTTCTGTCATAAATCACAAGCTCTTCCTCTCTGTTCCTATTCGTCCTCGATCGAATCCACGAAATTTCCATTTCTAAGGGATCACGAGACCTCTGAGCCAATGTTAATGTCGATATCAATAATACTGACCGCCGGTATTCCCCGACGAATCCATTCGAAGACGAATGTATCAGCCCAAACGTAAGGCAACGTTCGCCTAATTTATTCGGGCTCGATAGGTATGCATTAAATTCCGCGGATTCTTTGGTTCGCATAGAAATGACCGCTCGGATCCGCCGGAAATACGGAAAAATTCTTATCGCGAATAATATTCATCCCCCCAGGCGGGCGGACGCCATTGAGAAACGGCGGAATTTCGATGCTGGACTATCTGGCGCGAGAAGTCGAAGGTTATCGAACCTTCCATGCAAGAAAAAGTTACGTTCCTCCATCGTATCACGATACCCCCCTCGTGGCTCCCTGAAACTTCTTTTCCTTTATTTATTTCGCCCCTCTCTGCCCACGGGTAATGTCCAGCTAGATCTCTCCCTCGATCCGCCATCTTGTTCCTTCCCTTTCCCTAAAAATAGAAATGGATATGTTTTCTCGAACCAAACTCTTCCCTCTTTTGTTCCCTTTATTATCATGGCTCCGTTGACCCGTGCCAAACAATCGTGTCGTGGAAAATACACCCCCCCCTCTTTGACCTGGCGTAAACAGGATGGAAACTATCTGGTTCGAGGCGTTTCTTTTTTTTATTATTTTTTTTCTTCTTTCGTTAAGCTGATTGAACCCGGCCAGGGAAATTTCAAATTGGACTTCCTCCTAGTTCGTTATACGGTCGAAAGGATCAATAGCAGTGACTGCTATCCGCTGGTTTTCGAAAGGATTCCCCGGGAAAGTAATCAAAAGTTTGGGATTAACTGGGACATCGCGCCACGGATTTTCGACACGTGAGCGTTCCTTGTTGGGTAATACGTTGGCGCGTGTGAATGTGTGCCGCTCGCTGAGCGTGTGTTTAAGTTGGTAATGATGGAATTGTATCGCTTACGCGACGACGATCGCTTTATCGTGCTGTTTTTTGCGTTTCCACGAGTTTTCGTTGCGATCGAAGATCTCTCGAATCTTTGGGAAGTATAATACTTCATAAATTGTAGGGTACTTTGTTCTGGGGGTGGTGGTTGACTTGCTATAGTAGAGAAAGGATAGTTTCGTTTTGGGTCTGCTAGTGGACTTGTCAATACTTGAGTTGATCGAGCACTTGTGAGAAAACGTAGCCATCTGGTGGCCAATGTGGGAAGGGTAGCCATCTGGTGGCCAATGTGGGAACGTTAGACACAATTTCATAGTTCTGGTCTAGTAAAGTCCTCAACTTCATAGTTATGGTCTAGCAGAGTCCCATAAAATATGTTTAAAATAAGAAAAATCAAGGAAATCTATTTCAAAATGGATTGATTTTACTTGAAACGTATAATTTTTCTACATTTTCTGGCCAATGTGAGGAAACGTAGCCATCTGCTGACCAATGTGGGAAGGGTAGCCATCTGGTGGCCAATGTGGGAACGTTAGCCTCAATTTCATAGTTTTAGCCTAGTAAAATCCTATAAAATATGTTTAAGATAAGAAAAATGAAGGAAATCTATTTCAAAATGGATTCATTTTACTTGAAACGTATAATTTTGCTACATTTTCTGGCCAATGTGAGAAAACGTAGCCATCTGGTGGCCAATTTGGAAAGTTTAGCCTCAACTTCATAATTCTAGCCTAGTAAAATCCCATAAACTATGTTTAAGGTAATAAAAATGAAGGAAATCTATTTCAAAGTGAATTCATTTTACTTGAAACGTATAATTTTGCTACATTTTCTGGCCAATGTGAGAAAACGTAGCCATCTGGTGGCCAATGTGGGAACGTTAGCCTCAATTTCATAGTTCTGGTCTACTAAAGTCCCATAAAATATGTTTAAGGTAATAAAAATGAAGGAAATCTATTTCAAAGTGAATTCATTTTACTTGAAACGTATAATTTTGCTACATTTTCTGGCCAAAGTGAGCAAACGTAGCCATCTGGTGGCCAATGTGGGAAGCTCAGCCTCAACTTCATAATTCTAGCCTACTAAAGTCCCATAAAATAAGTTTAAGGTAATAAAAATGAAGGAAATCTATTTCAAAATGAATGAATTTTACTTAAAACGCATAGTTTTGCCTCAAAATCAACTTTCTCTTTTAAATTACGCAAAACAAAGTGAATCATGCGACATATTTCAAGTTTACGTGGACTTAGAAAATGAAGTTGATGCTTCCTGCTGGTTTCTGATGCACCAATGTATCGGGTGACCGTAATTATCTTTAAAATCAGTCGTAGTACTCTCTTCAAAGGAAATGGCGTATAGTGGGAAGCCTCAAGTAGTACCAACTGTCAGAACATGGGTAGTCAAAGCCTCAAATATCTCAATCAGACAACTTCTATGCCCTTAATACTTTGCTTAATCGTGGTACGAATATTACGAGCAGATGGTCCTTCAAAATGGCGCGTTCGAAAGCCTCTTGAAGGGGGCACGAACCATCTTTATCAATTTTTTTTAACGAACTGTTAGTGTGAAAATTCAAAGTCGATTTTCTCGAAAACAAAGCCTCAGATGAAAAATTGTTATTCCACATTTTAGACTTATTTTTTCACGTAGAAACACCCCCCTTTCGCTTGCACCCCCAGTTATCGAACACCCTATATATACTTTCAAAAAATGAAACGAAAAAAAGTTGATTTTGTCAAGGTCCCCTCGAAGGATTTCACATAATTTCTAACAAGCTTCTTCTCTAATTAATTTCGAGGGGGGCATTTTGAAGGGGGCACGTTGCAAAATTGAACCATCTTCATCAATTTTTTTTAACGAAATGTTACATCTAACGCTATAAGAAAAACACTCGGATGAAAAATTGTTATTCCAGATTTTAGACTCATTTTTTCACGTAGAAACACCCCCCCTTTCGCTTGCACCCCCAGTTATCGAACACCCTATATATACTTTCAAAAAATGAAACGAAAAAAAGTTGATTTTGTCAAGGTCCCCTCGAAGGATTTCACATAATTTCTAACAAGCTTCTTCTCTAATTAATTTCGAGGGGGGCATTTTGAAGGGGGCACGTTGCAAAATTGAACCATCTTCATCAATTTTTTTTAACGAAATGTTGCATCTAACCCTATAAGAAAAACACTCGGATGAAAAATTGTTATTCCAGATTTTAGACTCATTTTTTCATGCAGAATCACCCCCTTTTCAAACAAAAAAAAGTTGATTTTGTTGTGGTCCCCTCGAAGGATCTGAAATAATTTCTAATAAGCTTTTTTTCTAATTAATTTCACGCCAGATTGGAAACGTCGTTCCATCATAACTCAAAACGATACCAGCGCCCTCCCCCCCCCGTTGCAGAACGCCGTTACAAACGACAGGATCGTCGCTAATCGAGATTACGATCGCGTAAATTCCACGACGACGATGCGAACTCGTACAGGCTCGTAAATAACGGTAATATTACATCCTCCTCGGGGGGGGGGGCGTTATTCCCAAAACGGCGATCCAGACGCGACGAAGATGCACGATCGTTCGCGGAATAAAAGAACGGTTTCGCGGCTTTCATAAAAGCTCTTTTCGCACGTGGTAAATCCTTCACCTTTCCAATCAGTACGAACCGCGATACGGCGGTGGTCGCGATTAATTAGGCGAGCAGTTGGCACCCCACGACATTCGGAAATTTTTGCATAAATCTGGTACGCATCGAGGACGAGGCTCTGACGGGCGAAAGGGTGTCGTAGCAACTGCTGATTCAAGCCGTGTAGCCGAACGAGACCGACCGGACCCGAGCATGGGGGGTCGGACACCGTGAAACATTGTTTTAGGCCTATAAATAATCGTTATTGCCGCGTTAATCATGGATAGTCGAGAGGCTCCATTATTCGTAGTGCTTCAGGGGTGGCGCACGGTATGTTATTGCTTAAACGAAGGGGTCGGCATAGCGGCAGCCCTTACGGGTTCTCGATGCGGCTGGTGTATTGCTCGACTCCGAGGCATGCCGCGAATTGCTGAGAACGGGGCTCCAGACCGAATCCTCCACGGCGTCGGATGCTACCGCCTGCCAGAGAATCCCCCTTTATTGATATCTGCATACCCGATGAGTTTTCACGGCCGCCTATCAGCCTGTTTCGTGGATTCCGCGCGGAAACTCGGTTTACGCCGCGATTACTCCACACGCTCGTTATACCGAATCGAGATCGTTCGGATCGGCGGATATTTGGGGAACGGAGACGGGATCGAAGAAGGTTTGGGTATTTGGCGAACGGGACTGGGGATCGACGCGTTTCTGGGGGGTGCAAATGATGATCAGTGGGAGAATGGTGGGGGGTGATGCTGTCAGAATTTGTACGTTTCAAATTTCATTGGGGAGATGAGTTACTCAGCGGTTGGTCCCATAATTTATCACTCCGTGTGGCTATTCGATGATAGAACTATCGACTATTATAGTGTGTTTATTTGTACCAAGAAAATTGAAGAGATAGATGGGCGAAGGAATGTACGATGCAATGGAAATTATGGTAAATTTTGATTCGTCGATCACTCGAAACCATGTCGTAGGTTTTGTCAATCATTTCGACGTCAATGACGTTCGTCATTTGTGGATGTACGGCCATATTTAACACTAGAATTACCGACAATTATAGTGTGTTTATTTGTACCAAGAAAATTGAAGAGATAGATGGGCGAAGGAATGTACGATGCAATGGAAATTATGGTAAATTTTGATTCGTCGATCACTCAAAATATCATATCGTAGGTTTTATCAATCATTTCAGGAGCAAACACTTCCATTGGATGTCCCTAAACGATGTCCATCATTTGAGGATGTACAGCCATATTTAACACTAGAGTTACCGTCAATTATAGTGTGCTATATGTATATAGTATTTGTACCAAGAAAATTGAACCAATAGACAGGTGAAGGAATGCATAATGCAATGGAAATGAGTGTTTATTGATTCCCTTCTAGGAAATTATGGTAAATTTTCAAAAATTCAGTCGAGTAAATTTTTTACAAACTTTATGAGAAATTATGAATTAGTCATTTTGACTGCTTTGGTAGTTCTAGGGTTAAAGAATTATTGTTGTATAGACTGTCATTTTTTTCGACCTTTTTTGTGTTTTTCTAAATATACAGGGTGTTCGACCCATAGGAAAAATTGTAACGCGGGATTTTAGAGGCCAAAATAAGACGAAAATCAAGAATACTAATTTCTTGATGGAGGCTTCGTTAAAAAGTTATTAACGTTTGAAGTTGTGGCTGTCGAACTGCAATTTGTCCACCTATTCGATTTTTTTTCTCGAAAATGGTTAGGATTTCGGGGGTATTTCTATTCACCAAAAATGATTAGTATTGACTCTCGCAGCCGTCAATAATTTTTTCAGAATGATTTGAAATTTTTTAATTTTGTCAAAAAATTTCACACCTTCTCGAATTTTTTTCTAGAAAGTGGGTAAGATTTCGGGGGTATGTCTGTTGACCAAAAATGATTGTAATTGATCCCTGTAATTAAATATAATTTTTTTAGTAGGATTTGAAATTTTTAAATTTGGTCTAAAAATTTCACATTTTCTCGATTTTTTTTCTCGGAAGTGGGTAAGATTTCGGGGGTATGTCTGTTCACCAAAAATTATTGTAATTAACCCCCACAGCCGTCAATAATTTTTTCAGAATGATTTGAAATTTTTTTTTCCGTCGAAAAATTTCGCATGTTCTCGAATTTTTTTCTAAAAATTGGGTAAGATTTCGAGGGTATGCCTATTCACAAAAAATGATTGTAATTGACCCCCGCAGCCGTCAATAATTTTTTCAAAACGATTTGAAATTTTTTTTCCGTCTAAAAATTTCACACCTTCTCCATTTTTTTTCTCGAAAGTCTGAAAGATTTCGAGGGTATGTCTGTTGACCAAAAATGATTGTAATTGATCCCTGTAACTAAATATAATTTTTTTAGTAGGATTTGAAATTTTTTAATTTAATTGTTAATAACTTTTTAACGAAGCCTCCATCAACAAATTGGTATTCTTGATTTTCGTCTTATTTTGGCTTCTAGAATCCCCCCTTAACATTTTTCCCAGGGTTGTCCTAACACCTTGTATATACGTATATTGTTTAATAGGAAAAAGTTAATAAATATACTGAAAATCTTGTAAAAACACATTTTGCAAACTTGGAAAATTTCATAAATCGAAGAAAAAAGTTGTCGTTGACAATGAAATAAATAGCTCACATTAATATCTTGTACACATATGTTACCCCTACTGGGTCTTTTTTTACCCATACCTTGCATATTGCAATGTTTATATTTTTGTATTTGTAATCTATAATTATAGAATTCCATCCAGGATGGAACAAAAGGAAAGTCGATTTCCATTTGCCAGTTTGCTAAAAATCAAAATTAAATAAAATAATTCAGTTTTTAGGCTGTCACTTAAAAATACAGAAAAAACACATTTATACAAAGAATTTTCTGGATTTTCTCGAGTTCTTTTCGCCTATTATTTAACGGGCCCCCCCCCAAAACGTATCAACAAACAATTTTCTATCGAAACTAATAATAATAATAATACAAAACATCGTAATAATTGTCCAAATGAATCCATTGTACAAAATTGTTTTAATTTGTTTTGAATTATTGCAAAAAGAGCTAATTATTAACAACGATCCTATATCAATTATAACCCCAAATAACATGCATTATTTATTATTCGAATGCATCGAACATTTGCTGTAAATTTCTTTTTCGAAATAACGGTATTTAAACGGAGAATACCTTAGTTTTGTTGTGTGCAAGTAGGCCATCGCGATGACCATTATAATTCCACCGAATGGGGAATTTAAATTGCATTCGAACGAACACGACACGGTATGATTAACACAGCCAATTAATAATTTCAATCACAGATATTCTTGATCGGTCGGTAATATATTTGAAACGCTGGGATCGTCGTGTATCCCGGTTTATAATTACTATACACACTTAATCTCGAGTGTGCACAATGAATTTTAACGATCTGGATTCTCATTAAAATTCTTGGAGCGTTGCCCACGCTCTAATTAAAGATGACACCAATATGAATTTAATCAGTGGGACGGACTAATTACAATTAACAGATTAGAACCACCTGACATTCGCTAATTTCTGCGATCAGAAGCAGAAATAGGGTCGTTTTTAAAGAACGCTTCGATCGAGAAATCGCTCTGCGGGAGAAAGCGATCTTCGCTGATATTTTTCTACGTGCAGCTTTCAGGTTGTCGCGTCAGTCTAGGAAAACCTCATAAAAGGAGCGACAGGCAAACAGACGCATTCGAAATTCGATACGGGGGCTATTGCGCGACACTGATCGACGTTCTAATAAATCAAAGTCCACTGTCACGAACAGCCGAAGGAGCAGACAGGGGCCGATTAACTTATCGAACCCGGAACCGAGGCCCTATCCCGGATAACTTTCGGTCGACTCGGGGCTGACTGAGTGCGCCATTTTGCATGAACACGCGTAACGAACAATCCTACTCCGTAGCCCTCTGTTATGGGCTGCAAAGAAACTCGGAACACAGTAAACCCACGTATAACACGGTATTTCTACAACGTGATTTTGTTTTTTAGACAATCTGAAAATTGCAAGAATCTTCACTGTGAAGGTTAGTTTTATAGTTTGGCCATGTCATGAATTCAATATGGTTACCATAGTTGGCCTATTAATTGATAAATTATCGAACAAATTTAATCAAATAGAAACGATTTTGTTAATATTTGTTGTCTTTGTGTTTTCATTAAGCTTCTTCGTGAAGTGTTTATTGTCAGTTTGATAAAGTATGTTTATGTATTATATAAATTATCGAAGAAATTTAATCAAATAGAAACGATTTTGTTAATATTTGTTGCCTTTATGTTTTCATTAAGCTTCTTCGTGAAGTGTTTATTGTTAATTTGATAAAGTATGTTTATGTATTATATAAATTATCGAAGAAATTTAATCAAATAGAAACGATTTTGTTAATATTTGTTGTCTTTACGTTTTCATTAAGTTTCTTCGTGAAGTGTTTATTGTCAGTTTGATGATGTTTATGTATTGTTATAAATTATCTAGAATTTAAAACACGAATTTTGTCAAAATATCTTTCATATTCTTTTTTAAATCAATTTTACTATGAGTACGAAGTAAAAATTTACCAAAAGTTTTAAAAGAAAAAAAAAATGATTAATGACCTAACAAATGGGGAATTATTATCCAATTTTTCTTGCTATCTAGATACTCTGAAACAGGCTGTTCACTTAATAAAAAAAAAAAAATGTTTCTTCAATGAGGTCATTTAGAAAATGCATATAGAAATGCATAAAAATTAATTATTTAATTCCATTGATGAAAATTCAGAAGATTAATACGTTTTGTTGCTAAAAAAAAATGGTGTTGTTTGTGTGTAAAAAATACCAAAAAAAAAAATAATAATATTGCTTTCCAATATGTCCATATAATTAATAAAATAAAGTAGTAATTTTATTAGCTTTTGAAATCTACTTTTGTTTTGTTGCTAAAAAAAACGATGTTGTTTGTGTGTAAAAAATACCAAAAAAAAAAAATAATAACATTGCTTTCCAATATGTCCATATAATTAATAAAATAAAGTAGTAATTTTATTAGCTTTTGAAATCTACTTTCTGTTCTTAGTCTTACAATTAGTAACTTCTAGATTCATAAAACACAATTCCCTATAATATAGTATCTTTTATACAAGCTCAGGCTGTATTTCCACTTATGCCTGACTAAAGAAGGGTTATACTACTGAATTTGTGTCCAACTCCCATTGTTAGTAACACTTTCGTTGCAAGGAAATCAAAAAACGTTTAGTAGGGGTTGATTTTATGTAATTTATGATTTTATGTGTTGGGGTTTTGAGTAATTCCACTTGCACACATAACTCAATATATATTTAGTTATCACACATAATAAGCGTAAAAAATACAAACTGAAATAAGCATACGCCTAAGCACGACTACATGGCGCACACCAAGATGGCGCTGCGGTGGGACGAGCAAACCCCTTCAATTTCTTAACAGGAATAATTAGAAATAGGATTTTACTTAGGATTTTATTTAGGAATAGGAAAATTAAATAAATTTGAAAATTGTTATAATCTCTTTTCATTTCAAAATTAGCTACCAAGTTATTATTATTATTCATTTCTGTTGGGGTTTTTGAATAATTCCACTTGCACACATAACTCAATATATATTTAATTATCACACATAGTACAGATATATAATAAGCATAAAAAATACAAACTCAAATAAGCATACGCCTAAGCACGACTACATGGCGCATACCAAGATGGCGCTGCGGTGGGGCCCCCCCCTTCATTATGTTTCATTAAAATGTTAACAAACCTTTCTATAATTGTAAATTTTCTTACAATTACTTGAAATAATACTTGTATCAATAATTATGAAGCTTTGCCATTTTTAAATAATATTGCTATTGTAGAATTGTAGTTAATATTATCAATAACTCTATTTTGTATAGAAATACACTAAAACATTTCTAATAGTTGATATAATTATTATCTAATGTGACAGTTCTAAGGAAATGTATAATAATTTCAAAAAAAGGTTTTTTTGAATGTTTCAATGAAATTTCCTATGTTTTTAAATAGATTCAAGCATTTTAGAGAAATAAGTATAAATCAGAAGTTAAATTAAAATTATTGATTAGCTCATGAAAGCGTAATCAAAATGCACTAATCTTTGCACTGTTATTTAAAACACTTTTTAAAATTAGTATACATTTTCCCAATGCATCTGAAGACTAAGTAATACGTATATTAACGAAATAAGATTAAGCTTAGAATGAAATAAGATTTAATTTCAATTTTTTTTAGATAATATTCATTTATATTTTTTTCTTTTTTTTTTTTTAATTTTTCAATCCTATTTTTGGCGGTAAACTCTGTCGGAAATTGAAAAATGTGTTTTAATTAATGCCATTTTCAGGCTTGAATCGAATAATCAAGGTTTCATACTTTTTTTGGTGTTTTGTCCAGAATTGTAACTCGCCGTGGTTTCTGTTTTTTTTTTTTATCGAAATGTGTCGTTTGATTACATCCGCAAGGTTCAATCACGCTAAAATTTATTTTTCACCGCGCCCTCGTCACGCCTCTACATAAACATTCGTTAGCGCCGAACAATGTTGCGGGACAATCGTGCCCGACGCCCGGGATTTTACATCCTCCAACCGCTTCAAACGCGATAGGAACACAATTGTCGTGTTTACGTTCCTGTCGGACATCGTTTAAAACCCTATAATTTTCGTGGAAAAAAGTTATTCGGGTATCGATTCTACAAAGGCTGCTTTCGTTCTAGAAACAAACACAAATGCACAATTATTCAAAGTTGTTTCTTTCAATGTAGTCCAGTTTTTCAGATTTTTAGGTACATAGTTTGTATGAAAGAATTAAATCATATACACTTCGTCTACCAGTCTCTACAATGTACAGTCTCTTCATGGAAGTATCAATATATTTTCAACCTCCATCAACTTTGTGTTGCTGGTGGCCATTTTTAAATAGCGTCTTGGTATCTCGTGACTTCTTGAAAAAGTTAACTTCTTGATAAACTGTTAAATACAGTAAATAGTACACTTTCAGTGGTTCCACTCAGTTCAAAGCTCATCGATTCGATTCTGAGCAATTTTCCACCGTTCAACCGAGCTTTGTGGCCAGAAAATCTCGACGCATCTGTAGTCCGATCTCGCGAACCTTCGTCAATAGGATGGACCAGGGTTCCCCGTAGTCCGGGCACGCGTCAGTTCCGTTGTTTTAGGACTGCAGGTCTATCGCTAGGGACGAGTCCTTCGTGCGGATAGCGGCGTTAATTGTAGAAAAGCGAAGCGTAGGTAGGTTTACCGGTCGGGGAAGTAGGTACGATCAGGCCAACGGCTCCACGAGGGGCAAGGGAACACATCCACTACGATCTCTCCGGGTTATTAGATTAGTTCGGTCCTGCCGTCCGTACGGAATATCGTTAACTGTTCGTAATCTCATTTCGCTGCCTAAACCAGTGATGTGACGTTGGCTCACCGAGAAATCCGTACGGCTTCTTTGCAAACCGCCCGTGAAATTAGCGCACACCCTTGGGCTCGCGGCCACTTTGATGAATTCTAATTGTAAATTATGATTCTGGCCAAGTTCGAGTAGTCGCTTAAGATTAGAACCTGTCACCTTAAACTTAGAACAGACTCTATCTAATAGACCTAGAAAATAAAATTAGATTCCAGCTGAATATGATATACAATACACAGTCAGTCATGAAAGACTTCGTGTACCCCTTAAAATGATCCTTTGATTAGAAATGCTCTCCCAAAATTACATATTCTCGTTTTCAGGTTTTTTTTTAGAGAGTTCAATTCCCTTAGAATTCTCGTAGACCTCGATATCTAGATTTTCTCAAAATTCTTCGAATATTTTCAGCGTACAGTTCCCCCAAAATCATTGTTTACTTCTGCTGCTGTTTTTGGAGCACTCTAACAATCAAGTCCATGGTATTACGCCTCAAAAATTGATTGAATTCAACGTCAGTCGAGCGCTTGTGAGAGCGTGGTCCCTCTGGCGGCGAGCACGGGAAGCTCACCCTCGTATTTTAGTGTACAAACAATTTTATGCCCTACAGATTTCATTTTTTCTCTCGTTTTATAAAATATTCTCAAAAAAAAACAGTAAATTTTTAGATACTTTAATTAATAATAATCCTAATAATAAATTAATATAATATTTATACGAAATTCTTTAAAAAGAGTCTCGAGCGGGTTTATAACACGTCGATTACTATCGAAACACAAAAGGACACTTTCAATTCCCCATCAATGATCCCTCAAATTGAAGATTCAACTAATCATAACCAAAGAAATAACTAAATCCCCCCAAACATCAGCCATTCACATACTCCGTTCAAAGTCTCAACACCCATACTTTCTCGAAATGCAAATGGAGACTTTCAGCCTAAGAATACACCCAGTACATCTCTAGTTTGAAGACCCCCAATGTGAGTAGCCAAGTTAGAGTCAATTGCTGTACCAAACTTGCAGAGTGCACAAAGAAGGAGCTATCAGAGGAACTCAGGATTATTACAGGATAAAGTAGTCATGGAGACAAGTGTAGTCAGAGTACAGTGTGTGTCTTGGTTCAATTAGTCCAACTATACAAGCAGAGTATCCTTTAAAAAGACTCCTCTTCCTCAACTCTGTTAAACGCGTGAAAGGTGGCCAAAGTTCAGATAAATTCGAAATTCCAGCGAATCCTCGTTCCGACCTAGCTCCTCCCTTCTTGCCCAACCAGAATCCCCCTCGAAACAAATTATACGACCGCGTATTCGGTGTCCAGAGGCCCCTCCCTTCAGGAAAGGCTGAATCCTCGTTCTGTCGCTGATCGATACGCCCGATAATTAAGCTAATCTGGGGAACGGTAACTACATGATCGAGGGCTGAGTCTCGCGCGGGGCGATCCCATCATCATCATCGGCACCCAGCTACACGCCGGATAATATTCGTACATATGTAGCCGGCGCATTATTACGCGTTATTAGTCGCGGCGACAGCATCGATTTCCCTCTATTATTGTCACCGTACGCGAATCCCGATAGATCAGGCGTGTTCCCAGGCGTTCCTATGAATACCTGTGTCTGGAGGGACCCCCTGATCCTGTTTCCAGGCAGGGGCCACCCCGATAAATGCATTCCCCATGACGCGTCGTGTGTAAATGATCGCCAGCTATGATCGAAAATGCATTTCACCGGCGTGCACCCTCTCGTTTCTTCCTTCGTTTGTTCGTCCACGAGATACGGAACCACGTGTGGCTCGTTTTGTCGCGAAAAGCATTCGAATACGAAGCTGGACTTCTGTTTTAGAGGCTAAACAGTGGTGTAATTGCACGCAAAATGTGAAAAAAGAACGAATATTCTCGTCAATGTTAACACATTACCGACCGACAGCCTATTAATCGACTGTTTTACCGACCAACGCTTACCGACTGATAGCGTATTAATCAACTGTTTTACCGACCAACGCTTACCGGCCGATAAAACAGTTGATTAATAGGCTATCAGTCGGTAAGCGTTGGCCGGTAAAACAGTCGATTAATAGGCTATCGGTCGGTAAAGTGTTAAGCACTTTCTCAATGCACGTACGATGACGACACGGTTAATTTTACAGTTTTTTTTTTTACGTAGCACAATGATGCAACGAACAAAGCGACGATCGAGCGAATATTCCATTACACGAGCAATTTCCCTGAAATTATTCCAGGGCGCGGCTAATAGAGGCTCGAACGTGGTAAAGATGATTGCCTTTTAACCGGAAAATTCAATTATCGCGCGCGAGTGACCCAATTTATCGGAAGAATTCCAAATTCCCGATCGAACCTTTCTCAAGGCGGATGGTAAACAAATTCTCGAAAATCCTGGGATAAACAAAACCGTTGATTAACCCTGATCGCGTCGAATTTTCAAAAAATTGAAAAACGATGTTTAATAGCAATTTTAGAAAAGAAAAAAAAAGTGGGGGGCGAGTGGGGTAGGTTGTTACAAGGCATTTTAACCATTTTGTATTCAACATCTTGTAATTTCAATAAGAAAAAGTCATTTTAACTTATATCGAGGAAAAATCCAATAAAAAATTGCAAACTAAAATTATCATGCTTGAATTAATGCTTTTTTAGCTATAGATACGGTAATAATTAATCGAGAATGTTTTAAGCTGCAATGAACTTACGATTTATAGGTTAGGATGTAAATTAGGGGTTTATTAATAATTTATTAGTGCAATATATTGGTAATTGGCAGGTTAAGAGTCCTTTTGTAGGTCTGCATAAATTAAACAGGTTGCAATATTTATTTAATCTACGTATAACTTCCAGCAATTACTAAAAATTTGTTTTAAAAATTAGGGTTAGGTCTGGGTTACTCCTTAATGTGTAACAAATTACCCTGTTATGTCTTGCTTTGCAAAATTAATATTTTTAATGTCATGCTCCTTACTTATAAAAAAATAGATTACAAAATGAAAGAAAAATACGAAACCACCAATTGCAACAACTTGCACCACTCGCAGAATTTTTGAATAATTTTCTGAGTCGTCCCAAAACAAGTGTAGTTGTTTTATTAAAGAATTATTACTTCTTCGATTCATAAATTCTACGGATACATTTTATGGAAATATTATTGTTTCCTGAGAAGCACCAAAAATCGTTTTACTCGAGCATTCTTTGATTCTTAACACTTTACCGACCGATAGCGGTTGATTAATCGGTCATCTGTCGGTAAGTGTTGGTCGGTAAAACAGTCAATCAATAGGCTATCGGTCGGTAAAGCGTTGGTCGGTAAAACAGTCGATTAATAGGCCATTTGTCGGTAAGCGTTGGTCGGTAAAACAGTCAATCAATAGGATATCGGTCGGTAAAGCGTTGGTCGGTAAAACAGTCGATTAACAGGCCATTTGTCGGTAAGCGTTGGTCGGTAAAACAGTCGATTGAAGTATCTAAGTCGACTATAGATCGGTAAAGTGTTAACGCGCGGGATTAATCGCCATTTGCCAAAGAAAAAACGATAACCAAAGAACAAATGATAACCAAAGTGTAATATTTTCACGGTATTCGTACATTCGAGGCACGTAGAGGTAAATATTCGTAACTGAAACTTCATAGATTTCGCTCGCTGCTTTATTCCGATTATGGAAATGTCTTATTACAGAAGTTCCTGGAATATTTCCAGAAATGTACGTCGACGGAACTTTAACGAGCCGGGTACTGGGTCAAGTGTTGCTGTAATCGCGCAATCTTGGCTCGTAAAGCCACCGCCAATTCACATTTCCCTGGATTATGTAACATTGCTGGCCACTAGCGATAATTTTCGCATCGCAAATTCGTAAATTCGTAAATAAAATTCGATGAAATACGAGCACTTTGAGAAACGATAATTCCACCTTTCTCCAACGCTAAAGGATAGAAAATTTTCAGATATCATTCTGAAACCATAAATAAGGCGAAAACGGTGACCTTGATAACACATTCCAAGGTCATTAAAATTGACCAGAAAATCGCTAAACTAAATAATTACCAAAATTTGCCCCAATTTACGTGAATCTAGCCTCTAATGCTGAAGGATAGGAAATTTCCAGATATCATTCTGAAATCATAAATAAAATGATGTTTGTTGCTTATTCAACGATTCAGAGCAGGGAATAATTCAGAAACAATTCCATATCTATTTCGAGCGTGGTAGCTCCGGCAAAGAAGTCGGAAATAAATTGAATCGTAATTGTCGAGCAAATATTCAGCATTACGTGTTGTGCAGTCTCATGGTTTCGCTGACGTCGATTATCAGCGAAACTTTCTGCGTGGCTCGCCGGGCCGATATTATCGCAAATATTGTTACAGCCGATTCTTTTTTTCCCCCGCGCAGTTAGCCAATGAAAAAGAAACACAGTCTTCCAGGTACACAATTATACCTTCCTCCGGAGAGCCGCAGAAACACGGGTGAATAACCGGCAGGAAAGTTTCAAACAATCGCGTGCCACCGATCGCGTTCACGAGGAGCCAATTCCGAGCGTGTGTCGCGTTAGCTGGTTGTTTCGTTCGATTTCCAATCCCGCGACTCCGTGCAATTCACATTTGGATTTACGGGGCCATCTTAAATCTTCCGACTGCTCGATCATACGAATTAAGAAATTTATTATTCGAACGAACGAATGAACGTGACGTTTATGATCGAGCCGATATATATCGTCGAGCAAATAAATTTCGTCAAACACCTCCAGCGCGTTTATTAGTTTTATATTTCAATTTTGTTAACAGACCAACCAACGCTTTTAAGTGTTATTTGAAGTCTACGTTAACTAAAAAAATAGGACAATTTAAACAAATATAGGAACAAACACATTCAATTAAATATCTGTTTCATTTACACTACTGCTGTGTATTTACTAATTTTCAAGTGTATCATATCTCTTTGGTTTGGACTTGAAGAAATGTCGAGTGGGGCTTGACGAAGGTGCTCCTGAGATCAAAATTGATGTCGAATCACACTCGACATAGGAGTGCAAAGGGTTAAGATAATTTGGATTATTAACTAATCCAGACCTAACCCAGACCTAACCTAAATCAAATCCAGACCTAACCCAGACCTAACCCAAACCTAATCCAGATCTAATCCAGACCTAACCCAAATCTAACTCAGATCTAATCCAGACCTAACCCAGACCTAACCCAGACCTAAACAAGACCTAACCCAGATCTAATTCAGATCTAATCCAGACCTAACCCAGAGCTAACTCAGATCTAATCCAGACCTAACCCAGACCTAACTCGGATCTAACTCAGATCTAATCCAGACCTAACCCAGATCTAGGGTCTGGGTTAGGTCTGGATTAGATCTAGATTAGGTCTGGGTTAGGTCTGGATTAGATCTGAGTTAGGTCTGGGTTAGGTCTGGATTAGATCTGAGTTAGGTCTGGGTTAGGTCTGGATTAGATCTGAGTTAGGTCTGGGTCAGGTCTGGATTAGATCTGAGTTATGTCTGGGTTAGGTCTGGATTAGATCTGAGTTAGGTCTGGGTTAGGTCTGGATTAGATCTGAGTTAGGTCTGGGTTAGGTCTGGATTAGATCTGAGTTAGGTCTGGGTTAGGTCTGGATTAGATCTGAGTTATGTCTGGGTTAGGTCTGGATTAGATCTGAATTAGATCTGGGTTAGGTCTGGTTTAGATCTGAGTTAGATCTATGTTAGGTCTGGATTAGTTAATAATCCAAATTATCTTAACCCTTTGCACTCCTATGACCTACAACAGTCATTTTTTAAAATATCACACTAACCCAGACATAACCCAGACCTAACCCACATCTAACTCAGATCTAAACCAGACCTAACCCAGATCTAACTCAGATCTAAACCAGACCTAACCCAGATCTAAGTCAGATCTAAACCAGACCTAACCCAGATCTAACTCAGATCTAATCCAGACCTAACCCAGACCTAACTCAGATCTAATCCAGACCTAACCCAGACCTAATCTAGATCTAATCCAGACCTAACCCAGACCCTAGATCTGGGGTAGGTCTGGATTAGATCTGAGTTAGGTCTGGGTTAGGTCTGGATTAGATCTGAGTTAGCTTTTGGTTAGGTCTGGATTAGATCTGAATTAGATCTGGGTTAGGTCTGGTTTAGATCTGAGTTAGATTGGGGTTAGGTCTGGATTAGATCTGGATTAGGTTTGGGTTAGGTCTGGGTTAGGTCTGGATTTGATTTAGGTTAGGTCTGGATTAGTTAATAATCCAAATTATCTTAACCCTTTGCACTTCTTTAATTTTCAAGTATTCGATATCTCTTTGGTTTGGACTTGAAAAAATGTCGATTCACGCTCGACATAGGAGTGCAAAGGGTTAAATAACTTTTTTCTATACCATAAGGCTATTTCATAAGAATTTCATTGTATTCTATTTTTGCGTTATTTCACGGTTTCAAGAACGTGAACGTTTCTACGTCGACTTCGTGGGTGGGGGTAGTTTATCGTCCCCATTGTATTATTATTATTTTTCGAAAGGAGGAAGGAAAAAATTTACATTGAAATTTATTCGCTACGCTCGCCGGCCATTTTGCAGCGCGGAAAAAACGCGGCTAAAGGCTGATTTATGGCGTCGCCGCGCGCGTTATCAGGGACGCCGACGCTTCCGAAAATACAAATCGGTTTAATTGCGCGGAAAATTTTTGGCCACGCAGGCACGCTCGCAATTCGCATTAATAAACTGACGGAAGGGCGCGAATAAAGGATTCCTGAGGGGTCGGGCGAAACATTTCGTATCACCTTTCGCACCCCCCGATGCGACTCTGGAAATTAAGCTTTTGTTTAATTGCGTCGACCGTGTCACACTTCGATGCCGCTGGTGACAGTAATGCAGCAAAGAGAAAACGCAAATATAATGTTGCAGGAAGCCATTCGTCCGCTTGTTTCCAGTCGGGGGAAATTTTTTTTCCCGTAGTTTTTCGCTATTGTTGCAAAAAACAACCTCCGCGTAGAAACAATCGAGCTTCCGGGGACAATGGAACGGGAATTTTTTCGCCGAAAATTATGATTTTGCTGAACAATTCTATATTTTTTTATCTCTGTAGTGTCCTTTCGATGGGTTGAATTAATCAGAAAATTAGGTTTTTGGACCCACTTTCATAATCATTCGAGTATAATTTGTATTGTGTAATTATGTAATCCAATAAAGGAAATCATCGTAAAAATTGTATGTAAATTATTATTAAAATTGTCGAAATGTGTAGTGAGTCGAAGTAAAACGTCATCGTATTGTAAACTTAGGGAAATTTATGTTGAAATTTCTCTTTGGAGGTTATTATGTACTCGTAAAACTTGTGATAGAATCTGGATTGGTTATAAACTTGTTTTACTTGCGTATATAATGTATTTTATGGGGCCGATGCACAAAGTCGGCTAATGCGCGATTTGCAGTGTAAACGACCGCCTCGCGTGCTGGAGCATTTAAAATATTAGACATCTTAATTGACTTGTATGGTTCATACTGTTCTGTTCAAGGTGTCATAAATTTATAAAAATGACGGATATCTCTTCAAGTTTATAAAGATTTTTGCTTTCGTTAGCTACACAATACAGTCATATTCACACTCTTTGTATAATGAAAATCTCGCCAGAATATTAACACTAAAAAGGAATAATTCATTTTCGAGAAAAAAATTCGAGAAGATGTGAATTTTTTCGACAAAATTAAAAAATTGTCAAATCGTTCGGGAAAAATTATTTTCAGTCGCAGGGGTCAATTACAACCATTTTTGGTGGATAGATATATCCCCGAATTCCTACGAATTTTCGAGAAAAAAATTCGAGAATGTATGAAATTTTTTGACAAAATTAAAAAATTGTCAAATCGTTCTGGAAAAATTATTTTCAGTCGCAGGGGTCAATTACAACCATTTTTGGTGGATAGATATATCCCCGAATTCCTACGAATTTTCGAGAAAAAAATTCGGGTAGATGAAATTTTTCAGCGAAAATAAAATTTTCCAAATCGTTCTGAAAAAATTATTTTCGATCGCAGGGGTCGATTACAATCATTTTTGGTCATTACGCATATCCACGAAATCCTAACCATTTTCGCGAAAAAAATTCATTACTGAAAATATAATGTCTGACTATATCTGTGTATGTTCCCCTGACAATTGAAAAGCTTCAAATCATTCTGGAAAAATTATTTTCGGTCGTGGGGATCGATTATAATCATTTTTGGTGATTAGATATACCTCCGAAATCCTACTCATTTTCGAGAAAAAAATTAATTACTGAAAATTATGTCTGACCATATCATCTGTCTGTTTCCCTGAAAATTGAAAAGCTTCAAATCATAATAAAAAAATTATTTTTAGCTAGGGGGCTTAATTACAATCATTGTTGGTGAATAGACATATCTTCAAATTCTCACGCACTTTCGAAAAAAAAATTCAAATAGGTAGACATATTTTTCGGCAGAATTGAGACATTTCAAATCATTCTGGAAAAATTATTCTCGGATGCAGAGGTCAATTAGAATTATTTTTGGTCATTACACCTGTCCCTAAAATCGTGCGTAGTTTCGAGAAAAAAATTCAATTAAGTAGAGAAATTTTTTGGCGAAAAAAAAAATTTCAAACCATCTTCAAAAAATTATTTTCGTATGCGGAGGTCAATTGCAATCATTTTTGGTCATTACACCTAACCCTGAATTCTCACGCACTTTCGAGAAAAAAATTCGAATAGGTAGACCAATTTTTCGGCGAAATTAAAATATTTCAAATCGTTTTCGAAAAATTATTTTCAGTTGTGGGGGTCAATTACAATCGTTTTTGGTGAATACACATACCCCTAAAATCTTGCGCATTTTCGAGAAAAAAAATTCTTTATTTTTCCCTCTAAAATTTCCCATTAAAAATTTTCCCAAAAATGGACGATCACCCTATATTTTTCACAGAACTCTGGTTCATATTCTATGGAATACTATTTGAGAAATTCTAGTATATTCCATGATACATAAAAAAAGAATTATTCCAAGTAATATGAAACAATGAAATGAAATATAACAAAAAATTGCACAGTGCCAAAATTCAATTGAACAACTTTCAACCATTATATTTAACAATTATCTCGTTCCCTGTTGAACATTTCTTTTAAATTGGGTATAGTTTTCTCTCTTCGGAACGCGATAACTTCAGCCACCGTGAAAACGTAATTGTTGCTCGGGGAAACGTGCGCGAAAAGAGAGAAAAAGACAGAAGGAACGGTTGCAAGAAAGGAGGATTCGCCCTCGGCTCGTATATCTCGCGAGTAGGTGTATTTCGGAATTTTTAATCTCGCGAAATTTTACACCGGGGCGGGCAACGTCGACGCCCTCCGCCGCGTCAGCTGTATTTAGACGCAGAATACATGTAGCGTCACGCCGAAGGCAACGCGTTTATTAAACGCGTGCCTCGAACCAACTCCTCGAGATACACAGAACGATACGTTTCCTATCCCAACCGCGGCCATGATACTTCGCGAAACCTAACTCCCCGGCTGTTATACGTTTCCCCGGGTCGAATCACATAATCTGGCTGCATCTTCAATTAAAAAATGCCTGCAACACACACTGCGTAGCGTAAATGGGAATTTGGAACAAAAATCATAGCTTCTGAACTAGTCAATTTCAAGAGAAAGAGTCAATTTAGTCAACAAAGAGAATAGAAAGGTGCAACAATCGAGGCACAACAAATTTTTGTTAAAAAAATTGACTCGACCTTGATTTTTTGTAATTTTCACTATTCCAATTTCTTGTCGAGTGATTTCTGTGTAACTTTTGTTCGAAATGTTTTTTGATTGGTGTAGAAGTGCCTGAAATATCGTAGCAATCATTTCGAGAAGAAAATCATTTCCTTTATTCATTTTTAATTAAAGAATAAAATAAATATAGATACAATTTCTTATGCTTTAAATAAATAAAAGAACATTTCAGGTATCAGTAATTATAACATTTTGAATTAGATAAAACTGTAATGTTTTCATCCTTCGAAATATAGTGTATGACTAGCGTAGTGTCGTAGAGGGCGCTGTGAGTGGACGCCAGCGCCACCTAGTTCGTCCACCTCCCGCCTCGCGAGAAAATTTGTTAAAATAATTCGAAATACTGTAGGTAGATAATTATTTTATCTAATTTGAATATCAAATTACTTGCAAGAATATTATAACACATTGTTCACCAATTTATATTTAATATTGAAAATCCTACAAGGGGAGAAAGGAGAAATTAATCCTTCGTAAAATACTTCAAAGGTAGTCCATTTGCTTTCGTCGTGCATGACATTCATTTTGAGAGAATGCAAATCGAAACGCCGAAGAAGCAACAAATTTACGATCCAGCCGGTTGTAATGTCAGTGAAGGTAAATCGAAAATCTCGTGGGGAAACCGTGGCCGTCATATCGCACCTGTATAGACAGCGGGACAGCCATTCACGGTGAAAGAGTGACAGTTCGATTTTTCCGTCGATAGTATTTTTTCCCTGGTGGATGCAACTACCGATGATTGATTCCAAGCAATGGCGTCACGGTGATTTACTGGGGAAGGAGGAACGAACGGTTGAAATGGCCGCGAAAACCGTTGCAATGGGGGTGGTTTAGCCATTACACGCTAACACGTTACCCTTGAGTACATTTGCCATAGGTGCAGGTGTCTAAACACTGTAGCTAATACTATCATTCAATATGAATCCATGATACACGAGCTAAGAGGTCCCCAGAGAGCTCTCGATGTAATGGAGGACACTTTGGTTTCGAAGTTCTAGAAAAATCAAGCTTTAATACGTCAACTACTAGTGGGTGATTTATAAGTAGACTCAATTCTGCCTCTATCAGTACTGGGATCCATATGAATCCATGATACACGAGCTAAGAGGCTCCCAGAGAGCTCTTGATGTAATGGAGGACACTTTGGTTTCGAAGTTCTAGAAAAATCAAGCTTTAATACGTCAACTACCAGTGGGTGAATTATAAGTAGACTCAATTCTGCCTCTATCAGTACTGGGTTCCATATGAATCCATGATACACGAGCTAAGAGGCTCCCAGAGAGCTCTCGATGTAATGGAGGACACTTTGGTTTCGAAGATCTAGAAAAGTCAAACTTTAATACGTCAACTACCAGTGGGTGAATTATAAGTAGACTCAATTCTGCCTCTATCAGTACTGGGATCCATATGAATCCATGATACACGAGCTAAGAGGTCCCCAGAGAGCTCTCGATGTAATGGAGGACACTTTGGTTTCGAAGTTCTAGAAAAATCAAGCTTTAATACGTCAACTACTAGTGGGTGAATTATAAGTAGACTCAATTCTGCCTCTATCAGTACTGGGATCCATATGAATCCATGATACACGAGCTAAGAGGCTCCCAGAGAGCTCTCGATGTAATGGAGGACACTTTGGTTTCGAAGTTCTAGAAAAATCAAGCTTTAATACGTCAACTACCAGTGGGTGAATTATAAGTAGACTCAATTCTGCCTCTATCAGTACTGGGATCCATATGAATCCATGATACACGAGCTAAGAGGCTCCCAGAGAGCTCTCGATGTAATGGAGGACACTTTGGTTTCGAAGTTCTAGAAAAGTCAAACTTTAATACGTCAACTACCAGTGGGTGAATCATAAGTAGACTCAATTCTGCCTCTATCAGTACTGGGATCCATATGAATCCATGATACACGAGCTAAGAGGCTCCCAGAGAGCTCTCGATGTAATGGAGGACACTTTGGTTTCGAAGTTCTAGAAAAATCAAGCTTTAATACGTCAACTACTAGTGGGTGAATTATAAGTAGACTCAATTCTGCCTCTATCAGTGCTGGGATCCATATGAATCCATGATACACGAGCTAAGAGGTTCCCAGAGAGCTCTCGATGTAATGGAGGACACTTTGGTTTCGAAGTTCTAGAAAAGTCAAAGTTTAATACGTCAACTACCAGTGGGTGAATTATAAGTAGACTCAATTCTGCCTCTATCAGTACTGGGATCCATATGAATCCATGATACACGAGCTAAGAGGCTCCCAGAGAACTCTCGATGTAATGGAGGACACTTTGGTTTCGAAGTTCTAGAAAAGTCAAACTTTAATACGTCAACTACCAGTGGGTGAATTATAAGTAGACTCAATTCTGCCTCTATCAGTACTGGGATCCATATGAATCCATGATACACGAGCTAAGAGGCTCCCAGAGAGCTCTCGATGTAATGGAGGACACTTTGGTTTCGAAGTTCTAGAAAAATCAAACTTTAATACGTCAACTACTAGTGGGTGATTGATTAGTAGACTCAATTCTGCCTCTATCAGTACTGGATCCATGTGAATCCATGATACACGAGCTAAGAGGTTCCCAGAGAGCTCTCGATGTAATGGAGGACACTTTGGTTTCGAAAATCTAGAAAAATCAAGCTTTAATACGTCAACTACCAGTGGGTGAATTATAAGTAGACTCAATTCTGCCTCTATCAGTACTGGGTTCCATATGAATCCATGATACACGAGCTAAGAGGCTCCCAGAGAGCTCTCGATGTAATGGAGGACACTTTGGTTTCGAAGTTCTAGAAAAATCAAAGTTTAATACGTCAACTACTAGTGGGTGAATTATAAGTAGACTCATTTCTGCCTCTATCAGTACTGGATCTATTCTAATATACAAGGTGTCCAATTCGAAGTGTTATAGACTGTTCTAACTGTTCATTTTCCCTATTTTTTGGATTTTTGTGGAAACAAGTGGAAGCTGGATTAAACAATAAGAATGCTGATTTTAAACTTGACTCGATTTTTCTCGAATATTAGGAGAATTTCAGGAATAGCAAAAAATGTTCTAAGCAAGATTCTATTAAAAAGACACTTTTTACAGGATAAAGGTGTTGAATGCTTTGATTTTTTTATGTTTACAGTTCTAAATAACTCTCATTATTTGTAACAAAATTTACCTGAAACATTGTTCTTATTTCTCGTTTTGCTAGGGAAACTAAATTTGAAAATTATTCCATCATGTATTCGAAATGTTGTACATTTACTTGCAAACATTTATTTACTCCTTTGACTTGCGATTTAATTCCAAATAATTTTTCAAAATTATTTTATTTTTGTTTAAATTTGTTTGGACGAGAAATAAGTACGAAAAAGATAGATTTGGTTTACGAATATCTTGTGAATGTAAAAATGTGTTGATTTCAATTTATAAAGCTCGATAACGAGTGAGTTCTTCACAAACAACAAATAACATTGTTATACAAAGATTTACTTGCTCCAAATTACATCATAAGTATGTTCACAAATCACCATTCACTATTTCCTTCATTCTAATCAATAAATCCTCCAATAGAACTATTTATCACTTGCTCATCCTATGAAAACTTCTTAAAACTAAGATGGCCACTAATTGGGTCAGAAGAACTCAAAATTAGATCAGAATAATCCTCAAAAATATTATTTTCTCTGGAATTAATTAAATTACAGTGTTAAGACTCACACACTTTTACATTCTGTGCTAAAATACATTCGTAGATTTAGCCCCACATGCGCACACACATACGCACAAAATGTCCATCATTCTCCAAGTTCATCGAACTCGATAAACTAAGAGAAAGTTTCGCGGTCGATTCAAGACATCGCCGGACGAAGATTACCGCGGTAACTTCAGAAAAAAGATTAAAGCGTTTCGTGGACGATTTGCAACGTTACAGCTCAATTTAAATTTCCAACAAACTCTTGTAATCTATTTCCCGAGGTAATGCTCGACTATGAATTACGAGCCCTCGAAACTTCCGTCGATTCATGATGTCGCCACTAAGAGTTACCGTGTAAATCTTGGCCAAGTAGTTCGCAGAAAACTTCCCATAGTACTTCTGCGTACGACTTTTCGAAAACGTAAATTTCTGTTCCGAGTCACTCTTCTGTAATTACCAGCAAGTTTCGTGCAACGATGCATCCGTGGTTCCACAATTGCCAAATTTTTTTTGTTGATTCTCTGCTCTCGAGTTCCTATTTGACTTTTAAATATCGTTTCATTTATAATAATAATGGACAAAGCTGTTCGACTAAAGAATTCTTGTAAATGGGGAAGAATTGGCGTTGAAAAATTGCATCGATTAACCTTAGATTAACACGAAAGAAGTTAAGTAAACTCCTTCATCACCGAGTGACCTTTCAACTCGTTCGAACTATGTTAAAACATCACTTATAACTTGGAATAATACCACATAGAAAATGGTAAATACACTTGAACGTGAAAATTGTGAAGTATTCTAAAATTAGACAAAAATTCATGCATTCGTAAATTTTCAAAAATTCAGTAGGATAAATCATTTTGAGTGTTTTGGTAATTCCAGTGTTGAGAAAGTCTGTAATAGTTTATTTAACAAACAGCTTCTCCCAAAATCGATGGAAAGTTGATTTCATGACTTTTTCTTGTATCTTCTAAGTTTCCATTTGCAGTGGACTCTGGTTTTCCATTTTACTGAAACGCTTTGCACAGCATTGGGGCGAAAGTTGAACAGCCATGACCGCGTACCGCCGAATTTGCAAGTAAATAAGACTTTCAGGAAGGAAAGAAAAGCGTACGGTGAAAATTGCGCTACAAATTGCGATATTCCGGGGCGCAGTGACAAGCTGCAGTAGCCATTAACGGATATAATTGAGCCGAGCGAGAAAACCTCTATTATTGGGTTTCGTTTAACCTTACGAATATCCCCCAATAAATATTTATCGATACGTTACCGTGAAAGTCAACCGATTTCGTCTAATCGTCCCTATCTTCGAAACATTCCGACCCCTGTTCCTCAAACTCAATCGTGTCTGCTCGGGGAAAACTTTTCTCCAGTGGGAAAACTTGTGGGATCGATTTAACGTTGCAGACGATGATCAAGCTCCCACATAAAAATGTATGTAGATACCTTGAGGCTAGCAATAGCAGTTACTATGTATTGTGTGTTAATTCTTTGGTGATTTTTCAGTTTGATCGATGATGAGGGAAATTAAATTACAGAATTCAGGTTTTCCATGAATATTTGTTTTATGTATCTCAGCTTATAGTGCAATGAAAAGCAGTAGTATGAAAGAGTGATATAAATTTAATAAGAAAATTACGTTTTCTAGGCTTTGTTTACATACAAGAAAGTATCAACGTGTTCAAGTATATGCAGGGTGTTCGACTACCCCTAGGAAAAATTGTAGTGGTGGATTCTAGAGGCCGAAATAGGACGAAAATCAAGAATACTAATTTGTTGATGGAGGCTTCGTTAAAAAGTTATTAACGTTCAAAGTTGTGGCTGTTGAACGGCAATTTCTCCACCTTCTCGATTTTTTTTCTCGAAAATGGGTAAGATTTCGGGGGTATGTCTATTAACCAAAAATGATTGTTATTGCCCCCTGTAGCTAAAAATAATTTTTTCAAAATGATTCGAATTTTTTTTTTCGCCGACAAAGTTGTCCACATTCTTGAATTTTTTTCTTGCAAGTGGATAGGATTTCGGGGATATGTCTAACCACCAAAAATTATTGTAATTGACCTCTGTAACTAAATATAATTTTTTTAGTAGGATTTGAAATTTTTAAAATTCGTCTAAAAATTTCACATCTTCTCGATTTTTTTTCTCGAAAATGTGAAGAATTTGGAGGGTATATCTATTGACCAAAAATGATTATAATTAACCCCCGCAACCGTCAATAATTTTTCCAGAATGATTTGAAGCTTTTCAATTTTCAGGGAAACAGACAGATGATATGGTCAGACATATTTTCAGTAATGAATTTTTTTCTCGAAAATGCGTAGGATTTCAGAGGTACATCTAATCACAAAAAATGATTGTTATTGACCCCCGCAGCCGTCAATAATTTTTTCAAAATGATTTGAAGCTTTTCAATTTTGTCGAAAAATTTCACATCTTCTCGATTTTTTTTCTCGTAAGTTTGAAGGATTTCGAGGGTATATCTATTGACCAAAAATAATTATAATTGACCCCTGTAACTAAATATAATTTTTTTAGTAGGATTTGAAATTTTTAAAATTCGTCTAAAAATTTCACATCTTCTGGAATTTTTTTCTCGAAAATGCGTAGGAATTCAAGGATATATCTATTCACAAAAAATGATTGCAATTCACCCCCAAAACCGAGAATAATTTTTCCAGGACGATTAGAAATTTCTTAATTTAATTGTTAATAACTTTTCAACGAAGCCTCAGTCAAGAAACTGATATTCTTAATTTTCGTCTTATTTTGGCCTCCAGAGTCTCCCATTAAAATTTTTCCCAGGGTTCAGGGTTGGTCGAACACCCTGTATAATATAGACATTGCAAATGGGTTAAAAAAATTAGTGAAACATTTATAAAAGTAGATTAGATTGAAGAATAACAAAAAATCTACCTAAAATAATTTGTTTTTCTATCCTTTTCTAAGGACTCATTGAACTACCCTCGTATGTACATCAATGGCGACTTGCCAGAAACAAAAAATTGCTATAATGTCTCGTTTCGAGCTATAATGGTATCATTTCCAAAGAAAAGTAACTTAAAAAGAGCATTCTTCGTTCAAAAGTAAGTAAAATGGTAAAAGTTTTTGTCCAACGGAACAAAGAATCTTGCTGGCCATTTCTCCGAACTCGATACACGTGGCAGTGCCATAAATCATCGCGTTCCCTATCCAAACAATCGCATTAGTACGGATTCTCGAATGCATTCCTACGGAGAAGCAGTAAAATCCAGCAGCTACTTGATACGTCGAGCACGTAAACTTCTTCCGGTGTGTATGCATGGACTCGTCAACGAGAGTATGGTCGTAAACACCGGCGTGTGCTCTTGCCCGCTCACGCGACAACTTTCGATTATCCAGCTAATAAATCGTGAACGCGCGGCTGCATCGAGGCCGTGTCGCGTAGTCGCGAAATTTATGAAAATCAAACTATAACATTCTTATATTAAGGCCCGTATCGGTTTACGACCTCGTAAAACCCGGCATACATCGTGCCAGGTGTATTATAATATCGCGATCCGGGTTCGTTGATCCCCAGCCGAGCCTGACGCGGCGTTATCTGAAAATATTACGACAACCTTTCTGATACAGAAACATTGAAAACGGTTTTTTTAATGAAATATTACTTCTAACTCTCCAGAATAATGTAAAACAGATATCAAGCATTAATAGACATATTATATATATTATAGACTATATTATAGACTGTTTAAGGGAGTTTTTTATACTTGAAACGATAATAATTTGAATACTGTTAAATCGAGTTTTATTTAACACTTTACCGACCGGTAGCGGTTGATTAATCGGCTATCGGTCGGTAAATGTCGATAAAACAGTTGATTAATAGGCTATCGGTCGGTAAGTGTTGGCCGGTAAAACAGTCGATTAATAGGCTATCGGTCGGTAAAGTGTTAATTGGCTCTACAAACTGAAACAAAACAGTCTCCGATAAATGATAAATTCTGTGCAACTTATTTTTCTTACAGTTTAAGTATTGATTCCGTGATTAAAGAACCATTTATGCTAGTTTTGAGCTCGACCGTGTTTCTAGAATAAATCTCTAGAATTTAATTAAACCCGAGAGCACTTAAAACGCGTGATAAAGTAATTAAGACGTGTCATCAGTTTCGAGGATGTTGTCTGATAATTATCGTTGCATCTAATTAAAACGAGGCAATAATTAAAGAAGTTGCAGTCGCTCGTAGATTAACGTCGATGTTTTGAATCAACTGACGATACTTTGTCGAGTGTAATTAAATTTATCGACGAAATTCGTCCAATCCTAATGCATAGAACACACCGGTAACACGATATGAGCGAATCAGTGTTAATGTCATTAACACTTTACCGACCGACAGCCTATCAATCGACTGTTTTACCGGCCAACGCTTACCGACCGATAGCCTATTAATCGACTGTTTTACCGGCGTTTACCGACCGATAGCCGATTAATCAACCGCTACCGGTCGGTAAAGTGTTAAGATTTCGCTGTTATCGGTGTTAATTGCTTTTATAAAACGTTATTGCCACGCAAACCAGTCTCGAATACGTTGATACTCGGTCGAATTTGCTCAGAAACTACGTCATTAATTTCACAGTAAAGTCTGTAATTATTATTCCTTTTCGACGTATTGGAGAATTCTCAAAACAATTTAAGAGATTTCAAAATTGAATATCATGCAATTTTATGCATAAATTTTATTTGAATCGAACGTTATGTGGCTCCGATTACATTTTCAAAGCTGGAATATTTGAATGAATTATGTATATGTGTGTGTTTAGTTGCTTGTTACGTTTGGAAGTTTTAGTGTTGAGAGATTATTGGATTCGCAGTTAAATATTCCCGTACGGCGGAGAACGACAGATAAGTTTGTTAAGCGGATTTCAGCCGTGCCGTGCGACTCTAAACCGTTGACTTATGCTAAATGCAGCTGTTTACAAGCGTAATTCAAACACGGTTTGCTCTTTTCGCGATCTAACCTAGATTTCTCGTACATTTTATCGCGCGTAACGAATAGTTTTAACACAAATAATGCTTTTACAGCAAATCGAAACGGAATGGACAAGTTTTTCCATTGATATAATCACATTTTGCTGTAAAATTGATCGTACTGTGGCGCCACCTGTCATGGAGAGCGCTTGTGAGAAAGTGAGCCCTCTGGTGGCGAGCATAGGAAGCGATTTTTGTTGAAATTGAACTGGAATAAGAATTCTTTGTTTCTAGCTAACCTATTCTTCCATTATTATGTTAAATATATCTACATAAAAATCTTGTTTAATTTCTATTTAATGTGAAAGTGTATTAATTTCAAAAGTAAAGTTTTTCACTGTAAAAAAGTGACTGTTTATAAACTAAGTCGACTATTTGATTATCCAAGTGGCTTGAATATTTGAGTAAACTTGAGAAAATTCATTTTATTCAAATTTTTGAACAACTTGATGCTCATACAAAATGTGAGAATGACTAAGTTACAAATTTATAGGTTAGTTATAAGAGTTGTAAGTGTTTTAAGTATCAAAGTTGTTATCCTTTCTTTTCTTTATGAAGCTATAATCTAGTTTCAAAATTATTCTATTCTGAACTCAAAAAAATTCAAAATTTCTAAATCATTCTTCAATTTTTACTAATTACTTAAATTATTCAAATATCAGGACACCTCAAATTACCAAAATGAGTCGATATTCAAACATCTGAGTTTATCCAAATCTTACTCAAATACACTACTATAATTAAGTAAGAAAATGTAATAAACTTTGTCTAAACAATAAAATACTTGACTTGATGTGAACAATCGAAGCTAAGCTCGACTCAGTTTGCGTTTTAACACTTTACCGACCGGTAGCGGTTGATTAATCGGCTATCGGTCGGTAAACGTCGATAAAACAGTTGATTAATAGGCTATCGGTCGGTAAGCGTTGGCCGGTAAAACAGTCGATTAATATCGGTCGGTAAAGTGTTGAGATTCTCGTCCATTGAATTAAACTTCAGTTCATTTTATTATTTTCTCTGCATTTTGTAAATGATGTCGAGTATCGTCGACATCAAAGCTCAGAACCAGGAAGGAACCACCGAAAAATAATCAATTCGACTAATCACGGATGCCACGCGGGGGAATATATAAATATTCATCCGACACGAAACAATAAAAGGCTCGCGAAATTAATACTCGAGAAACGGCCGAGACCGAATTTGGCCAAGAGCACGGAGCTCGGCTAATTAAAGCATTCATTCAACCCTATGGATTATTTAAATCAATGTCACGCAGGTCCTCCGGAGACTCGTTAGAAATAGGGGCCAATTACCATTAAGAGGCCGAGCATGAGCTCGAGGGGAGAGATGTATTCCTGCGCGAGAGCAAAGGAGTCCAAAATTGCTCCACGCAACCGGTCCATCCCTTTCGGCAATAAACTCCGGAAGTCTTGTAATAATCTCACCCTTTTGGATGGCCAGTTTCGTTCAATTTTCGCGGCAAGTAACAAATATTGAAATTCTTGAAACGTATTTGAAATATTCTGTGTCTTTTGATGATCGAAAACCCTTTTATCTTCCATCTTGATTATGTTTTAACTCGTCTTACGAAGTTTGTCGATCGAGAGGTTCGTGTGCTCGCCGCTAGAGGGATCGCGCTCTCACAAGCGCTCGACTGACCCCAGAGAAGCTAGAAAACTGACGACGATCTGATTGAACACTCGTCATGTTCTAATTAGAAACGACATAAGTCGAGATAGATTATGTCTAAGTCTTGTAATAATCTCACCCTCTTGGGTGGCCAGTTTCGTTCAATTTTCGCGGCAAGTAACAAATATTGAAATTCTTGAAACGTCTTTGAAATATTCTGTGTCTTTTGATGATCGAAAACCCTTTTATCTTCCATCTTGATTATGTTTTAACTCGTCTTACGAAGTTTGTCGATCGAGAGGTTCGTGTGCTCGCCGCTAGAGGGATCGCGCTCTCACAAGCGCTCGACTGACCCCAGAAAAGCTAGAAAACTGACGACAATCTGATTGAACACTCGTCATGTTCTAATTAGATTCGACATAAGTCGAGATAGATTATGTCTAAGAAATTTAAAATTGCTCGTCAGATCATTCCCCGCAATTAACTCTTCAAAGTCACGTTATAAACCCTTTAAATGGCGAATTCCGTTGAACTCTGGTGTCCCCTCTGAGCACAGTATTCCAAACATTGAAATTCCCCAAATTTCTTCGAGGCTTTAGTGATTAATACATGGCTAATTCGGGGAATTTCATTACTGTGTGTAATTTCGCGAGATTCTAATTAATCTGACAATTATTAATATTTATTATTCATTTATTATTCGAGTCAATGCATTTTGATATCAGCTTCGTCAAGAGTATAGAAAATCTAGTGAACAAAGAAAAGTACCTATACTCTATTCCTAGTAACTTTTTTTTACCCTCATATTTTCTAGGCATTTTTGGTAGTGCATTGAAAAATAGTTCCAAACAACACTTTTTTAGTGTTTGGTAGGCTACGTGACGCCATATTTTTCAATCAATATTTATTATTTATTTATGATTTATTATTCAAGTCGATGCATTTTGATATCAGCTTCGTCAAGAGTATAGAAAATCTAGTGAACAAAGAAAAGTACCTATACTCTATTCCTAGTAACTTTTTCACCCTCATATTTTCTAGGCATTTTTGGTAGTGCATTGAAAAATAGTTCCAAACAACACTTTTTTAGTGTTTTGTAGGCTACATGTTCCTATATTTTTCAATTTTAGAAATTGCTTTTTACATAAAATGGCCGAAGTCGCCTGATGTCGAGAGAAATTGAACAGTGTACTCTACTCTGACCATGAAATGGCCTTAAATTCGAAAATTTTGTGCAAACATAAATTATTTCTAATAAAAAAAAGCGAAAGTACGCATACTTGAATATTGTGATTGATTGAAGAGTAATAAAATACTTTAATTGTAAATATAATTGTAAATGCATGTTGGGTATGACAGAGGGCGCTGATGGTGCTCCATACAAATCCCTATTACCCCGGAATATCTGGTAGAATTAGTTGTCGCCCAGGTTTCAGGGTTAAAGGGATTCCTAGACAACTGGTTAAAAGGATTATCCCCGCTTACGTTGCCCCGATTCGACTAATGCTCTACACATTATTAAATCATTCCTCGAGCTGTTGCTGGGAGCTGCTGTTCGCCTCTGTGAGACGTTATCTTCCTCCGGAGTCGGCCATGTTGGATACCTTGGATCAGCTCGTAGCGTGCACGAGAATGTAGAGAAATCTTTGCAAATTGTCTTCCATCTCGAAACACTCGGTCCCTTTAAGTTCATCAATATTTCATCCGCGTCCTGGAGGGCCCTCGAAAGGGATGAACGCAATTCCAACGGCGAAAGGTTTGCAAGTCAAACTTCGTTTTCTGGCTGCGAACGAGCGTCGTTGGTTATCTCGGAATTTTTATAGCGTGCTCGAAATCTCTGAAAAATCTGACATTTTTAGTATTGGATGTGACAGAGATTTGGAATATTAATTCATATTTATTTTATAATTGCGAAATTTCATGTAGAAATATACACAGTGACTCAATTGTATGACTAAAAGTATAATATTTGTGGGCTTGTGGGCCTGGTAGGAGGAATATATGACTATGATCGATTAGAATGGAAATATTTGAGTCGAATCACTAAACACAAATCACATTTTATTCGTCTGACTATGGCGATTTTATATCACTTGTTTAACAAAATGATTATATACCACTGATGAGTCAGATCTAAATTATTTATTAAATAGTATAGTTAAGTATAGTTAAAGGAGAAATTTAATTTATTTAACAACGACTGATTTTGATGTCTAAGACATCTAATATTCTAAGCAACTTGATCATCTCAAATATCTTCATTAATGACACAAAGTCAATGAAAATTCTTTATTTTTTTTTTTAAAAGAAACCATTAGGCTCATAGTCATTTTATATACTCGAATTTTATACTCGAGATTTTTGGATTTTGATTTTGACAAATTAATACTGATTTTAAGTATTTTAACAATTTGTATGATTTTTAATTTTTACAATCGGAAATATTCGTGCAATTTGTATAATTCTCGAAATTTTGCAACAAAAAAATTTTTTTTTTAAATTATAAGCAATAATGAAACGTACTAGTATTGTTACAATAATTGAAAAAGGGACATACTTCGAGAAAGATAATTTTTCTGTTTAAAATTCTTGCATCAAATTGTTATTTAACATTGATAATTCAGAGACGTGTATAGTATGCTGACTAAAGTTGATGAAAGTACCATAATCGAGAGAAGGTTATGTCTCGAGGAAGTCTCGTTTCGCGAATAAATCCTCAATTTTAACTTCTATAACCGGAAACTTCATATCTCAATTTTATTCCGTCGACAATGGAACCGTATTACGTGAGAAGTAACTCAAATAATTCAATTTCACCGTCTAATAATTTCTTAATGTCACTTCTCGAGTACGAGCAAGCTCCACGCAGTGCTAATAGTTCCTTCGTTTCGTGTAATTGTTACCCAGTGCGTCCACAAAAACCACCACTCGTGTTTGATCTCAGCATCTGGCAGGGAAACGTATTCACGCGTGCAAATAGCGAAGGCAAATGACCGTTTCTCTTACATATTCCGTCCATCCTAGACCTAGGGATCGAGGGAGCGCTTGTGAGAGCGCGAGCCCTCTGGCGGCGAGCGCTGAAAGGAACAGTTTCATCATTTCTTTCCTTTTATCTGCTATTTTTCAATGTTTCTATCGCAAGAAAGCAATAATTCTACGCTTATAACTTTTTCGCCTCTCTTTCTGAAAGGATCTAACCCAGACCTAACCCGGACCTAACCCAGACCTAACCCAGACCTAACCCAGACCTAACCCAGACCTAACCCAGACTTAATTCAGACCTAACCCAGACCTAAGCCAGACCTAACCCAGACCTAACCCAGATCTAATTCAAATCTAACCCAGACCTAACCCAGATCTAATTCAGATCTAACCCAGACCTAACCCAGATCTAATACAGATCTAACCCAGACCTAACCTAGATCTAATTCAGATCTAACCCAGACCTAACCCAGATCTAATTCAGATCTAACCCAGACCTAACCTAGATCTAATTCAGATCTAACCCAGACCTAACCCAGATCTAATTCAGATCTAATCCAGACCTAACCCAGATCTAATTCAGATCTAACCCAGACCTAAACCAGATCTAGGGCCTGGGTTAGGTCTGGATTATGTCTGGGTTAGGTCTGGGTTAGGTCTAGATTAGGTATGGGTTAGGTCTGGGTTAGGTCTGGATTAGATCTAGATTAGGTCTGGGTTAGGTCTGGGTTAGGTCTAGATTAGGTATGGGTTAGGTCTGGGTTAGGTCTGGATTAGATCCTGATTAGGTATGGGTTAGGTCTGGATTAGATCTAGATTAGGTCTGGGTTAGGTCTGGGTTAGGTCTAGATTAGGTATGGGTTAGGTCTGGGTTAGGTCTGGATTAGATCCTGATTAGGTATGGGTTAGGTCTGGATTAGATCTGGGTTAGGTCTGGGTTAGGTCTGGGTTAGTTCTGTTTTAGGTCTGGGTTAGGTCTGGGTTATGTCTGGGTTAGGTTTGGGTTAGGTCTGGGTTAGGTCTGGGTTAGGTCTGGAATAAGTCTGAATTAAGTCTGAATTAAGTCTGGGTTAGGTCTGGGTTAGGTCTGGGTTAGGTCTGGGTTAGGTCTGGGTTAGGTCTGGGTTAGAAAAAGCTCACGATTTACTGCAGTATCCATTTAGTATAAATTAGGGTATCGGAAAAAAAATTAAGAAAACGTTGCTCGCGTTATCAAAGCTTGCATAAGACTGACAAAGCTGATTTACTCCGAGCAGAACAAAAGATTTGGCGGGAGAGAGCCAGTCGCTTGTTTTTTGACTCTTCTGTTTTGGACCTCCACCGGAGCATATCTGTGATTGTCGACACACACCGGAGAGGGTCCGAATGTACAACAATGTAATGAAATATTCGATCTTTCACCGACGTATTTGGTATCTGTTGACATTCACCGATGAAAGTTTACATTCTCCAATTTCGGCCATTCACGGTAACATCGATATAGAAATTAGAATGGTCAAGAACACAATAACGGAGTCTCCTAGGCGAATACCACCGTCAGAGGGCGGAATATACATATTTCCCGCGCTTAATCCGAATATAATTCGCTTTACGGTGACATTTAGCAATGGCCGCGCGCGTGTGCAGTTAATTATTACAACCGTGTGTTGGAGTCCAATTAAACCATTATGTAGGGGCGCGAAGGGCAAGCCACGGGGTTGGAGAGCAAGAAAAATGTAAAATCTCAGCGGCGTGCAATAATTCACCGTGCTCGCGTCAGCTTTCGCTCGCCCACGCTGTTTTAACCGGTTTTTATAGTTCCCCGCTTGTTAAAGTGCCGGTTTTCTGTCCGCCACGTTCGTTAAATATCGCGGATTCTGTCGCTTACTTGAAAACCAAGAAAAGAAAGAAAGATTCTTATAGGGAAAACAAACAAGCCCCATTTCGTTTGCAACTAGTGACTTTAGGGGTTACTTAAACTAACTGTTGAGGAATTCATATTCGCGCGGCAATAAGCACGCAACCAAGTGGCGACACCTTTTTTCGTTTCGTTGTATTTATCTATATATAAAGATATTGATATTAAAGAATGTGATATCATCAATTCGTGTAGTTACTCTGTGAACACTTCTATGTTCCTAGAATATTCTTTATATTTTCTACACTAACTAGAATCTGGGGACTTAACTAGATGGCGCTCGCTACGCCCGTGACTCTATGGTGGCAATATGGCGGCGCGTAGACCTCTCCTTGCCCTTGTTTCGTTCAGTTTGTGGGTTCCTAGCCAACAAGTAATCGTTCTATAGTACTTGGGGAGTATGAAAAATAGAAAACCTCAGCGCTGTGCAATAATTTAGCTCGTCTCGGCGTTTAAACCCGGTTTTATAGTTGCTCGAGTTTCACGCTCGTTAAATATTGACTACAGATCTCATTTAACCTTTATCATACGCAGAGCTTAGAAAACAAGAAAGAAAAGACACTACGGGGTAAAAAAAGGGGGTTTTTTGACACCTTGGTCAAAAAACACAGGTGGAATGTAAAAACGTTGGCTTTTGCAGAGAGCAGCCTTTAAGGGGGACGTAAATTATTAACAACACTCGTCACACTGATCGATATTCCGTTTTATCGTGGTGGCTGCTATTGGTCAGAGAAGATAACGCTTTATCGCTTTTAACGTGCTGAAATTGTCCGTTTGTTCGCCTCGCGAGCGCTAATTTGTCGAAAACGTTGTTACCTGTGGCGCGTAATTGCGTTAGGGAACCTTTCCGACGCAATGGCGATAGCTAAACGTGATCGAGCGAAGATAACTTGGAAAACCAAAAATTGCGTTTCCAATGAGCAATTATTCCCGTTCGAAGGGACTGAAAAAATTTCAAATTGTCTTGGAAAAATTATTGTTGTTCGCGGGGGTCGATTATAATCATTTTTGGTGAATAGACACACCCCCGAAATCCTAACCATTTTCGGGGAAAAAATTCAGCAAGTCGACAAATTTTTTGACAAAATCGAAAACTTTCGAATCGTTCTGGAAAAAATTATTTTTGTTTGGGGGGGTCAATTACAATCATTTTTGGTTAATATACACACCCCTGAATTCCTACTCACTTTCGAGAAAAAAATTCGAAAAGGGATGAAATATTTCGACAAAATTAAAAAATTTCAAATGCTACTAAAAAAATTATATTTAGTTACAGGGGTCAATTATAATCATTTTTGGTCAATAGACATACCCCCGAAATCTCAACCATTTTCCAGAAAAAAATTCGAGAATGTGAAATTTTTTGGTGAAAATGAAAAAATTTCAATTCATTCTGAAAAAATTATTTTCGGACGTGGGAGTTAATCACGATCATTTTTGGTGAATAGACATATCCTCGAAATCTTGCCCATTTACGAGAAAAAAAATCGAGAAGGTGGAGAAATTGCCGTTCAACAACCACAACTTTGAACGTTAATAACTTTTTAAGGATGCCTCAATCAAGAAATTAGTATCCTTGATTTTCGTCTTATTTTGTCCTCTAGAATCCGCCTCCATTAAAATTTTGACTCTATGTATAGCTTTTGACCAGAAAAATGAGATCGAACGAGAATAAGAGAAATTCGTTCTGTAATTTACAGTAGTCACGTTAATAAAAATTCTGGGTGAAAGGAATTGTAATAAATAAGCGTTGGTTTACACGCAAGGAATAAAATTCTAATGTTCGAGCGCTTGTGAGAGCGCGATCCCTCTAGCGGCGACGTCACAAAACAAATCATCGATCGTACGAAGAAATCTGTTACAACGAAAAGTAATAGAATGCAAGGAACTATAAAATTTTGGATAGAAAAATCATGCATTGTAATGCAGCACATTCAACTTCTCGTCCCGCGAAATCCCATACTGGAACTTCGATATCGCGTTCCATCGTCGCGAAGAACCAACGACAGATCATTCCGGATAACGTAGAATATCAAAAGAGCGAGGCGCCAGTGAAACAACGTAAGTGCCACGAGCATGAAAACACATTCGCCCGCGAGGTGCCCCGTAGGAAGAAAAGGGAGGGTTGTAAGGTTGCAATACCCGGCGCGGAGTGAGACAGTCGTCTGGGAATAAGTTATGAACTCTATGCATTTTAAATGACTAAATCTCTGGACCGAACCGTACTCTTTGCTGGATTTTTCCGCGGGAAATGCATTATTGGGCTGACAATCCCTCTAGGCGTCGGAGCGCGTGTTGTACGTGCAACGTTAACGCTCATCATGCTCTTCTATTTCGTCCCTCGAACTCGCGTTACCAATCTCCCCTTCGGATCCTGACCTCTTTCTTCTCATTTTCGTACTCACGAAATTAGTTTTCCATCCGGTATTGTCCCAACGCCGGAACTTCCCGGTGAAAGTTCCCAGATATTTCCGGGAGGACTTTAAAAACATAATGGAACCACCACCGACACGCGTGTAAACTTGCCCTAAGGGCGGCGAAACGAGATACCGAAACGTGTCCCACGTATTCAAAATTTAATTTCGGCCGACCGAAGTCTCACAACACCCAGGCCCCTGAAGGGAAACTTCTTTCCATAGTCTTGGGATAGAACTCGTTCATACTGAGGATTCTCGAGGAACCTTCACATCGCAGGATCTTCTCAGGGGCACGGACTTCTCCGCCATTTTTACTTGTCAAATTACATACATACGTTATGGTCATTGAGGAGACACCAAACTCCACATGTTCATTTGCTGAGCCTAGCTAAGATGTCAGTGATAGCTTACGCATGTCAAACTCTTTGAAAAATGGATTCTTTTGATGCGCTTATAGCTTCTGCTATCTCTCTAGCTTTGATTCAACTGTATTAGTACCATTTTGTGAACATTTTCGATGGTGGTCGCAGTTTATGGCCACCTCAAATGCTTGTCATCAACCGAGCTGGTACGACCACTGTCTAGAGTGAGCTAGGTAGCCTAGATAGCAAGGAGTAAGCTAGGTAGCAAGGATTCTTAAGGAATACGGTCGTGACTTCTCCACTGTCTTTGAGGATCAGGCCTTCGAGATATTTTTACTCGACAAATTACGTTACGGTCATCATTGAGGAACCTCCAAACTCCACATGTTCATTTGCTAGGCTCTGAGATGCAAGTGATAGCTTGTGCAGATCCAACTCTTTGAAAAACGCATTCTTTTGATGTGCCTATAGCTTCTGCTGTTTCTCTAGCCTTGGTTCAACTGTATTAGTACCATTTTGTGAACATTTTCGATGTTGTCGATGGTGGTCGCAGTTTATGGCCATCTCAAATGCTTGTCATCAACCGAGCTGGTACGACCACTGTCTAGAGTGAGCTAGGTAGCCTAGCTAGCAAGGATTGAGCTAGGTAGCTAGATAGCAAGGATTGAGCTAGGTAGCTAGGTAGCAAGTAAGTAAAGGAATAAGGTAGCTAGGTGTTTCATCCTGAGAGTCAAGGTTTGCAGGACGTTGCACAATCCCTGGGGAACATTCTTGTTCTATGTCTTTGTCCCAGTGACTGTCCTAAGCCTGGTGGTCAACGCGTGAGGATTTGCGTTACGTCAATTGCCATCTAAAGTGGTCTAATCGAGAACCATTTCCAGAGAAATCTGAAATAGGCATCTAGCCAGACCTAGTCCCTTAGAACGACACTGTTCATTGTCGACTGCAACGGAAACCCTTCACATGGCTGCGCACATTGCTTGTTAGAAACTTGCATGGCAACAAGTATCAGCGTCAGTAGGCCATTAGAGGTATTAGCGGTATTGGGCGTTGCCAATGCCTACAGTAGAAACATTCTGTTCACTTTTTCTTTGTACCAAGACCATGTCAAATTTAGAAAGTCATGTACAGTTTGACTTTGCCCGAAACCAGCCTCAGCACACTTTGGACGGGTTGAGAAGTCGGGAGGTCCGAACACCGAGCACGGCCTCGAAAGCAAAGAAGCTGCACGCGAACACAACTTCGACAAAGTTCTCGCGATATTTCGCCGTGGGGTCTTGAAGGCTGAGCGGAGAGATCGAGGCGAGATCGAACAACGGAGCGATGACGGCGGAAGAGAAGGACGAGTGGTTGAAAGTTCCAGACGTAGAAAGGGAGGACAAGTAAGGGAGAAAGTGGTGAGGATCACGAATCGAACGATTTCTACCGCCCGCGGTTCCCTTCGCCGGTTTAAGTCGAATCAATTGGAAAAGTTCGATTTCCCCTCGTTTGGTAACGCCGCGACCTTCCCTTTGGTTTAAAGTAGCGATAGATCAGAGCACGTTTCCGCGTGGGAGACTACGAAAGCCCGAAACTTCGTCGCGCCGCCGCCGGCATCCGGTTCCTGTCCGCTTCCCAGTTCCTCTGCTTTCTTTCTAGAGAAATTTCGAGAGGGTCTGGCGATTAACCCTTTCGTGCACGCTCGCTAGACGATCTCCCCGCAGGGAAATCCCCGGACGAAAAGAGTATTTAGTGGAAAACTGGGAAAGCTACACATCGATCTGTTCGTTTGGAAATGATGTACATTCGTAAAATTGTTACTATACGCAAATTAAGGGGGTGTTCTAGCGAAGTGGAGTTTTTTGGGAGTTTTGTGGTTGTTGTGGGTTTTTTAAAGGGGGTACACAGTGTATCGAAAAGAGTATTTAGTGGGAAATGAGGGAAGGTACACATCGAACTGTTCGTTTGGAAATGATTTTGATTCGTAAAATTGTTACTATACGCAAATTAAGGGGGTGATCTAGCGAAGTGGAGTTTTTTGGGGGTTTTGAGGTTGTTGTGGGTTTTTTAAGGGGGTACCCAGTGTATCGAAAAGAGTATTTAGTGGAAAACGGGGAAAGCTACACATCGATAGGGCTTTTCTCTTCTAATATAGATTAATGTACTCTTTTAGAAATTTAGAGCAATTATTTGTAAGTGCATAAATAAATATAAGCCATAATTAGCTATCCATGTCAGAAATATGCATCATATAATGTAGACATTACATTACCAGACCTAACCCAGACCTAACCTAGATCTAATTCAGATCTAATCCAGACCTAACCTAGATCTAATTCAGATCTAACCCAGACCTAACCCAGATCTAATTCAGATCTAATTCAGACCTAACCCAGATCTAATTCAGATCTAACCCAGACCTAACTCAGATCTAGGGTCTGGGTTAGGTCTGGATTAGGTCTGGGTTAGGTCTGGGTTAGGTCTGGGTTAGGTCTGGGTTAGGTCTGGATTAGATCTAGATTAGGTATGGGTTAGGTCTGGGTTAGGTCTGGGTTAGGTCTGGGTTAGGTCTGGGTTAGGTCTGGGTTAGGTCTGGGTTAGGTCTGGATTAGATCTAGATTAGGTATGGGTCAGGTCTGGGTTAGGTCTGGGTTAGGTCTGGGTTAGGTCTGGGTTAGGTCTGGGTTAGGTCTGGATTAGATCTAGATTAGGTATGGGTCAGGTCTGGGTTAGGTCTGGGTTAGGTCTGGGTTAGGTCTGGGTTAGGTCTGGGTTAGGTCTGGGTTAGGTCTGGATTAGGTATGGGTTAGGTCTGGGTTAGGTCTGGATTAGATCTAGATTAGGTACGGGTTAGGTCTGGATTAGGTCTGGATTAGCTATCCATGTCAAAAATATGTATCATATAATGTAGACATTAAATTACCAGACCTAACCCAGATCTAATTCAGATCTAATCCAGACCTAACCCAGATCTAATTCAAATCTAACCCAGACCTAACCCAGATCTAATTCAGATATAACCCAGACCTAACCCAGATCTAATTCAGATCTAACCCAGACCTAACCCAGATCTAATTCAGATATAACCCAGACCTAACCCAGATCTAATTCAGATCTAACCCAGACCTAACCCAGACCTAACCCAGATCTAATTCAGATCTAACCCAGACCTAACCCAGATCTAATTCAGATCTAATCCAGACCTAACCCAGATCTAATTCAAATCTAACCCAGACCTAACCCAGATCTAATTCAGATCTAACCCAGACCTAACCCAGATCTAATTCAGATCTAACCCAGACCTAACCCAGATCTAGGGTCCTAGAAAAGAGTATTTCTTCGTCTAGTAGGAATTCTATGCAATCAGTTAATAAAAGATTACACACCCCGTCTTCTTACGTTTCTCATTGTTAAACTGCGGATGTTTATGCATTTATGGGAAATTTGAATCCTCAAGAAACTCTAGAATGCATTTAATATGCAAAAATATAAGAAATACTTGAGACAACCCTCTACAAAGCTCCAATTTCATTAATTTTATTACTAAAAATATGAATTTGAAGATCCGCAGTCTACTCATTGTTATTAAGAATTCACCAGCCTTTTCAAGTCGTCGTTCGTCGTGAAAATCATCGAAAAGCAGCTCCAATCACTTCCCTCCCCCGAAACACTTCGAACGGCCGTCGCAGCGATTTCCGGTGATAGACTCGACCGATCATTTCCACTCCCCAGCCGTCTGGTGGCGCTGTCGCGCGTGTGATTTGTGCTTTCGGAGCTTGGCGGCTGACAAAACAAGTCGTTACACCACTGTCGGAACGGCTGACCCAGGCTCGCCACTATCCTCGCAACTCGTAAACGGGGCGACGTTTATCTCGCCACTCGCTGCTAGCAGTCGTCAAAAAGTTCAACTCGTTTCCCCCCATTATCCCTAGTCTTTCGCCTGGCGTCGTTAACCCAACCCCCCTTCGAGCCCCCCTCCCCCCCAGGGGTAGCAAATCGCTGTGCGGAGATCCCTTTGTACCACCTTCTTCTTCATCCTGACGCGCGGACTACGTAAACTTTCGGACGGAGCTTTTTTCCCCGGACGCGTGAAACTAAAGCGTCGCGCGGAAGGACGCCTGCAACTTTTCCACCGTGGAAAACCACTTGCCCCGGACGTTTCGGTGAATTTTTCCACCGGAAACCGTCGCCACCGCGATGCGAACGTACGCTCTTAAACTTACGAACGACACCGGTGCAGTTATTCCCGCGCAAAGTAAAAAGTTCCGCGGGGGTTAATTACATTGTAGCGGTGCGCGTTTAAGTTTCCCGCCTCGCGGTTTTCCTTCGTTTTTATTTCTTTTTCGCTTTCTCGTCTCTTGAAGGACCTTTGGTTCACGGGAATCCCGCGAAGTGTCCAGAACGACCCTCTCAAGGGGGTTGGTTTGCTGAAACAAACTAATTGCTTCGAATTTGGTTAGATTATTTTCTTGATATATCAAATTTTGTGAAATTTTTCATTTCTGTTAATAGATTTAAATGGGAATTTTCTAGGGGGTTGTTTCAACCCCCCAAATAGAATAATTCGTATATTGCTTCAAGTATTTCTTACATTTTTGCATATTAATTGCATTATTTAGCATTTTGAGAATTATAATTTCCCATGAATGCATAAATAATTAGCAGTCCAATTATGATAGTTATTTTTGTCATTTTGGAAGCTTCTAAGGGGGAAAAATATTATTATTTAGCTCTTCCCTCTGCATTTTTTCGCCATCTTTCATCAAATTTGTTAAACTGTCCTAGTTGCATAACGCACCCTGCACACGTGTTTTATCTGTATCCAAGATATTAATAAACAGAAAAACTGCTGACAACCCAGCGTATTCGCGCAACGTTCCACTGTTTATTCTTAAATTTATTCATAGCATAAACTAATTTATTTATCCTCATCCCTCGTACCAAACGAGTGTCTCACTATTTTGTGGTCCATATAGTAGGCTTTGTAGGTTTTGTAACAATAAATAATAAATTTTGCAGATGTATTGTATCCAAAATCGAAGGAAGCATTTTGCAAAGTAATAATAAAATCACTATAATTATACGATGCTATTTACTTTGTCAGATAATTCGTAATTTAACATGTCAATATTTTATGGAGTGTAATTCTGTGGCACAAAATCAAATCACAATTTTATAGATGTAGTTAGAATATTATTTTTCAAGCTATTAATAATATTAATGGGGCCCAATAGAATATAAAATGTTATTTTAAGTTATTTGGGTCTAATAAACCATACATAAAAATTACAGAGGTAATGAACAAGAGAGAATTAGTTTATAAAATTGTTACGATAATAGAATATAAAATGTTAGTTATTTGGGTCTAATGAACCATACATCGAAATTACAGTAATGAAGAAGAGACAATTATAAAACTGTTTCGATAATACGTAATATACAAGCTTCATTTGGGTGGTTCCCCTACGATCGACCAGTTCTCCAACGTAAAGCGCCATCTTGCGGCCATTTGAGCGCCATCTAGCTGCCATTTGAGCGCCATCTAGCGGCCATTTGAGCGCCACATTTATTTAGTTTATTTGATATCGTCGATCTACAGACTCTGAAGAATACATGTGACATGCTCATTAAAAAAAATATATATTGTTCAATAAACACTATTATTCAGCAGTTTAGTTGCAATTAGTCACTTTACGAATACTTTTTACGAGCTTATAATTCGAGTACAGTCGAGGATTCAACTGCAAATCAAAGACAAATTGGCTTCCAACATCATTTTTCCCTCCAAATTAGTTGGTCTGTGGCGTTGCTTCCTATGCTCGCCACCAGAGGGCTCGCGGTCTCACAAGCGCTCGACCAACCCCTCGGTTGCTATATATATATGGCCTGCTAGAAAGTCTTATTGATGAGTCCACTATTAGGCCCCTGTCCTCCTACGATTCTAATGAGATCCTAACCTCAACAAGTAGCGCCACAGAGTGGGTTCTTCGAGAAGTTTTTCCCCCCAAAATTACTTGGGTGATTCTTCGAAAAATACGAAAAGAAACACACAGCATCACGAGTCTCCTATAACACACATACATCACGTACCAAAGCACACTTCGCGGTGGAAACACAAGATGGCGCTGTCTCTGACAGAGTTAAGGGGATACCCCGTCGTGTGTCTTCCCCATTAGGTTTCTGCTAAAATTGGCGACCATATTGCCCCGCAGAATGAGAGTGGAATCTCTCTCGTTTTTTTCCAGATTTATGGAAAAATTCTCAGACGTCGATTGCACGGTTCGTTTAACGAATTCCACGGTTCTCAGGCCTCCGATAATTGATAAATCGGTGTTGGTTGGAGGCACGACCGACAGTGGCCCGCCATTCTGTCGGCTGCGTGGATCTTCTTTTCATTAAATCTCGTACAATTCACGGCGGCCGCTTTGTTTAAAGCACAATGGCCATCGAGCCGGTGCAGTCGGTGGGCGTGGATACACGACACGGTCGAAGATCGGTTGGCACCGGGTCCCCGGGAGCCTTGAGAACAGTCCGGGGTTCCTTCGAGGTGCTGGGGACACTTCGAAAAGGGAATTGGAGAATGGCGATAAGGCAGCGTGGAACAATGCAGGCTCGAATTCGCAGTCTCTTCCACTGGATTAGGTGGATATATGCTCACGCGACACCTTCCACGCCAGTTTTATACCACTTCCTGCTCGCGTTTAGGCCAACTTCAGAAGTGAAGTCCGTGGTAACGTGTGAATGGATATTTAACTCCAAAAGTATTCTGAATTTGGGAGAAATTTGATAATCAAACAGATCAATGGCTCTCTAAAGAGATGCTCTTCTTCATGCAATATATGTATATAAAGAAAAATTCTGAAGATCGTATGTCTTGATATCCTCGAAGACTTCAGTCTTGCGCCATAATTTCTGACGCCTTGTACACGTAATTGAAATCGCCAGATTCTTCAGGACTTTGATGCAGGATCGAATCAGAAAATAAACGATGGTTCTCAAGAATACTTTGAAGCGATACGTTTCATGGTTAATCCCGCGTGCGGTCTTTTTCACGCCATACGCTTAATTTCTATAGCGTCACTCGTCGACGTAGCTGTTGCCAACGATTCCTCCCGCTCTTGTTCCTGGATTCTGCCCGGAGGGGTGGGAGGAATTTATAATGTCGCTCGAGAGCGACGTGGATCGGGGCGTTGAAGTTAACGGCTTCCAATATCCGACGTATACGGCTATACTGCACTCAACAGCCTGATAATGCTTTACTTGCATTATGGAAAACAGTTCGTTAAAACCGTATTATCCGCTCCGCCGGGCGACGACGCTGCCCAGAGGCTCAGCTGTGTGCCAGAAGTCCCTTGCTCGCGATATGTATATCGCTCTAATATGTATTGTTCCTCGACACGCTGCCAGTCCAAAGATTCTCACCGAAAGCTTCGACTGCCATCATATAATTTATAAAAAGGAACCAGAGGATTAAACGGAACGGAGATTATCGTCAAATCTATATAACACTTGTTGGGAACTCCACCATTTTCTATCATAGGGACACTGGATTTATTATGTAATACATTTAATATTATTGTGAAAGTATTCTTCCTAATTTCTATTATTTATTTTCAGACGAGGTCCTTATTAAAAGGTATAACACTTGCAGCAGCGTGTGGCTCGTAAGTACAAACCAAAAGTTAAACAACAAATACGGGATCAATCACCTTTGTTACATATATCAGAGCACAAGAAGACGCAGAGGTAGATCGCCGCGAGAGGCGCGCGCATCAGCAGCCCCGCGGACCAGCATGCATTGCCAGCTTACATGGCTCAACAGTCCTGCATCATAGTTCCCAAGAATTTTGGCCATTTTAATTTTAATTTCGTATACATGGAGCTAGAAATTATGTTTGAAGTCTTTTCAAGCATACCAAGACATAAGATCTTCAGGTTTTTTCTTTATATAGTTAATATAAAACAATTAATATTATTGTGAAAGTATTTTTGCTAATTTTTATTATTTATTTTCAGATGAGGTCCTGGATCAAAGTTCCCAAGTATGTCAGCCATTTTAATTTCATATACATGGAGCTGGGAATTATGTTTCAAGACTGGACTCTTCAAGGATATCAAGACATAAGATCTTCAGGTTTATTTTTTGTATAGTTAATATTATTGTGAAAGTATTTTTGCTAACTTTTATTATTCAATTTAAGATGAGGTCCTGGATCAAAGTTTCCAAGAATTTCAGCCATTTTAATTTCGTATACATGGAGCTAGAAATTATGTTTCAAGACTGATGTCTTCAAGGATATCAAGACATAAGATCTTTCAGGTTTTTTCTTTGTATAGTTAATATAATACAATTAATATTACTGTGAAAGTATTTTTGCTAATTTTTATTATTTATTTTCAGATGAGGTCCTGGATCAAAGTTCCCGAAGAATGTCAGCCATTTTAATTACGTATACAAGGAGCTAGAAATGATGTTTCAAGACTGAACTCTTCAAGAATAGTGAGTCATACGATTTTCAGATTTTCAGAAGTCTTGAGAAAGTGTTGAACTTGTCCTATACTGTGAAATTACTAAAAAAATGTCGACTTGCGAATTCCATCGATAATAAAAGTATTAAAAAAGTTAGAAATATTTTTAACGACAGTACCCCTAATATTTTCTCTCAATAATGGCTGACAAAATAACACCAACTAAAATCCAACGAATATAATCTGGACCAACCAATGGAGGTTGCGTGATCCATCAAACAAGTTCACCCCCCCCAAAAAAAATTGCATCGCAACTATCCGCGAAATATCAGGAATAGCACGAGGAAGATATATTTCACCGCGAAGGCGGATGGAAAGGATTGAATTCCCCGAATGCGTGCAGGTGAAAACGTAAAAACGATGGGAACAGTCGAGAAGAAAGGACGGGTAAATGAAAAGGGATGCACGCGGTGTAGTTCGCGGAAAGAAACGACAGAGGGACGGGAAAGCGGACAACCAGAAAACGGAAATTTAATTAGCGGGGCACACTCGTCGGACGTATCATTATTTTCATTGTTTTCGCGGCGCAGGTTGTGGCAGCCGGTTATCATCCTGCGTGAAAGCCCGGCGCGCGCGACCGCGGCCATCTTGAACGCCAGACGCGGCTCCAACGAGTGAATTATATTCCGTAAACGGAATTGAAAGATAAATGCCCAGATGACGAGAACCCCGGGACGATTTCCTAATGGATAGGAAATTGAGAACGCGAACCGAAAATAAAGAATCGTTGCGTGAAGGAGCACGGTAACCGAATGACCGCTCGATGAAATCTGTTTCACGGAATGTTCGTTGTTGATTGAGAACGGATCCCCATTAATCGCGAATGTTTCATTCAAATCTCCCTTATTTCTATCGCGATAGAAACCTGCTCCATTATATCGTTGCACAGGCTCGCGTTTCGCCTTATTAATTCAATCTCTTTAATAAAACATTACCAATATTCGCGCTTTACCCTCGTTATTTCATGATACCCATTAAATGAAATTTTATATACGCAAAATATAGTTCCATCCTTCTCAAATTCATTTCTAAAATTATATCTACTAACTTGGTAGGCTCTGATCGGTTTGGAAGCAAAATGGAGTCCTCCACTCTCGTGTCATTCACAAATTCAAGCAACTAACGGTTTAACGGAGAGTTAAACGCGACATTATCGACTCCATCGCTTCAAAACTCATCGATTGATCGATCACAATTGCGTCGTAACGGTAGTATTTTTATTTCGTGATGTAATTTAGTATTACGGAGCAACTACGAGGCTCCGATCGGTTTGAAAGCAAAATGGAGTCCTCCACTCTCGCGTCTTTCTCTCATGGAACTCTCGTTCACGCGACTAACGGTTCAACGGAGAGTTAAACGCGACATTATCGATTCCATCGCTTCAAAACTCATCGATTGATTGATTACATTGCGTTGTAACGGTAGTCGAAATTTCCATTCGTTGACGATCCAATAATGGATTGCACTCGTTACTTATCTTTGATTAACGGAGTAATTTGGTTATCTATTTCGGTGGCGTTGATTAATTTCTGGTGTTCGACGTGTCAAGGTCGTGGACAGAGTTAACATTGCTGGAATCTTCTAAAAAAGTTCCTAAAACTGATCAGTATTAGTTTAACACTTTGACTGTGACGTCAGCCAAATATGGACGACAGAACTATCAACAGTGGGAACTTAAACAATGAATTCTCAAGTCGTAATGTCAAAGAAAATCAATTTTAATAGGTTTGGTACATTTTAATGAGGTTAAAACTGTAACTATTACGACAACTTTTGAGTTGTGTAGTTTATGATTGCCTGAAATCAGAGTTTTGGCCTCGTGAACAATTTTAGGATTTTTGGCGATTCTGTTTAATAAAGCTAGCTTGCTGGTTGCTTTAAAAAAGCATAGTTTATACCCAGAAGATTCATATCGATCGATAGTTCGATTTTCTTTGGATCGAATGAACCAAAAGTCCCTAGATTTCAAATATTTCCGAATGACTCGAACGTGACTCGTAATAAACATTTTCCCGCGAGCCAGGAAGCAAACAAACGAGATAGATTTAACGCAGTTAGTTTATTTAAGAACAACAGCTCGCGATGCTTTCGCTTTAAACTCGATTAACAAGTTCTTGCAAATTGGAAGGGTTGAAACAAAGAACCCGACGACATGGAGAGAGAAAGGTTGGATTAGTAATCTGAGCGAGGAAAGAGAAACAGTGAAGTTAAAGTGAGTTAAGAAGGCTCTGGAACAAGCTATAAAATATAGGACAGACTACGAAGAAGAATCGCCATTGTTTTATAATTTAGTTGTACAAAATCTCGACCAATCATTGAACAGTGAATTTTATTTAAAGATATAGTAGGATTTGATTAAACGAATCTCGATTATCTGTGGTCTCAATTAAGTCTCAACTAAAACACGGCTATTTAGGCTCTTTTTAGGTTATCAACCCTAAATTTAACGATTCTTCATGGTATATCTAGACCTAACCTAACCTAGTCAAATGGCAAATCTTTCTTTTTCTCTTTTAGAAGGGATGGTATTTCTAATTTTTGTGTTATATGTATGAAATGTTGTGTTTTGAGATTTATTAGCAAGATAAAAGCGTCCATTTTAGAAATATTCAATCATTTTAGTCTAAATTTTCATACTTAGTTAGCTTCGTACAGATAATTTAGAAAGTATATTAAAATTTTTTAATTTCCATCAGATGGGAGATAAAATGCCCTTCAAAAGGAATTTTGTTCCAATTTCGTGCCATAGTTAATTCCAGGGGAAGCAATTATTTACGGAAAAATGCTAGTACGCAAACATACTGCATAGAAATTTCATTCCATTTTTAATTAAATAAACAGTTCCATCACACACGTGTAAACAGAAGTTCTTGAAACTTTGGGTGCATAGAGTCACAAAGCAAACTTGAAAATAAACATAGAAGACAGCAAAAATTCTAATAGTTATTATATTCAAAGCATAGAAGACAAAAAACTCTTTAAAATGAGTGGTCGTTTGAGTCATTAGCCTGATTAGTTCCTGAGATATAACGATTTTAGTTTCAAGCGTTTGTTTACGTTTCGTTGTTTACGTCGCGAGGTCAATGACCTTTCCTATTATGGTCTCGACGAGGCACAGAGTAAAATGGACACAAAAATAGTGGAAATTAATAAGTAAACTCTTTATTGAAATTACAATATTTCTAAAACAGAAAGTTGGATCCACAAAAATTAAAAATCATTTTAAAGGGGAAGCTTTATCGTTCAAAAGTGGCTTTAACAGTGCCCCAATTAGGCAGAGAACATGACTGGTTTCTCTGCCTAATTTCTCTGTATTTTGAATACGAGTTGATAGACTTTTGGACTTAAAAAAAAAGTTTAAAATATTTCCAAAATAGAAAGGGGGATCGACGTAAAACAAAAACCAGTTTGAAGGGGAAGCTTTATCGTTTCTAACAGGGGGGTCAATTAGGCAGAAAATACTGGTAATTTCGAAACTGTAAAGTTTGTAAAGTTTAACTATTTTTGATATGCATTGTTAGACTGTTCTGAGACAGTCAAAATTGAAGATTCTCTCCTTTCATATATTTCCTATTTACATCGAAAGTTAACCAAAATTTGATACGAAAGTGGGATTTGGAAGTGAGAAATGGAGAATTTCAAAGAATTTATTTCACACACACTTCTTACAATTTTTGAAAACATTACATGGTGCATTGTAAACAATATAAAGAAGGCATGAAAGCGAAATTATCATTATACATCTGACTGATTCGAAAAAGGGGTACCTAAGTGGTCCCAAATTACCGAAGAATCGTATTTCAGTGATTGTCACATAGTTTAAGTAAAATTTTCAAAGAAAATGGAACATTTGCCTCTCCAGCGCGTTCGACAAAGCACATAAGTAAGGGGAATATCCGCAATATTTTATGGAACAGCCGATCCCGGCCATAAGATTTCGCGATTCTCATCGAGCGGAAACGACACGAGGTGTACATCATACGATAAAGCCGGCTTAAGCGTCGTAGCTTCGAAATATCTCGTAGAATTGATTACCCCTCCCGTATGCACGCGCTCCTGCGGTGAACCGTTTGTCTTACACCGGTCTTGTTACAGGGGGGGCGTTTCTTTTTATTGACGGTACTTACCTAAACGTTGTTGGGAGGGGGGGGATGAACCGCCCGGGGGCTTTTTCTCTGAGTAATAGCCTTTTCGAGCGGTTGGGCTCTCTCTTTACGACTCCGTGGCTCGACTTCGACGATCGTGCGATTCTCTCACGGTGAACGTAGTCCCCGATCGCGAGTTATGTCATCCCAATTTTATCGCGTTTCCCGCGAATTTCTCGTTCCTGTTCATATTTCAACTTTAATGATGTAATTATGTGTGTTTGGTCGGCAGTACAGAAATATGGAACAGCGTTTCTTTGCACGCGGAACACATGTATCATTAAACTGCATTTGAGGATATTAATTCTATACAGAGTGTTCGACAATCCTGGGAAAAATTTTAATGGGGGATTCTAGAGGCCAAAATAATACGAAAATCAAGAATAACAATTTCTCGAACGAGGCTTCGTTAAAAAGTTATTAACGTTTAAAGTTGTGGCTGTCGAACGCCAATTTGTCCACCTACTCGATTTTTTTTCTCGAAAATGGTTAGGATTTCGGGGGTATCTCTGTTCACGAGAAATGATCCTAATTGCCTCCAGAATCGAAAATAATTTTTCCAGAACGATTCGAAGCTTTTCAATTTTCAGGGAAACAGACAGATGATATGGTCAGACATGTTTTCAGTAATGAATTTTTTTCTCGAAAATGCGCAAAATTTCGAAGGTATATCTAATCACCAAAAATGATTCTAATTGCCTCTACAATCGAACATAATTTTTCCAGAATGATTCGAAGCTTTTTAATTTTCAGGGAAACAGATACAATTATAGTCAGACATTGTATTTTCAGTAATGAATTTTTTTCGCGAAAACGGTTAGGATTTCGGGGGTATGTCTATCCACCAAAAATGATTGTAATCGACCCCTGAAATCAGAAATAATTTTTCCAGAACGATTCGAAATTTTTGAATTTTTAATTGTTAATAACTTTTTAACGAAGCCTCATTCGAGAAATTGTTATTCTTGATTTTCGTCTTGTTTTGGCCTCTAGAATCCCCCATTATAATTTTTCCCAGGGTATTTTTCTTTCATCAAAAACACTTTAGACATTAAGTCTTCGAGACATGTTTACTTGATAAATTAGGATACTGTCATTAAGGAATCTAGGTAGCTAGCAAGGAGTGAGCTAGGTAGCTAGATAGCAAGGTAGCTAGCACTAGATAGGCCAGTTAGCAAGGATTCTTTTAAAAAATTCCTTACCGAAAATCTAAATTCTTCGACGACAAAAAAAAATTTCAAATCGTTCTGGAAAAATTATTTTCGGTCGCGGGGGTCAATTACAATCATTTTTGGTGAATACACATACCCCTGAATTCCTACCCACTTTCTAGAAAAAAATTCGAGAAGGTGTGAAATTTCTCGACGGGGGAAAAAATTTCAAATCGTTCTGAAAAAATTATTTTCGGCCGTGGGAGTCGATCACGATCATTTTTGGCGAATAGACATACCCACGAAATCCTGCGCATTTTCGAGAAAAAAATTCGAGTAGGTGGTCAAATTGTCGTTCGACAGCCACAACTTTAAACGTTAATAACTTTTTAACGAAGCCTCATTCGAGAAATTGTTATTCTTGATTCTCGTCTTATTTTGGCCTCTAGAATCCCCCATTACAATTTTTCCTAATTTCTTACTAATCAGAAATAGTTTCTGAAATGACACACTAATACAATAATTAACACCTCGTTAGAACTGTCCTTTGAAGAATTATATGTCACCGATATAGTTTACAAATTCTCCTACATCCAAATTAAACATATTGTGACCCTAAACTTATTCCTCAGCCTTAAATATTTTTAAAGAAAGATCAGACACTATTGACCCAAAAGCTAAAATATGTTCCAACAAATCTAATTTTTTAAAATCTGAATAACTTGAAGACCCTTAATATAAAATTACACTTTATCTATCGTAATTTGAACGAGGAATTTTGGCCATCAAACGTGAAGTATGCACAACGATTACGTAATAATTGCATTTTGAACGAGTTCTGTGTTTCGTTAACTGATTCCTGATGTTTGCCTAATGAGGTGTGATTAAAGCTTTATAACGAACGTGTCCAGTTGATAAATGGAGTTTTTTTTTTTCGGTACTTTCTTGTTTTTCTATTTGAAACGTAAATAATTCCAATTATTTTATCTTCTTGATCGAATTACTCTGTATACACAGTTTCATTTTCATTTCTCTCAACTTAACACGACTTCTCACCAAGGAGTTAAAGAAATTAATTCTCAAGATTACATGTGAAAGAAAATAAAGCTTGAATTTTAACGAGTTTGTGAAAATAAATTCCATGACAAATTCTTGGCTAGTTTACAATTGTCTGAAAACAAAATTTAATTTTCCTTTTAATTTTAATTTTAATTTTAATTTTAGGGGTGTGGTCTTGCAGTCAACGTGTTAAAATAGAAACCAAATCATTGAACGACACTTGGCAAGATATAAATTAATATATTAAATGAAACCAATATGTCCAACAGTTTCTTCAACCAAAAATATTAATTCTAATAATTCTAATAATTTTTCGTCACTTTTATTAATATATTAAATGAAACCAACATGTCCAACAGTTTCTTCAACCAAAAATATTAATACTAATAATTTTAATAATTTTTCGTGACTGTTCGACGAATCTACTTCCATAATCTTCAATGGACACGAAAACTTTGGATTCGATTACGTTTTTACACTCGATCGTTATATTCATCTCGATCAAAGCAGCCCGAAACTCCATTTTGTCGCCGTTATATTTCGATCCAGGGTGTTGAAATAAAAATTTTTTCCGACACAAACGCGTTCGGTAATGCTTCAATTAAATTCAGACGGGCGAAATCATTTATCTTAATGGACCGGCTCGATAAGTTCATCGCTCGGCGCGTCGAAAAATCGAACGCAAACGCAGAGCACCGCGTCATTAAAATTTGATCACGCCGAACGACCGAAACCGGGTCCAATCCACCGTGAATCGCCGTGGATCGTTAATAAAAATCGACAGCGTGCCTCGCTGAATTAATTAAGAGCGGCAATTTTCCGCGCCAGATTATCGCATCAGAGCACTCGATAACTCACGCAAACTTACGCAACAATACTTTCTGCAGAAAATATTGCCCATTCGCTATCACCTCCACGACTCGAAAATGCCGCAAAAACTGCCATAACTTTTCCATCTCCGTTCTGGAGAGCATCGATCCCAAATCATCCCCAAACGTTCGTCAAAGAATAATTCAAATACTAATTTTTTTCTTTTAACTCGGTTGATATTTGCTATTATTTAAAGCAACGATTTTTCACTATTTTTTTGACGCAAGTCTCTGTAGCAAAATTTAAAAATTCTTGTTGCATCTACGTTCACTGTCTGCGGCCCATATATGGGTCACAGCCCCATGCTATTGGTTACGACACTGAAAAATCGAACAGTGAACGCATGTTAAAGATACAAAACTAACACAAGTCCTTTCAAGGAAGTAGAAAATTTTAAAGCTACGAATTTATTTCGATTTTCGATGGGGAATGTACTCTTTCATCCCCCCCCCTGACTCCACTCCCATAAGTAGAAATTAACAATGAAATCCATTTCAGCAGAATATTTCGATTCAGAATTCTTGTTGCATTGCGTTCACTGTCTATGGCCCATATATGGGTCACATCCCCATGCTATTGGATACGCCACTGAAAAATCGGACAGTGAACGCATGTTAAAGATACAAAACAAGTTCTTTCAATGATTGACATACAATTGTCCAACTAGTAATTTTAAAAGGAACACGTTTGTTTGATCAAAATGTTCCACTGTCTATGGCCCGTATACGGGTCACATCCCCATGCTATTGGATACGACTCTGAAAAATCGGACAGTGAACGCATGCCCAAGATCTTTGAGTCGATAGAAAGATAGTTTCTCGAGAGAAAAGTATAATTGACTAGCTAGAAACAGCTTCATGACGCATTTGCAAATAAGTATGACACCACGAGCATCGAATTGACCGATGCTATAGTATAATAGTGACATAAGGAGTGTGATCGCATCACCTTTCCGCTCGTTCTCATCACCGAGTGAGTTCACATTGTTTCCCGCGGACGTTGCATATTTTATCGCCCGGGGAAAGGAACATCAGATGCGTTTTCTCACGACCTTTCCGCCAGGTGGATATCTCTTCGTTCAGAGACACGCGAGACGTTCCAAAGAGCTGGATGATCGATACGTGGTGACGCTACGATCGTGCGTCAAAGGTCTCCACGATGACGTCATGACTGAAATAGCTCTTGACCCGTGGCAACCACGATGACGTGTGGCGACGGTGGATCGCTATGACGTAAGTTCAACAGCGGGGCTAGAGGAGATCCGTCTATAGACTGGACGCATAACTCCCCTAAAGTTAGTGGTTGCACATAATTATTCAAACTCGAGGGATAGCCTGAAGTTCAGGCTGCTCTATCGATCGGGGCAATGGTCGAACAGAACAACGGAGAAGGATGAGACGTGTACGTACACCTATCGAGTGCATTGCTCCGGCTGACTTTCTCTCCCAGCTATAGTTCCCATCTTGTTATCGGGAATCGAATCATATGTGGCTTTTGAGAGCAAATTAATTCGATACGGATGCACAGAGGTGCCAGAAAAGCGTCGACGGGTGCTCTATTTGCACATGCCAGTTCTGAGTTCGCGCGTACATACGTGACCTCGTGGAGTTTTGGAGAGTCGACAGAGACAAACTGACGCGTGCACTCTTTCTCGATTCTGCCCGCAGTAACTTCGGACCGCCTCGTGGGAGTCGAGAGAGAAAGGCTTACATTGCCTTCTCACTCTTGTACAGCTGCAATTCGACCTCGCGTCAACGCGGAATACGATTCTAAGTTTCGACTGCTAAGATATCTTTTACTTTTCGACGTATATAGGTGCACATAAGCAAGGCACTATATGGTAAATAAATTTTGTGGAATTTTTCTTACGGAAATACACGTTTTAAGACCTCCTGATAGAAATTCTTATTTACTATTCCTATGTATCATTTCAGATATCACTTCTGATATATCTGGCCAGGTCTAACCATTGCTACTGGCTACTGCTGGCTTCTCACAGCCTCTGCTGGTCTCTGCCTGCCTCTGTTAGCCCCTGCTGACCACTGCTGTTACTTCTGACGACGTAAAACGATTGCAACTTGCTACTGCTAGCCTCTCCCAGCCTCTGCTAGCCTCTGCTGACCACCACTTATATTTCTGACAACGTATGACGATTACAACTGGATACTGCTAGCTTCTATCAGCCTCTGCTGGCCTCTGATGACCACCCCTTATACTTCTGACAACGTACAACGATTACAACTTGCTACTGCTTGCCTCTGCTGGCCTCTGCTGGCCTCTGCTGACCACTGCTTATATTTCTGACAACGTATAACTATTACTACTGACTTCTGCCAACCTCCATTGGACTCTGCTGACCATTGCTGATCTCTACATGCCTTTACTGGTGGCCAACTCGAGTTTGCAGGTAATTTCATAGAATTGTTTCACCTAGTTATACCCCTTTTCACCTGAAGCACAAGATACGACTAAATGGTACTTTTGAATTTGCTTACAGTCCTCCTCTGGGCCTCTGCTGACTACTGCTGGACCACTCCTGATGCTTCTGACAATGTATGACGATTACTATGGGATACTGGCAACGTCTTTCGGCCTTTACCAGCTTCTGCTGGCCTCCGATGACCACCCCTTATACTTCTGACAACGTACAACGATTACAACTTGCTACTGCTTGCCCCTGCTGGTCTCTGCATGCCTCTGCATCCCTCTGCTGACCCCTGCTGTCCCCTACTGACCCCTACTGACCCCTACTGACCACTGCTGACCACCCCTGATGCTTCCGACAATGTACAACGATTACAACATGTTACTGCGTGCCCCTGCTGGTCCCTACTGTCCCTTGCTGGCCCCTCTGACCCCCCTGGCCCCTACTGACCACTGCTGACCCTTGTTAATAACTTCTACCATGATATATATGTATTAAAGCCTTGTATAATGTAAATCTATGACAATAAATGATATAATTTCAAAGAATTCTATGTCTTCTCGTCATTTTTACCTACCTTTACCCTCTCCAAAGCATTCCCATAGTTATAAGATACCTGCCACCTCTTCCCACATCATGTCCTCCCGATAACAAAGTCTAAAACGATAAAATTAACTTTCAAATTCTCAAGTTCTCTTAAAAATTCTCGCCCGAAAAATTTCTATGTTCCTCGAGAAGATTTCAGCGGGGTCCCGTTTAAATTTTTGAAAGTCCTGAAACAATTCGAAGTCCTGGAAAAGCTGGAAAGTTCTGAAACAGCTGAAAAAGCCTGAAACAGCTAGAAAAAGCCTGAAACGCAGAAAAAGGCCTGAAACAACGAAAAATTCCATTCCTGAAACACCTGGAAAGTCCTGAAACAGCTAGAAAAAGCCTGAACCTCCGAAAAAGGCCTGAAACAGCGAAAAATTCCATTCCTGGAACACCTGGAAAGTCCTGAAACAGCTGGGAAAGCCTGAAACACCGAAAAAGGCCTGAAACAACGAAAAATTCAATTCCTGAAACAGCTGGAAAGTCCTGAAACAACGAAAAAAGGCCTGAAACAGCTGGGAAGTCCCGGAATTTCTTGGAAACGCGGAATTTTTAGCAAAGTTCTGAGTTTCACGTCTTCCGCGGTGTTTCAGGACGTCTTATAACTAAGGCAATGATCTGGAGAGGAAAAGGAAGGTAAAAATGATGAGTACTGATAGAATTCTTTGAAATTATATCATTTATTGCATTATACAAAGTTTTAATACATATATATCAAGGGAGAAGTTATTAACAAGGGTCAGTAGTGGTCAGTAGGGGTCAGCAGGGGTCAGGGGGGCTAGCAAGGGACAGTAGAGACCAGCAGGGGCAAGTAGTAGCAAGTTGTAATCGTTGTACGTTGTTGGAAGCATCAGGGGTGGTCAGCAGTGGTCAGTAGGGGTCAGTAGGGGTCTGTAGGGGTCAGTAGGGGCCAGCAGGGGACAGCAGAGGGATGCAGAGGGATGCAGAGACCAGCAGGGGCAAGCAGTAGCAAGTTGTAATCGTTGTACGTTGTCAGAAGTATAAGGGGTGGTCAGCAGTGGTCAGCAGAGGCCAGCAGTGGCAAGCAGTGGCAAGCAGTGGCAAGCAGAGACCAGCAGGGGACAGCAGAGGGATGCAGAGGGATGCAGAGATCAGCAGGGGCAAGCAATAGCAAGTTGTAATCGTTGTACGTTGTCAGAAGTATAAGGGGTGGTCAGCAGTGGTCAGCAGAGGACAGCATTGGCAAGCAGTGGCAAGCAGAGACCAGCAGGGGACAGCAGAAGGATGCAGAGGCATGCAGAGACCAGTAGGGGCAAGCAGTAGCAAGTTGTAATCGTTGTACGTTGTCAGAAGTATAAGGGGTGGTCAGCAGTGGTCAGCAGAGGCCAGCAGTGGCAAGCAGTGGCAAGCAGAGACCAGCAGGGGACAGCAGAGGGATGCAGAGGGATGCAGAGACCAGCAGAGGCAAGCAGTTGGAAGTTGTAATCGTTGTACGTTGTCAGAAGTATAAGGGGTGGTCAGCAGTGGTCAGCAGAGACCAGCAGTGGCAAGCAGTGGCAAGCAGAGACCAGCAGGGGACAGCAGAGGGATGCAGAGGCAAGCAGAGACCAGCAGGGGGCAGCAGAAGGATGCAGAGGCATGCAGAGGTTAGCAGAGGCCAGCAGAGGGCAGCAGAAGCTAGTAGTAATGGTTATTCGTCGCCAGGAGTAACAGGAGTGGTCAGCAGTGGTCAGCAGTGGTCAGCAGAGGCTAGTAGAGACAGGCAGAGGCCAGCAGAGGGCAGCAGAAGCTAGTAGTAATGGTCATTCATTGCCAGATACATCAGAAATGATATACATATGTACTTGCATGCATAGAAATAATAAAAAAGAATTGCTTTCTTTTCAATAATTAAAATATCACACCAGGGGGTCTCAAAACCCCCCATTTTTCCATAAGAAAAATTTCCAGAAAATTTTTGTTCATTATAAAGTACTTTGCTTATGGCAACGAGAAAATATTTCGATCACTTCTAATCATTTTATTCGAGAGCTTAATTCTTTATTTGATATAGAAATTGAAAATTCCAAAAATGATATGAAAAATACTTACTTGACTTTTGAGTCGATGACATCTAGTAATTCGATGTATTTCGTGGAAAAGAACATTTTTAGGGAATTTAGGTATACGAATGAATAACACATACGAATCCATCGTTTATTAAAGCAAAACTTTATTATAGCAATAGTGAACAATGGATAACTATTAAAGATTTTTAACATGTTTTTTTTTTTGTTGATAAAAATAGCGATTGGATGTTTAGGTTTAGGTGTTAGGTGAATATCTAAAGGGTCTCTTACCGTACGAAGTTGTTCGAACGAAAAACAATTCTCTACAGTCGTGTGTTCAACGATGATAATCGCGCGTACGCATAGATACGTGTCAATTTTTAATCGACGGAGCAAGTGCAGCGTGAATCCTGGGGAAATCATCACCGATTAAATTCTCTGATAATTCTTTACCTGTCGATCGACCGTTCAGATCCAGAGAATCGATATTTTTGGATCAACGATGTCGATAAATTATTGCCATTGGGAATATTGATAAACGTAGCCTTCCAAAACGGAAGCAAATTTAATTAAACTCTATCACTTATAGAAAAATTCACTATTTTAACTAGTCGACTAAAAAACTAAATTCAAAACGTTAACACTTTACCGACCGATAGCCTATTAATCGACTGTTTTACCGGCCAACGCTTACCGACCGATAGCCGATTGATCAACCGCTACCGGTCGGTAAAAGTGTTAAAATCCTAAGTAAAAGTAAAAACTAAAAGTAAAAACGAGAAGTTCGGATTCACGGTGTACTCTCATCCGACCCTAATTTCTATCCTTGATCGCTGCAGTCGAAAGGGACGAGCACAATGCAAACGAGACGCACAAAAGTGAAGGAAACGAAAAAGGGGGGAAGAATACTCCAAAAACGATAACGACGACAACGAGAAATAATATCTGAGATAACGAGAAATTAATTCCGCGTGTAAGAAAGATCTCTCACGCTCCCTTGCTCTCGATTGTCGTCGAAACGATACACTTTACCGACCGATAGCCTATTAATCGACTGTTTTACCGACCAACGTTTACCGGCTGAGAGCCTATCAATCAACTGTTTTACCGGCCAACGCTTACCGACCGATAGCCGATTAATCAACCGCTACCGGTCGGTAAAGTGTTTTAAAGGGGGAAACGACGCGTCAGAAGTAGAAGAAGGCATTGTGAAATTAAAAACGATCAACTGTGAACCGTGTTGCAAATACTTTCGCGAGAAATGGACACAGAGAGGTGTGATAAGAAGCACGTATGTATGTGTAAAGTCGGTAGATCACCCCATCCCCCACCCACGATTACCAAAGGAAATAAAAACCGATTTTGTACAGAAATCTAGAGAACCTAAAGACAGTCGTCGGCTAGTCCTAATGATATATGTTTGAATTAGTCGTTATCGGTTACCTTACACTTCTCCACGCCATCCGTAGTAATAAGTCATCGTAGTTTAAGTGCTTTTATTCAGGGGCTCGCTGTTTTCTCGCCCTTTCCTCTCATTACCTTAATTAAACCGTCGCGAAGACGTCCTTTCCGTACAGCGTACACTAAATCGAGCTATAACCTATTCTCGCTGGCACGATCGTCGCCTACGGGGATGGCGTCCATCTTGGTTTCCATCATGGCGTTCGATTTTCGAGTGCAAATCGACTCTTCTCTGGTTTCTAGCGCCCCGGTTGCAACGATCGTGCCAGCGTAATGTACACAATACTCCGAATAATCTTACAAATAATATATCTAACAACGTTAGGGTCATCTTAGATTGCTTTCCGTGATCACGCCGACTCCGTCATCGAGAGGCTGAGTGTGCATTCGTCGAGGGCGCGGAATCATGCTCGCTGGTAACCCCTGGGGGAGGATTAATTTTCCTTATTTGATTAGTTTCGAAATTATTTGATACTCCTGGTGCCCGCCGTCGACGTTTACACCGTAAGATTCCTGATTCCTGATCGAAGATCATCGTTACCTCAATGTTCCTCCGGTGTCTTTGTCCTTTTTCTTAATAACTTTCTTCAGACGTATGGATAGATAGGCTACTTGCTATTACGTTCATTCCTCATTCCTCATTTCTCATTCTCTCATCGTTGCTCCGCTATTTAACACTTTACCGACCGATAGCCTATTGATCGACTGTTTTACCGACCAACACTTACCGACCGATAGCCTATTAATCGACTGTTTTACCGACCAACGCTTACCGACCGATAGCGTATTAATCAACTTCTTTACCGACCAACGCTTACCGACCGATAGCATATTAATCAACTGTTTTATCGGTCGGTAAAGTGTTAACATACTTATTCCCCTTTCTACACACGCTCATCTCGCGTCCATTGCTTTGGAATATTCCGTGAACGATGGATCGAGATTCTTTCCCCACTGCACAAGAGGAAAGCACGAAAATCAACCTCCGGAGTCGTCGAACGCTCTGTCCTCTTCTTGCAGCTTGAAAATCAAGTCTTAACTTAACTCTTACGACGTAATTGTTATTCAATACTTGTTGAAGCTCATAATAAGTACATATTTGAGGATTAAGTTACCGATTATTGTGTTTAACCTTACGCACCCTACCGGTCTCATATATGTTCTCATTCTTCGTGTATCATTCGTGGTACCAATCACTCGTTCTTTTGCACATGTTCTTTTTTTATTACTATATGACAGTGTGCCTTTATGGGCCGGCGACGCGATAGATACAGAACAGAAAATCGTCGAGCCAGGCGTTCCAAAACCTCTGTACAACAACGAATCGCGTACGCGTCCATTTTGTTGGGTCGGCAAGAGATCTCGGTTTTTGCACCTTTTGTCGATGTTGTGAATTTGTTTCTTTTTAGATTTGGTTGTTGTTATAGTAATTTTGTTTACGGTCAGTTTTAATATGGACTTTTTCAATTTTACAATTTTACTTTTTTATTTTTTTAAAGGCTAGTATATGTGTGAAGATTATGGCAAATTCCGTGTAATTTTGTTTACAATTGTTAGTTTACGGTTTTAATATGAAGAGCAAAAATAAACATTTTCGACACAATTTTACTTTTTTATTTTTTTATAAAGGCAACTATATGTGTGAAGCTTATGGTGTTGATTGTTTAACAGAACACACGTGTCCAGAATTGGTTAAAAAAATTTGTGAAAGATTACCAACGATCTGGTCGGCCTTCTGAAGTTAACGATGACAAAATGGAAGCCATGTGTGAGAGATTGCAAAATAGTTAAATGTATCACATATAACAATTGAAAATCATATGAGACTTGGACTTTTTAACCCCTTGATTGCTAAAGGCGTATATATACGCTTTCAAAAGACTATTAATATATACGAAAAGCGTAAATTTGCGCCCTCTGCATTTTTTTTACATTTAAAATTGGATATTTGAATTTATTTGCATTCATTATTAATTTAAACCGTAAGAATGGTCTCTTTTTTGGTCACCAGTCGCAGCGACACGTGACGGTGGCGCCATCTATGTCGATGGATTCTTCCTAGGAGGCGCCACAGTCAAAAGGCCAAAAGTTAACCTCGAAATCTTATAGAAATCTGACCAATTCAAGACTTCATACAAGAATCTCTACATCTAAATTAACCTCACCAGATTATAATTTGATAAATCACAAATTTTAAGTAAGAATCATTCTAAAAAATGAATTATCATTTTATTTCGAAGTTTACAAAACTTCTTAACACTTTGACCACCACTATGTCGACTGATCTATGACGATGGATTCTTCCTAGGAGGCGCCACAGTCAAAAAGTAAAAAGTTAACCTCGAAATTTTATAGAAATCTGACCAATTCGAGACTTTGTACATGAATCTCTACATCTAAATTAACCTCATCAGATTACAATTTGATAAATCACAAATTTTAAATAAGAATCATAGTAAAATCATTTATTTCGAAATTTACGAAACTTCTTAACACTTTGACCGCCACGTGACCCATATATGGGTCACAGTATTTACCAATAATGATAATAGAAAAATTAATTCTCGAGTTAAGACGTCGAAAGTAAGAAATTTGAACAGAATTTATCAATTTTAACACCAAGATTACGAAAACAAGTGTCGAAACAAATTTTAGGTTATGTAGCTTACAATGAAATCAAAATTCAAAATCAAAATTCTACTTTTCCGGAATATTATTTAATTTAGCAGTGGACGTGTGTTAAATGGTAAAAATTTCAGTAATAATGACCTCAAATCTTGGTCTCGAGTTTTAAGGACCAGAAATTCCACGAGAATTCTAACCATCAAGATGGCGGAAGGATTCACCATTATGATACTAGAAAAATTCTCGAGTTAAGACATCGAAAGAAAGAAATTTGAATAGAATTTGTGAATTTTAACAACAAGATTACGAAAATAAGTGTCGAAACAAATTTTAGGTTATGTAGCTTACAATGAAATCAAAATTCAAAATCAAAATTCTACTTTTCCAGAATATTTTATTTGATTTGACACTGAACGTGGTTAAATGGTAAAAATTTCAGTAATAATGACCTCAAATCTTGGTCTCGAATTATAAGGACCACAAATTCGACGAGAATTCTTCCTAGCAAGATGGCGGAAGGTCATCGAACAAAATGGAAGCTACACGACCGATCAAAGTTCATTTTTAGAATAAATTGAGTTTTATTTCACACTAAAACCCCGAAATTACTTTCTTGCCAACCCAGCAGCTCGATTTAAACGCGACGCGAACGTCCCAACAATAAAAAAACGTTTTATTTACAAATTGAGGGGTCAAAAGCGAGCCAGTCACGCCGACATGGCGTCGTAGATAACTGAAATCCTCTCACACGCACACACACACGCGCACAGAAAGGTGTCATGACCTCCCTACGATCTATATTTTATAAGCTACTCGTATGTATACTAATCGTGGCGAACTGTATCCTCGGGAAACAGCGACCGTTCCTCGGATCGTTTAATACAGCACCGGTAAGCATCCATATCTCCGACAATAGAACCTATCGCGACCGCCAGAATCCTCTCAGCGACGCGTGCTCTACTCTTTTTTTAACAGTAGAAATAAACTAACGCTACTACGCGTGTACCATATACGTTATATAAATGATTAAAACTATCCGTAGGTGAAAAGAAACGAATCGAAAGCAGAGAATAAAGGACGAACGAAAACATGGACGAAACGAAAAGTCGCGGGAGAACGCTATCGTTAATCCCTCTACGATTGAGTCAAGAGAGAATTTTTTATAAAAATACCATACGCTATCAGCGAATCCTATGTACACACAGACGTTCCCGGAACCGGAAGAGAAAATGATTCTAACGGGGAAACGCGTTAGCGCGTTCTCGATGCTGCCGTGGGGACTCCCCGAGATCTCGGAATGTTCTTTTCTTAGAAGAACTTCGTTTCGAACCGATCGTCTGCTGTAGATCGTCGGTTTGATCGACGATCTCCTTCGATCGAGACCTGAAACGATCCAGCAAACGAGGACTACTCTAATTCTAGGCTCAGAGGTACCCATTTGAAAAAGGATATCCGAGTCGAAGAGAGAACGAATTCGCTAGAAAATGGACTTCAGGATTGCAGGCTTTACCGATTCACCTGCGTGTTATCTACAGGGTGGTTAATCTGTATCTAGTTGTGACGTTTCGCGAATTAGAGCTCGATCGCAGCGATACGCGTGGTAACGCCTTCGAAGGAAATCGCGACTTGAGAAGAGCAATTAATGGAACGCAGGTTGGAACGATTCGAATTGAGATTTTCAAATTACATGATTTTCTAAATTGTAATTAGAATCTTGACCCACGTGGTCCTTCGATATGAATTCTCCAAGTGTAATATTATTAAAAATGGCTGTTGTGGTCAGGTCTCTTAATGCACAAAAAAGTTGGAATTAAAAATAAATTGGACATCTTTCTATTTTAATTGTAATTAGAATCTTGACCTATGTGGTCCTTCGATATGAATTCTCCAAGTGTAATATTTTAAAAAATGGCTGTTATGGGCAGGTCTCTTAATGCAGAAAAAAGTTGGAATTAAAAATAAATTGGACATTTTTCGAGGTTGAGTGGCTTCTCGCTAAAGAGAAGTTATCTATGCATATTATTTTTTATATATTTAATTCTTTCTTTGCTTTCAAGTTATTAAACGAGAATGGCAGAAATTTAATTTCAAATAACTCAACAAATATTTGTTGCACGAGAAAATGTTAACAATGTTAAAAATGGCTGTTGTGGTCAGGTCTCTTAATGCAGAAAAAAGTTGGAATTAAAAATAAATTGGACATCTTTCCATTCTAATTGTAATTAGAATCTTGACCTAAGTGTGAATGAATTTTCTAAGTGTGATATTTTTAAAAATGGCTGATGTAGGTCTGGGTTAGGTCTGGGTTAGTGTGATATTTTTAAAAATGGCTGTTGTAGGTCATAGGAGTGCAAAGGGTTAAGATAATTTGGATTATTAACTAATCCAGACCTAACCCAGATCTAACTCAGATCTAACTCAGGCCCTAGATCTGGGTTAGGTCTGGATTAGATCTGAGTTAGATCTGAGTTAGGTCTGGGTTAGGTCTGGATTAGATCTGAGTTAGATCTGGGTTAGGTCTGGATTAGATCTGAGTTAGGTCTGGGTTAGGTCTGGATTAGATATAAGTTAGGTCTGGGTTAGGTCTGGGTTGGGTCTGGGTTAGGTCTGGATTAGATCTGAGTTAGATCTGGGTTAGGTCTGGATTAGATCTGAGTTAGGTCTGGGTTAGGTCTGGATTAGAACCCAGACCTAACCCAAAGTTAACCCAGACCTAACCCAGACCTAACCCAGACCTAACTCAGATCTAATCCAGACCTAACCCAGACCTAACCCAGACCTAACCCAGACCTAACTTATATCTAATCCAGACCTAACCCAGACCTAACTCAGATCTAATCCAGACCTAACCCAGACCTAACTCAGATCTAATCCAGACCTAACCCAGATCTAACTCAGATCTAAACCAGACCTAACCCAGATCTAACTTATATCTAATCCAGACCTAACCCAGATCTAACTCAGATCTAATCCAGACCTAACCCAGATCTAACTTATATCTAATCCAGACCTAACCCAGATCTAACTCAGATCTAATCCAGTCCTAACCCAGACCTAACCCAGATCTAAGTTCTGGGTTAGGTCTGGGTTAGGTCTGGATTAGGACTGAATTAGGTATGGGTTAGGTCTGGGTTAGGTCTGGATTAGATCTGAGTTAGGTCTGGGTTAGGTCTGGATTAGGGCTGAATTAGGTATGGGTTAGGTCTGGATTAGATCTGAGTTAGGTATGGGTTAGGTCTGGGTTAGGTCTAAAAATAAATTGGATGTCTCTTCTCAAACCTTTCAAAGTTAAGTAGCCACTCAAAAAAGAGAAGTTATCTATGCATATTATTTTTTATATATTTAATTCTTTGTTTCAAGTTAATAAACGAAAATGCTAAAAATTTAATTATGTCAACGTATGAAATCAAATAACTCAACAATTATTTGTTGCATAATGGCCATTGTAGACCAAAGTGAGATACACAAAGATGCTCAACAAACGTAATAAATTGAATATATAATAAAAATGGTGACTGATACAGTAAATCACACACTGAAAACACTGAAAATGGCCCTCAAATCTCGATAAAAGAACAAAATACCACAAAACAGATTAATATTGTCATATTACGGTGACTTACCCTGTATAGTAGAAGCAAGACATGCTGTTAGTATCTGTTATCTTCATACAGCTGCACAGCTACAGTTTGGTCCAAGCAAAAAGAACGTAACATTCGCTAAAATTCTCAAGTACCATATTAAAACTAAACACGAAGAAGAAACAGGGAGAATCTCACTCACGACCACGAAATCTACCATATTTGAATCTTCATCTATTAGATACAATCACTGATCCCCCAAAAACACACAGCTACCACCCACAATGCAAAATGGTACCACAGTTTGGTCTCCATAAACCGAGTCTACAAATCGAAGCTAATTCGCGAAGTTCAGCGTATTATGGCACTTCGAAGACGTTCCAACGTAACATCGCGATCCTCTAACCCTAATTGTGAGGAACAGAAGCGTCGATCCGTGTGTCTACGCGTAAAAAGAATAATTGGGTTGAAAACGAACGAAAGGAATCGCGCGAGTCGAGAAGACAAACGGTGGTGCATGAAACTGGCGACGTGATTAAGAAAAAGCTAAGAAAGCCAAAGAGTCGCGAGGAGGTCGCGACCATAGCCGATAATAATCTCATGTGTAACCTGCGTGACGTTCGCGAGAACAGCATTCTCATCCGCCCGGCGAATCAATATTACCATACACACACAGTCTTCCAATTAAGTCGTTCTCCGGGCTCGTTAAAACTACGCTTGAAGCTCGACCGTACATGTATATTTCCCCTCCCACTTTAGTCTTCTTTGCTCCTTGTTGCCTGGGACGCTCGATCGAGCGGCCAACCGAGAACACGTTCGCTCGAGAGTCTCGTCTCGTCGTTCGTATCACAGATCTAAGAAAAGAAAAAACAACAAACGGGAGAATTCATTTCCGGTTTCTAAATGCATCCGCCAGCCCCCTGGAGCGGCGTTTCGAACAAGTCCTTGGAACAGACTCAGCCGTCGATATGCTTATTGTTCGGCGAGTGAAAGAATCAAGTTGGCTAGGGGGATGGAGGGATCTCAGGAACAAGATACCCCACTGTCTCGAATCTCGTCGCTACTTTCATCGAACGCTGACACAGAAGCGCTCGAACACCTCGATAGAGGCAAGGTCGGAGGGTGGAAGAGTTCCCCGCGAATCTTCGAAACTGATCGTTGCGTTTGCCGGACGTTAAATACGGAACTGTGGGTTCGTCGAGTCGTTTTAAGCGCACTTTTCCATCGGACGTGGTCACGAACGCGTCGCGCGTCTATTTACAGGAGTAAAAAGCGCCGGAAACGAGACCAGATCCGCGCGAGTCCTCGACTTTACGCGCACTGTCACGCGGAATAGAAGAATACCGTCGCTAGGTGGCGGCCGTTTCTATGCAATGATTATGTGTGTTGGCCAGGATCGTCGTTTGATTGGTTCCGGCACACGCGAGATCGAATGTTCATTCAAGATTCAACCGATCAAGGACGGTTTGTCGGTTACTGGCGCGGACGTGTTTCGCGTATCGATCTCACTTGGTCGAGAGCCCGTCGAGGTGGATGAAGGCAGTGGTGTAACCGGTCAGAAGGAGAGTGAGGCTCCTACAACTGATCGTGGATGGACCTCGATTCTTCGCCAGGACGCTTCTACGCGGTGTGTCGGGGTCTCGACTCGACGAGGGCTCCAACGATCGGCTCCATCAGACTAAAGGTGTACCGTACACCTCGTTCATATGCAGGTTCTGGTTGCTGTCGTTTTGCCTCGAGGCGCATTGCTAAAACAGAGACAAACGACGGGGATCCTCAAGCAAGACCATAGACTCAATTCCACGTGAACAGAACGTTTCAGGACTTGGACAGTACGTTTTAGACTTGGACAGAACGTTTCAGGACTTGGGTGGCGTCAGGTAGACGTTTGCTTTACGGTTTATGGGGCTACTATGGTCATTCTTGAGCAGAGAATTTTAATAACACGTTGACTGTCGCGTCCATTTTACGTGGTTTCAACATGGTGATGTGTATTTTTACTGTTGGTTGCGTCGACGGTCACCGGTGACCCCCACGACGTTGCAGCTAAGTCGAGTGTCGGTCACCGGTGACCTCCATGGCATTGTATGTAACAAAGTCGAGTGTCGGTCACCGGTGACCTCCAAAGCCTTGTAGCTAAGTCTAGTGACGGTCACCGGTGACCTCCATGGCATTGTATGTAACAAAGTCGAGTGTCGGTCACCGGTGACCCCCAAGGCGTTGTAGCTAAGACGAGTGTAGGTCACCGGTGACCCCCACGACGTAGTAATCAAATTGGAGTGTCGGTCACCGGTGACCCCCACGACGTAGTAATCAAATTGGAGTGTCGGTCACCGGTGACCCCCACGGCCTTGAAGCTCTTAATCGACATGCCGGTCACCGGTGACCCCCAAGGCGTTGCAGCCAAATCGAGTTGCCGGTCACCGGTGACCCCCACGACAGTCAACGTGTCAAACATAAACGAATCATCATGCGATAAATTTTCCTGGAGTAAAGTGTCCGCCATTATCGAATGGTCGCCTATAATAAATAATAATTATTTATAACTCACCGCTTGCTTTCTCTCCCAGCTCTTCATGGCGGACTTGTATTTCTCGAATTCGTGGCACCAGTCCGAGTATATCTTCTGATAGTCGTTCGACTTGGCGGGCGCGGAGCATCTGTGCGCGTCGACGGTGATGTTGTAGGAGCACAGAAGGGAACCACCTAGCCAGCAATCGTACCTCCCAGCATCTTGCTCGTTCACTCCCACGATGACAAGACCCTTCTCGGACGTCTCGATGAACTTGTCCCCTCCGGCTCCGTACTTGTAAGCTATCTGATACCTGCCCTTCTCTTTGCTGTAGTGGTACCACCTGACTTCCTGGTTCGCCAACACCTCGGGCATCTTCACGAAACAGCCCAGATGCACCGACTGGCCCCAAGTGACGACCAGCTTCCGTTTACCCACGCTGCTGTCGCAAACGTCGGCTGTGCTGTTCGATACGTCCTGGAGAAGCCTGGAAAAATGAACAAATACCACCACCAGGGTCTAAATATCCATTAACCACTGGACTACTGGGTTTCTGGAAGAGGGGATGGCTAGACCAAGCAGACCAGGTCATGGAACAACGAGCCTCATGGCCAGATAGCAAAAATACAGCAAAGACTTTGATGAGGATTGTCTCACCTACTAGTGTACTCAGTTTATTTAAATATATCGCAGTTATTAAGAGTGAGAAGTGGTTTATTTTCGGATTCCTGACAACATCCTCTTCCCTCTATATCCTCACACAGTAACGAATACAAATTTCACTATTAACCCCTTCCTGTACAATGATAACTCTTGAGTAGTCATAAGTTCTTGGTGCCTAGCTTTCCAATAAGGAGACTACTCTCATCTTTGAGTCTCATGCATTAAAATTGTGGCTCTGCTATGCTTTGCTATGGCTAGGAACTAGGAGATTTTCATAAAAGGAGAGAAAAGGGAAAGAGGGGGTGCTAAAAATATTATTTGTGTGCTTACCCAGGCTCGTAAGGCTTGCAAGTGTTGGTGTCCTTGTCCCATCCACAATAAGGATCGTGAACACAGCGGAGGCAGTTGTCGTATCTACGAGTGCACATCACTAGATCGATCTGCTTTATTCGATGATCGGACGCGACGTAAAGAGCCTTGTGCTCCTTGGAGATTTCCATCGCTTGGATCGGTTCGCCAGGCGTCACGTCAAACACGTCCAAGAGGATGGACTGGGAATCCCCGTTGTTGTCCGTCCATTGAACGATCTTGTGTACGCGTCCGTCGCCTGTAACACGGAGAAACGTTGCTTTTGCAAACTATCGTTCCAGACAATTCACGTGACAGCGATATAGTCATCGCTGGTCATTTTGTCTACTCGATCATGAACGAATAAAGAAACAATATTCATGTATAAATCGTCTTTTGCACTCTTCAGAGTCTTTATTAATACGAACAAAAGCAATACCAATTACAATTTTGCGATGTGACTTCTAAAAATAAAATATTCTTTTTCCCATCAAAATATATGAATTCCTATAATTTAGATTTTATTTGTATGTATTCTAGAGGCCAAAATAAGACGAAAATCAAGAATACCAATTTGTTGGTTGAGGCTTTGTTAAAAAGTTATTAACGTTCAAAGTTGTGGCTGTCGAACTGCAATTTGTCCACCTACTCGATTTTTTTTCTCGAAAATGGTTAGGAATTCGGGGGTATGTCTATTCACGAAAAATGATTCTAATAGCCCCTAGAATCGAAAATAATTTTTCCAGAATTATTTGAAGCTTTTCAATTTTCAGGGAAACAGACAGATGATATGGTCAGACATGTTTTCAGTAATGAATTTTTTACTCGAAAATGGTTAGGATTTCGGGGGTATGTCTGTTAACAAAAAATGATTCTGATTGACCCCCCAATCTAAACTAATTTTGTCAGAATGATTTGAAAATTTTTAATTTAAAATTTAATGAAAATTGAAAAGCTTCAAATCATTCTGGAAAAATTAGTGTTGATTGGGGGATGAATTACGATCATTTTTTGTTATTAGACATACCCCCAAAATCCTAACCATTTTCGAGAAAAAAATTCGAATAGGTGGACAAATTGCAGTTCGACAGCCACAACTTTGAACGTTAATAACTTTTTAACGAAGCCTTAGTCGAGAAATCAATATTCTTGATTTTCGTCTTATTTTGGCCTCTAGAATCCCCCATTAAAATTTCTAAACCTAAATTCAATTTGTGCTATCATCCGACTGTGAATTATTATGCAAATTCATATTTTAATAACAGAATTAAAGAAATGGGAGCTTTTTGGAGGATTATCTGAACCTCTAAATATAATAATTTATATCTCACTTTAAGTTTTAACTTTGAGAATTATAATTTCCCCATAAATGCTGAACATCCACAGTCCATTTGCAATGAATGAAACTTGAATTGTGGGCTAATATTGTCACTTTAGAAACGTTTTTTAAGGTTATGTGTACTTACTGGAGCCAGCGTAGTAGACCGTGTAGTCCAAGTCGAGGCCAACGAAATCGATGCGCAGTTTATCGACGACCAATCGTGTGAGCATTACGTCCCGCTTGTAGAATACTGGTTTCTCGTTTTCGTGAGATATGGCGGAGTCCATTAGGGGGTGGGACCGAATGAAGTTCAGAACGGTGTCCGGGAAAGTCTCTGTGTCGTTCACGCACTGGCCAGGACGCGGATCAGGAACTTTGTTCGAGAGTGCCGGAAGCCAGGCGCTGCTGCTCGTCGCTTGTTCTTTGAATTTTCCACGGAACGCTTCCTGGATCGCGTCGATGTGGAACGAGCAGATCGCCGAGCCCATTAGCCCGTTTGTCGATGTGGTGAACGTTCCGTAAAAGTGAGTGTCGTCACCTGGCACCTTGTAAATGCTCTCTGGAAAACAACGTAAATTCGATCGTTGTTACTTTAACACATTACCGACCGATAGCCTATTAATCGACTGTTTTACCGGCCAACAACTTACCGACCGATAGCGTATTAATCGACTGTTTTACCGACCAACGCTTACCGACCGATAGCCGATTAATCAACCGCTACCGGTCGGTAAAGTGTTAACATTGCATTATAGGAATACTTGCAACAATATTTGTTAGTGTAATGACACTGATAGTCATATTGATATTCAGTGTCATTATTTAAATTGGAATTATTTTTTTTTTTTGAAAGTCGAAATCTCGTTTGGGGAGTCTATGAATGCCCTGTTGCAATTTATAAAATATGATTTAATATACAGGGTGCCCCAGAATCGACAGTACAATTGAGAAGAGGTATTCTGTATAATTTTAAGCAGAAATTATTAAAGGGATTGAGCGTTGCTTACGTATTTCGTTGAAGTAGAAGGGAAATTCGCCAGGTATAGAGCAGTTCAACCTAGCTTTCAGATAAGTCGACCAATTTTGAGACAGAATGTTCTTGCCGCCGGTGTCCCTTTTGCAAACTCTGGCCACGCGGGAATACACGCTTTTGCCACAGTTTATGTATTCCACCGCGGTCTCGCGGAAGAAGAAGAAAACGTGGATGCCGATGTCGTAAGATCCCACGAAATTCGGCTCTGAAACAGACAAAAAGAAAAATCAGCTTCAAATAATTCTTAAATTTAATAAAGTCTTAATCGTATATATAAATAAAATAGTAACTTTTTAAGTAGCATTTGCTCACAATTGGGTGTACAGTTTGTTTATAAGACATCTGTACCGAATTACACACTTTTTATCTGTATTTTCGTTTTGGGTTAACTCAAAATCTACTAAATCAATAATAGTGAATATATTTCAATGAAATTCTGGGGGGAAGTAGAATTTATGGGCACCTACAATAAAGTATTAAACAACACTTCCGTAGAACGTCAAACAAATTTATTAAAAATGAAAAACTAATATTTAAGAAAAATCGACAGGTGCCTAAATTTTTCGGGGAAAAAAAAAATTCGAATCATACTGAAAAAATTATTTTTGATTGGGGGTGTCAATTACCATCATTTTTGGTGAATAGACATACCCCCGTAATCCTATCCACTTTCGAGAAAAAAATTCGAGTAGGTACTGAAACTTTTAGGTGAAATCAAAAAATTTCAAATCATACTAAAAAAATTAAATTTAGTTGTAGGGATCAATTATAAGCATTTTTGGTGAATAAGCATACCCCCGAAATCCTAACCATTTTCGAGAAAAAAATTCAAAAAGGTGGACAACTTGTCGGCGAAAATAAAAAATTTCAAATCGTTCTAAAAAAATTATTTTTAGCTGCGAGAATCAATACTAATCATTTTTGGTGATTAGACATACCCCCGAAATCCTAACCATTTTCGAGAAAAAAATTCAAGAAGGAGGACAAATTGCAGTTCGACAGCCACAAACTTTGACCGTTAATAACTTTTCAACGAAGCCTCAATCAAAAAATTACTATCCTTTATTTTCGCCTTATTTTGGCCCCTAGAATCTCCCACTATAATTTTTTCCCAAGATTGACCGAACCAGAATATTCAAATTGTTAATAAATTATTGTATCGCCAAATAAGTGTTGTTTTCTTTCTATTTTTCCCATGGGTGTCTGAAGAGCATGTACAAGTAATGATTCTTAAAATGAACGAACCACCATTCGTACAATTCCTCCTCAAAGGGATTAAAACAATATTTCTCTCCGGAAATCCATAAATAGCCGGGTAAGATTTATGGAAATATCAAGTCGCGAGTAAAAATAAAATTAAACTCCGTGTCGTATCCAGGGAAAACAGCAATTTTAATGGGAAACTACGGTAAGATTCCACGCCGAGAGAAATTCCGCGCGAAGATTTCCCGCGTACCGATTTGCTCTTTAAACACAATCAAGCAAATTAAGATGCAAATCCCTCGGCCAAGGCTCCCCGCGGTCTTTTAGCTCGGCTAAAAATCAACACCGTGTCGACGAAAGCATTCCCCTAGCTGACGAAAACAGAGAAAAAGATCGGTTGGGTCCCGGGGGATTCTGTAATTTTGGATTTCCCATCGAAAGAAATAGCGCGGAGCAAACCGGAGAGTTTAATCAGCGAATTTCCCTTGATCGTTATTGCATTTTTTTTCGCGAGGAAATATCATTTGAATATTGTTTCCGGATGGAATAACATTTTCCTCGTCGAGATTTAATCGTATTCGATACACGGCGGAAAATTCGCGGAAAACGTGGATGCAATTACGAAATATAAATCGTGGAAAGTTGATAAAAGTGATCTCTGTAGACTTTGTAGTTTCAACAAATAAACTGTGATAAACATAGAAAAGCGAATGCTTGAAATAGAGAAAAATTATTTTGGAAGTCTGAGCTTTATTGTCGCGTTCAAATTAAATGAATAAATAGAATTCAGATGGGGTTAAAATGGAGGCAGAAGCGGAATTTAACACTTTGATGGCCGCTGTCACGTATACGTGACTTCGAAAGCTGACTTTGGCCATTTTCATCATACTACCGTGTCATCAAACAAAGCAAGGTGACTTTTCAATTCAAACTTCACTTTTTAATGTATTTTAAGTGAAAATAAAGAGGGGGGCGTATTATAATTATAGAAACTGATGAACTCTGAATTCTTCTTTCCACGTGTCAGTTTGATATTCGTTCAACAATTCTTCGTTCACGAAATTCTGAAAATCTGAATAATCTGAACAATTTAAACAAATACAAAAGAGCTTGTTCATGGGAATGATTATTTTACACACGAAAGAATTAACAAGATCCATTTTAATCGTATTTGTTTTCGAATAAAACATTTAATATGGCGGCAGATAAAAATGGACGACCAACGAAATTACAGTAATAGAAATTCAGTGAACGTTCTTGAGATGTTTTGTACTTTGTAGCGAGGAAAGTTTGTCTTCCGTAACATCGACGCTTCGATATGCCAGGAAGCTTTTCGCAACGCCGCGGGGGGGCGCTCGTTAGGAAAACAAAAGTCGAACTCGAAGAAATAACGCGGAAGGGTTACGAGTCGGTAGAACGATCGTCGGAACTCCCGAAAAACTTCCGAGATTCGAAGGATCCCCGGAACAATGGAGAAAAACTATAAAACAGACGTTCCGGGGAACCCCCCCACGCGTTAGGAAAGTAAGTTTCGCGCTCGATGGAAGAGAAACGACTTTTCTAGTTTTCATTTAGCAGCGGCGAAGCGTCGAAGTTCGAACGCATACTTAACGAGCATCCCACTTGACGTTTTTACGATCCGTGATCGTAAAACCGCTTAACGGTTCGCTCGTTATGATCGCCGGGGCATCGATAATTCATGAGTTTCGATGGCTGCGGGAAACCAAAATTTTACCGCGCGATTACTCGTTTCTGGATCGAAGAAATGTCGTTACATTTCTTTTTTGGTACAACTAGCGACAATTATAGTGTATTTAGTTGTATCCATCGAAATTGAAACGATATACAGGGTGTTCCATAACCCCTGAGAAAAATTTTAATGGGAGATAAATTCATAAATTTCAAATCATACTAAAAAAAATATATTTAGTTAGAGGGGTTAATTACAATCATTTTTGGTCATTACACATACCCCTCAAATCCTACCCATTTTCGAGAAAAAAAATCGGATAGGTGCTGAAATTTTTTAGCGAAAAAGAAAAATTTCAAATCATATTAAAAAAATTATGTTCGGTCGTGGGGGTCAATTACAATCATTTTTGGTCATTACACATACCCCTGAAATCCTACCCATTTTCGAGAAAAAAAATCGAGTATGTACTGAAATTTATAGACGAAATTAAAAAATTTCAAATCATACTAAAAAAATTATATTTAGTTGTGGGGGTTAGTTACAATCATTTTTGGTGAACAGAGACATCCCCGAAATACTACGCATTTTCGAGGAAAAAATTCCTTACCGAAAATATAATTTCTGACCAGAAATTCGTCAAAATTTCATGCAAATGTTTAAAATATCATAACTTCTGAACACATTGGAGAATTTTAATGTTTCAGAAGGCAAGCAACGCGTATTTTAGCGAAGAATATGTAGAAATTCCAAGAATATGTTTAAAGTTATTCCTTAACACTGTAAAGTTCGAAGGGCTCAATCTTCAAATGTCCGTAACTTCTACTATAGTGAACGTATCTCAATGAAATTTAGTATGAAACTAGAACTCATGGATACCTACAAAAAAGTACTGAACGAAATTTCCGTAGGACGTCAAGCAAATTTATTAAAAATCAAAAACGAATTTCCAAGGAACATCAACAGGGGGTAGTAGATCGCTGAAATTTTTCGACGAAAAATAAAAATATCAAATCGTTCTAAAAAAATTATTCTCAGTTGCAGGGGTCAATTACAATCATTTTTGGTCATTAGACATATCCACGAAATCCTACCCATTTTCCAGAAAAAAAATTCGAGAAGTCGTGAAATTTTTCGACCGAAAAAAAAAATTTCTAATCGTTCTGGAAAAATTATGTCCGCTTATGGGGGTTAATTACAATCATTTTTGGTCATTACATATACCCCCGAAATCCTACCCACTTTCGAGAAAAAAATTCGAGTAGGTACTGAAATTTATAGACGAAATTAAAAAATTTCAAATCACACTAAAAAAATTATATTTAGTTGCAGGGGTCAATTACAATCACTTTTGGTGAATAGACATACCCCCGAAATCCTATCCACTTTCGAGAAAAAAATTCCTAATCAAAAATGTAATTTATGTTGCCTGAAAATTTCATGCAAATATTTAAAATACCATAACCTCTGAACGGATTGGCCGATTTTAATGTTTCAAGCGGCAAACAACGCGTATTTTGGAGAAGAATATGTAGGAATTCTAATAATACTGAAAAAGTTGTTCCTTGACCCCGTAAAGTTAGAAAAACCCCATAAAAATGGTCCAATTTTCAAACAGCCATAACTCCTACAATAGTGAATATATTTCAATGAAACTTTTTTCCGAAGTAGAGCTCATGGGTACCTACAAAAATGTATTAAACAACTTTTTTATAGGGCGTCAAACAAAATGACTAAAAATGAAAAACGAATTCTTAAGAAAAATCGAGGTGCCTAAATTCGGCGAAAAATAAAAATTTCAAATCGTTCTAAAAAAATTATTTTTAGCTGCGAGAATCAATACTAATCATTTTTGGTGATTAGACATACCCCCGAAATCCTAACCATTTTCGAGAAAAAAAATCGAGAATGTGGACAAATTGCAGTTCGACAGCCACAACTTTGAACGTTAATAACTTTTCAACGAAGCCTCAATCAACAAATTACTATCCTTGATTTTCGCCTTATTTTGGCCCCTAGAATCTATCGTTAAAATTTTTCCAGGAATGATCAAACATCCTGAATATTCAAATTGTTAATAAATTATTTTCTTGGTAAATAAGTGTTGTTTTCTCTTTATTTGCTAAATAATCGAGTTCACGAACTCTATGGGAGCCAACCACGACTTCTGATTGTCGGCGTGACCATGTTTATCGATGCGTCGCGAGAAGAACAACGACGCGATGAGGCGACGCCGACCCGGAAATCGAATTTCGTCCGCGTTTAAAACGCGCCGTCGGTACAGACTGTCGATTTCACATTATGCGGAGGCCCGCAATCTCTTTCACAGTTCACCGATTAAATCGATCGTCCGACGCTCCCGCCGTTGGAAGTTTGATATATCGATGCGCAACGCGGAGGGGGTTGGAAACGTCACGGGGGAGGACAAGAAAAGGAAATGTCTCGATTCCGGGAGAGAGAAACACCGGGCGAACGACGAGTTTTGATTGGGCGGTCGGTCTCGTCGGGGGCGAAACACTGCTCCCAAACGAACTCTCGATTTCGCGCGGAAGAGGAATAATGAAATCACCCTTGGGGCTAGTTTCATAAAGTTTACAAGTCAGCGTGCCCCGGGATAGGAAATTCTATTTTCCGGCGTGTCCCTCGCGTTTAGAGACAACACATTAATAAATACGCCGAATTACTGACTGGTTAATATTCGTCCCCCGAAACTTCCCAAACGACGTCTCCGCGGGATCCGTAAATTGACCCTGTCAATCTTTTTCCGTGGAAAACTGAGAGACAGTCGAGTATAGCGTATACTCAATTAGACTTGTCGCCTAGTCTTCGCTTTTGACGCTATATGTGCCTGGGGACTGAGGAAGAACATGGAGAAACTGTGGCTGAGGGTAGAATCTCGTAAGAATTTCGTGAAAGGACAGAAAAGGAGAGGTTTTAGACGACTGGGGGTATTGGGAAGCCATTTGAGCAACGAACGCAATAGAGGTGGAGCGCTTGTGAGAACGCTAGCCCTCTAGCGGCGAGTATGAGAGGTAATGTTTTAATAAACGGGCTGGGAAATGGTTCTATGGATTAAAATAACTGTGAGTCGAGGAGTTGACTAGATTCCACGCATTCTCCAGGAAAAAGGAGAGACGACGGAGCTTTCAGAACGCTCGGGGAAGGAAACAAATGAGCGAGGAACGCCTGAGCGTCATTTGACAGGCGCAAGGATCCGTGAAAGTGGACGGTCGTCAGTGGGTTATTCAAGCGCTTGTTAAGCTTCATCCACCAGCCGTTTCCCCCCTCCATCTTGCCCCCCCCCCCGTGTGCCTAGTCCTCTCTTCTCGGGATCCTTTATCCCGCAAATCTCATCGATCTTCATTGCACCATACTTTGCTCACTAAAAAAAGAGACAGAGAGTGATAGAGAGGGCAGCACGTGGACCTATTCGTCTCTGGGAGGTCTCTGGGTGCATTTAATCAACGCCCTCTGTTAATAGACAAACTCGATGGGTGCCCTGAAACTTGATGGTAACGTCCCGAGTTGGGAAGCGCAGGCAATGGAGGAGTTGGGACGGAGGAAAGGGTGGAGAGGGCGCCGCCTTCGAATTAAACGACGAAACAAACGGCTAATCATGCATCCAGCGAGTTAGGGGGAAGATACTAAGCAGAGGGTCGACGTACCTCCCTCGGTTTCACTCTTTTCGCTTTCGTGACGTGCAATTAGTTTGTTAGTTTGTTAGTTTCTTAGGTTCTTAGTTTGTTAGTTTGTTAGTTTGTTAGTTAACTAATTGCACGCCAACGCGAAAAACTTCGACTTTCCCGACCCTTTTCCCTTTTCGCCATGGACGGAGCATTTAGTCGGGCGAAATCGTGGCCCCGGTGTTATTTTATTACTCCTCGGTTCTTAGACCACCCTCTCCGAAGCTCGACTACGCGTTGCCCTTCCGAGAACCGCTTTCTATCTTCCCCCCCACACCACGAACAGGCTTCTTTGCGCGGAACGTTCCGCGTTTTCTGTGGAAAACCCCTCCGACACGCTCAATGACGGAACTGTCAGTCCTTTGCCCCCCCCTCGAGCGGGGGGAAAACAGGCTTTATACGCAACTATTTAAGCGAGGTACGTGTTTCTTGCAATGTTCGAGCTCAAAGAGCCTCGCCGTGTAACGAGAAGGCCTTTTCCCCTTCGCTCTTTCGAAATCCCCAGTCGGATTCTAATGAAAATTTCTTTGTCGGGCACACCTTAACGAGAACCTTTCGAAAGCTGACGCAGCTTTTCGCGAATTGATGACGAATCTCCCTTAACATACTATCTGGGAATTACTGTGTTGCTTTTCAGGCTGTCAAACGAGGAACTGAGAAAAGACAACGTGAAAGACAAGTGTTACAAAAACTGATAATTACAGTGCTCCGTGTAATTATAAACTTAACCTTCTAGATTTCCACGAAATTACGAAAATAATTGGACAGAACCATTGTGTGTATTTTCATTTCAAGAAACAGCCAAATATGAGGAAAGAAACTGTGGGCGGAGCTTCATATACTCGCCGCCAGAGGGATCCACGCTCTCACAAGCGCTCGATGAACTCACCTCTAGGTTGCTATATATACATTAATTTTAAGTTATTCAGAGTTTTGATATTGTTCATTTTTCAAGTTCCACGATATTGTAAATTGTTAGTCTCTTTCTCATTATAAAATTTATTGTATAATAAAACGAAATAAAATTTGTTCCAACTATAAACGTTCTTTCTCTCTGTCTCGCCTAATAAATGATGAATAATCGCTAAAAATATTTACCATGCCTATCAGAAATCCCAGACACGATTTTCATCCCTTAATTATCTACATATTTAGTGGCTCAAGTCAACAAAATAACGAATTTTATTTATGTTACTTTTGTACCACAATAAGTGGCATTTTTAACTCTTTTTTCTTGACCCTGAAGAGTCGTATTTGTGTCAATAAATTTTCTATTGCTTTTGCATCCAAGATTTTTCTTGAGGACAATTTGTATCTCGAAATGGGGATAGTTAGTGGTTTCGAATTTAAAGTATTATTGACGATGATTCGAGGATATTGGCTCGAGACTGAGAGGAAGAAATTACTGGATTGGAAGTAGGTACTCACTGTCCAGCCATTTCGAGTCGTACTTGAGCGTCCTCTTGAAACTGAACTCCTTGTGACCGGTAGTTAGATTGTAGAGATCCGTGCGGAAGATCACGGTATCGGCCTTGGTGAATTCGGCATTGGTGCCGGAATAAAGCGCTGGCAGGTTACCAGGATTGCCCTTTTCCACCCAGACCGCCGTAGAATTGTCCGCGGGGTCGTAGGGACACTTTGCTATGCCCTGGCCGACGCCTGGGACGAACTCATGGCGTGGCAAATGAGTCAGGTTGCTCTGGAAAACAGAAAACATGCAACGTTAGTCCAAACTTAGGTGGTTGATACTTTAAACGTTTAACAATGACAATATTTCTATTGCAAAAAGAAAGAAAGAGCTGAAAGAAAGACCCTTGGAAAAGCTACAAATTATCCAAGTTGCATAATTTTGAGGAACGTTCTTTAAAGGCAACTATTTTCACAAAAATAATGCAATTCTTAGATCTCAAGGAACAAGTGTCTGAACCAGTCATGTCATAAACGATTGTGAGACAATAATTCAATTTATATTGTAGCTTGTCAGAGAAATTTACAAAATATACACCCCTGGGAAAGATTTTAATGGGAGATTCTAGAGGCTTCATTAAAAAATTTTAAATCGTTCTGGAAAAATTATTTTTAGTTGCAGGGGTCAATTGCAAGCATTTTTGGTGAATAGACCTACCCCCGAAATCCTACGCATTTTAGAGAAAAAAATTCATTACTGAAAATATGTCTGACTATAATTGTGTTTGTTTCCCTGAAAATTGAAAAGTTTCAAATCATACTAGAAAAATTATATTTAGTTGTAGGGGTCTATTACAAGCATTTTTGGTGAGTAGACCTACCCCCGAAATCCTACGCATTTTAGAGTAAAAAATTCATTACTGAAACTATGTCTGACCATATCACCTGTCTCTTTCCCTGAAAATTGAGAAGTTTCAAATAATTCTGAAAAAAATTATTTTCGGATGCAGAGGTCAATTACAATCATTTTTGGTAATTACACCTATCCCTGAAATCCTACGCAATTTCGAGAAAAAAATTAGAATAAGTAGGCATATTTTTCGGCGAAATTAAAATATTTCAAATCATCGTGGATAAATTGTTCTCGGATGCGGAGGTTAATTGGAATTATTTTTGGTCATTACGTCTACCCCTGAAATCCTACGCAATTTCGAGAAAAAAATTCGAATATGTAGACATATTTTTCGGCGAAATTAAAATATTTCAAATCATTCTAAAAAAAATATTTTCGACTGCGGGAGTCAGTTACAATAACTTTTGGTGAATAGACCTAACCCTGAAATCTTATCCACTTTCGAGAAAAAAATTCGAGAAGATATGAAACTTGGCGAAAACAAAAAAATTCAAATCGTTCTAAAAAAATTATTTTTAGCTGCGAGAATCAATACTAATCATTTTTGGTGAATAGACCCATCCCCGAAATCCTAACCATTTTCGAGAAAAAAATTCGAGAAGGTGGGCAAATTGCCGTTCAACAGCCACAACTTTTGAACGTTAATAACTTTTTAAGGAAGCCTCCATCAACAAATTGATATTCTTGACTTTCGTCTTATTTTGGCCTCTAGAATCTCCCACTAAAATTTTTCCTAGGGTTGGTAATGAATATAATCATTTCATGTAACTAAAAACACTCTTAAAAAAGATAATGATTATTCTATAATTTTTCTTTATTTTAACGATAACAATTGGTATCAAAACTAACACAATAGGTCTTTCTTTCACCTTAAAATACTTTCTTTCGCTGTACAGAAGCTCGAAACGAAAAACACACGTATTAGTTTCCCTTTAATCATGGTTAAAGCTTCATTTTTAATTGTAAATATAGACAAATGCATGTATTATTCCCTTAATATGAAATTACACGTTCATTTAGCCTGTTTCGATTAACCTTTTATAGGAAATTTAGGGCTAGAACATGGCGTCTCTACGCAAAAGCTTCACGCTACTGTTCGAAACTCTATTACACGCACGGGAGTCGTAATCTTCGACAAAGCGAGACCAATATATTCTTTGACTTCATTACACGGGTGCTTGAACGCACGATTCATTTGCCCCGCTGCGTAACTACTACGCGCCATTGCATTCGCGACAGATCCCGCGTGAAAAATTAATGCTTCGACTAAACCGATAAAACACTAAAGGTCGCGTGAAAAAATCGAAATAACTAAATATTTCGAGAAATAAAGGTTGGCGAGTATTCGAAATGCAAAAATAATTATTTCTATTATCAGTTTTGTATAATCTTTTAACGTGTTATAGTGTAAAAAATCATAGTAGAATCAAAAGAAAAAAGAAGGTAAAATTAGAAAGTTGTTAATAGAAATTTGTTATACGAGGCTTTGTTTTCAAAAATATCAATTTTTTTATTTTCTGGACTATATCGAATGTTGTTACGTTTATTTGCACGAAGACTCAGATTGATTGATATAATAAAATGTAAGGTTATAATGCAAATTATGAGTGTTATATTACTACTATATTCGAGGGTCTGTTATGCAACAGAATATTAATTAATTCATTTTAATCACTGTAGCTCTCGTTCGAAACAATGTAGCACCACAAAAAAACTGAAGCAATTGCTTTTCCACTTTTTCCTAAACTTCTCGCGACTCAAGGTTTCCCATTATTTCCCATTATTTTGAAAATGAAGAGCAAATATACGTTATACTTACATAGATCACCCAATCCTTGGGTGCATGAGCGTTGGTGCCGCAGATGTAAAGCCGATTGCCGTCCCTCATTGGCTGGATCACTCTTATGTGATTCCGGCAGTCGAAGTGCTGCGAACAGAATGGAGGAGAATTGAATTCGTAAAACGAAGAATAACAAGAGCAACGAAGGCTCCGCAGTACCGGTACTTTCAAATTAACTCAAATTACTTTGATTTCGCGCAGTGCAAAGTAAATATGCGCGTACCTCGGTTAAGTTTTATTATTTCAAATATTAGAGACAGTTTCGAGCGAACTTTCTTTATTAAATCCACCAAATTTCACTCTTAGCTTGTGTTCTGTTACGAAATTTAATGCACCAGTTGCTTTCGATTCGAAAAAAATCCATTGTAATCGTCGAAAATCGAACTAAAATACTTGCTTTCGTTTTTTAACAGTTTTAATATGCGTAGAAGTTTTTCTATTTTTATTAATGGTTTTCCTCGACTCATTTTCGCGACGTCTCCATTTTAGATTCGCCTCTATGCTTCCGTTTCCAGCGGCGTTAATCAGAACGACGCTCGAATGAAATTAATAAAATAACCTCGATATTAAAATTCCCTCGAGAGAACAAAACATGGGCGATAAATACGATAATGAAATAGAAAAGTTGAATCACCTCCGACTTCCCTTTGGACACGCAATTTGCCACGTTGTTTGGCTCCAGATTAAGGGCGTCTCTCTGCAACAGAAAAGAAACAAGGTTAGATCATCGCGATATCATTTCTTTGAACCTATTCGTTCAGTGTATTCGTGTAAAATTAATTAAATTTATGATATTCACTCTCTTTTCAGAGAATTGATCTTGAAATTTATGATATCATTGACTTTCTTGCTTTTCAGGTATATAATACGAATTTTTGAGTCCTGAAAAAATTTCCCCGCCATCTTAGTTTTGTTGATTTTATTCGTCTTTATAGTGATTCGATTGTATTTAATACAGGGTGTTTGGTAAATGAGGGTACAAGAGAAAAGGGGGTGATTTTACGTGAAAAAATAAGGGTATAATATGGAATAACAATTTTTCTTATTATTATTGCAAATTAAGTTTAAGTTTGTGTTAATAAATAATTCCAAGAGAAAGGGGGTTGATTCTATATGAAAAAATAAGGGTAAAATGTGGAATAACAATTTTTCATTTGAGGCTCTGTTTTCGAGAAAATCGACTCTGAATTTTGAGTATGCATGCACCTAACCATGTCTTCTTATTATTGCAAATTAAGTTTAAGTTTGAGTTAATAAATAATTCCAAGAGAAAGGGGGGGTGATTTTACATGAAAAACAAAGGGTAAAATATAGAATAACAATTTTTCTTATTATTATTGCAAATTAAGTTTACGTTTGAGTTAATAAATAATTCCAAGAGAAAGGGGGATGATTCTATATGAAAAAATAAGGGTAAAATGTGGAGTAACAATTTTTCATTTGAGGCTCTGTTTTCGAGAAAATCGACTCTGAATTTTGAGTATGCATGCACCTAACCATGTCTTCTTATTATTGCAAATTAAGTTTAAGTTTGAGTTAATAAATAATTCCAAGAGAAAGGGGGGTGATTTTACATGAAAAACAAAGGGTAAAATATAGAATAACAATTTTTCTTATTATTATTGCAAATTAAGTTTACGTTTGAGTTAATAAATAATTCCAAGAGAAAGGGGGATGATTCTATATGAAAAAATAAGGGTAAAATGTGGAATAACAATTTTTCATTTGAGGCTCTGTTTTCGAGAAAATCGACTCTGAATTTTGAGTATGCATGCACCTAACCATGTCTTCTTATTATTGCAAATTAAGTTTAAGTTTGAGTTAATAAATAATTCCAAGAGAAAGGGGGGTGATTTTACATGAAAAACAAAGGGTAAAATATAGAATAACAATTTTTCTTATTATTATTGCAAATTAAGTTTACGTTTGAGTTAATAAATAATTCCAAGAGAAAGGGGGATGATTCTATATGAAAAAATAAGGGTAAAATGTGGAGTAACAATTTTTCATTTGAGGCTCTGTTTTCGAGAAAATCGACTCTGAATTTTGAGTATGCATGCACCTAACCATGTCTTCTTATTATTGCAAATTAAGTTTAAGTTTGAGTTAATAAATAATTCCAAGAGAAAGGGGGGTGATTTTACATGAAAAACAAAGGGTAAAATATAGAATAACAATTTTTCTTATTATTATTGCAAATTAAGTTTACGTTTGAGTTAATAAATAATTCCAAGAGAAAGGGGGATGATTCTATATGAAAAAATAAGGGTAAAATGTGGAGTAACAATTTTTCATTTGAGGCTCTGTTTTCGAGAAAATCGACTCTGAATTTTGAGTATGCATGCACCTAACCATGTCTTATTATTATTGCAAATTAAATTAATAAACAATTCCATGACACTGGAAGTGTTCATAAAAATAAACTTCAATCGAGACAATGATCAATAATAATTTCTATTCCATATTTCAGACTTAATTTCCCCATGTAAAATCACCCCCCTTTCGTTTGTTGCACTTAAATCAATTAAACACACTGTATATATTTCCCTACTTTCAAAAAAAAGCAAATTGTTACGACACTTCATCACTTCAGGGTGGATTTAACATACAAGGGGCCCCCATTAAGCAGGGAAAACGGGAGGTCAAATATTCCGTGACATTCGTCCCCGTTGAAACGATTAAAGACGCGCGGCGCGAAAATAGGACGATCATTAAGAACACAAACGTCAAACGAGCCCCCGGGGAACTCAATTACAACGCACACTCGTCGCAATATAGTTTTAAACTTCGTTAGTCCCCCCCCCCCGGGTTCGTTATACGGTGCCTTCCGCGAGAGACGACTACGAATGGCGGAATGGGGGGATGGTCGATAAGAAATTCACTCCTGGAGATGTCACCGTGGAGAAAATGAATCTTTCTCCGTTGGAATGGCCCGTTGAATGACCCAGACGCGAGACGAAACCTGGAAAATTCTATTTCGGGGTACGCGCCATAATTACGAGTTATTCGGGGGAAAGGCGAGAGAAATGGAGATCTTCGACGTTCAACCGTGCTTGGCAGCTGTCCCTGCTCTCTTCTCTCTGCTCTTTCTTCGCGACGACTGCTCGACACGAGCGACCTTAGCGCGAAGAGGTGTCAGGAGTGCATGCTTCACGTTTTGCAAGCAGAAGAGGGCCCCCGGCACTCGTGTCATTGTGCGGATCCGCGACGCCGCGCCAGACGCCCTCGCCTTTCGAAACCTGCTGCGAATGGCGCCCCTCCGGAATAAGGTCAACAGACACAGCTATGGAATAGGAGGCTCGAGGAGGTATCAAGTCGGGCAACGTGTCTTCGCGACGAGCAGGTCTTTGATGTCTTGGGGACATTTTGAAACAGATTTTTAATATCTTGGGTCAATGACTACATGTGTGCAATCCTTCGTATATGGCACGTCAGCCATATTTGGATGACAGGATTTATCACTATGATACTAGAAAAATGAATTCTAGGGTTAAAATGTTGAAATTTTAATGTGGAAATTTTGGAGAGAATTTGTGAATTTTATCAAGATTACAGAAATAAGTGTGGAGACAAGGTTTAGGTTATGTAGCTTAGAATGAAAAGAGGAGGAAAATCAAGAATATCAATTTGTTGATTTAGGCTTCGTTGAAAAGTTATTAAAAAATTTCAAATCATTCACGGAAAAATTATTTTCGATCGCGGGGGTTAATAACAATCATTTTTGGTGATCAGACATACCCCCGAAATCCTAACCATTTTCGCGAAAAAAATTCATTACTGAAAATACAATGTCTGACTGTAATCGTATATGTTCCCCTGAAAATTGAAAAGCTTCGAATCATTCTGGAAAAATTATTCTCGATTGTAGGGGCTATTAGAATCATTTTTCGTGAATAGACATACCCCCGAAATCCTAACGATTTTCGAGAAAAAAATTCGAGTAGCTACTGAAATTTTTAGACGAAATTACAAAATTTCAAAACATAATAAAAAAATTATATTTAATTACAGGGGGTAATAACAAACATTCTTTATTATCAGGCGTACCTTCGAAATCCTACTCAGTATCGAGAAAAAAATTCGAGAAGATACTGAAATTTTCAGTCGAAATTAAAAAATATCAAATCGTACTAGAAAAATTATATTTAATTGTAGGGGCCAATTACAAGTATTTTTGGTGAATAGACATACCCCAGAATTCTTACCCACTTTCGAGAAAAAAATTCGAGAAGATACTGAAATTTTCAGTCGAAATTAAAAAATATCAAATCGTACTAGAAAAATTATATTTAATTGTAGGGGTCAATTACAAGTATTTTTGGTGAATAGACATACCCCCGAAATCCTAACCGTTTTCGCGAAAAAAATTCATTACTGAAAATACAATGTCTGACTATAACTGTATGTTCCACTGAAAATTGAAAAGTTTCAGATCATTCTGGGATTTGATGTTAATAATTGTCCCCGTGGCGTGAAATATCAGTGAAAGATCCGCGTTGTCGCGAGAACCGGAAGTCTGGTGGAGCCTGGGGGATGCCCAAGTACAGTTTCGACGTTCGAGTGTCCCTGTTTGCTGTCTTCCGCATCGCTCGAATAACAAATGTCGCGTGCACGGAGCAAAAACAATTCTTTCGTTAATTTATTAGCCGTAGATCACCGCCAACGGGCGCTGTTTCGGGGTCGTTTTGGGTTTCCTCCCCCCGGCGGGGTCAGGCTGGGACAATTTCGAGGATCAACGCCCGTTTCTGGCCGTGACATCGCTTGGGGAGCGGCACGCGACGTCCGCAGGAGATCGATCGTTAAGGCCAACGCGTTTCGGACGATTGACCGTGCAAACGAACCACTTCCTTTTCCGGATCGCGTCCACGGAACGCTCGGGAGGGGCTCCATCGAGGCGTCGAGACGCGTGGAACCGAAGAAGGGTCCGGCGAACACGCGGTTTCCGTTTTTCTAAATTATGTTAGGACGCTACCGGTACGCCCCAGGGTGCATGTTTGCTCTTCGCGCGTGAACGCGACCTTGTTTCGAGAGATTGCATCCCTCGTGCTTGAAGTTACTGGTGTTTTTCCAAAAATGGAAATATTGAATCTTTTAATTTTTTATTTCTCTCTTTAATATGTAAACAAAGGAAAAACTGGTAAGAATAACACAATGTGAAACTTATTTATTTTTTATTTCTTTTTTTTTAATGGAACCTTTACTAATATACTTGTGAGGCTTTTCTGAATAAAATGACACCAAACAGTGTATAATTTCGATCGAATTTGCGTATTTAACTCTTCGAGTACTGTGCCAGAGTCATTTTTGACTCGTCACTTTTCTCAAGACAAGCACACAGTACTAACGATAAGTCTCCCTATATATATATATCGTAGAGATATAGACAAGCATTCTTGCATTTTGATTAGAAAAATAGTTGCCATTCATCGAGTGTTTAACAATGTTTACCACCTGACGGACAATCTTGTTGCGTTTGATTTTGTAATTGATTTTTCCACGAAAATTATTTACTCGATCCGAGACGATAAAATGAATTGCTCTCTCGGAGCGAATCGAATCGAATCGAATCGAGGCTCGGGGCGGCGGCGAGTGCAAGCATAAAATGGAATTCCTGCGAGGAATTCTATTCTACGGGCTTCCATTGCTAGAAGTTCGCGGATTCCACGAATCCGGGGCAGACTTACGGCGTGGCCGATTTACGCGCTTCGATCCGTACGAACGTTTCAATATTCACTGCAATTGTGATCGTTAAGTGCTTCGTGCACCGCTGGGGAAAAATTTTGGGTTGGGGACAGAATTCGTAGCGCCAGGGCGAAGGAAAATCGACTGGAATTCGATTTATTCACAAAGCAATTACTTTTTTATAAATATACGATTATAAAATGTTTATATCTCAGAAACGGTTGACCTTTCGACCTATGTTTAATGAAGCTTTTTTACACAGAACAATGTACCCTATATACTCGATAAATATTGAATGGTTTTTTATTTGGACACCCTGTATATAGATTTTAATATCAAATTACGAAACTTTTTGACAAATTTGGGGTTCCATTCTTCAAGTTACAGAAATTATGAACATTATATGTTAGCAATTTATGTTAAATTTAATTTCTATAATGATTTGAAAACCCAGATTTTAACAAAACCCTCAAAATAATAGATTTTAATAAAAATATATAGAGTGTTAAGGCTACCCCTGGGAAAAATTTTAATGGAAGATTCTGGAGGCCAAAATAAGACGAAAATGAAGAATACCAATTTGTTAATAGAGGCTTTGTTAAAAAGTTATTAACAATTAAAAATTCAAAAATTTCGAATCGTTCTGGAAAAAATATTTCTGATTTCAGGGGTCGATTACAATCATTTTTGGTGGATAGACATACCCCCGAAATCCTCACCGTTTTCGCGAAAAAAATTCGAGTAGATACTGAAATTTTTAGACGAAAATAAAAAATTTCAAATCATACTAAAAAAATTATATTTAGTTACAGGCATCGATTATAATCATTTTTAGTCAATAGACATACCCTCGAAATCCTTCACACTTTTGAGAAAATAATTCGGGAAAGTATGAAATTTTTCAACAGAAAAAAAAATTTCAGATCGTTCTGAAAAAATTATTGACGGCTGCGGGGGACAATTAGAATCATTTTTGGTGAATAGAGATACCCCCGAAATCCTACCCATTTTCGAGAAAAAAAATCGAGAAGGTGGGCAAATTGGCGTTCGACAGCCACAACTTTGAACGTTAATAACTTTTCAACGAAGCCTCATTCGAGAAATTGTTATTCTTGATTTTCGTCTTATTTTGACCTCCAGAATTCCCCACTAAAATTTTTTCTAGGGTTGTCGAACACTCTGTATAGAATTAATGTCCTCAAATGCAGTTTAATGATTCAAGACAGCTTTTGAAATATTTTTACCAGAAATAAAATAATTATACGTCCCTTGGAATTACATTAATTTCACACGTTTGTCCCATAACAGATCCACTATGTAAATGTGCTTCCGTTTCGAATGAAAATAAATCGTTAGCTAAATTTTTAAGGGTGGATCATAATTCCTAGCCTAAACCATCCGCCAGAGAACCGTTCGATCCCTACGCGACAGCGAATACGCAAACATTCGCAACGTGTGCGTGTACGTCTGGGCGCGAATACGTAATCATCCACAAACACGCGCGCGCGAGGGCCACAGGTGGATGTCCACGCACACGAATACGTAATCACCTGCAAACCCACGGTGTCTAAACAGACCGCGTCCACGATTGTTCGATTACACGCGCGTACACGTCTTGGTCTCGGTTGTTCTCGGTCCTGTCGCCGCCATTTTCACCCGTCGAGCGCTAGTTGGAATCCCAATACATTGTATGAGTTGTAGGATATGTAATTTATTTTCAATGTTAGTTAGATTGCTTGAATGCACAGAATTTGGTCATCTGGCAAGTGTACACCTCTACTATCCGAACAACCATTTTATATTGTAGGATAAGTCATGTAAATTCAATATTAATTGAATTGCTTGGATGTATATAATTTGGTATCATCTGGCAAGTGTACCTCTACTATCTGAACAAATATTTTATATTGTAGGATGAGTCATTTATTTTCAATGTTAGTTAGATTGCTCGAATGCATATAATTTGGTCATCTGACAAGTGTACGCCTCTATTACCTGAACAGACATTTTATATTGTAGGCTGTCATTTGATTTCAATGTTGGTTAGATTACTTGAATGCACAGAATTTGGTCATCTGGCAACCTGGTATCTCTATCACCTAAACAAACATTTTATATTGTAGGATAAGTCATTTATTGTCAATATTAATTGAATTACTTGAATGCATAGAATTTGGTCATCTGACAAGTCCAACTCTACTATCTAAGCAAACATTTTATATTGTAGGATAAGTCATTTATTTTCAATGTTAGTTAGATTGCTTGAATGCACAGAATTTGGTCATCTGGCAAGTGTACACCTCTACTATCTGAACAACCATTTTATATTGTAGGATAAGTCATGTAAATTCAATATTAATTGAATTGCTTGGATGTATATAATTTGGTATCATCTGGCAAGTGTACCTCTACTATCTGAACAAATATTTTATATTGTAGGATAAGTCATTTATTTTCAATGTTAGTTAGATTGCTCGAATGCATATAATTTGGTCATCTGACAAGTGTACGCCTCTATTATCTGAACAGACATTTTATATTGTAGGCTAAGTCATTTGATTTCAATGTTAGTTAGATTACTTGAATGCACAGAATTTGGTCATCTGGCAACCTGGTATCTCTACCACCTAAACAAACATTTTATATTGTAGGATAAGTCATTTATTGTCAATATTAATTGAATTACTTGAATGCATAGAATTTGGTCATCTGACAAGTCCAACTCTACTATCTAAGCAAACATTTTATATTGTAGGATAAGTCATTTATTTTCAATGTTAGTTAGATTGCTTGAATGCACAGAATTTGGTCATCTGGCAAGTGTACACCTCTACTATCTGAACAACCATTTTATATTGTAGGATAAGTCATGTAAATTCAATATTAATTGAATTGCTTGGATGTATATAATTTGGTATCATCTGGCAAGTGTACCTCTACTATCTGAACAAATATTTTATATTGTAGGATGAGTCATTTATTTTCAATGTTAGTTAGATTGCTCGAATGCATATAATTTGGTCATCTGACAAGTGTACACCTCTATTACCTGAACAGACATTTTATATTGTAGGCTAAGTCATTTGATGTCAATGTTGGTTAGATTACTTGAATGCACAGAATTTGGTCATCTGGCAACCTGGTATCTCTATCACCTAAACAAACATTTTATATTGTAGGATAAGTCATTTATTGTCAATATTAATTGAATTACTTGAATGCATAGAATTTGGTCATCTGACAAGTCCAACTCTACTATCTAAGCAAACATTTTATATTGTAGGATAAGTCATTTATTTTCAATGTTAGTTAGATTGCTTGAATGCACAGAATTTGGTCATCTGGTAAGTCTACTACCTCTATCACCTAGTTGACAATAGGAATTGCTGTACATTAAAGCCATTAAACCAGAGCATAGTTAGTTTCAAGGGGATATTGTAATTTGGGGCCCATCCACCTGCTCCTTGGGACAACTACCCTCGTAGAAACCCTCAGGCGGTGGGATTTGTAGCTTTAGGGAGGACTGACCCCCTATGAGGGATGTGGAAAACTCTGATTTGTGAATAGAATCATCCCCCATTTTTAAACACTGTATTTAATCGAAGAATTAACAGAATCGACTGAACTCAGTAACAAGTTACAAGTTACAGATACATGGACCACAAAATATAGCTATAATACAAAGAAACACTTACAAGTCACAAGTTACATCAGTCACAAAGAACACTATACAAGAGTGCAATAGAACACAATTTGAACAGATTAGAAAAACTGAGTGACAAGTTACAAGTTACAAGTTACAAATTACAAGTTACATGGACCACAAAATATAGCTATAATACAAAGGAACACTTACAAGTCACAAGTTACATCAGTCACAAAGAACACTATACAAGAGTGCAATAGAACACAATTTGAACAGATATTAGATTTCAAGAACCCTACAAACTTTGTGTCACCAATATGAAATTTAGTTTAGAACTCATGTGTTTGTAAAAATAGTTATTATAACTATCCCTTTGCAACATAAATTCCCAACACTTGGAACAGTAAATATTCTAACTATTCTTATTTTTTTTTTTTTTTTTTTTATCGACAAGGTAATTGATTTGCTAGATAATTCTTCAAGCTTCTCGAACTGTATATATACGAAGTCGACGCCCTTCGATTATTCCGCTCACGGTGTAACGGGCGAATGTTCCCGCGATCGAAACGAACTAGGTGAGATTCCGGTATCGTTCTTGCCGGGCCTAACGAACTGTTTGCGACGCTCGACCGGCGACAGGGACCCGTAATGTGGGCTGATTTCACCGGTTTGGCTTTGATCGCGCCCGCTGACTCGAATGTTAATCGCATCTCGACGGAGGGAAGAGCCGCGAATGGCTTATAGGAAATAATCATTTGCGTAGCACGGGGTGTCGATGATCGAAATTCTCGGACGTGGATCGCGATCTAAATCCCATTGGACAACGCTTTGAACTACTGTATTATACTATCTTGGGATATTAAACACTAACATCTCTGCGCTTTCATTTATACTGGGCTACGTGCTGGACAATTTATGCCAAATTTCTACCATTCTCCGCCAACGTGACAAATATAGTAATTGATACGAGCTCAACGATACCTTGGAAACCAGTCGAGATATACTCTGTTTTTTGTAGAGAGTTTTGGTGACGAATTTAAAAAAAAAAAATTGTTATTAAAAGGGTTCAGCTTTCGACGTTGTACTTGAGATTTCTGTTGTGTAGATATGAGGTATGATCCTTGAAAGATCCTCTGCCTTGTACATTCAGTATTATTCGAAGTTCCAGATTTATACCATTTATTTAACATGTTTTTACAAATGGCGCGATGAAAGAAAAATACCCTGGGAAAAATTGTAATGGGGGATTCTAGGGGCCAAAATAAGACGAAAATCAAGAATAACAATTTCTCGAATGAGACTTCGTTAAAAAGTTATTAACGTTTAAAGTTGTGGCTGTCGAACGACAATTTGACCACCTTCTCGAATTTTTTTCTCGAAAATGCGTAGGATTTCGAGGGTATGTCTATTCACCAAAAATGATCGTGATTGACTCCCACGACCGAAAATAATTTTTCCAGAACGATTTGAAATATTTTTTTCCGATCGAAGAATTTCAAACTTTTTCGAATTTTTTTCTCAGCTTCCGCCGGAAAAATAAATATTCCTGGGAGTTTATTTCAAGTAAACGGTACAATTGAAGCGTTCCAGATTTTTACCATTTATTTAACGTGTTTTTATAAAATTATATCGATCAGTATTTCGTGAAAAACTAGCAAATGCTTGGAAACTGTCTCTCCATTTCTCTAGAAAATGCAAACTAAAATAAAATCGTAAACAAGAGATTCTAAAAAATGTTTCTAAAGAAAACTAAAATGGTTGAAATACCTATCTTTGTACATATTTCTGGAATCGATTTTAATTTGTCACCATAATGCACAATAAAAGAATGTACCATTTTCTTCCACATAATGATCCTAAAAATTTACTTTCTGACTCGTTTAATCGAAACAAAAAAGGAAAAATGAAGTGGTTATCGTCAGTGGTACATTCTGGAGTATATTTTAGGGACTTAGGCCGACTATTACTCTTAATATTTCCGGTTCTAGCGGTCCTCGCGACTCGCTTAATCTTCAATACTTCGGTTCTAGTCTCGACTGGATCAGTTCCGCGGCGAAACCATCCACAGTGCACTTTCATCAATCCCTATTCACACAAGTTCTCTCCAACCATCGATCTATTTCTCTAAATCCTTCGTTCTAATGTCGAATGTTCTCGCGTCTAATGCACTCGCGTGCTATATACCGCTGACGAGTACAGTATAGTCGGATCGATCTCAATTTGCCCGTTCAAAGCCATTTCTCCGGCGGTGAATCACTCTCGACTCTTTCGACTAGTAATTCTCTTCACTCGAACGACTCAAATGTGACGATTACACCGATTGGGGGTAATTATGAGACTATAATAAACTACAAACGTAATGCAAATTCACCTCGTGAGCTTTTTTCGACGGAAAAAAAATTTCAAATCGTAATAAAAAAATTATTTTTAGCTACGAGGGTTAATTACAATTATTTTTGGTCATTAGACAGATCCACGAAATCCTAGCCACTTTCGAGAAAAAAATTCGAGAAGGTGTGAAATTTTTCGACTGACAAAAAAATTTCAAATCGTAATAAAAAAATTATTTTTAGCTACGAGGGTTAATTACAATTATTTTTGGTCATTAGACAGATCCACGAATTCCTAGCCACTTTCGAGGAAAAAATTCCTAATGAAAAATGTAATTTATGTTGCCTGAAAATTTCATGCAAATCTTTAAAATACCATAACTTCTGAACGGATCGAAGGATTTTAATGTTTGAAGCGGCAAACGACGCGTATTTTGATGGAGAATATGTAGAAATTCCAAAAATATTGGAAAAGTTATTTCTTAACCCCGTAAATTGAGAAAAACCCCATAAAAATGGTCCAATTTTCAAACCGCCATAACTTCTACAATAGTGAACATATTTCAATGAAACTTTTTTCTGAAGTAGAGCTTATGGTTACCTACAAAAAAGTATTAAACAATTTTTCCATAGGGCGTCAAACAAACTTACTAAAAATCGAAAACGAATTCTTAAGAAAAATTGACAGGGTGTAGATGCCTAAATTTTTCGGCGCAAAAAAAAAATTTCAAATCGTACTAAAAAAATTATTACTAGCTAGGGGGGTTAATGACAATCATTTTTGGTCATTAGACATACCACCGAAATCCTACCCATTTTTGCGAAAAAAATTCATTACTGAAAGTATAATGCCTGACTATAGCTGTATCTGTTCCCCTGAATATTGTGAAGCTTCAAATCATTCTGGAAAAATTATTTTCGGTTGTGGGGATCGATTATAATCATTTTTGGTGATTAGATATACCCCCGAAATCTTGCGCATTTTCGAGAAAAAAATTCATTACTGAAACTATGTCTGACCATATTATCTGTCTGTTCCCCTTGAAAATTGAAAAGCGTCAAATAATTCTGGAAAAATTATTTTCGATTCTAGGGGCAATTAGAATCATTTTTGGTGAATAGGCATACCTTCGAGTTCCTACCCACTTTCGAGAAAAAAAATCGAGAAGTTGGCTAAATTGCTGTTCAACAGCCACAACTTTGAACGTTAATAACTTTTTAACAAAGCCTCAATCAACAAATTAGTATTCTTGATTTTCGTCTTATTTTGGTCTCTAGAATCCCCCATTACAATTTTTCTTAGAGTTAAGCGAACACCTTGCATAAAAATCCTCAAAATTACGTATAACGCCCAAAAAAACGCAGATTTATTCAGTCGAATAGTTTAAATCCCCCCTCAATGGTCCCTATAACTGCAAAAAAGAATTTTTACCATAAAATTTACAGTCTATACAGTGTGTGAGAGACCCAAGCAACTTCGAGTTGATTCGACATCTGGGATTACCCGTCCCAAGAGCATGGCGTCTCGCGAGCACCTCAACACCATGGATGTTTTAAACATCGTAGCGAGAATGGTTGCGATTGCCTCGTGTAAATTCTGCTTGGCGTCCCGTTAAAATCATTTAACGATCCCGCCGTGCCCCCTGTACAGCTGCGCTGGCCGTTGATAACGATGTATTACTCGTTAAGCAGCCCGGTGCATTAAGGCCGCGATGTACACACCGGCTCGACGGTAATTAAAAGCGAAGCCATTCCCGGTATCCGCACTTAACCGTAAGCTGGGCGAGGATCTTCTCGTTACACTAATCATTACTATCCGGCGGTGAACGCGAGTTAGAAATAGCCGTGGTGCAACGGGGGGTCGGCGAGAAACGGGCGCTGGAATATCTTTGAAAGGAAGATCGGGTCGAAGACCGCGTGTTCTTCCCCCCTTTTCTTTTTTTATACCGAGTCTGAAGGGTCGGGTGAAATGAAACATGTTAATGGTATTGGCCACGGAGGAAAGGGTGACGTTCGTACTCGGGTCATTGATCAACCAAGGGACATATTTTATAGTTTATTGCATTCTCATTTCGGTCAACGAGCTCACAAAGAATCTTACTCGGGTAAGGAAACTGAGATTCCACGTGGGGGTGATCTTCACTGCGATGGGAATGACGATGCTCTTGATAGAAAGAGGTTTCCACGTTTTTGGGGGGGAAGATTCCTCTTATGAGGAGTTGTGCAACGGGAGAAATGAGTATTGTCAAAGTTCTAGCGAGCAACAGCTGAGGAGTCGATTGGGAAATTATTGTGGAAACCTATTAGGCATTAATATGGTCCAAAGTGGATTATTGTTCAACAGTTCATAGCTTGGGGAAGCCAGGTACACTAAAGATGATGGATCCTAAGAGTAGCCTCTGGAAGAAACAGAATTAGACTAGTGATAGGATCCAAACTAGACTATTGTTCAACAGTTTATAACTTGGGGAAGTTAAGAACACTAGGAGTGATAGATCTGATCCAAAATGGCGCCCTAAGAGTAGCCTCTGGAAGCTAGAGAATGAGCCTAGTGATAGGATCCAAACTAGACTATTATCCGACAGTTCAAAACTCGACGAAGCAAGCAACAACTGAGAAGTCGATTGGGAAATTATCGTAGAAACCTATCAGGCATTAGTACGGTCCAAAGTAGACTATTGTTCAACAGTTCATAGCTTGGGGAAGCCAGGTACACTAAAGATGATGGATCCTAAGAGTAGCCTCTGGAAGAAACAGAATTAGACTAGTGATAGGATCCAAACTAGACTATTGCTCAACAGTTTATAACTTGGGGAAGCTAAGAACACTAGGAATGATAGATCTGATACAAAATGGCGCCCTAAGAGTAGCCTCTGGAAGCTAGAGAATGAGCCTAGTGATAGGATCCAAACTAGACTATTATCCGACAGTTCAAAACTCGACGAAGCAAGCAACAACTGAGGAGTCGATTGGGAAATTATCGTAGAAACCTATTAGGCATTAATATGGTCCAAAGTGGATTATTGTTCAACAGTTCATAGCTTGGGGAAGCCAGGTACACTAAAGATGATGGATCCTAAGAGTAGCCTCTGGAAGAAACAGAATTAGACTAGTGATAGGATCCAAACTAGACTATTGCTCAACAGTTTATAACTTGGGGAAGCTAAGAACACTAGGAATGATAGATCTGATACAAAATGGCGCCCTAAGAGTAGCCTCTGGAAGCTAGAGAATGAGCCTAGTGATAGGATCCAAACTAGACTATTATTCGACAGTTCAAAACTCGACGAAGCAAGCAACAACTGAGAAGTCGATTGGGAAATTATCGTAGAAACCTATCAGGCATTAGTACGGTCCAAAGTAGACTATTGTTCAACAGTTCATAGCTTGGGGAAGCCAGGTACACTAAAGATGATGGATCCTAAGAGTAGCCTCTGGAAGAAACAGAATTAGACTAGTGATAGGATCCAAACTAGACTATTGCTCAACAGTTTATAACTTGGGGAAGCTAAGAACACTAGGAATGATAGATCTGATACAAAATGGCGCCCTAAGAGTAGCCTCTGGAAGCTAGAGAATGAGCCTAGTGATAGGATCCAAACTAGACTATTATTCGACAGTTCAAAACTCGACGAAGCAAGCAACAACTGAGAAGTCGATTGGGAAATTATCGTAGAAACCTATCAGGCATTAGTACGGTCCAAAGTAGACTATTGTTCAACAGTTCATAGCTTGGAGAAGCCAGGTACACTAAAGATGATGGATCCTAAGAGTAGCCTCTGGAAGAAACAGAATTAGACTAGTGATAGGATCCAAACTAGACTATTGCTCAACAGTTTATAACTTGGGGAAGCTAAGAACACTAGGAATGATAGATCTGATCCAAAATGGCGCCTTAAGAGTAGCCTCTGGAAGCTAGAGAATGAGCCTAGTGATAGGATCCAAACTAGACTATTATCCGACAGTTCAAAACTCGACGAAGCAAGCAACAACTGAGAAGTCGATTGTGAAATTATCGTAGAAACCTATCAGGCATTAATATGGTCCAAAGTAGACTATTGTTCAACAGTTAACAGCTTGGGGAAGCCAGGTACACTAAAGATGATGGATCCTAAGAGTAGCCTCTGGAAGAAACAGAATTAGACTAGTGATAGGATCCAAACTAGACTATTGCTCAACAGTTTATAACTTGGGGAAGCTAAGAACACTAGGAATGATAGATCTGATCCAAAATGGCGCCTTAAGAGTAGCCTCTGGAAGCTAGAGAATGAGCCTAGTGATAGGATCCAAACTAGACTATTATCCGACAGTTCAAAACTCGACGAAGCAAGCAACAACTGAGAAGTCGATTGGGAAATTATCGTAGAAACCTATCAGGCATTAATATGGTCCAAAGTAGACTATTGTTCAACAGTTAACAGCTTGGGGAAGCCAGGTACACTAAAGATGATGGATCCTAAGAGTAGCCTCTGGAAGAAACAGAATTAGCCTAGTGATACGATCCAAAGTAGACTATTGCTCAACAGTTTATAACTTGGGGAAGTTAAGAACACTAGGAATGATAGATCTGATCCAAAATGGCGCCTTAAGAGTAGCCTCTGGAAGCTAGAGAATGAGCCTAGTGATAGGATCCAAACTAGACTATTATCCGACAGTTCAAAACTCGACGAAGCAAGCAACAACTGAGAAGTCGATTGGGAAATTATCGTAGAAACCTATCAGGCATTAATACGGTCCAAAGTAGACTATTGTTCAACAGTTCATAGCTTGGAGAAGCCAGGTACACTAAAGATGATGGATCCTAAGAGTAGCCTCTGGAAGAAACAGAATTAGACTAGTGATAGGATCCAAACTAGACTATTGCTCAACAGTTTATAACTTGGGGAAGCTAAGAACACTAGGAATGATAGATCTGATACAAAATGGCGCCCTAAGAGTAGCCTCTGGAAGCTAGAGAATGAGCCTAGTGATAGGATCCAAACTAGACTATTATTCGACAGTTCAAAACTCGACGAAGCAAGCAACAACTGAGAAGTCGATTGGGAAATTATCGTAGAAACCTATCAGGCATTAATACGGTCCAAAGTAGACTATTGTTCAACAGTTCATAGCTTGGAGAAGCCAGGTACACTAAAGATGATGGATCCTAAGAGTAGCCTCTGGAAGAAACAGAATTAGACTAGTGATAGGATCCAAACTAGACTATTGCTCAACAGTTTATAACTTGGGGAAGTTAAGAACACTAGGAATGATAGATCTGATACAAAATGGCGCCCTAAGAGTAGCCTCTGGAAGCTAGAGAATGAGCCTAGTGATAGGATCCAAACTAGACTATTATTCGACAGTTCAAAACTCGACGAAGCAAGCAACAACTGAGAAGTCGATTGGGAAATTATCGTAGAAACCTATCAGGCATTAGTACGGTCCAAAGTAGACTATTGTTCAACAGTTCATAGCTTGGGGAAGCCAGGTACACTAAAGATGATGGATCCTAAGAGTAGCCTCTGGAAGAAACAGAATTAGACTAGTGATAGGATCCAAACTAGACTATTGCTCAACAGTTTATAACTTGGGGAAGCTAAGAACACTAGGAATGATAGATCTGATACAAAATGGCGCCCTAAGAGTAGCCTCTGGAAGCTAGAGAATGAGCCTAGTGATAGGATCCAAACTAGACTATTATTCGACAGTTCAAAACTCGACGAAGCAAGCAACAACTGAGAAGTCGATTGGGAAATTATCGTAGAAACCTATCAGGCATTAATACGGTCCAAAGTAGACTATTGTTCAACAGTTCATAGCTTGGAGAAGCCAGGTACACTAAAGATGATGGATCCTAAGAGTAGCCTCTGGAAGAAACAGAATTAGACTAGTGATAGGATCCAAACTAGACTATTGCTCAACAGTTTATAACTTGGGGAAGTTAAGAACACTAGGAGTGATAGATCTGATCCAAAATGGCGCCCTAAGACTAGCTAGTGGAAGCTAGAGAATCAGCCTAGGAATACGATCCAAACTAGACTATTGTTGAACAGTTCACAACTTGGGGAAGTCAAGAACACTAGGAGTGATAGATCTGATCCAAAATGGCGCCCTAAGAGTAGCTAGTGGAAGCTACAGAATGAGCCCAGTAGGCAGTAGACTGTTCGAATCCAAGGAAACATCACACAAAGAAGGAAATTCCTCAATTTTAACAACATATTTACAAGTAGATGCATGCATTTCATAAGGAAAACATCTAAATCACCAATTCCTTTCTATTTTAGAACAACCAAGCTCAGTAGCCTAGCTCTGATCACATCGTCACCAAACACTGTACGTAGTCACAAGAAAACAGTTCCATGGATCTTAAAAATTCCTAAAATAAATGAATTTTGTTAATTATTATGTAAAACAATTGAATTTTAATAAATGTAATTTTTAACAATTATGCAAGCAACACCTGAACTACCAAAAAATGCACACTAATGCATCCAAAACAGACCAGGAGATGGAATTTGAAAAGAATCTTCCAATAGCCATATTAATCATTATAGCAGAAGCTTACGTCATAGATCTTGAAGCCCTTCATCATACAATGAATGATCGACCGAGTGCTTGTGAGAGAGCGTAGCCCTCTGCTGGCAAACACGGGAAGTGTCGCTAAATTTTTAAAAATTGTGCAAATTTAAATTAAATACCGCGAGAGCAGTTTCTAATCACAAAAATATATATATTTAAGCTACTCATTGTGGATTGGCCAACATGGAACCAATGAATGATCGAGTACTTGTGAGAGAGCGTAGCCCTCTGTTATCAAACACGGGAAGTATCGCTAAATTTTTAAAAATTGTGCAAATTTAAATTAAATATCGCGAGAGCAGTTTCTAATCACAAAAAAATATATATTTAAGCTACTCATTGTGGATTGGCCACTATGGAACTAATGAATGATCGAGTACTTGTGAGAGAGCGTAGCCCTCTGTTATCAAACACGGCAAGTGTCGTTAAATTTTTAAAAATCGTGCAAATTTAAATTAAATATCGCGAGAGCAGTTTCTAATCACAAAAAAATATATATTCAAGCTACTCATTGTTGATTAACCACCATGGAACGATCGTTAAGGTGATCGATAGCGGACGAACGTCTCTATTAATTGTATTTTTAATTAGGTGTGAATTTAATCCACTACTATCACGTTTCTAATAAAAGGAAAGATTCATAATTTGCCCTCCCGTAGGAATGCACATCCACCCAGCATGTAATACCCGACAGTCCATGAATTTCCAGTTTATGGCGTTTTGTTGGTAATAAAGTGGGTGGTCCGAGCCGCGAAGCTTTTCATGGCTCCCGCAGGATTAATTTGCACCCGTAACTGAAGCGAAAAATAATTACGTAAGAAGTGAACGAAGGCGAAGAAGACGAAGATTGAATGAAACGAACGCGAAGGAGCGACGTCACAACGAAACTTCGCGTCGAAATTCGTGCACAAGGGCTTCTGTATCTCCCGTAAAACTGCGATCGTAAAATATTACGAAACTCCACGCTGTTAATTATGTTAGTTCCATTTTTGAGTTATGGTAACGTTGGGATTGTTTTAGGGGGAAATGACTCGCGGTATCTGTGTTCTAATGCTGCGTGTACCACTCGACCTTTTTCTCATTACTACTGCACGGCCACGTAAAAGTTTATAACTCGTAAAATTTTGTGTTTAGTTATGTGAGAATATTAGCAACGCGCTGGTTACACTCTCCTTGGAAATAGAATGTGTAATGACCGCGGTGTATTCCACAAACTTTGCTTTTATTTTGCTGTTTCTCACGATTAAACGAAATTTCATTTCGTTCCACGACTTGATGCTCTTTAAACACTTTCTACGCTCTAAGTCTCCATTTTTCAGAAACTTGTTTACCTTTGTATTGTTACACACTCGTTGAAGGAACACACTATGCATTTATGCATTTCGTAGCTTCAACAACGAAAAAACTAGAGCCACGTGTAAAAAGAATCGACGACACAGTCGATAATTCGATTATTTCAATTTTTTATCGCGATGTTGTTTTTCTAACGAACCTCTCTCTCTCTCGTGTGACTCTCAGTGACTGGTTAACGATCAGGATGGAAACGCGCCTTAATCTCGGCTGGGTTTTTAATTAAAGGCTGTTGTTCTCCAGTCTTTAATTCGCTAAAGAGCAGCGGGGAAGTTCTTGAGCAAGTAGACGGAGATCAAGAGACGCGACAAACTAGACACGATGGGGAAACCGAGGGGGAGGAGAACAGGTGAGAGTTACCAGGACGGTACACAATGTATGTCCAGCTCAAACGTGTAGTTATGTGTTTAGTTTGGACCGTGGAAACGCGATAGTGAAATTAACTTTGTTTCGAAACAACGCAGAAAGCACAGAAACTATCGTCGTCCACGTTTTCCATTTTTAATGCAATTTTATGTGTTTGTGGCGTTCATGAAACATTTCCACGACTGTTGATTAATTCTGATGGGTCAAAATTCGTAAAATAAAGGAATATTAGAAGAATTATTAAATTTCTAAATTAAACTGAGGTTTGAAAATCAGAGATTGTCCCATGCTCGAAGGAATTATACTATTTGAGGTGTCTATCGTGTATATTTGACATTATTTGAAGTGTCTGCTTTGGACATTTCATACTACTCGAGGTGCTTGCTCTGTACATTTGGCACACTATTGAAGGGTCCAGCTTTCGATATAAGGTTCTACTTGAGATTTCTGTTGTGTGTGTACATATGAGGTCTGATCCTTGAAGGATCATCTGCCTTGTACATTCAGTATTATTCGAAGTTCAACATTTATACCATTTATTTAACATGTTTTTATAAATGGCGAAAGGGATGCGCGATGAAAGGAAAATACCCCGGGAAAAATTGTAATGGGGGATTCTAGAGGCCAAAATAAGACGAAAATAAAGAATAACAATTTCTCGAATGAGGCTTCGTTAAAAAGTTATTAACGTTTAAAGTTGTGGCTGTCGAACGACAATTTGACCACCTTCTCGAATTTTTTTCTCGAAAATGCGCAGGATTTCGTGGGTATCTCTGTTCACCAAAAATGATTGCGATTGACTCCCACAGCTAAAAATAATTTTTTTAGAACGATTTGAAATTTTTCGTTTTCGCCGATATAGTTGTCCTTCTCGAATTTTTTTCTCGAAAGTGGGTAGGATTTCGGGGGTGGGTCTATTCACCAAAAATAATTGTAACTGACCCCCGCAGTCGAAAATAATTTTTTCAGAATTATTTGAAACTTTTCAATTTTCAGGGAAAGAGACACAATTATAGTCAGACATATTTTCAGTAATTAATTTTTTTCTCGAAACTGAGTAGGATTTCGAAGGTATGCCTAATAACAAAAAATGATTGTAATTGCCCCCTGTAACTAAATATAATTTTTTTAGTATGATTTGAAATTGTTTAATTTCGTCTAAAAGTTTCAGTACCTACTCGAATTTTTTTCTCGAAACTGAGTAGGATTTCGAAGGTATTCCTAATAATAAAAAATGATCGTAATTGCCCCCTGTAACTAAATATAATTTTTTCAGTATGATTTGAAATTTTTTAATTTCGTCTAAAAAAATTCCCTAACAATGGGGGTTTCCCAATCAAGAATTGCCTAAAACTAGCCTAAAATCAAGGATAGTCCGAGTGTTTCTCTCGTCAGAGCAGGTGCACCGTGCATCCCACGGTTGAATCAGGTTCCAGATCTCACGGGACACGCACAAATGGATGCTCCCGGCAATAATATTGTCACCGGACCGCGGTGCATCATTTTATCCTGTTGCCTACAACGCCATTAACTTTACCGTCATGCCTCCTGGCACGCAAACGCCTCCGTCTTCCATTACCAGGGACGGTACGTCGACTATTAAACAGAAATATCTGCCGTTGGTCTGAGCCCTGAACCCTACCAGAACCCAGTTTCCGTGGATTCGCCGGAGGAAAGCGGAATCAACGGATTGTGGAGGGGGGGGGGGGGAGGCTGAGGGGGATCTCCGAGTCGCGTTTACACGCTCTGTAAGCAGTCTACGGGAAACGTCTAACCGTCTTACAGACGACGAAAGTCGTTGACGCTTGCATTTTGAGATGTTGCACACCCCCCTCCGCCACCCGTGGCCTTGCAACCATATGAAACGTTCCGCCAGACAACATGCAAAGGCGCGTCTCCAGCCTGGAATTGCGCGAGCTGATATTTCGAAGGATGTATTCCGGGGATGAGCCCGGGGGATTTCATTAAGGAACGCGCGTGGATTATTATTTTCCTCTCCTTTTGGAACTTCTTGTCGAAATTCCAAGATTTATTCCAAGGCAGAAGCCATCTGTGAGCTTCACGACGCGGAATCGAACATCTTATGTCCATTTAATGGCGTAAAAGTAACTCGATTTGAATTTAACCCTTTCAATTCCTATGTCGAGTGTGATTCGACGCCAATTTTTATCTCAGGAACTCCTTTGTCGAGTCCAAACCAAAGAGATATCTTGAAAGTTAGAAAATGCAACGACAGTGTAAATAAAACAGATATTTTAACAGGCAAATTTCGAATAAAACACTTAAAGGTGTTGGGAGCTGCTGGTAACAAGATTGAAATATAATTCCGGAGTGAAAAGGGTTAAATGACCGAACTGAAATTGAATTACAGTGAAAGTTGGATGTATGCCCCGGAAATTGAGAGTGGATGGATCGATTCTGATTAGAGAAACGCAGTGGACTGAGAGTAAAAGGGAGAAAGGTCTTTCTTGGCTTGGTAATGGGGATATTTATGCCAGTAGATCAGTTTTGGGCATCCAATGTTCACTGAACACGATACACAATGCAACTGAATTAATACGACGTAGATGAGAATCATCCCTCGATGGTTATTGTTTACTTTTTTTTATGCAAAATGTAGTGGAAGTCATTCGTTGATGTTATACTCTTTCACTAGTTCATTCAAGTTTGGGATTGGACAAATATTTCGAGGGAATTTTAGCGGTGCTGTCTTCAGGTTTTGACTTCTAATTAATTGTATATTATCATGAGAAAGTTGGGTTAGGTCTGGGTTAGGCTGGGTTAGGTCTAGCTTAGGTCTTGGTTAGGTCTGGGTTAGGTCTGGGTTAGGTCTGGGTTAGGTCTGGATTAGATCCGAGTTAGGTATGGGTTAGGTCTGGATTAGATCTGGATTAGGTCTGGGTTAGGTCTGGGTTAGGTCTGGATTAGATCTGAGTTAGGTCTGGGTTAGGTCTGGATTAGATCTGAGTTAGGTCTGGGTTAGGTCTGGGTTAGATCTGAGTTAGGTCTGGGTTAGGTCTGGATTAGATCTGGATTAGGTCTGGGTTAGGTCTGGGTTAGGTCTAGCTTAGGGCTGGGTTAGGTCTGGGTTAGGTCTAGCTTAGGTCTGGGTTAGGTCTGGGTTAGGTCTGGGTTAACTTTTGGTTAGGTCTGGATTAGAACCCAGACCTAATCCAGACCTAACCCAAACCTAATCCAGATCTAATCCAGACCTAACCCAGACCTAACTCAGATCTAACCCAGACCTAACCCAGACCTAACTCAGATCTAATCCAGACCTAACCCAGACCTAACCCAGACCTAACGCAGATCTAATCCAGACCTAACCCAGACCTAACTCAGATCTAATCCAGACCTAACCCAGACCTAACTCAGATCTAATCCAGACCTAACCCAGACCTAACTCTGATCTAATCCAGACCTAACCCAGACCTAACTCAGATCTAATCCAGACCTAACCCAGATCTAGGGTCAAAACGAAGCAATTTAGTGGTACAGAAGCGCCAGTAGAAAATAACACATCTCTCCAACGAGTATCGCGAGTCCTAATTTTTCCGAGATTCTCGAAATCAGGTTCCCCGCTAAACGACACACGGTGGATGTAATCACGGCCAAGCAAATGGAATCCTTTCGACGAGTGAATCGAGGCGAAAAGGCCCTGGCCTGAGAAGGTGGCAACCGGGGCGCAAGAAAGGCGGCCTGATTACGTAGCAATGGCGCAGGGAGCTTTGAAACACCGAAAACATCGTGTCCACGTGTAATCACTGCTCCAAGCAGTGTCCCACTTCGAACGAACTCGATGCTTTATGCTCCTCGTCTCCGGATCAGTCGCGGTTCCCTCCCCCTCCCGTCTCCTCTTCCTCCATTCAAGAGGTTTACAAGCCACTGGTGGGCACACCAGAGGGTGGCTTTAGACTTTCGCCATCCGGGCTTGATTAAGCTCCTGGGCGAGGTGATGATGTCGCGAACTGAACAGCACAGAGGTTGTCATCCGCTCAACTCTCGGCGAACTCGTTTCCCTCCTTCGTTACAGGTTCGTACTCGACGTGCTCGTTGTTTAGGCGGTTTAATCATCAGCGTCCTTGCCCAGGCTGTCTCGAGATTCCTCAGCCAATCTCCCAATCGCCAGGCAAGAAATTGAAAGTCGAATTGAAGGAGATCTCAGGGCGCGTTGATTTTCCATTTATGACAATCGATCCGAAGTGTTCGGGGCTCTTTACTGGCTCTGATTAACAAATCATTCCCCTTCTTTGACACGTTACCAAAGGGCAAAATATTTGCCTGTATAGAGTCTGAATTTTCTAGACAAAATAGCTCAAAACTCTTGGAATAGTTCGCTCTTATTGAAAGTGACTAAAAAGGGGTGGTAATTCAATTCCACTCGCTTAAATGGAAATCGTAGACGTAAAGGTTGTGTTTTGGTAATCCTGATGAATCATTCAACAGGGAAGCAAATTTCCTCACACCCCCCCCCCACGAGAGACACTATTCGATAAAAGTGAAATTGAACTACATTCTCGGACACCATCTCGGTCACCTTGAAATATTAACGAAACCATCGCTTTTTACGAATAACCTTTTGAACGGAAGTAAAAGAAGGCGGTACATCAGTCTATACGGGCGGGCTGGTACAATTTACCGTGCTGAATTATTTAACCACGAAGACTACCGGGCTTCCCAGGGGTATCGACACCCCCTAACCTACGAAATTCGAGGCCCGTAATGGTACCTGGGAGGCGAGGTTAAAAATTCATCGAGCCGAGCCACCGCGGCGCTTTTTATCTCATCAAATAGTAACGCCGCTGCACTGAACCGTTAGAAGATAGAATCGTTTTCTACCCCACGTGTGCTATACGTTAATAATCCTCCACGGGGAACTGTGGCTAACAAAAGAACACTGTCACTTCCTCGAAAAAACTACCCTATTCAATAGAAATTCTCATCATTTCCATGGAATCTACCTTTATAACATTTTACATCAATAATTGGTAGAAATTGTCTCTTCGAGAATTATTTATTTAGTTTTTCTAACATAAATTACTTATTTCCACACTTTAATACACAAATTCAACGTTAATGACTTCGAGTTTCGTGAATATAACGACCTACTCCAATATTTTATCGGTTAACAATGAATTTCACAAAATTGTCTGTAAATAGTTTAATCAGTTCAAATAGTTAACCTCGAAATCTTATAGAAAAGTGAAAAATTCGAGACTTCCTAATCTAAATTAACCTCACCAGATTAGAATTCGATAAACCACAAAGTGAGTAATTTTACCAATTGATTCGACACGGAATTGGATAAAAATAGGATATTTCAATTAACTTGCATTTATTTTTGGTCACTACTCGCGCCATCTATGTGGATGGATTCTTCCCAGGGGGCGCCAACAGTCAAAGCCTCGAAATCTCATAGAAACACCACTTCGAGACTTCGTACACGAATCTCTACATCCACGTTAACCCCACCAGATTAAAATTTGATAAATCACAAATTTTGAATATGAATCATGATAAAAATGCAATTTACACTAACTCTGAACCCTTTCAAATTTCAAGAGACCTGATAGAATCGCTGTGGATGCTCGTTGGGGGCGAAAGAAAGTGAATAGACCCAAGTTAATTCCAGATCTGAGGTAACAATCTAATTTTCGAAGCTTTCGTGCAAAACAGAAGATTCTTCAAGCCCCAAAAACCGAATTTACATACTCGAGTCTCGGAGTTGGGCAACGAGGATACGTATAAAATATCCGCGAGCCGTTCTAACGGCATGAAAAGTGCCTTTCGCTGTCGATCGCCGCCGTAAGTCACTTTTTCTTAATGGAACCCGTCACTCTTCGCGCCCTTCGACGATCCAGCGCCGAAGATAGGGAAAGGAAGCGCCGGGAACAACGGAAAATGGAGAAACAGAGTGGATACGCAGGTTCGCGTGTGTGCATATATACAAGGGGGGGGTAGAAACTGGATAAGGGTGGGTGGAAGGAACGAAAACCCGTGATTCAATCTGCATTCAATATTGATTTCAATCCGATATCGGGGATTCCAATTTTTGTGATTTACTTCTTACTCCGAATGGCGCAAAAACTATCTGGGCGGCGAAAAAGACTGGTCAGACTGGCCGAAAGTCATCCCCAATGCATACTAATGGCGCGACGTCATCCATTGGATCCTGATCCCTGAATTATTTTGAATATTGTCCTATCATGAAGGACCACAATAAAATTGGGCAACGAACATCTACGGATAAAACCTTGTCACGAAATAGTTAAATTAATAGTTTTCACCAAACATTTCTATACTTTCGAGTGATAGGATTCCTTGAATTTTAGTCATCATTTTTTAATTTTACATGAAACTTTAACCGTGAAATTAGTATAATACATCCTAGACAGCGTTGTTTTTAGCGTTGTTTTAGATTAGCTTTTAAATGGTGCAATTATAGATAACTATAGCGATGTTTTCTATAGAATAATCTAATTTCTGTTAGATTTACGATTTGAAAATCTCCAATTTATTCGACGTGATTCTTTAAATTGTTCATATATATTTGCAATGAAAATAACGACACTTCAACGAATTTTAAAGCAAATGGAAACAGAAATGCAATTAATTCGAACGAAAGATACAACGTTAGTCAAATAACTCCATATTCAGATGAAATAACAATGTTGAATCCTGCTCGAAGGATCAATCGTTAGAAAAATTGTACATTTTAGAATTTCGATTCAATTTTGCATAGTAAATCACCTTATTTTTCGATATTTCGTAACTGTAATTGCAATATTCCTTTTCTGTATCAACTGGTCCTATTCACAGACTGAAAGTTTCACGAATGGAGGACTCAGGAGACGAAAGAATCTTCCAAGTTATTCGTATCAATTACAGAGAGTCAATGAGGCAGAAGAGGTCCCTAACGACCAGAGTTCCAGGACATTAGTATAATAAATTATCGACCAGATTTCGCGTATGACGAACTTATTCTTGCAATGCATTTCGATAGATTAAACGTAACTTTGTTTTGTCGATGAACCGTGGATGAATCGCGATGTGAATCATTAACGACGAACGAAATTGAAACAGAACTGCGCAGAAATTATTCGATATTGAGTTTGACTCGAGAAGAGAGCGTTATAAAGAAAATTTACGGAGCTGAAAGGGAATTTTCCTTGGCGCGCTGGGAAATCGAGGAAAGAAATGACGTAAATGTTTTATTCCCGAGCAGTTGACCTTTTTACCATGGATGGGGAATGATTTCTTTTGTTGGAAAGAAAAAGCACTTTTCTGGGAAAAAGCGAGATATTAATCGTAATTATTGAAGCAATCTAGAAAATTCGCGATTTTTTGCAATTGTTAACTAATAAACGATTTTATATTTGTTTCGATACGAAAGTTCGTTTGTTCGAAGTAGGTAAATTCCAAAGAGGACTTGAGAACCTCCAAATCAGTTAATTGCACTTTAATTGAATCTTGAAGAAACTTATTTATTTTTTTATCGATGGAATCTTTACTAATATATTTGTGAGGCTTTTCTGATTAAAATGAGACCAAACGCTGTATAATTTCCATCATTTTTGCGTGTTTAAGCCTCCGAGTACTGTGCCAGAGTCATTTTTGACTCATCATTTTTCTTATAGTACTAAGTCTCGCTATAGTGACAGAGATAATTCTATATATCTGTATTAGTGTACATGATCTTATACTCTATCAAATTGGTACTTTGCAAGTAAAATCAAAACGTCAAATAGAATTAACCTCTTCCCGTGTTATTTACCTCGACAAAATCCGAAATCCAAACTGTAGGCGTCGACGCGCAATAAATAGACCTAGACTGATACTAAACTGCTTCCCAACAGAGATTGTAGGAATCGTGACCGTCTCTTGTGGCCTTCTGATAGCAACTGACACTCAATGACAATCGTGTTTTGCTGTCCTCGCTGAGCCTGGCTCGCGATGTTTACGTTTGCGGTGACTTTCAGCTCGCGAGTTTGCCTTGTAATATTCAAAATATTCGTAATATTCATCACGAGTTTGGCTCGTTGAAGCAAGAGTCTATAATTACAATGGTCAACAATTGAAATTTCAGTGTTGCAGAATCCTGATTTTACAGAATATTGGAATACTGTAGTTTTGAACGTCCATTTCGACCAGTTTGGACTTTCCAGCGTTCGAAATAGCATTATTCAATAGGAAAATAGTTGCAATAGTTTGTAACTTGCCCGGAAAATAAAAAGAAGAATTGAAAAATAAACTCGAGGGATCAAACGATTCCATCTTCTTCCATCTTCTTTCTTTCATCCCTTATTCCGTTCCCAGCGCGGTCCCTGAAATAAATCGAGGCACAACGAACGCGAAGAACGCAGAAACGCGGGGGAAGTTTCGATTTATAACGAAAAGGAGATTATTGCTGGAGTTTCCGGCGATAGCAAAGTCGGGTTGTAAGATCCCACCACCCCCCGAACACGGCTGGAACGAAAAATCAGCGAAATAGGAACTGTAAACAAGTTCGGTGGGGGGGGAAAAAAAGGAACGAAAGCCGTGATAAGGATTCCCGCGGAAAGGCACTGCGAGAATTTTTCATCGCAACTTCCGGGTGGGGGGAGTTTTGTTTGCCTTTTCTCTGTCGCTGTACACGACCCGTTGCTTCCAGCTTCGGCGTGATTATTCCGGGGAAACGGATTTAAAACTGCGTTGAGAATTCGCCATCGTAATCCATTTATTTACTAGTTCGCGTGAACAGTGTGCCCAAATACGCGAAAAGAAAGGAAGAAAAAGGAGGTTCGTGAAAATCTTGTGAAATATTATTTTTGCGTCTTTATCGCGAATGTAATGATAGTTAAATTAACTATCATTAATTTAGTATATGTTTAACGTGTATAAAGATAACATAAAGATAATTCTTCGCTGTTTAATGTGCGCTCGAAGTAGGGTCTGTAGGGTGGTGGAAAGATAAAAAATTTCGATGCTTATTTTACGCTGGCGTAAAGTGTAGAAAAGTATTGTAAGTTTTAATTAATTGCTTCGTCGAGTTTCAGTTTGCTTTAGCTCTCTAGTCTCAATTTTATTACATTGCGTTTTTATTACACGCTTACGGAGTATTGAAATACTGGAAATAAGAGTGAATAGGAAATATGGAGATTAATAATATTGCAAATAATATTGCAAGATTTAGGTATAAAAGGAAATAAAGATATGTTTCTTCCGATAAATCGACAAAGGTTTCAAATTCAGTATAACTCTTTTAATCAACAATCTATAAATGTGCTAGAAATTATTATGATATTTCTTCAATAGAAAATCTTGACTTATTAAGAAAATTATTAGTATTTTGTAATTTTCAAGTGTACGATATCTATTTGTTTATGGTTTGAATTCGACAAAATGGCGAGTCACACTCGACATACAAGTGCAAAGAGTTAAAAGCGTTGGAAGCTTCTGGTAGCAAAAATCAAGCATAATTCAGAGTGCAAAGGGTTAAACTGATGTATGAACACTATCTTAGCTAACTGTAGGATACATCATCTCATCTTGCAACACATTACAACGCTCTGAATCAATGAATCTGTAACAAACCAGTTAAAAGCAAACGACTCTTAATCTCTCAGATTCTCTAATAATAATTCAGAGTGCAAAGGGTTAAACTGACCATGTTGCAATGTATAAACACTATCTTAGCTAACTGTAGGATACATCATCTCATCTTGCAACACATTACAACGCTCTGAATCAATGAATCTGTAACAAACCAGTTAAAAGCAAACGACTCTTAATCTCTCAGATTCTCTAATAATAATTCAGAGTGCAGAGGGTTAAACTGACCATATTGCAATGTATAAACACTTTCTTAGCTAACTGTAGGATACATCATCTCATCTTGCAACACATTACAACGCTCTGAATCAATGAATCTGTAACAAACCAGTTAAAGCAAACGACTCTTAATCTCTCAGATTCTCTAATAATAATTCAGAGTGCAAAGGGTTAAACTGACCATGTTGCAATGTATAAACACTATCTTAGCTAACTGTAGGATACATCATCTCATCTTGCAACACATTACAACGCTCTGAATCAATGAATCTGTAACAAACCAGTTAAAAGCAAACGACTCTTAATCTCTCAGATTCTCTAATAATAATTCAGAGTGCAGAGGGTTAAACTGACCATATTGCAATGTATAAACACTTTCTTAGCTAACTGTAGGATACATCATCTCATCTTGCAACACATTACAACGCTCTGAATCAATGAATCTGTAACAAACCAGTTAAAAGCAAACGACTCTTAATCTCTCAGATTCTCTAATAATAATTCAGAGTGCAGAGGGTTAAACTGACCATATTGCAATGTATAAACACTTTCTTAGCTAACTGTAGGATACATCATCTCATCTTGCAACACATTACAACGCTCTGAATCAATGAATCTGTAACAAACCAGTTAAAAGCAAACGACTCTTAATCTCTCAGATTCTCTAATAATAATTCAGAGTGCAAAGGGTTAAACTGACCATGTTGCAATGTATAAACACTATCTTAGCTAACTGTAGGATACATCATCTCATCTTGCAACACATTACAACGCTCTGAATCAATGAATCTGTAACAAACCAGTTAAAAGCAAACGACTCTTAATCTCTCAGATTCTCTAATAATAATTCAGAGTGCAGAGGTTTAAACTGACCATGTTGCAATGTATAAACACTATCTTAGCTAACTGTAGGATACATCATCTCATCTTGCAACACATTACAACGCTCTGAATCAATGAATCTGTAACAAACCAGTTAAAAGCAAACGACTCTTAATCTCTCAGATTCTCTAATAATAATTCAGAGTGCAGAGGGTTAAACTGACCATGTTGCAATGTATAAACACTATCTTAGCTAACTGTAGGATACATCATCTCATCTTGCAACACATTACAACGCTCTGAATCAATGAATCTGTAACAAACCAGTTAAAAGCAAACGACTCTTAATCTCTCAGATACTCTAATAATAATTCAGAGTGCAGAGGGTTAAACTGACCATACTGCAATGTATAAACACTATCTTAGCTAACTGTAGGATACATCATCTCATCTTGCAACACATTAAAACGCTCTGAATCAATGAATCTGTAACAAACCAGTTAAAAGCAAACGACTCTTAATCTCTCAGATTCTCTAATAATAATTCAGAGTGCAGAGGTTTAAACTGACCATGTTGCAATGTATAAACACTATCTTAGCTAACTGTAGGATACATCATCTCATCTTGCAACACATTACAACGCTCTGAATCAATGAATCAATGATTATAATTTATTCCTGATTCCTGATTCCTGATTCCTGATTCCTGAACGAAAGACGTCGATATTATCAGCAGTTTGGGGCCCAAGATTGTCACCAAAGTTAACAGAAAGCCTGTTCTCGTACGTAACGGCTGCGTTCGCAGAGAAGGAACCACATCAAACTGAAATTTCCGCCCCGTTCTTATCCCGAATTCATCGTTGCAATAAACTCCGGCGTTACAGCTTGTACACGACTAGCCTGCCCACCCCTGGGCGGAGGGATGCTGGTCCAGGGAGGCGAAAGAAGACGAGAGGGTGTGTTAGGGGTAGAAATTCCGAAGGCAAAGCGTTTGGAGCCTCGAAGTTCCACGGAGTGGCGCGAAATGTATATTTAATGCCATCATTCTCGAAAGCAACAGAGACCCCCCATCCCCCCGGTTTATATTTCAGTGCTCGCGGCAGAGAATTGTTCGCCACTTTTTTGAAACGTAAAAAAATTTTGACAGAAGCTTTTAGAATATTTTTTTTTTCTTTTCAATTCGTTACGTATGTAGCTGTGAAACCTCCCTTTTCGAGGGGGATCGTGAAAGCTTTGATTGCAGAAACTTTACTGTGTACAGCTTCTTCAATTTCTTATTTTTTTTTTTTTTGTTTTCTCTGGTGAGAAATATGAAGACGGAGAAGCAGAAGGTTCCAACACGTTCGAGATCTCTTTATTTCACGTGCGGGGGATAACGCTTGGCCCCACATCGTAATAAGGGCACGGGAGAAATAGAGGAACTCGAATGAGGGGTTTTTAATCATCCCCCGTATATTCCCCAGTCGTTTCTCTCTTTGAACGTATTTCTGGGTCACCGCGATACACACGGAAGGGGAAGAGTTATTTCTCCAAACTGCCATTACTTTTCTTAGGAGTGCTCGGGGGAATGCATTAAAACGTAGTGCAGCTTCCACCGATGATTCCTGAAAATTTTAGCTTTTTTGCTGCGCGAAAAATATGTTTTTTTTTATTGTTTGAGTTTTACCATATTAGTACACTTTCACAGAATATATGTAAATAAAAGTGCAATTTTCACTCCCAAAAATATACAATTTTTTGGTTTATTTAATATGTATTTAGAGAATGATTATTAGAGGTTATAAAAGCAAAGTTATCAAGTCTCATATTAATCATTACAAGATTTGCTATTTTTATATAATTTATCCTAATATTATTTAGTGTTCACTTAATTCCAGGTATAACATACTTTTCTTATTAATTCTTTAATTACAGTTTTTAACACTAAGTAATATTAGGATAAATTATATAAAAATAACAAATCTCATGTTTAATCATTTCAAGATTTCCTACTTTTATATCATTTTGATCGTTTTAAAATAATTATTAACAGTTGTGGGGATCCATTATAATCATTTTTGGTGAATAGATATACCCCTGAAATCCTACGCATTTTCGAAAAAAAAATTGGGAAAGCTGGACTTTTCCGACAAAAATAAAAAATTTCGAATCGTTTTAAAATAATTATTTTCAGTTGCGGGGATTCATTATAATCATTTTTGGTGAACAGATATACCCCCGTAATTCTACGCATTTTCGAGATAAAAAATCGAGACGGTGCTGACATTTTTCGAGAAAATTAAAAAATTTCAAATCATTCTGGAAAAATTATTCTCGATTCTAGGGGCGATTAGAATCATTTTTCGTGAATAGACATACCCCGGAAATCCTACGCGTTTTCGAGTAAAAAATTCATTACTGAAAATGTAGTGTCTGACCATATCATTGATATGTTTCCCTGAAATTTCAGGCAAATGTTTGAAATATCATAACTTCTGAACGGATTGGAGAATGTTGATGTTTCAAGCGGCAAACAACGCGTATTTCAGTGAAGAATATGTAGAAATTCCAGAAATATTGGAAAAGTTATTCCTTAACCCTGTAAATTGAGAAAAACCCCATAAAAATGGTCCAATTTTCAAACAACCATAACTCCTACAATAGTGACTATATTTCATTGAAATTTTGGGGGGAACTAGAGTTCGTGGAAACCTACAAAAAAGTACTAAACAAAATTTCAATTATTTCAAAATACAACATTTTAATTATCAATGCGGATATATACACGGTTCAATTCGTGCAAATTCTTGAAAAGCTGAATCTAATCCCTTAAATCTTGCATTTCTACTGTCAAGTGAGGCAATAAAACGATAAAATTACAAATTCCTTAAATTTTAATAACTCTAGGAAATTCTGTGATATTAACACTAAAACTACCCACAATTATAGTGTGTTTAAAAAATAAATTGAGGATTAAAAATAGAAGAAATGTATAATTCAATGGAAATAAGTGTTTATATATTCTCTTACAGAAAATTACGATAAATTTTCAAAAATTCAGTCGAATAAATTTAATAAATAAAGAAATAAATTTAATAAATAAATTTTTTACAAGTTTCATTAGAAATTACGATTGGTTTGGTAGTTCTAGTGTTAAGTAATTTGGAGGATCTCAAGTCCCCATACTAATAATATTAAAAAAAAATAAAAAAACACATCCTAAGCTGTTCTACAATAATAATGAAAGTCCAGTTTGAAAGTTCAAAGAAATATGTATATAAAGCATAAAACCCATAATGTTCAACAATCAAATATCAAATAAATTTCTCTCTGTGGCCATATCGGCTGAACTAACTTGCCTAACTGCAAAATGCAAAGTGCAAAGCGCGTTACGATAAACCGAACGATTCGAAAAAGTCAGCCGTTGAAATAAATCCGTGGTGACTCATTATACTTGCGTTCCGTTGGCACGAAAGTCGCATAAATTCCCCCGGACAAGCCCCCAATACGAATCCAGAGAGCCGACTGGCGGAACGTCTCCCAAGCCGCAGCATCAGCAAACTGAAACCAGGCGATGCGGTATCTCATCCGCGGGCTTTACAGCCGTGTAAATCCCGCGGAAGGTGTTTCTTAATACTTTACCGCCGTCGTGTAAACGTAAAACCGCCTCCGCGGTCAATCTCGCAGCGTTGCAGTCGCTGGAGTTCAGTCTGATGGCTGATGCGGTTGCTCGAAGGCGCAGGTACCATCCGCCATCGCGGATCTTGATCTCGTTTCGAATTGGACGTTGTTTTATTGGGCTCGCCAGGTGTTTTATAGATTCCGATTTTCTCTAGCTCCGCTAAAACCATTTCAATCTCTCTCTCTCTCTCTCTGTGTGTGATTCGACCTTTGCCCTATTCCCTGGAAAAACCTTTCTCCCATCCTTGTACTTCGCTCCGATTCACCGTGATCCAGCATCGACAATCGCTGGCTCCGTTTTCAGATCAACGACTTTTCTTCATCTAGCTTTTATTTATCGTCCATCTGAAATCCTCCCTCATTTGGGTCCCAACTTTCTTGCTGTATCACGGAAAGGTCAATGTTGGATGAAGGGTTGGATCGATGCACGGTAATCGAGTCGGGAATGGGAGATAGAAGGATTTCGAACTTCCAAGCCACGATTCTGGCATAAAATGTTAGCAATTTTTACTATTTTCATCTTGGAAAACAGCAATGGCACCTCACATGACGATTACGATTGAATGCTGAAGAATTACATCTGTCTTTCGTTGCAATGAGATGATGAGAGCAATTGCAAGAGCCATAACAATCGTTGACCACCTGGTTCTGGTCCTCGATGCGTCGCCATTTTTGTTTTTCCAAGGAAGAAGAAGGTTAACACTCCTAACAGAGACTGCAATTATTCCCCCCAACCGCTATTTATCACCATTCTTTGGTCCCTAGTTGCGTCAGTATCAAATCTCCGCTGCAAGGAAGGCTAAGAGCGCAACTAGAAGCAAGACTATTCACGAAATATCGAAGCAGGAACCTATCAATCTCTCTTTCGTTGCAATGAGACGATGAGAGCTATTGCAAGAGCCATAACAATCGTTGACCACCTGGTTCTCGTCCTCGATGCGTCGCCATTTTTGTTTTTCCAAGGAAGAAGAAGGTTAACACTCCTAACAGAGACTGCAATTATTCCTCCCCAACCGCTATTTATCACCGTTCTTTGGTAACTAGTTGCGTTAGTATAAAATCTCCGCTGCAACGAAGGCTAAGAGCGCAACTAGAAGCAAGACTATTCACGAAATATCGAAGCAGGAACCTATCAATCTCTCTTTCGTTGCAAAGAGACGATGAGAGCTATTGCAAGAACCATAACAATCGTTGACCACCTGGTTCTCGTCCTCCATGCGTCGCCATTTTTGTTTTTCCAAGGAAGAAGAAGGTTAACACTCCTAACAGAGACTGCAATTATTCCTCCCCAACCGCTATTTATCACCGTTCTTTGGTAACTAGTTGCGTTAGTATAAAATCTCCGCTGCAAGGAAGGCTAAGAGCGCAACTAAAAGCAAGACTATTTACGAAACATCGAAGCAGGAACCTATCAATCTCTCTTTCGTTGCAATGAGACGATTGAGAGCTATTGCAAGAGCCATAACAATCGTTGACCACCTGGTTCTGGTCCTCGATGCGTCGCCATTTTTGTTTTTCCAAGGAAGAAGAAGGTTAACACTCCTAACAGAGACTGCAATTATTCCCCCCAACTGCTATTTATCACCGTTCTTTGGTAACTAGTTGCGTTAGTATAAAATCTCCGCTGCAACGAAGGCTAAGAGCGCAACTAGAAGCAAGGCTATTCACGAAATATCGAAGCAGGAACCTATCAATCTCTCTTTCATTGCAATGAGACGATTGAGAGCTATTGCAAGAGCCATAACAATCGTTGACCACCTGGTTCTGGTCCTCGATGCGTCGCCATTTTTGTTTTTCCAAGGAAGAAGAAGGTTAACACTCCTAACAGAGACTGCAATTATTCCCCCCAACCGCTATTTATCACCGTTCTTTGGTCCCTAGTTGCGTTAGTATCAAATCTCCGCTGCAACGAAGGCTAAGAGCGCAACTAAAAGCAAGACTATTCACGAAACATCGAAGCAGGAACCTATCAATCTCTCTTTCGTTGCAATGAGACGATTGAGAGCTATTGCAAGAGCCATAACAATCGTTGACCACCTGGTTCTGGTCCTCGATGCGTCGCCATTTTTGTTTTTCCAAGGAAGAAGAAGGTTAACACTCCGGAACAGAGACTGCAATTATTCCCCCCAACCGCTATTTATCACCGTTCTTTGGTAACTAGTTGCGTTAGTATCAAATCTCCGCTGCAACGAAGGCTAAGAGCGCAACTAAAAGCAAGACTATTCACGAAGTATCGAAGCAGGAACCTATCAATCTCTCTTTCGTTGCAATGAGACGATGAGAGGTATTGCAAGAGCCATAACAATCGTTGACCACCTGGTTCTGGTCCTCGATGCGTCGCCATTTTTGTTTTTCCAAGGAAGAAGAAGGTTAACACTCCGGAACAGAGACTGCAATTATTCCCCCCAACCGCTATTTATCACCGTTCTTTGGTAACTAGTTGCGTTAGTATAAAATCTCCGCTGCAACGAAGGCTAAGAGCGCAACTAGAAGCAAGGCTATTCACGAAATATCGAAGCAGGAACCTATCAATCTCTCTTTCGTTGCAATGAGACGATTGAGAGCTATTGCAAGAGCCATAACAATCGTTGACCACCTGGTTCTGGTCCTCGATGCGTCGCCATTTTTGTTTTTCCAAGGAAGAAGAAGGTTAACACTCCTAACAGAGACTGCAATTATTCCTCCCCAACCGCTATTTATCACCGTTCTTTGGTAACTAGTTGCGTTAGTATAAAATCTCCGCTGCAAGGAAGGCTAAGAGCGCAACTAAAAGCAAGACTATTTACGAAACATCGAAGCAGGAACCTATCAATCTCTCTTTCGTTGCAATGAGACGATGAGAGGTATTGCAAGAGCCATAACAATCGTTGACCACCTGGTTCTGGTCCTCGATGCGTCGCCATTTTTGTTTTTCCAAGGAAGAAGAAGGTTAACACTCCGGAACAGAGACTGCAATTATTCCTCCCCAACCGCTATTTATCACCATTCATTGGTCCCTAGTTGCGTCAGTATCAAATCTCCGCTGCAAGGAAGGCTAAGAGCGCAACTAAAAGCAAGACTATTCACGAAGTATCGAAGCAGGAACCTATCAATCTCTCTTTCGTTGCAATGAGACGATGAGAGGTATTGCAAGAGCCATAACAATCGTTGACCACCTGGTTCTGGTCCTCGATGCGTCGCCATTTTTGTTTTTCCAAGGAAGAAGAAGGTTAACACTCCGGAACAGAGACTGCAATTATTCCCCCCCAACCGCTATTTATCACCGTTCTTTGGTAACTAGTTGCGTTAGTATAAAATCTCCGCTGCAAGGAAGGCTAAGAGCGCAACTAAAAGCAAGACTATTCACGAAGTATCGAAGCAGGAACCTATCAATCTCTCTTTCGTTGCAATGAGACGATTGAGAGCTATTGCAAGAGCCATAACAATCGTTGACCACCTGGTTCTGGTCCTCGATGCGTCGCCATTTTTGTTTTTCCAAGGAAGAAGAAGGTTAACACTCCGGAACAGAGACTGCAATTATTCCCCCCAACCGCTATTTATCACCGTTCTTTGGTAACTAGTTGCGTTAGTATAAAATCTCCGCTGCAAGGAAGGCTAAGAGCGCAACTAAAAGCAAGACTATTCACGAAATATCGAAGCAGGAACCTATCAATCTCTCTTTCGTTGCAATGAGACGATGAGAACTATTGCAAGAGCCATAACAATCGTTGACCACCTGGTTCTGGTCCTCGATGCGTCGCCATTTTTGTTTTTCCAAGGAAGAAGAAGGTTAACACTCCGGAACAGAGACTGCAATTATTCCCCCCAACCGCTATTTATCACCGTTCTTTGGTAACTAGTTGCGTTAGTATAAAATCTCCGCTGCAAGGAAGGCTAAGAGCGCAACTAAAAGCAAGACTATTCACGAAATATCGAAGCAGGAACCTATCAATCTCTCTTTCGTTGCAATGAGACGATTGAGAGCTATTGCAAGAGCCATAACAATTGTTGACCACCTGGTTCTGGTCCTCGATGCGTCGCCATTTTTGTTTTTCCAAGGAAGAAGAAGGTTAACACTCCTAACAGAGACTGCAATTATTCCTCCCCAACCGCTATTTATCACCGTTCTTTGGTAACTAGTTGCGTTAGTATAAAATCTCCGCTGCAACGAAGGCTAAGAGCGCAACTAAAAGCAAGACTATTCACGAAATATCGAAGCAGGAACCTATCAATCTCTCTTTCGTTGCAATGAGACGATGAGAGCTATTGCAAGAGCCATAACAATCGTTGACCACCTGGTTCTGGTCCTCGATGCGTCGCCATTTTTGTTTTTCCAAGGAAGAAGAAGGTTAACACTCCGGAACAGAGACTGCAATTATTCCTCCCCAACCGCTATTTATCACCATTCATTGGTCCCTAGTTGCGTCAGTATCAAATCTCCGCTGCAAGGAAGGCTAAGAGCGCAACTAAAAGCAAGACTATTCACGAAATATCGAAGCAGGAACCTATCAATCTCTCTTTCGTTGCAATGAGACGATGAGAGCTATTGCAAGAGCCATAACAATCGTTGACCACCTGGTTCTGGTCCTCGATGCGTCGCCATTTTTGTTTTTCCAAGGAAGAAGAAGGTTAACACTCCGGAACAGAGACTGCAATTATTCCCCCCAACCGCTATTTATCACCGTTCTTTGGTAACTAGTTGCGTTAGTATAAAATCTCCGCTGCAAGGAAGGCTAAGAGCGCAACTAAAAGCAAGACTATTCACGAAATATCGAAGCAGGAACGCTCCGAGCAATCTTCGACTCGCTAATTCGATTTGGAAGTTACGGGATAAAATTCTCGAGGCAAGGATGATTTGGTTCGGGTGTCGAGGCTTCTGCATCATGCAGGAACTTTGTGGACCATCCCCCAAAGTCTATTCGAACCACGTACTATAACTCGCGCGGGGTTCCTCAGGGCTCGAAACTTTTCTACCCCTTATGAAATTGTAACATGGACCCGGATTAGCATTGGGGGCCATTGTCTCCGACCGGGGGGGGGGAGGAGAAATGCACACCGTTGCGTGACGCGTTGCGGGACACTGCGATGCTATCAAATCGATCCGCGAGAAAGATGGATGGAACATGGTTATACAGGGTGTCTCGCTGCTAACCCCGCTACGAAACGTTACTTTTAGTTCTTTTTACATTTAGCACAGGTTTAAAAGCAAATGTGCTGTAAATGGAAGCTTTTTAATTAAAATCTCCGTGTGCAATGAGGTAGTGTCTTTTAAGTCTGTCTGTTTGTGGTCTGTTGAGGATTTGAATTTTTAATTTCTCCTTTCGTGGGTTTATATTTGTCGGTGTCGAGGTTAGGTACTTCGTTTGTCGCGTAATTGTTATTAATTATACGAGAAAATTCCTGAGGAATCGATTGTGTTTGGTCGAAGGGATACACGAGACTTCGAGGTCATCGATATTTCTTTAACACTAGAACTATCGACAATTATAGTGTGTTTATTTGTACCAAGGAAATTGAAACGAAATAAGTATTTATAGAAAATTACGAAACTTGTAAAAATTGTTTGAAGAAATCGATTAAAAAATAAAATTAATTCGAAAATACTTTTGTAGTAGACAGTAGATAATTGAGAATTGAACTTTGACTAAAAATATATCTAGAAAACTCATTCTGAAGAAATCTATAAAGCTTCTGTGTATACTATAATTTCCACAAGGTTGATTTCCATCGTGAATGATAATTGCAAATTGACTGAATATTAAAATTGCTGTAATTTCTCGTTTTCTATCCATCGAACCCGACAACGAAGAAAGGAACCAGAAGCTTTCGAAATTGAAGCGTAGAAGTGCCTTTGAGAGTATCAATTTCCTGTGGACTACTCAGTGCCGGAAGGCCGTGCCTCTTTGCGGTCTGGTCCCAGGCCGCAATCACTATGCATGTATGTAAAACGCGAAATCGCATCAGGCCACGTCGGTGCCCGTCTTCTTAAATGACAAAGAAACGTGGAATATTAAATGGCGTAGAAATGTGTAGAATATTTTTAAATTTGCAATCCACGGCGTCCCTTCTACAATCTCTATTCTTTGTCACGCTAAAAACGCAACAAAATGTAACAAATTTTGGTAAATGTTTGTTTGGAACTTCCAAACATCATTGTTCTTTATTTCTTTCAAATATTAATTTTTTAAGTTATTTAAATTTGAGGAATTTGTAATTTTATCATCTTACTGCCTCATTTGATAATAAGAATGCAAGATTTAGAGGATTAGATTCAGCTTTTCATGAATTTGTGCGAATTGAACCGTTTATATATCCGCATTGATAATTGAAATTTTGTATATTGAAATAATTGAAATTTTGTTTACTACTTTTTTGTAGGTTTCCATGAGCTCTAGTTTCCCCAAAAATTTCAATGAAATATAGTCACTATTGTAGAAGTTATGGCTGTTTGAAATTTGGCCCATTTTTATGGAATTTTTCTCACTTTACGGGGTCAAAGAGCAACTTTTTCAATATTGTTAGAATTTCTACATATTCTTCACTAAAATACGCGTTGATTGCCGCTCGATACATTAAAATCCTCCAATCCGTTCAGAAGTTATGATATTTTAAACATTTCCCTGAAATTTCAGGGAAACAGACAGATGATATGGTCAGACATATTATCAGTAATTAATTTTTTTCTCCTAAATGCGTTGGATTTTGAGGGTATGTCTATCCACCAAAAGTGATTACAATGGGCCCCTGCAATTGAAAATAATTATTTTAAAACGATTTGAAATTTTTTAGTTTTGTCGAGAAATTTCACACCTTCTCGAATTTTTATCTCGAAAATGCGTAGGAATTTCGGGGGTATATCTATCCACCAAAAATGATTATAATGGATCCCCACAACTGAAAATAATTATTTTAAAAATGCATTTGTTTTTTATGTTACTGGCAATGATTATTTTATGAAATTTCATTTGCTTTGATGGCTTGTTACCCTCTATTTAACAAGACTAACGCGATTTCAATTAAGCCGGTTAAATGAGCTGTCGAAATTTGGATGTACAGTCAAAGAGAGCTTATAGGCTTTGTAAATGCGGACTGAGCATATAATACGATCGATAGGAATCTAGGTGTTTCGTGTTTCAACTTGTCAGAGCTATAGTAAGTTAGAGTTACAAAAAAAAAAAAACGAACAATCTATCATCAACGATTGACAGAATGTATCGCGACAGGTCACAAATGGTAGAAGAGTGTATTGTCAAGAGACATTTTCATGTCGATAGAAATTGTAATTTCATAAAACAGAGTTACATCATGCAGTATTGCGAATAATATTTTATTTCTAATTTCAAATTTATATCTATTTGTTTTATCATGTATTTAAGTTCTTTAAATTTTCAAGATATATTCAAGATTCTTGACATTCTCGAATAAGGAGATACTTCGAGGTCTGACCTGGATCTTCGATCAATTTATTCTACCATTATTTATTAACCAAATGATTGCCCTATTTTTTGTACGAAATTGAACTTTCTGCTTCAAATGCTCGCCAATGGCACAAAAATTAACGTTTAAAAAGTCCAAAAAACGCTTCATTTCGGTTTTTACAGTGACCTTTACCCCTCAAAGGGAATCTCGACCGATTTCTCAGTGCAGTATTAACACTTTACGATAGCCGATTTATCAACCGTTACCGGTCGGTAAGCGTTGGCCGGTAAAACAGTTGATTGATAGGCTCTCAGCCGGTAAGCGTTGGTCGGTAAAACAGTTGATTGATATTCTCTCAGCCGGTAAGCGTTGGTCGGTAAAACAGTCGATTAATAGGCTATCGGTCGGTAATGTGTTAAGGTAGCCAAGGTGGATGTTGCGTTTAGTATCGCGTTGGTTAAGAATCACTGGTACTTTCCACAGGTACTTTGCTATGCAAGAAGCAACGCTCGAGTGCTGTCCCTTTCCACGTTGCTATGAAAAGTTCGCGAAAGTTGGCTCGGCCCGTCAGCCGGGCGCAGTTACAATGAAATCCCATCGCGCGGCTGGTGTTGCTACCGCAGAGTTCGATTCCATGGAGAATTAACGGGAATGGGATTTCGATTTTGCTCGTAGCGGCGCGGAAACGTAGCCCCGTAAAACGTTAGCGCGGACTCAGCCAGGCCGCAGAACGGTCCGCCACCCTCTGACAAACCCCCCAGGGGTGTTCCGTGGAAAAGGGGGAGGGGAGCTCTGTTAAGGCGGGATTTCCTGTACGCGTCAGACGCGTGCGACTGCGTTTTCCGTCCGACTGCCACCCGGAACAATGGAAAGTACTACTCTGCTTTCCCACAAAACGATTTTCCTGCCTCGGTGCATTGCCCTAGACAGTGCAAATGCACTCTTAAAATTTAAGAAAGAAATTTAGTAGTAAACTAGAGCTCATAGATACGTACAAAAATGTGTTGGACAAGATTTTTGTACATCGTCAGACAAATTTATTAAAAATCAAAAACTAATTATTAAGAAAAATCGACAGGGGGTAGGTGACTAAATTTGTAACGGAGCCTTAATTAACAAATTTCTTGATTCTCGTCCTATTTTGGTCTGTAGAATCTTGAGAAGTATTTTAGAAACATAAAATAAACCACTCGTTATTTATTTATAAAGACAATTTGAAATATTAAATTAGAAACCAGAGAATTTGTAACTGTTAAACATTCCGATCTCGTACAATATAACGTCCATCACGTTTCAGATAGATATTGTAATAGTAACAGAAATATTTTTGACAATGGTCTGCTAGAAAATGGAAAATTTCTCGCACGAAGATTTTAACACGTTTACTGTCGTGGGGGTCACCGGTGACCGGCACTCAACTCGACTACAGCGCCATGGTGGCCGCTGGTAACTATGGCCAAACCGCGTACGTAAAATGTTAACGTGTTAATATAAATATGAACTACTTTTCGTATTCTAAAAACATGGCGAAAATTCTCATTTCTCATTTCACATTTCTTCAGAAATTATAATATGTGTCCTATACATATACGTTTTATCAATATATAGTGTAATGTACTAGCGAGGTGAGAGCGCTGCAAGCAGAGACGCCAGCGCCACGTAGTTCCACCGTTTCCCGTATCACAGCTCGAAATAAAGCAGTTTTAAGGTTAACCACGTGTTATTTATCATTTCATCGATCTTCTTCATCCCTGACCACCTACTACAAATGGAAAAACTCAAATCTAAACAATACTTACATTTCAATCAATGACATATTGATATCCTTTTGGTACAAAAATTAATTTGAAGTCTCTTGATGAGCTCAGTATACAAAATAATAAACCTCGACACGATTAACGAACAAAATAGAAATCTATCAAATTAAATATGAATATACAGAAGCAATGAAGTTATCGAACAATCTAACAAGCTCGATAGGCGATAATCATTTGAACAGTGACTAACAAAGATGACTAGGAACATTAAAAAAATGATAACCAAATATATTCGAATGTTTCTCAGCCAGAAAAATCCTAAAAATCGCCTCCTTTCGATCAATCTATCCATTAAACATATTCCAACGAACATAACCTCTTTCGCGGGTACACCGCGCCAAATAATATTCTTGACAACGCGGAAGAAACTCGATATGCAAATTTTTCGCGTTGCCTCGATTCACGAACCGTGATAATAATCAAAGAAAAAAAAAAGGCTCGTTGGAAACTGGATCCATTTTGCGCGGAAAGAACGAAACTCGAGCACCCTTCCCCTCGTCCAGCGAACGTGTGTTGTTCTGCGCTTTTAAATTATGTTTCGTCACAATCGTCGCATCTGGCCGTAGTTTCACCCGAGAACAGGGCTGACTGCTCTCTCTCTCTCTCTCTCTTTTCCCTCCGTTTGGGGTGGTTTTCGGTTTCGCGACAGGTGGCACCCGCCAACGATACGCCGTCCGAATAATTGCATTTTCGAATCGTCGTTTCCTCCCCCCCCCCAATGGCGTCGTTTCACCGTTCTTTGTGAGAAAGACCTTTTTTTCCTTCGAAACTTTCCCTCCTCCGGGGAACCCCAGTGGAATTCAATGGCCGATTTCAATGGACCGTGGAAGGCAAAGATACGTGAAAAGCTACTCGTTCGATGCACCCGGGGGGCCCCCGATACTTGGAAAATTGTTTCCCCCTCTCCACTCTCCTTGTGTTCCATTCATTACAGCGTCGACCGGTTTCGAGAACCGGGGCACACGGTTTGGAAATGCCCGCCACGGCCAGTGGTTCACGCGTAACACGCCATTCAATTTATTGCCTGCAATCCACTCGAAATTTAATAACGTCCCGCGCTGCTGCTCGTTATCCCCCCGCTTGTCATCAATAACTGTGGCCTCTTCTTGTTTCGTACACAAATACTTCCCCGAGCGAGCATTGTCCCCTAACTCCGGGCATACTTGCAACAGCTACGCCCTCTGCAATCATTTTTTTCCTCGGCGTTTTTCCATCAACCTGACGAGAATCGTCGATCATTTAGAAAAAGGTCATTCTCGTGTTTCGAAATCGACGAGATTTAATACTGGAATATTTTGGTACGAAACGACTGGAACAAATCAACTACAGAGTCGCACAAAAAACGCGTAAAATGGCGACTAATCGTTCGTGCTCTAGCTGCTGGGAACAATAGCAACGATTGTGGCGTTGAAAAATTGGTTTCCTGGAAACTAGGGAAAAATGTATCTTTCCATTATTAAAAAATTTCAAATCGTTCTAAAAAAAAATATCTTCGGTTGCAGGGGTCAATTACAACAATTTTTGGTGAATAGACCTATCCCCGAAATCCTAACCATTTTCGCGAAAAAAATTCATTACTGAAAATATAATGTCTGACTATAATTGTGTCTCTTTCCCTGAAAATTGATAAGCTTCAAATCATTCTGGAAAAATTATTTTCGGTTGTGGGGATCGATTATAATCATTTTTGGTGATTAGATATACCTTCGAAATCCTACGCATTTTCGAGAAAAAAATTCATTACTGAAACTATGCCTGACCATATCATCTGTCTGTTTCCCTGAAAATTGAAAAGCTTCAAATCATAATAAAAAAATTATTTCTAGCTAGGGGAGTTAATTTCAATCATTTCTGGTGAATAGACATATCCTCAAATTCTTACGCACTTTTGAGAAAAAAATTCGAGAAGGTGTGAAATTTTTCGACGGGAAAAAAAAATTTCAAATCCTACTAAAAAAATTATTTCTAGCTAGGAGGGTTAATTACAATCATTCTTGGTGATTACACATACCCCCGAATTCTTGCCCAATTTCTAGAAAAAAATTCGAGAAGGTGGACAAATTTATCGACAAAATTTAAAAATTTCAAATCGTTCTGGAAAAATTATTTTCAAATGCAGAGGCCAATTGCAATCATTTTTGGTCATGACATCTAACCCTGAAATCTTACGCACTTTCGAGAAAAAAATTCGAATAAGTAGACAAATTTTTCGACGGGAAAAAAAAATTTCAAATCATTCTAAAAAAATGATTTTTAGCTAGGGGGGTTAATTACAATCATTGTTGGTGAATAGACATATCTTCAGATTCTTACGCACTTTCGAGAAAAAAATTCTTTACCGAAATTATGATGTCTGACCATTGATATATTCCCTAAAATTTCAGGCAAATGTTTAAAATATCATAACTTCTGAACGGATTGGAGGATTTTAATGTTTCAAGCGGCAAACAACGCGTATTTTAATGAAGAATACGTAGGAATTGCAAAACTGTTCAGAAATTTGACCCTTAACCCCTTAAAATTACAAAAACCCCCATGAAAGTGGTCCAATTTTCAAACGACCATAACTCCTACAATAGTGAATATATTCCAATGAAATTTAGTAGTAAACTAGAGCTCATAGATATGTTCAAAAAAGTATTAGACAAGACTTTCGTACAGCGTCAAAAAAATTTATTAAAAATCGAAAACTAATTATTAAGAAAAATCGACAGGGGGTAGGTGACTAAATTTGTAACGAAGCCTTAATTAACAAATTAATATTCTCGATTTTCGTCCTATTTTGGTCTGTAGAATCTTGAGAAGTATTTTAGAAACATAAAATAAACCACTCGTCATTTATTCATAAAAACAATTTAACTGTGATCATGAAAGTCTCCAAGTGTGCCATTTCGAGATTAACCAAAGCAACAATACAAAAAAATAATGTTTTTTAAGTTGTATCAATCCCAAATCTCTCTAACTATAGAGTCCCACAAGTATTTCTAACACAATTACCTGAAAATCTATTCCGTTTATCGCTCGAATGGAAACCCATAGAAGGTTCTTAATAAAGCTATTTTTAATAATCGAGTATGAAGGTAGAATGGCCCCTTAAAGCTACAAAAATATAAATGCTGAAAATCAATTCCGTCTATTCCTCGAATGGAACCCCATAGAAGGTTTTCAATAAAGCTATTTTTAATAATCGAAGAGTATAAAGGTAAAATGGCCCCTCAAAAGCTACAAAAATATAAATGCTGGACACTTACTGGAACGAAGTCAGGGACAGAAGACACTTCTTCGAACGATAATACAAATCGAAAGTCAGGCACGTTTGGTCGTTCGAGATAACCCATTATCGAGCCCCGTCCCGATCGCGGACAAAAGGAGCAGCGGAAACGAAGACGGGGCGGAAGAAGTGGCGGAATGAAGGTTAATAGCGATTCCGATCGAGGCGTTTCGAGTAACGGGAGAACGAAGACAAAAGGACGAGCACGCGGGACGGTCCAGAGATCGGATTTCGGTCTTCGTAAAAACCATCGCAGAGGACCGGGAGGAAGTGGCGTTCGTTCGGCCATCTCGAGCCACGCCGCGATCGTTTCGAGAGGGTTAAAAAGCAATTTTCCTTTCCCCGACGGTCCCAACAATCAGACTGTAGTTGACCACCGGCACGCTGACGTCGACGTCGGCTTCGACAAAGCAATTCCAATTCAATCTCAACGAACGAACCCGCCCGTATTTCGGCGAAAACGAACGTTCGACTCTGCTTTGCGCACCTGCGAGCGCGAAAAATTTAACGAGATGCAGTTCTAGGAGACACTACACGTGGAAAGAAGAGGGGAGAGGAGAGGAGAATTTTATTATTAGCGTCGGGTTGATAGAACTACTTTTGGCAGTGCTTCGTGATGGATCGTTAGCGTCCAGATCGATTATTTTGACAATTTTTTATAGTATTATTCGAGAAAAAATTCGAGAAGGTGTGAAACTTTTCAACGGGAAAAAAGAATTTCAAAACGTGCTAAAAAAATTATTTCTAGCTAGGAGGGTCAATTATAATCCTTTTTGGTGAATAGACATACCCCCGAATTCCTGTCCAATTTCTATAAAAAAATTCGAGAAGATGTGAAATTTTTCGACGCAAAAAAAATTTCAAATCGATTTGGAAAAATTATTGTCGGTTGCGGGGGTCAATTACAATAATTTTTGGTTAATAGACAAACCCCCGAAATCCTACCCATTTTCAAGAAAAAAATTCCTAATCAAAAATGTAATTTATGTTGCCTGAAAATTTCATGCGAATCTTTAAAATGTCATAACTTCTGAACCCATTGGAGGATGTTAATGTTTGAAGCGGCAAACAATGCGTATTTTAGCGAAGAATATGTAGAAATTCCAAAACTGTTGCAAAAAATGACCCTTAACCCCTTAAAATTACAAAAACCCCCATGAAAGTGATTCAATTTTCAAACGACCATAACTCCTACAATAGCGAGAATATTTCAATGAAACTTTTTTCTGGAGTATAGTTCATGGATACCTACAAAACAGTACTAGACAACTTTTCTATAGGGCGTCAAACAAAATTACTAAAAATGAAAAACAAATTCTTAAGAAAAATCGTTCTTAAATCTTTCGACGGGAAAAAAATAATTTCAGTTCGTACTAAAAAAATTATTTCTAACTAGAAGGGTTAATTACAATCATTTTTGGTGATTACACAAAGCCTCGAAATCCTACCCATTTTCTAGAAAAAAATTCGAGAAGATGCTGAAATTTTTCGGTGAAAAAAAAATTTCAAATCGTACTAAAAAAATTATTACTAGCTAGGGGGGTTAGTTACAATCATTTTTGGTGAATAGACATATCCCCGAAATCCTATCCATTTCCGGGAAAAAAATTATTTATTGAAAATATAATATAATGGTCCCCCGAAATTTCATGCAAATCTTTAAAATACCATAACTTCCGAACGGATTGAAGGATTTTAATGTTTGAAGCGGCAAACAACGTGTATTTTATTGGAGAATATGTAAAAATTCCAAAAATATTGAAAAAGTTGTTCCTTGTCCCCGTAAATTGAGAAAAACCCCATAAAAATGGCCCAATTTTCAAACGACCATAACTCCTACAATAGCGAGAATATTTCAATGAAACTTTTTTCTGGAGTATAGCTCATGGATACCTACAAAACAGTACTAGACAACTTTTCTATAGGGCGTCAAACAAAATGACTAAAAATGAAATACGAATTCTTAAGAAAAATCGTGCTTAAATCTTTCGACGGAAAAAAAAAATTTCAGATCGTACTAAAAAAATTATTTCTAGCTGGGGGGGTTAATTACAATCATTTTTGGTGATTACACAAAGCGTCGAAATCCTACCCATTTTCTAGAAAAAAATTCGAGAAGATGCTGAAATTTTTCGGTGAAAAAAAAATTTCAAATCGTACTAAAAAAATTATTACTAGCTAGGGGGGTTAGTTACAATCATTTTTGGTGAATAGACATATCCCCGAAATCCTATCCATTTCCGGGAAAAAAATTATTTATTGAAAATATAATATAATGGTCCCCCGAAATTTCATGCAAATCTTTAAAATACCATAACTTCCGAACGGATTGAAGGATTTTAATGTTTGAAGCGGCAAACAACGCGTATTTTATTGGAGAATATGTAAAAATTCCAAAAATATTGAAAAAGTTGTTCCTTGTCCCCGTAAATTGAGAAAAACCCCATAAAAATGGCCCAATTTTCAAACGACCATAACTCCTACAATAGCGAGAATATTTCAATGAAACTTTTTTCTGGAGTATAGCTCATGGATACCTACAAAACAGTACTAGACAACTTTTCTATAGGGCGTCAAACAAAATTACTAAAAATGAAAAACTGAATTCTTAAGAAAAATCGTGCTTAAATCTTTCGATGGAAAAAAAAAATTTCAGATCGTACTAAAAAAATTATTTCTAGCTAGGGGGGTTAGTTACAATCACTTTTGGTGAATAGACATACCCCCGAAATCCTAACCATTTTCGAGGAAAAAAATCGAGTAGGTGGACAAATTGACGTTCGACAGCCACAACTTTTGAATGTTAATAACTTTTCAACGAAGCCTCCATCAACAAATTAGTATTCTTGATTTTCGCCTTATTTTGCCCCCTAGAATCTATCATTAAATTTGTTGATGGAGGCTTCGTTAAAAAGTTATTAACAATTAAATTCCAAAATTTCAAATCGCACTAAAAAAATTATTTCTAGCTAGGAGGGTTAATTACAATCACTTTTGGTGAACAGACATACCCCCGAAATCTTGCTCATTTTGGAGAAAAAAATTCAGTAAGGACGGAACTTTAAATTTGACTATTTTCAAAACGCGTTATTAAACTGTTCTAAGCGAATAAAAACTGAAAATTCTCTCCTCTAATTTTTGCTACATATTCCCCATTTACATGGATAGCTAATTAGAATTTGATACCAAATCTTAGCTTGTTTTTTTATACAAAAGAATACTACGATTATTTGGATTTCTAAAAGTGCATTTGAAAGAGTTCAAATTATGTTCGAAATATTTTTAGAAGTAAAAAGAAAATAAGAAAACAGTTAGTTCTAGTTCTAATATACAATTTTATACCATACAGAACATAGAAAATAGACATTCCAGGGGGCACCCGTACTTTAATATCACATGTAACAGCATCTTCCAAACGAGCAGAATTAAATTGAAGAACCTCGGGAAAAATTCTCCAGAGGAATGTGCTGCACAGTGCAATCTAGTCATTGTTAGCAAAGACAAAATGAAATTGCATCTTCTCCTACACTGACATTTCTCGGTCTCGCAATAATTCCAAAAGAACAGCGTACAACATAAAAAGATTTCTTCAAAAACCCCGAAACCTCATACTTACATAACGCTTACAAAACTATTGAACAGGATGCCGAAATTATGCGAAGCAATAATAAAAGCTCACGGTGGAAATATCGACGAATGTCAAACATAGATATAATTGTGACAATTTTTGTAACAAAATTGAAAAAAAAAAACTGTTCTTAGAGACAATAAAAAATAAATTAAAAAAAATTGATTTTTGATTAATATTTCCTATGTTTTTCTGTTATTTTGAGGGTGGGCAAACACTTATGGTCGATAGTGTATATCCAAGAAAAAAATAGATAAACTTTCTATCTGTTAGAGAATCGATGATGGCCGCTATCGATACGAACATATTGTTTTGTTTTTCTGTTGTTCAGTCCAAATATGTCTCCCATAGAGTACCTCTAAATATACGTTTATATTGAACAGTTATATCGAATGTGTCAGCTCATTACAAAACCCCAACACTATCCAATTTATTCTCACTCTAAAAGTCTGAAAAAAATGGTCGAAAGCAACAAAGACAGGCCCCCGCCATTTTCCCGTGGATCGTGCGGGAATTAAAACGCGTACGTCAAAAATATCAGTGCTCTCTTCTCGTCTCGCGGGTATAAAAACCGCGCTCTTAAAAAACAAAGCTCCGGGGAAACGTAACGTCGCGACGCGAGTCTGTTTTTTACCGTCGTGCATTAAACTCGACGTCGATTGTTCGATACGGTTGCGCGCGGAGACACGGCGTATCCAGCCGGAATTGGAAGAAAAGCCGTGTGTGAAAGAGTGCGTGGAAAAATCGGTCCACGCACCGCGCCGCCGCCGTGTTCCTCTACAATGGATCGCTTAGCAGTGGAGAGTCGTCAGCTGTCGCGATGATGCAGGCGACGTACCGGCCCCCGAAGTGATTGACAGTTTTATGGGGAACGGGCGAAGACCGTTTTTGGATTTACGACCCGGGGCCGCGTTTCATCGTCGAACGAGGGGGGAGGGGTCGAGCGTTACGCGACGTTTGATGCTAATCGAACCGTGATGCTGCGACAGAAGGTGGTTTCCGACCATTTCTATTACGATCTCGTCCCTGTTGGGGCTAGAAATATTCTCAAAGATACTGAAAAATTAACTAGAAACGTCTGTATGTCGCTAGTCTTCTTTCTAAATGAAGATCTGAGGATAAATGATACCTCTTTGAGGGTTATTGTTAATGGGATAGCAATAGGAGATGCACTGTGTAACAATAACTAAGAGAAAAGTTTGTTATAGATGGCGAAATGCATAACGATCTGCAACAGTCGACGAATGTGTGAAATTTTTCCGAGATAATTAAAAAATTTCAAATCGTTCTAAAAAAATTACTGACGGTTGCACGGGTAAATTGCGATCATTTTTGGTGGATAGACATACCCTCGAAATCCTAGCCACTTTCGAGAAAAAAAATCGAGAAGGTGCTGACATTTTTGGACAAAATTAAAAAATTTTAAAATCGTTCTAAAAAAAAATATCTTTGGTTGCAGGAGTCAATTATAATCATTTTTGGTGAATAGACATACCCCCGAAATCCTAACCATTTCCGCGAAAAAAATTCATTACTGATAATATGTCTGACCATATCACCTGTCTGTTTCCCTGAAAATTGAAAAGCTTCAAATCGCTCTAAAAAAATTATTTTTAGCTATGGGGGTTAATTACAATCATTGTTGGTGAATAGAGACACCCCCGATATCCTGCGCATTTGCGAGAAAAAAATTCCTTGCCGAAAATATAATTTCTGACCAGAAATACGTGAAAATTTCATGCAAATGTTTAAAACATCATAACTTCTGAACGCAATGGAAGATTTTAATGTTTCAGAAGGCAAACAACGCGTATTTTAGCGAAGAATATGTAGAAATTCCAAGAATATGTGAAAAGTTATTCCTTAACCACGTGAAGTGAGAAGGGCTCAATCTTCAAATGTCCGTAACTTCTACTATAGCGAACGTATCTCAATGAAATTTAGTATGATACTAGAACTCATGGATACCTACAAAAAAGTACTGAACGAAATTTCCGTAGGACGTCAAGCAAATTTATTAAAAATAAAAAACTAATTTCCAAGGAAAATCAACAAGGGGGTAGGTCGCTGAAAAAATAAAAATTTCCAATCGTTCTGGAAAAATTATTTTTAGCTATGGGGGTTAATTACAATCACTTTTGGTGAATAGGGATATCCACGAAATCCTACCCACTTTCGAGGAAAAAAATCGAGTAGGTGGAGAAATTGTCATTCGACAGCCGCAACTTTGAACGTTAATAACTTTTCAACGAAGCCTCAACCAACAAATTGGTATCCTTGATTTTCGTCTTATTTTGGCCCCTAGAATCTCCCAGTACAATTTTTTCTGGGGGTAGTCGAACACCCTGTATAGTTATTTACTGTTATTAAAGCTTTAAATCATAATAAAAAAATTATTTCTAGCTAAGAGGGTTAATTACAATCATTCTTGATGATTACACGATATTTGAAACGCTGGTCTCGATTAATGCACGGTTTTAAAGACACTCACCTCACAGTTGGAGTGACTGATGTTGCTCAGATTCAGCCTGAACACCTTGTCCCTGGAACAGTAAAAGCACGAGAATGGTTAAAGGTCGCTGGAACAATTCACATCGAACTAAAAGTAAATTTTCACTCCATAAAAGGAGATACATTGCTCTACCATGCCTTATCTGGCCACGATTGTGTAATAGTTGTGTACGAGAACCTGTAACTTTGCTTCTGAGGTAAAAAATTCCTTAAAAAATTTTCAAATTTACTTCTCTTTCAACACTTTGACTGCCGCGTGACCCATATATGGGTCACAGGATTTATCACTAGAAAAATATGATATTAGAAAAATTCATTCTCGAGCTAAGATGTTGAGGGCAATAAATTTGAATAGAATTTGTGAATTTTAACTGAATTACGAAAGTAAATACTGAAACAAAAATTTTAGAATGACCTGAAATCAAAAATTTTAGTTTTCCAGAATATTACACGGTTTTGATTTGCCAGTGAATGTGTTAAAAATGAAACTGCGTTTTTCCAAGCAAATATACGGCAAAATAAGAATCTTCGTGGAGTTTTTTTGCATCCAAACGAGTGCGTTTCGCGAAATTTCAGGGGCGACCATACATTTTCGTGATTCGAACGATGCATTTCCGAACGACTTCTCGCCATAGTGGAGGAATCCAGGACAATCGAACGTCGAATGGGTTCAATTGCACAGCGCTCCCAGGTATCTTTAATTTCCCGCTGCCCCGGTGGATCCCCGTTCGCGCAGATTCCGCGAATTTTTCGAAAGCAATCCACCCCCTCGACGGCTGACCCAGAAACTGGGAAAGCGCCGAGATTTTCCGAGGTCCCTACGTGATACGCGAGGAACGTGCTATTGTTCCTAACCCAGGGTAAAAATGATTAGACAGATCACATCCGGCGCTCGAGCTAATTGGCAAGAACCTCGAGCAACCGATCCTCCTGGACGGATCATCTCCAGTTCTTCGCTAATGATGCCAGAGCACGTTACAGGCAGATTCGAATTCTAATCAGATCCCAGAAATAAAACCACCAAAGAGAATCCTACTTAAATTCCCTATATTTCGAAAGCCACGATCAACAACGCCTCTCAACGCGTTGACACATCAAAATCGTACAATTTTCTACGAGATCAAAACTTAAAATCTACTGCATAACTTAAAATCTGTCTTTTGGTACTTATCTTCGTAGCCACGTTGATAATTCTCTTGACAAATTTATTTAACACTAGAATGCCCCGTGACGGGTTCGCCCTGACATATATATACGCGGTAATGCAATTCTCTCGCGAGAAGCTTCGCCGCCTGGCGGTAACATCGCAGCACTGCTACGGGCGAGGTATCAATTTTCAGTTCAAGCTGTATATCTTTCGTTGTATCGTATCAAAGATTTTGAAAAAAATTGGGGCTATTTTCCTCTACGGCGTACGTGTTTGTGAATTTTTTCAGAATTTTTCACCGCAAAATGGAGTTTTAAAAAATTCGAAAAGTATAAAAATATTTTTTTTCAATAGAAATTATTAAATGACCACGTTTATATTTTTACAGTGTTAGTGTCTCGTTATGATTGTTAATCTGTAATTTTTTCAGATTTTTAGAAGTGGGGGAATTATGTCAGAAAAATCAAAAACTGATATTTACTTGTATTTTTACCTGAATTTTTGTTGCGACCATGCTCGTATTGTTACAATTTTAATTGCTTGTTACTGTTATAAATATACAACTTTTTGAGATTTTTTGTGGAGGTGTATCACATACAAAATAATTATAAATCGTTTTATAAATAATATAAAACTTAAAACCTTAGGAATGTCGAAAAAGACATTAATGAATACTTAATCTTTTATGAGTCATATTCTGAGAAATTCTAATAAAACAGTAGCTGCGATTCTCCTAATTCATACATGTAAAACTATTTTGAGCATGTGTATAATGATCATTCGATGAAGTAAAAATATCAATTACCCGAATATATTACTCCTCTGCGAACGAAAACTTAGGGAATATCGATTTATAATTATTGTTCGTCGAAACGTTTCGTCGAATGGAAAAGAAAAGCGGGAAACGAACGAAACCTCACGCGTAACGCGCGAGTCATGGCGTCCCGTAAATCGAATTCACCCAGTTCCGAAGCGTTTCGCAACATTAGCGCCAACGCGGCGCATAACTTTATTCCAATAACCATTCATCATTGGCCTCTGGATAGAAATACGCAGTCGAACGGAATGCGGGAGGAGCGTGAAAATGGAAAAAGGGGGGACCTTTTCCACCCTTCGCCCTTCGAGCTTTTCTTCCGTGAAAAAGTAAATAGCGACGCCGGAAAAACAAATCCGTACTTTGGAATCCAGTCGAGTTGCTTCTGGAGAACTTTTCCACGGGGCTGAGCAGGTGGGTGGGGGGAGGGGGGGGGGTGGGAGAGACTCATACGTGCGAAAGCTCGACGCCAGGGAAGAAAAAATTTTGTACGAAAGCAATTTGTAGGGGTGATCGATGGTTGCAGGGAGCACGAGCGTGTAAAGTCATCTTGTTTTCCAATTTAAAAAAAACGCCCAGTCAGCTTTCGAATAGCTCATATAGGGAGAGGGGGGGATGATCTTTTTCTACGATTCGAGCAAGATTTGTTTCACTTTCTCCTTTCTCTTTTCTCCTTTCTCCGTCAATTTCTGCTAGCTTTTCATAAGAATTTTGTGTTACAAAGAATTTTTCAACGTCTGCAACTGTTTGGAATTACAAATATTGTTATTTTTGAACAGTTTGGGACGTGTTTTTTATTTCTTTTCAAATATTAATAGTATAGAGGGTTTGAGACCCTTCAATTATTTGATAGCAGAGAATTATTTAGTGGACGAATAGTTCACCCCGGGGGGGATGATCTTTTTCTACGATTCGAGCACACAATTTATATTTGTTTCATTTTCTCTTTTCTCCAACAATTTCTGCTAGCTTTTCATAAGAATTGTGTGTTACAAAGAATTTTTCAAGAGTATATAAATATATATTTAAGCAAATGACAAAGAAGAAATTGATTTTTTTCGACTCGAAAGGACCAAATAGCACTTTCACGTTTTTGAGTGTCGATAAATTGGCAATTTTGTTGTAAATACCGAGTTTTTCGTGTAATTTGATAGTACCTCGAGCGTAAAGTTCAGAAGCCCTTCGAATCAACGAGTGTGAAACGTAATTTACAACTCATATAACGCGGGTCGAATACAATCGATTATCCTTCCCTTAATTATGAATAAAATATACCGCGTTTTCAATCATATTCCAGGGATTATCGAATGGGATCTCGGCGTTTATCACGCATGATCGCACTCGAGGCTCGACGGAATCAATTTTCGATAATTAATCCGTTACCGGGCCGAAAGTTTTTCACTCCGCCAGGCAAAAATGATTAACTTTTTTTCCCAACGCTCCAAAATTTCATAACAAAATTTATACGATTTTTATTTAGTTCTCGCGACCGAATCTGTCTGGGGAAATTGCAAATTGCATCCTCGCCGATTTTTATCAAATTGAAACATCGTTTTATAATTTTTCCCTTTTCGGAAACTGGGGTGATCAATTTTAGTTTTCGAATTTATAACAAAAAGTAGGTCTAAAACGTGCTTTGTAGGATGAGATCTAATCCAGACCTAATCCAGACCTAACCCAGATCTAGGGTATGGGTTAGGTCTGGGTTAGGTCTGAATTAGGTCTGGGTTAGGTCTGGGTTAGGTCTGATTTACGTCTAGGTTAGGACTGGGTTAGGTCTGGGTTAGGTCTGGGTTAGGTCTGGATTAGATCTGAGTTAGATCTGAGTTAGGTCTGGGTTAGGTCTGATTTACGTCTGGGTTAGGTCTGGGTTAGGTCTGGATTAGGTCTGGGTTAGGTCTGGATTAGATCTGAGTTAGATCTGAGTTAGGTCTGGGTTAGGTCTGATTTACGTCTGGGTTAGGTCTGGGTTAGGTCTGGATTAACTTTAGATTAGGTCTGGGTTCTAATCCAGATCTAACCCAGACCTAACCCAGACCTAACTCAGATCTAATCCAGACCTAACCCAGACCTAACTCAGATCTAATCCAGACCTAACCCAGACCTAACCCAGATCTAACCCAGACCTAACCCAGACCTAACTCAGATCTAACCCAGACCTAACCCAGACCTAACTCAGATCTAATCCAGACCTAACCCAGACCTAACCCAGACCTAACCCAGACCTAACTCAGATCTAATCCAGACCTAACCCAGACCTAACTCAGATCTAATCCAGACCTAACCCAGACCTAACCCAGACCTAACTCAGATCTAATCCAGACCTAACCCAAACCTAACCCAAATCTAGGGTCTGGGTTAGGTCTGGATTATATCTAGATTAGGTCTGGGTTAGGTTTGGGTTAGGTCTAGATTAGGTATGGGTTAGGTCTGGATTAGCTCTAGATTAGGTATGGGTTAGGTCTGGGTTAGGTCTGGATTAGATCTAGATTAGGTATGGGTTAGGTCTAGCTTAGGCCTAGCTTAGGTCTAGCTTAGGTCTAACTTAGGTCTGGGTTAGAAAAAGAACAAATAGAAAAAAACAAATTTCGAAAGAGAAATATATGATAATATCCCGATGAAACGATTATCATGAGGTTCATTCCAGCATAACAATACGCGCTTATCGATTTCAAACGCCCACGCTGCATTATGCCGTATCAATTGCTAAAACGGTCAACTTTGGCCATGCGTGAAATCTAATCACATCCGGCGGATTCCGATTGATTCGCTAAATGCGTTTACCGTGTTTCCGGGATCGCGCCACACCGCCCCGTTTAATTATGTAAAATATAATGGTGCCTCGCTTATCGTTATATTTCAACAATGTAAATTTTCTACCGCCAATTTGTGAAGTTCAGTCTCTACCCAGTGTACTGCAAAATAATCATTATTTTGCATTCGAAACCACTGCGTTCGGGTCACGAAGTATTTAGAACACCGAATATTGTGGCCACGGTCGCGAGAAGCAAGTAATTTTTCTATTTCTTTTAGAAATTCACAAAAGAAGAAAGTATTCCATTAAAAATACTCGAATTTAAAGCAACTTCTTGGAACACGAAATAGAAAACAATTTGTGAAAACAAAACAATTCACAGAAATTAAAAGTGTGCATGTGCACACCTATGCGCCATACAAAGTATCATTTTCAAAGTGTTTGACTTTTCCAGGGTTGTGGAAAAACAATTAACCACCAGACTGTGGGAGTTTTATCAAAATTTTTGTTCGAATAATAGAAACAATACCCAAAGCATCGATCGAACTTCCAGGAATTATTTTCCCCGTTAAACTGCAGTTTGTTTGCACAATATTTCAATTTATACTCGGTGGTCGAAACGTCGATAACGTGCATTCAATTTGTAAACGCAGAACAAATTGCAAAAGACTTTTCTGTCGACTTTTCTTAATGGAAATAAAATTTAACTTAGAATTTAAATGGCAAAGGAGATTTAAAACTACTCGAGAGGAACAATGTAAATTTACTAATAATTATGAAGACGTTGTGAAGATTCATAATCAACGTGAAAGGAATTTGCTGCCAAGTGGTGGGGGAATAAACTAATCTACGCGATGCATAGGGTGCATTAACACCGCTCTACACCCACATTCTATACCCACGACGTTCGTGTTTATTACCAAGATCAGCTTAATCGATGCAGTCCTTTTACAGCACTCTGCTATCGGCAGGAGCTGATAGCATGTTTCCGTGACGTATCGCGGTAATTCCGCGCACTTTTCATCCGGGAATTACAAGCACCTCTCCGCCGCTTTCATGAATTCTTATCTCGCGTCGATCGATATGCAGAAACGAACGCCGAACGGAATAGAATCCGTTGGGTTGAAAAGGCGGAGGAAAAACGCACGCGTACAAGGGGGGAAAGTAACGATTCCACGCGGAGGGGTATAGAAAATGGGGTGGAAAAGGTCTCGTGGAAGATATTAGATGGTACCACACGAAAGTGTTGATATTTGAGCAATTAAAAATTGACAGTATATAATCAATATACTTTTCGAACAACGACTATTTAAAATACTATTTTATTTAAGAAATTATTTCGAAAATAAAGATTGCACATTTGAAATAATGTTATTAGCAAACGTGCTGAATCGTGCTGCTATAACGAAAGGATTAAGTTAATGTAATGTGATTCGTGTATCATCGTCCGTGCGTGTAAACGAGCCTCACAACCTCGCGAAATTCGTTGGAATTGTGGTACAGTAAATCCTCCACTTACGCAGTTAATTCGTTCCAAAGCTTTACGTGCAAGTCGAACTGTATGAATGTATTGCAGAGAGATCTAGGATTAAGAAATATGGAATATCGCGAGTAAAAGGCATTTGGACAATGCTGATTAATCTTGGTTCAGTTGGTAGCCTTACGTGGGCCTCTTTAAACGCTTGTATAACCCTTTGATATTAATAAAAAAAGTATTCAAGGCCAAAATTAAAATCCATTTACTATTGAGTCTTTAGTCATTGTTTATTGAATTATATCAGTTGCAAACACGCTCTTATTCCTCTTTCACAAGCATAAGGGAGTTGTATGAAGGTCTACAGAAGACTATGGAAAAGGCTCAAAACCGTAATGAATAAATATAGTTGTTTTATTTATATAAACACTATTTATCATAAATATATATACAGGGTGTTCGACTACCCCTAGAAAAAATTGTATTGGGAGATTCTAGAGGTCGAAATAAGACGAAAATCAAGAATACCAATTTGTTGATTAAGGCTTCGTTAAAAAGTTATTAACGTCCAAAGTTGTGGCTGTCGAACGACAATTTCTCCACCTACTCGATTTTTTTTCTCGAAAATGCGCTGAATTTCGAGGGTATGTCTGTTCACGAAAAATGATTCTAATCGCCCCTAGAATCGAAGATAATTTTTCCAGAATTATTTGAAGCTTTTCAATTTTCAAGGGAAACAAACAAATAATATGGTCAGACATAGTTTCAGTAATGAATTTTTTACTCGAAAATGCGCAGGATTTCGGGGGTATATCTAATCACCAAAAATGATTATAATCACCCCTAGAATCGAACATAATTTTTCCAGAATGATTTGAAGCTTTTCAATTTTCAGGGGATAAACACAATTATAGTCAGACATTACATTTTCAGTAATGAATTTTTTTCTCGAAAATGGTTAGGATTTCGGGGGTATGTCTATTCACCAAAAATGATTACAATTGACTCCTGCGACCAAAGATATTTTTTTTGGAACGATTTTGAAATTTTTTAATTTTGTCGAAAAATGTCAGCACCTTCTCGATTTTTTTTCTGGAAAGTGGCTAGGATTTCGAGGGTATGTCTATTCACCAAAAATGATTGCAATTGACCCCCGCAACTGAAAATAATTTTTTCAGAATGATTTAAAATTTTTTAATTAAGTCAAGAAATTTATATTCTTGATTTCTTATTTTGATATAGAATCCTCCATTAAAATTTGTACCAGAGGTGGTTAAACACCCTATATAAAGCTGTTAACTACTTCTTTTGTATGGTAATTAATTTATCCAGATGTGAACAATATTTTCGTAATAAATTATTGAAATGGCACCATATATCACTGGATATGTAACTTTCTTTAATGACACTTTTAAAACTATCACGTAACCACAGCTAATATTTCATAAATATTGTTAGAATTCTATTATCCTGCAAAAGATCATTAAAATCGAAGCTATACCCTGTTTTTGGAATCTGTCCCTTGTCAATCGATTTTTTTTATTTCTCCAGTTTTTACAAGTAACTCCAGCTTCTTATTTTTACACGTAACTCCCGCGAACAGTTGATTCTTTAATTTCCGTGCCTTTGACGCGCCTCAAAGGTATCGTATATTCTAGATTGCTCGAGCTGCGTGTGACAGCTATCTGAAATATCAAATCGACTGCCTCGATGTGGCTCATTTGATAAAACAGTCGTACGTTGAACGTATGGGGCTTTGAGTCCATTTCTAACGATTCGATCGTGCCCCTTTCTCCCATCAAACAAAAATCAGAACGCTTTGAAGACAACGAGCGCGTGTAGCCATGGAACTCGAGTCGAAGATACGCGAAATTTCTCGCGAGGGGGATCCAGGGGAACGAGATCACGGGAATAGTAAATCAGATAAGATCGACAGGGAAGCAAGAAACGAGACGCTTCTGCTTTTGAAGCCACGTTCGTTTCCTGTAACGAGATGAGCACGCAGTGGGGGGAATGGCGGTATGTAAAAGGCGACTTAAGCTGCATTTCGCCCAACGACGGAGTGTAGTTCGATTTCAGCGTTGCTTGTTTTCTGGCTTCGCTCCAATGGCCCCGTTTTCGTGGTTCCCCCGTCCCCGTCCACCGGCACAAGCCTCCGCAATATCGGATTCCGATAAGAATCCCGCGGAAAAAGGAAAACGATCACGACATTCCTCTTTCGGGCGACGCGAAACGATTAAGCCCTATGATCTTCGAACGAACGGGGTTTAATGACGTGACTCTCGATTTCAGAAGGACGAAAAGGGCGCAATTTAATTAAAGGGTGGGATAAAACGAGTTATTCGCGTGCTCGGGCCAAACCTTCGGCCCTTCGAAGCAAATCGCGCGTGTCCGCGTCGATCGATCGAATTTTTGATACTTCGAGGCGAAATACGCGACCAGAAATTACAACGGAATGCTTTTCTTCACTTTTTTAAAAGTCTCAGTGCCCTTAGGAAACGCGAGAACGTCATTTTTTAACAAAATGTTAGGAAATAAAAATTGTTATTTTCTATTTGTCGTATTTGTCTTTACTTTTTCTATTGTTAACACTAGATTATATATATTTATTAAAATACGATTGTTCTATTAATTAGAATATGTATTCATGCCATTTCATGAATCAAATTCAATGTGAGTTGTTAAAAAGTAATATTTACGTGTTCTGCAATTTTAAATGTGTATTTAAATATTAAATATTATGTAAATATGTAAATCTAGTGTTAAATGAAGCAATTATCCGGGGAAACATTTTTGTACAATCAATTTCATAATATATTTTGTAATAGTTAAATACAAAAAATAAAACAAATTATAGAATTATCTACAAAAATTAAGAGATATATGTGCCTGGTTAAAAATAATATTTTCGTCTGCATTTGAGTGTAATTTAGTGGAGAAATGAAAAGTTACTTCAATTAATATTTCCATAATTTTAAATTTGAGAGTTTTTTGTGCAATGAATTTAATATGTACGTTTACAGTTTATTGCAATTGACTTATTCATTTATATTTAATAGATCTTTGTATGTATTTAGAAAAAATCGATTTTTTTCGCATTCTCGTAAAGAATATAGTTTAGAAAATATATCTAGAATACCTCATATCTGTATTATTACGAAATAATGATTAATTATATTGAAAAGAATGGTTAGTTATCAAAAATTTATTTAGTAATTTGATTTGTCAAATATGTGAGTATATATCTAATAAAACAGTAAAGCGTACTATAAGTGTTGTTGATGAAAGTATAATACTATTCCTAATCCATCAACAAAGCTACAAAAAAGCAGATAAAACCTTCAAATTATCATTTTTGTTCAATAAAGAGACATGTCTTTCAAATTTGCTAAAAGTGTAATAAAAATGTAAAGCATACTATAAGTGTTGTTGAAGAAAGTATAATACTATTCCTAATCCATCAACAATGCTACAAAAAAGCAGACAAAACGTTCAAATTTTGTCATTTTTGTTCAATAAAGAGACATGTCTTTCAAATTTGCTAAAAGTGTAATAAAAATGTAAAGCATACCATAAGTGTTGTTGATGAAAGTATAATACTATTCCTAATCCATCAACAAAGCTACAAAAAAGCAGACAAAACGTTCAAATTTTGTCATTTTTGTTCAATAAAGAGACCTGTCTTTCAAACTTGCTAAAAGTGTAATAAAAATGTAAAGCATACTATAAGTGTTGTTGATGAAAGTATAATACTATTCCTAATCCATCAACAAAGCTACAAAAAAGCAGATAAAACGTTCAAATTTTGTCATTTTTGTTCAATAAAGAGACATGTCTTTCAAATTTGCTAAAAGTGTAATAAAAATGTAAAGCATACCATAAGTGTTGTTGATGAAAGTATAATACTATTCCTAATCCATCAACAAAGCTACAAAAAAGCAGATAAAACGTTTAAATTTTGTCATTTGTGTTCAATAAAGAGACATGTCTTTCAAATTTGCTAAAAGTGTAATAAAAATGTAAAGCATACCATAAGTGTTGTTGATGAAAGTGTAATACTATTCCTAATCCATCAACAAAGCTACAAAAAAGCAGATAAAACGTTTAAATTTTGTCATTTTTGTTCAATAAAGAGACATGTCTTTCAAATTTGCTAAAAGTGTAATAAAAATGTAAAGCATACTATAAGTGTTGTTGAAGAAAGTATAATACTATTCCTAATCCATCAACAATGCTACAAAAAAGCAGACAAAACGTTCAAATTTTGTCATTTTTGTTCAATAAAGAGACATGTCTTTCAAATTTGCTAAAAGTGTAATAAAAATGTAAAGCATACCATAAGTGTTGTTGATGAAAGTATAATACTATTCCTAATCAATCAACAAAGCTACAAAAAAGCAGACAAAACGTTTAAATTTTGTCATTTTTGTTCAATAAAGAGACATGTCTTTCAAACTTGCTAAAAGTGTAATAAAAATGTAAAGCATACTATTAGTGTTGTTGATGAAAGTATAATACTATTCCTAATCCATCAACAAAACTACAAAAAAGCAGATAAAACGTTCAAATTTTGTCATTTTTATTCAATAAAGAGACATGTCTTTCAAATTTGCTAAAAGTGTAATAAAAATGTAAAGCATACTATAAGTGTTGTTGATGAAAGTGTAATACTATTCCTAATCCATCAACAAAGCTACAAAAAAGCAGACAAAACGTTCAAATTTTGTCATTTTTGTTCAATAAAGAGACATGTCTTTCAAATTTGCTAAAAGTGTAATAAAAATGTAAAGCATACCATAAGTGTTGTTGAAGAAAGTATAATACTATTCCTAATCCATCAACAAAGCTACAAAAAAGCAGATAAAACGTTTAAATTTTGTCATTTGTGTTCAATAAAGAGACATGTCTTTCAAATTTGCTAAAAGTGTAATAAAAATGTAAAGCATACTATTAGTGTTGTTGATGAAAGTATAATACTATTCCTAATCCATCAACAAAGCTACAAAAAAGCAGATAAAACGTTCAAATTTTGTCATTTTTGTTCAATAAAGAGACATGTCTTTCAAATTTGCTAAAAGTGTAATAAAAATGTAAAGCATACTATAAGTGTTGTTGATGAAAGTATAATACTATTCCTAATCCATCAACAAAGCTACAAAAAAGCAGATAAAACGTTCAAATTTTGTCATTTTTGTTCAATAAAGAGACATGTCTTTCAAATTTGCTAAAAGTGTAATAAAAATGTAAAGCATACTATTAGTGTTGTTGATGAAAGTATAATACTATTCCTAATCCATCAACAATGCTACAAAAAAGCAGATAAAACGTTCAAATTTTGTCATTTTTGTTCAATAAAGAGACGAGTCTTTCAAATTTGCTAAAAGTGTAATAAAAAGTGCATTAAAAAACATTTAAAAATAATTTGCAGCGACTGTTTAAAACAAAGAAGCATTGTATACTCTTTATTTGACATTAGTTATAAAATAATCTTAGCTACTTTAGTTTTCAAATTGTTAGTATCTTCATGTGTTTCTAAATTTATTGCACTATAAAACAATTGGCATTTTGATGAATCTTTTTTACATGATAAGTTGAAGAGAAAAATGACTAAACTAAGATTGAGAGTCCACTCGAGGGTTAAATATAATTTCTAGACAAAGACGATGGATTTTTTGTATTTATTTTCGCCAGTTCGCGAAACCGTGTCCGAAAAAAAAGATCGAAAAATATCGATTCCGCCGACAAACTTGCTATCTTCCGGGAACACCAATTCCGTTCTATGGTTTTCCACGCGAAATTATCACGGGATCCGCCTTTCCCCGCGTAACGGCCGAGAACAAAGAAAAATAACATCCCTTTGCGCGGTCGAAATATTCGCAAAAACAACGTGCCCGGTTATAATACCGGTGTCGATCGAATGAAAAATAAAAGGGATAAACGTATCCGCGCGGAATAATGGACAAAGGGGCGGCCCGCCGCGATGGAGTCAAAACGATACGTCAAAACAAATTGCTCGATAATACCTCGACCTCTCGCCCTCGAGCACACCCGATAATAAATTCTCGTCCTCGCGTAAGAACCGTCAGGACTTTGGACAAAGTCCGCTCTGCGCGACAAATATCGGCCACTCGCCATGCTTGTTTAGCCATTCCACTTCCACCAACCAGAAACGCGCTGCAATACTAGCTCGGAACAACCCTTAGTGTCATCCCCAACACGCAATCGAGGCGACGACGTCTGAACTTACTAACTTACGCCACTGGACATAGGTACAAGACACTTTCTGTGTTTCTATACTTTGAATATTGAATATAGAAGTTTGTTAGTTAGTTAGTTAGTTAGTTAGTTTGTCAGTTAACCTAGAAGTCAGAGAAAAAGGGTACGAGGTCTACAGATTGAGGGGTATTCTGTAAAACGCGTATTTTTAGGTCCGTTTTACACATGAGTTCTTTGTCATCTGATGTTGTTGATATCTCCGAAATATGTGGAAATTTTTATAAATAAAAATAGTAATAATTGACCACTCTAAATAGACCAGAACATAGTCGAAGAAGAAAAACGTCATCTTACAGTTTTCATGGTTTCTTAATTAAGATGAGTTTTACTACACCGGGTATTAAAAGTGTTGCTTCCCGTGCTCGCCGCCAGAGGGCTCGGCGCTCTCACAAGCGCTCGACTGATTTGACGAGTCGAGTGCTTTGATTCACAATATTTTGTCGACGAATAACAACGAAGTATTGAAACTAAGGCAAGAATCTATCATTCCAGCCACACGTGTCTATTTGTCGATGAACTTTTGGGTATTTGGCGAGTGGTGCAGTGTGTGGGCGGTAGCTTAAGACGCGAAACGTAAAAAGAAGAAAATAGAACGGAAGCAAAACGGTGTGTAATCGACGCACGTTTTAGGTGGTCGTTGATGGTGATAAGTGGTGGGCGATCACGCTTTCATATCCGCACGAATTGCTCGGGTCGCACGGTGTGTGCTAGGTATACGTGTTTCTAACCATATCCCCGTCTCGATTCACACACCCCCTCTCCTCATCTCTCGTCCTTTATGATCCCTTTTTACTCCGGGTATCAACGCCACCGATCGATATCTACTACGTGCGAGCATCGTTCCTCGTTAATTAGAAAGGTGATACCCATTAATTGTAGTTCGAGTATCGCCGGCAACGTTTCGATTCGCGCTACAATTAAGGCATGTTAATTGAACGGTTCCAATTATCAGACTAGAGGTCATTGATGACTTGCTGGGGGGGAAAGAGAACTAGATCTATAGACTCTCCTCTTCGAGAAGTAGCTGAAATCTTTCGAGAACATGTTCGTTTTGCTGTTTTGACTGTTTCATGCTTGGAATCATTATAACACTATTTCTATCGCAATTTTATATATAGGATGTTCGACCACCCATGGGAACAATTTTAATGGGAGATTCTAGTGGCCGAAATAAGACGAGAAACAAGAATACCAATTTGTCATTAACGTGTTATTAACAATAAAATTCAAAAATTTCAAATCCTGCTAAAAAAATTATATTTAGTTACAGGGGTCGATTATAATCATTTTTGGTGAATAGACATACCCTCGAAATTCTTCACACTTTCGAGAAAAAAAATCGTGAAGGTTTATTATAATCGACAAAATTAAAAAATTTCAAATCATTCTGAAAAAATTATGTTTGATTCTAGAGGCCATTAGAATCATTTTTCGTGAACAGACATACCCTCGAATTCCTACCCACTTTCGAGAAAAAAAATCGAGTAGGTGGAGAAATTGCAGTTCGACAGCCACAACTTTGAACGTTAATAACTTTTGAACGAAGCCTCAACCAACAAATTGGTATTCTTGATTTTCGTCTTATTTTGGTCTCTAGAATCTCCCAATACAATTTTTTCTAGGGGTAGTCGAACACCCTTTATAGTTATTTTCCACTGTTTTAAGATAAAACATTTCCACGTTGAATTTCTTTTATAAAAATTATATATGTAATCGATAGAGAAGATAACAATAATAGTGACAATATTTTGTTTATTACAGCTCAGTTTGCGAAGTAAATATCAACCCTTTTTCATCGAATATACAAACCAGTAACAAAGACGTTTCCCGCGTTGCATTTTTTGCTCTGTATTTACACCCTTCCAAGTCACAACATGTAAATCGCGAGCTAACACGGCGTGAAACGTGTTAATAAATATGTATTAAGGGAGCGCGACGAGCGCAAAGATCGAATCGTAAGAAAAATAAATTAGGTAGAAACGACGTTTATAATTTCTCATGCACACTGCCCGGCAACTCCGCAACGCCACAAATTCAACGGTCTGTTTAGCGACTCTGGAATTCAATATCTATCGCTTAACCCCGTAATTACCAATTACATTAGCATAATACTATTTTATTGAAAGCCATCGGGGGATTAAACCTTCATTATCACGATTATTTAGCGAACGGAATTCACGAGCATCGGACAAACTCGATAAATATGAATGGGAATGGACCGTTCTTATAGATGTCAACTGCACAATTCGATAGAGTGCTACTTCGAAGATTAAACATAGCGCTTACGAAACAGTTTCGATAATTATAAAACCACTGTATACACGGTTTTGGCAGTTCAGAATAAAGTTACAAGCAGATATTTCGAGCAAACAAGTGCAGAGCATGATACAACACATATTTATGTCATTGAAACATCATTGTTCCCTGAGAAACGTTAAATTGTGGCATTTTTCCATCTTTTCATTGACCTTTTAAATGTTATTTCAATGTTTCTCTCCATGACTCCGCGATTTATGCTGTTTCTTTCGAAATTGACGAAGGATATGATCAGAGAAATAATTTCTACTGTCACGATAGATATATTAGATGACTGTTGTTGGCCTCCTCGCGCGAGAGGCTCTCTGGTTTGTGTATCCAGTGGCTTTCAGACGCCATTGCCGGGGCCGCGTAGCATTTTGCTGGCATTTACCAAATTAAGAAGGGAGCCTCACAAAAGAAAACAAAAGAAAGACTTGATCTTTCTACTATATTTTCTATTTCTATTTCTATTCTATATTTTTTGGGTACGATACTAGTTACTAATTACAAAAATTAAATGACGATTACCATTTATCGTTCGATTACAGGTATAATCAGGGAATTATAAATTAAAAGAAATTTCTTTTATTGTAATAATTATAAATAGATTGATTAATTTTTTTTAATTCTAATGACGATGTTTCTACCAGACCCTAGATCTGGGTTAGGTCTGGGTTAGGTCTGGATTAGATCTAGATTAGATCTGGCTTAGGTTTGGGTTAGGTCTGGGTTAGATCTGGGTTAGGTCTGGGTTAGGTCTGGATTAGATCTGGCTTAGGTTTGGGTTAGGTCTGGATTAGATCTGGCTTAGGTTTGGGTTAGGTCTGGGTTAGATCTGGGTTAGGTCTGGGTTAGGTCTGGATTAGATCTGGCTTAGGTTTGGGTTAGGTCTGGGTTAGGTCTGGTTTAGATCTGGGTTAGGTCTGGATTAGATCTGCCTTAGGTTTGGGTTAGGTCTGGGTTAGGTCTGGGTTAGGTCTGGGTTAGGTCTGGATTAGATCTGGCTTAGGTTTGGGTTAGGTCTGGTTTAGATCTGGGTTAGATCTGGGTTAGGTCTGGATTAGATCTGGCTTAGGTTTGGTCTGGATTAGAACCCAGACCTAACCCAGACCTAACTCAGATCTAATCCAGACCTAACCCAGATCTAACTCAGATCTAACCCAGACCTAACCCAGATCTAAACCAGACCTAACCCAGACCTAACCCAAACCTAAGCCAGATCTAATCCAGACCTAACCCAGACCTAACCCAGATCTAACCCAGACCTAACCCAAACCTAAGCCAGATCTAATCCAGACCTAACCCAGACCTAACTCAGATCTAATCCAGACCTAACCCAGATCTAACTCAGATCTAACCCAGACCTAACCCAGATCTAATTCAGACCTAACCCAGACCTAACCCAGACCTAACTCAGATCTAATCCAGACCTAACCCAGACCTAACTCAGATCTAGGGTCTGGGTTAGGTCTGGGTGATGTCTGGGTTAGAAAAAAAACAAATTTCGAAAGAGAAATATATGATAATATCCCGATGAAACGATTATCATGAGGTCCGTTCCAGCATAGCAATACGCGCTTATCGACTTCAACTTCTGCTACTTCAAAGATTAACACAGCGCTTACGAAACAGTTTCGATTATTATAAAACCACTGGATACACGGTTTTGGCAGTTCAGAACAAAGTTACAAGCAGATATTTCGAGCAAACAAGTGCAGAGCATGATACAACACATATTTATGTCATTGAAACATCATTGTTCCCTGAGAAACGTTAAATTGTGGCATTTTTCCATCTTCTCATGGAACTTTTAAATACTATTTCAAAGTTTCTCTCCATGACTCCGCGATTTATGCTGTTTCTTTCGAAATTGACAAAGGATATGATCTGAGAAATAATTTCTACTGTCACGATAGATATATTAGATGACTGTTGTTGGCCTCCTCGCGCGAGAGGCTCTCTGGTTTGTGTATCCAGTGGCTTTCAGACGCCATTGCCGGGGCCGCGTAGCATTTTGCTGGCATTTACCAAATTAAGAAGGGAGCCTCACAAAAGAAAACGCTAGTGAATGGCCGGCAGGATAGTAACGAGGACTGGCAGGGGGTGGGAAAGGTTGGAACCGAATCAAGAAATAATACTTCTGTAGTAATGATGCAACGTTCCCCCGTTACAATCTCTATCCACCCTTAAGGAAGCCCCTTTTTGCTCTCTCGACCTCCGTTTCTTCTTCGAAACGATACTCGAGCATTGTGTTAAAAGTGAGTTTTATAGAAGAAAAACCATCGTCCCTCTATCCCATGAATTTCATTCCATCTCGAAATTATTCCTTCGAATTATTCACGAATTAATCGATATCGCATTTAAACAATAAGTGATTCAATTTTTTCTGTGTAAATAAATTTTGCAGAAATTATTTTAATGATTTTTTTTAAGGAAACCAAATATTTTCATCCCTTAAACGATCAGATCAAAGATATATCGTCTTTCAAAGCAGTCAGACTCGGGCATGAACGTTAAGGGGTTAATTGATAACGTTTGTTGCAATAAATGGAAAAAAAATAAAGAAACGACAGAATTATGTCAGCGATGAAGTTTCACACCGCGTGTATTATTAATGAATTTTTTAGAAACCTGATCTAATCTTTGGGAGAACGTTCGTTGAGTCGAGTGCCGGTTCGTTTGAACGTTTTTGTATAAATTGAAGACAGGGTTGGATATTGGTTTTCAACCACTATGCTTTGCTTTTTAGAACGACTGTCTGGCCGTATTCGCGCAGACTCGTCGGGAACGATGCTCGAGTGCGTCTGTACTCCTTTTCGTAATCGGCCCCCTCCGCGGTATTTGCGCGCACTCTTAGCTCGGATACTGAAATATATACCGCGTTTATGTACCGGATCGTTCTCCTCTGTACACGAGGGGATGACCAGGTTTCGTTTGCTAAACGTTTCAATTTGCAGAAAGGTAATTTACTGAAACCTTCGGGGCACGAAGCCGACGGGGACGAGGCAAACGTACGCGAAACAAGTACACGCGAATTAAACCAGCTGAACTTTTACGATTAATCTTTGCCAATGGAAAAAATGTCCACGGTTACAACTAATCGAGACGTGAAATTGCTTTTTTAACACTTTAATGGCCACATGTATCGCACGAAAACCGTTGTTCATCACCGTTAATATTGTAGACCAAAGTGAGATACACGAAATGTGAGAAATATTATGTGAAATGGTAACCGATCACGTAGATTCACGCACACGTGACTTTGGCCAACATCTGCTGGCTCGCGAAGTCACACATACGTGACAGCGGCCGTAAAGTGTTAATCGTTACTACGACAGTTGCGATTTTCATTGGAGCAAGTAAACATTTTGACAATTGTAATTTATTGTATTAAATAAATTTATTTATTGGTAATTGAATATGCATTTAATAGAGTATAGAAAAATAAATCGATGAGAGTTACAAATAGTATGACTTGCAATGAGGCTGAATTTGAGAAAGAAAGTCTAATATAGTCGAGAAAGAATTTGTTATGCATATTTATAGAATCGAAATTTATAGAAGTTGTCACACCTGGGAAAAATTTTAATGGGAGATTCTGGAGACCAAAATAAGTCGAAAATCAAGAACAGCAATTTGTTGATGAAGGCTTCGTTAAAAAGTTATTAGCGTTTAAAGTTGTGGCTGTCGAACTGCAATTTGGCCACCTACTCGAATTTTTTTCTCGAAAATGCGTAGGATTTCGAGGGTATGTCTATTCACCAAAAATGATTGTGATTGACCCCTTCAATCGAAAATAATTTTTTCGGAACGATTTGACAATTTCTTTTTCGTCGTAAAATTTAAGCACATTCTCGAATTTTTTTCTCCAAAATGCGCAAGATTTTGGGGGTATGTCTATTCACCAAAAGTGATTGTAATTGACCCTCGCAGTTGAAAATAATTTTTTCAAAATGATTTGATATATTTTAATTTCGCCGAAAAATTAAGGCACCTACACACTGTCGATTTTTCTAAAAATCAGTTTTTCATTTTTAGTAATTTTGTTTGACGCCCTATGGAAAAGTTGTCTAGTACTTTTTTGTAGGTATCCATGAGCTCTACCCCAGAAAAAAGTTTCATTGAAATATTGTCGCTATTGTAGGAGTTATGGTCGTTTGAAAATTGGGTCATTTTTAGGGGGTTTTTCTCAATTTACGGGGTCAAGGAACAACTTTTTCAATATTGTTTGAATTTTTACATATTCTTCGTCAAAATACGCGTTGTTTGCCGCTTCAAACATTAAAATCCTTCGATCCGTTCAGAAGTTATGACATATTAAAGATTCGCATGAAATTTTCGAGCAACATTTCCGGCCATAAATGACATTTTCGATTAGGAATTTTTTTTCTCAAAACTGCGTAGGATTTCGTGGGTATGTCTATTGACCAAAAATGATTGTAATTGACCCCTGCAACCAAAGATATTTTTTTTAGAACGATTTGAAATTTTTCAATTTTGTCGAAAAAGTTCACACCTTCTCGAATTTTTTTCTAGAAAATTGATAGGATTTCGAGGGTATGTCTATTGACCAAAAATGATTCTAATTGACTCCTGCAACCAAAGATATTTTTTCTAGAATGATTTGAAATTTTTCAATAACCTTTTAACGAAACTCTTTATCGTCTTATTTTCTTATTTAAAAAAATTTTAAATCATTCTGAAAAAATTATTGACGGTTGCGAGGGTCAATTACAATCATTTTTGGTGATTAGACATACCCCCGAAATCCTGCGCATTTTCGATAAAAAAATTCATTACTGAAAATATAATGGCTGACTATAACTGTGTATGTTCCCCTGAAAATTGAAAGCTTCAAATCATTCTGGAAAAATTATTTTCGGTTGTGGGGATCGATTATAATCATTTTTGGTGATTAGATATACCTCCGAAATCGTACGCATTTTTAAAAAAAAATAAATTCATTACTGAAAATATGTCTGACCATATCATCTGTCTGTTTCCCTGAAAATTGAAAAGCTTCAAATCATTCTGGAAAAATTATGTTCGATTGTAGGGGCTATTAGAATCATTTTTCGTGAATAGATATACCCCCGAAATCCTGCGCATTTTCGAGAAAAAAAATCGAGTAGTTGGACAAATTGTCGTTCGACAGCCACAACTTTGAACGTTAATAACTTTTTAACGAAGCCTCAATTAACAAATTTGTATTCTTGATTTTCGTCTTATTTTGGCCTCCAGAATCTCCCATTACAATTTTTCCCAGGCTGAACATCCTGTATAATCATTTTTTTGAATTTCCATTATAGTACTATTTTGCTTTTACTTTTATTGCTATTTCTCATCTAGTTTATATTGCAATCATAAAAAGTATATAAGTATGAGAGTAAATACGACCTTGTTTGGTATCATTTTCACTAGCAAAAGCTCAGCAATGTGATTAAAATAATTTCACATAAAAGTTTCATTTTCATTTATAGTTCTAGGATATTGTGGTGATGATTTCGCGAACAATATCGAAATAAAAATAGAAACCACTAACAAGAGACCACTGTACACATTGTTTTGCACGCAGAATACTAAATTTTTTGCCGCGAAAAATATGTGAAATTGATACGAGCGACAGGACGAGGGTTGCCATAATCCCCAAAAGTTTCACGCATCGTAGAAAACAATCGCGGCCCGGCGTAGCGGCTCGCTATAAGCAAATTATTAAATTTAAATAACAATGGCCGGGAACAATAACCGGGAGAGAACATTTTATTCGCTTCTCGATGGAACGTCGAAAGCTCGCTTCGAAAGGCGGAATATATATTCGAAACGTTTCACGCGCGACCCAGTTGCGCCGTCGAACGGAACGTTACTTTTCATTTCAATCTCGAACGCGGGATAAATAACGACGAAATTGCACGTCGATTCGGCTCACGCACGACGATATAAGGTTTCGAATAAAAACGGGGGGGAAAACGGGGAGGGGAAACGGGGAGAAGAGGGTGGCAATTCAGCGCAATCAGCCCAACGATAATTATCATCGCGAAAGCCCCGGCTCTGTGTCGACGCCCGCTGTAATACAGAGACTGTTTCAAAACATGGATTATCCGATGTTCGATGTCATCGTGAAATTTAATCAATCGGAACACGCTCGTAGAATTTTAATCACGGGAATCGGAAAAATCCGTTCCCCGGCACGTACACGCGTGTGTGAACGCGAGCCTTGTGCGCGTGTGTGCGATCCACGGGCGCTTTGACGACGAGCGGAGCGTAACTTTTATCGAGGAAAGGGAGGATTTTCCATCGCGCGACATTTTATTACGTGAAATAAAAAAGGACGATATAGAAAAAAGAACGGGTGCTTACATGGCGCCGACGTACAGGGCGTCCCTCTTACTGTCCAAGTAGAGCGTCCTGTAGTACAGCATCCCGCAGCTGAACTCCCTCACGTGTTCTGAAAGCAAACGTAAACAAAGAGGTTAAAACGAGGAACAGAGACACACTCGCCAACCATTCATTTCTCGAGGCGTTCTTTCTTTGCTTGACGGATCGTTAGATTTTCATTACGACTTTTATAATAACGCGTCCCGGTGCCTTTTCCCTGGTCTTGTTTCGTTCGGTTGTCGTTTATAGCACGTCGAGTGACGGTAAGCCGGGCAAAGTTAACCAGGAACTTATGTCGTTGCTTCGGAAACTCGTTGAAATTACACGGCACGTAACGCCCGCCATCGATGGCGAGATGTTTTTATTGTGGGACGCGTAAAATTGCGAGGTAGCGAATAAATGGGGAATTGATAGAGATTCGGGAGGAAAACTTGCAACCGCGATATAAGAATTTCTGTTTTCTAACTTTGAGACACACATGTCGCGAATTTCTACTTTAAGAGACCTTTCTACTCTGTGGGGTTTAAAAAATTCAATTTTTTTTGCGTTTTCCTTTAGTATGTAGTCTCGAAAATATATCTACCAAATATTAAATTGAAATTTGAGAAACTAACGAAGTTATAGCCTGCTGAAATGTACAGCGCAGGTGTAAAACGACTGGACGTGGAACTTTCGAGCTGTTTTTCTCGAAATTACATTTTTGTGGTACGAACTATACAATTTCCACAAGAACATTGAAAAGTTCACAAGTTACAGAGCAGAACATTGAAAGGTTACACAAGAACACTTAAGTGTATAGTACGGGCCATGATATAGCGAGGTCGTAAACTAATCTCTTGAGCAGGTAAATTAAGATATTCTGGGTTAGGTCTGGGTTAGGTCTGGGTTAGGTCTGGATTAGATGTGGCTTAGGTTTGGGTTAGGTCTGGCTTAGGTTTGGGTTAGGTCTGGGTTAGATCTGGCTTAGGTTTGGGTTAGGTCTGGATTAGATCTGGGTTAGGTCTGGGTTAGGTCTGGATTAGATCTGAGTTAGGTCTGGGTTAGGTCTGGATTAGATCTGGGTTAGATCTGGGTTAGGTCTGGGTTGGGTCTGGATTAGATCTGAGTTAGGTCTGGGTTAGGTCTGGGTTAGGTCTGGATTAGATCTGGCTTAGGTTTGGGTTAGGTCTGGGTTAGGTCTGGTTTAGATCTGGGTTAGGTCTGGATTAGATCTGGCTTAGGTTTGGTCTGGATTAGAACCCAGACCTAACCCAGACCTAACCCAGATCTAACCCAGATCTAATCCAGACCTAACCCAGACCTAACCCAAACCTAATTCAGATCTAATCCAGACCTAACCCAGACTTAACCCAGATCTAATTCAGATCTAATCCAGACCTAACCCAGACCTAACCCAGATCTAACTCAGATCTAACCCAGACCTAACCCAGACCTAACTCAGATCTAATCCAGACCTAACCCAGACCTAACCCAGATCTAACCCAGATCTAATTCAGACCTAACCCAGACCTAACCCAGATCTAATCCAGACCTAACCCAGACCTAACTCAGATCTAACCCAGACCTAACCCAGACCTAACCCAGATCTAATCCAGACCTAACCCAGACCTAACTCAGATCTAATCCAGACCTAACCCAGACCTAACCCAGATCTAGGGTCTGGGTTAGGTCTGGATTAGATCTGGCTTAGGTTTTGGTTAGATCTAGCTTAGGTCTAGCTTAGGTCTGGGTTTTCTGGTTTAGGTTCTGGAATATTCATTTAGTAATATACTTTACCAAGATCGATCGAAAATAAAAAAATTGCATAACCTTGAATTCGAAAAATACACATCTGCAAACAGTTTTGAATCGACAAACTTGTGAAGACTCGAAACTGGAGTTTGACAACACGTAAATACAACTTTCCTTTCAACCTCCAGGAAAGTTTAAAAATGCATCGTTCACTCGGAAGTATATATGATGTTTCTCGAGAACTTTTGGTTTTCGAGCAGCTCGTTATAAGATGAGAAGTTTATTATTTGCACATACTTTATGTCGAGCGAGTGACACTATAAAATGTCGAGAAAAGTGGCAGAATTTAAGTATCGTAGATCCAGTTTGCAACGACGCGTGGAAGGAACTCGTATTTTCAGGCTACCATTCTCCTTAGAAGAGTAATACATTTCGCGACACTTGATCGTCCCGTTCTCCGGACCATAAATTCCAGGCAGCTTTAATTTACGAGCATCCGCGAACAAGCGTTGCTAAATAAAAGTTTAACCGTGTCACATGTAGAGAACTACTCGCCTCGGATCGTGGACGAAATTCTCTGCAATTTTATATTTCGGTGACTTTCTGAGAGATTTCGTAGATTAAACATCCATGTATGTGATATGATTGGACTTAAAAGCAGTGATAAATGTACTAGAAGATATATTAAACAGAACGTTCTAAGCAAATACCAAATTCTGATTCCTGTATCACCAAAATAATTTATTCTTATTACTAATCGATATAGGTCTGGGTTAGGTCTAGCTTAGGTCTAGCTTAGGTCTGGGTTAGGTCTGGATTAGATCCGAGTTAGGTATGGGTTAGGTTTGGATTAGATCTGGATTAGGTCTGGGTTAGGTCTAGCTTAGGTCTAGCTTAGATCTAGCTTAGGTCTGTGTTAATACATACATGTTTCCTATCACTCACTTCAATTCTCAGACACACTCGCCTAAAACAGTCAATTTTTCTTCCAACCTTCGTCAAAAGTTGAAAGCAAAATTAACAAAAATATCTGTTAACCGCAAACTGTTAGCAAAAACTAAATAAAAGAATATAAATCGTCGAAATAACACTATGGACCGCCCCCGGGGGTGAAAGCTTGGGATAATACGATGCTAAAAAATTGGTCCCCCATCTCTGCTCCTCATAATAAAGAAAAATATCGGAAGGACGCTGAGAGCACACGGCTATTTTTCACAACATTAAGTCAAGTCGGCAATCATTTAAGAGTGCACGTTGCAGAGTTCTCTTTGGGGGGGTTTTGGGAGGTGATGGAAGTCGAAGGGGTGGTTCCTACACCGGGTACAGTTCTCTGTCTCATCCCCCTCTCTACCCCACTCTATCTCGTCGACACTGATCTGCTTAACATATGAAAGAAAGCCGACCCTCCCCTAAATATACTCGTTCTCCACTTTGGACTAACAGAGCGCGAACAATACTATATTTTATACGGTATCAGGAGGGGCTGACGTCGAATGAAAGGGGTTCCTCGCCGTCGTGGCACAGACAGAGTCCCTTTTCTCTTTTTCTCTTTTTTCTCTCTCACTCCCGCGTGTTTACACATCGCGATTCGAGCCAGCTCCATCCACCCCCCCTTTTTTCTGCCCCCCCCCCACGAACCCATGAATGAATGCAAAAACCTGATCTCTCGCTCTGTCTCTCGACCAAGTGACGTATCTACGGCCCCTCTTAATGTTGGGACTTACTACCCCTTTTTATGGGAACCCAGACTCGTTGCTGCCCCCCCCCCTGTGTGAACATAGCGAACTGCAAGTGATATAATCGCGCTATTGTTGCCTCGACTTAATGAGGCGGACACTCGTGGTTGGTAGATTACGCTGAACGATCAGTTTGGATTTTATGAAGAGTGTGGGGAACTCCATTGTAAGGAGAATCTACTTGCCAAGTTGCATCGTATCAAATACGATCTATTTTCAATAATTTATCAATTATATTTTCAATAATAGCGATTTATTTTCCAATAAAAATAGACTCTGCACCAAATGGATACAAAATTCATGCATGGAATGCTTAATCTCAACAATCATAAGATAAAGATTCTTGGAGTTTACAAACCTGACCAGAATCCTATTATCGCAACCTTCGAGGAAGAGAAACTTATTGCTCTGATTGTTCCAAGCTGGTATTAAGGCAAAGAATGATAGTGAAGTACAGTGAGAGAGAAATAGGAAACAGTAAAAAGTGAAACATAGTTATTCGTTGATCCTCAGAACACAGTTCATCGCGACTCATAAATAACGCGGCTGACAGCCCCACAAACTGGGTGGAAATGACTCTGTTCAAACCTGAGCAGGCTTCTGTGAAAAAACCTCGATCGTCGACAATTCCGCGATATACACACGGGGGGAAACACTTTAAGTGATAAAATTACACGCAACACGAACGTTACCATTACTGTTACGCTATCTACGTGAACTTGAGGACAAAAACTCCGGCTAGATCGCCACGGATAGATCCAGGAACACCCTCGATCCTCAGTAGGGGGCGAGATTTATACTCGCGAGCACAGTGGCTCGTTTTTCCAGCTTGTCAGTTAGGCCATGTGTTATTTTTATTTTATTGCCCTAAGAAAATCGTATCGCGTGCATGGAAGATGATGCCCACACTTGCTATTCGTTTGGCCAGTATAACTGTTGGGACTCTGGTTCGTTCGTTGGATAAATCGTTGGATCTTCACGCGTTTTGCAACGATTTAGCTTGAGGGTGCAAGGTGCAGGGGTGCAAGACTATTGAAACGACAATAATTTGAATAAATCGTTAATTTCAATGGACGTTACACTTGCAATCAGTTGACAAAAGAAATGACATGTATTTAAAAGGCAAGTCATAAAATAAAAATTCTGAGAGCATCTTGTAAATAGGGAATCACTATAGTAATGGTACTTATCTTCTGGGTTAGGACTGGGTTAGATCTGGGTTAGGTCTGGATTAGATCTGGCTTAGGTTTGGGTTAGGTCTGGTTTAGATCTGGCTTAGGTTTGGGTTAGGTCTGGGTTAGATCTGGGTTAGATCTGGGTTAGGTCTGGATTAGATCTCGCTTAGGTTTGGGTTAGGTCTGGGTTAGGTCTGGGTTAGATCTGGGTTAGATCTGGGTTAGGTCTGGATTAGATCTGGCTTAGGTTTGGGTTAGGTCTGGGTTAGGTCTGGGATAGATCTGGGTTAGGTCTGGATTAGATCTCGCTTAGGTTTGGGTTAGGTCTGGGTTAGGTCTTGTTTAGATCTGGGTTAGGTCTGGATTAGATCTGGCTTAGGTTTGGTCTGGATTAGAACCCAGACCTAACCCAGACCTAACTGAGATCTAATCCAGACCTAACCCAGACCTAACTCAGATCTAACCCAGACCTAACCCAGACCTAACTCAGATCTAACCCAGACCTAACCCAGACCTAACTGAGATCTAATCCAGACCTAACCCAGACCTAACTCAGATCTAATCCAGACCTAACCCAGACCTAACTCAGATCTAACTCAGATCTAATCCAGACCTAACCCAGATTTAGGGTCTGGGTTAGGTCTGGGTTAGGTCTGGCTTAGGTCTGGGTTAGTACATTTATGTACTATATGTACCAACATATAGTACTTATGAAACAATTTTTGATGTATTTGAAATTCTGTTTCAAAATTTTCGAACGAAACATAACATATCTCGTTCTGTGTTACATTTTGTTTATTTCTATATTTATAGTCTCCACTAGAAATATCACATAGAACTTCCCTAATCTGTATTTCACTAATTGATGACTTAATTTCTCATATTTAATACTCCTGATTCGTTTATATTCAATATTATAAAAATATCTAAAAAACAGTAACTAAAAGAATTTACAAGATTGAAACAGTATATTAGTCAAAACTTCCCACATTTAACATACGAAAATTTAATTTTATAAACCCTGAAAACGACCACTAACGCGAGAGACCCAAGTTTTATTTTAAATTGCTGACTACTATAATGAACACAAATTGTATAGAATAGTTCGAACACAAAGAGTAGAATTTATTAATAGTAAACCATTTTTATTTCACTAAAATTCCATTTGTGGTTCGAGAGCGTGTATTTACTAAACATGTTAATAGAAAAGGTATTTATAAAATTATTTACGCGTCGTCCGTGGAAACATAGGCTGTCGATGTTCTCTCTTTGCGGGTAATACGCGAGCGGCGCTCTGTTTGCGTACTTATCGAGACGATAATGCACTAAACGCGAAATGTAAATCACTAATTGCCAAATATTTGCGAATCGCAAGTACGTTTGCTCGTCAAACCCGCCGCGAACGTTTAGAACGCTTATCGTCCATGCATCTCCTAATAGTGTCTCAATCAATCACGGACTCGAACACGCTCATAACTCACATGACCAATCAAAAAACACTAAATACTACCATGAATTTTCGTGACATGTTCGAGTAAACACAATGATAAATCGTAGGAATTTTATTTTCTTAAAATTAATCAAAAATTGATAACATCAAATATGAGAATAGCAAGAAGCACTGAGAGAGTAAAATTCTAGATAATAATTCTGTATTTGAGTTAACAGCGATTACACAAATTTCTAAATAGAAATATCGTATAAATTGCATCATTTCAAGCAGAATTGTCAAAGATTAACAGCGATTAGAAATTAGTAAATAGAAATAATCGATCGCATCTTTTCTAACAGAATTGTCGAAGATTCAGATTGTATAAAGACGTATCTTTATTTAAATAAAGCGCTATGCAAATTATCCATTAACGACGTAGGTTGATCAAGATCGCGCTAAACATGATTATTTACCGTAAATTGCTTTCGTTGAAAAAGTTTCTTGGGTATCGTGCTTAGATAAGATCGACTCTCGGGGGGTTGTTAAAGCAGCGAGATAGCCCTTAACGACTTCGGGACAGGAAGCTATTTATTTGAATTCGGTGGTGCCCCGCTAGCGAGTTAATTCGTTCAAACAGGATTTTTCAATTAACCGTGCCCAATTGTCACCGTTTCTCTGCATTCTCCATTGCTATCGTTGGCCTTTGCAAGCAATAATACTCGTCAAACTCGATAAAAAAGCCAAGAATTGCAGGAGAAGAGTGCATCATCAAGTTTGCTCGCTAGGATAAAAATAGCGTAGAAATATGAACATTTTATCGTTTCTTTCGACCCAAAAAAGGGGCCCAAAAGGAATTTTTCACCCCCCCTCCCCAAGAAGCCACTGAAGTTGTTGCATTATTCATCAGCCTCTGAAGCAATGAACGACCAATTCTCGAGCTTGTAATTAATTATACACATTTCAACCCTTAACGCTTCGACTTTCATTTCGACTTGCAAGTTTTCAAGTTTCAAATGTTACAATCACGTGTAAATAATAATTTTGAATTAAAAACAGTCTCTATTCTCCTCAGAAGTAATATAATTCTGATTAGAATATTTATGTTAATTATAATTGAATAATGTGAGGAATTTTTTCCAATATTCATTTGGGGGTGCAAATTGGGGTTGTATTCAAAGGTCTGACGACAGAAAACTGTTTCATTTTTTATTATATTACTGCTTTTTGATGAATAAACAAGACATTTATTTTTTACTTCTAAACAATTACCAATAACAACTCAAAAATAAATTTGAAATAGAGATTTCAATTTAAATTTAAAATTGAAACAGAATTTATGTCTGTAGTCGTGTCTATTGAATAAATTTTATTTTGTCTATCAAAAAATAAATTTATTTTTGATTATTTTGATATCTATAAATTAGCTAATATTCAATTTAAATAATAAATGACTGAATTTGCAGGATTATTATATCTCTAAGTAAAAATTCTTCGAGAAATGTTACAAAAATTACTTTAATTAAGTATCAAAGCGAATTATAACCTGTTGTTTATAATTATTTAGTGCAAGTATCATCGTTTGATTGTTTTCAAGCAGAAACTTATTTTTTATTTCAAACATGTATTCTGTAATTTTTATAACTGCATTTGACAATTTAAATTCGATGTTATCGAATAAAATTCACAGCTCAATTCCTCTAAACGAACAAAAAAATTTATGTAACATTTTATTTTTGCTAAAGTGACGATTATATTATCAATATTTTAACGTAAATATCGATAAACAGAGAATGAGAATTACATGGTCCGGTTCATGTTAACATTTTTAATTCATTAATCCGGTTGTCGTGCAGAATATTTCCCCAAGCCTTGTAATTTTACCGAGCATTTTTATTACTTCCCTTCTGTCGGCGACTGTTGTTTCAATAAAAGTGAAAAAGTAATAATTGTTATTTACGCCCCGCGGCCACGTAAAACCAGTTACAATATTCTGCAGAGTCCAATTTCGAACGGGAAAACAAATTTTTCAATTTTAATAACAGCGTTTAACAAAAGCAACTTTCAGCATGCAAGATGGACTGCAATTATTAAAGTTACTCGAACGTGGAAAAAATTGTTTCATTTTAAAATACAGCCAGCTACAATCTCTTCCAAAACTGTCTTTTCAGCTATAAAAAAAACTATTAAAGAAAATATAGAAAGTCCAAAGAAAGGTTTTTAATTATTTAAGTTTAAAGAATTTTACTTCGATCGTTGTTGGTCGAAATTCATCGAACGAGTTTTACTACCAAAACTGTCTTTTCGCCTATAAACTATTAAAATGCTACGAAAGTTTCTCATTTTTAAATTTTAAAAAATTTGACTTCGATCGTTGTTGGTCGAAATTCATCGAACGAGTTTTACTACCAAAACTGTCATTTCGCCTATAAACTATTAACACTTTACCCACCGGTAGCCTATTAATCGACTGTTTTACCGGCCAACGCTTACCGACCGGTAGCCTATTAATCAACTGTTTTATCGGTCGGTAAGCGTTGGCCGGTAAAACAGTCGATTAATAGGCTTATCGGTCGGTAATGTGTTAAAATGCTACGAAAGTTTCTCATTTTCAAATTTTAAAAAATTTCGATCGTTGATTGTCTGGACGAAATTCATTGAACGAGTTTTACTTTTACCTTCGTTAACGAACAAGTGCTCGTTGCATATATTGGATATGACGAAAATCTCACGTACCTGTTGTACACACGTGCTGTGTGAAACACTTTATGAAAAGAGGTCGGTCATTACTCGTTACCGCGGAGAAATTCGAGTACTTTCCGCTCTAATTACGCGACCCTCACCCCCATTACGCCTGTCCACCGTTCGAATGATTTTCCTGGCTTCCTTTGCTCGTCGCTTTACAAACGAATGCGATTAATTCGACCGTAAGCTTCCATCGATCCCCGCAAAATCGACAATTATCCATTGTTGCGTGTAAATTCCTGTGTTTTTTTAGTTGTTTCTCTGATTTTTGCAACTTTACGCGATACAGTACCACGATTTCTGTTTTCTTTACTTAAAATGCAATTTTAAGAGCAAAATTACATTTTTGCCAGATTTGCAATGAAAATTCCATATTTTCTGTTATAACATTTTTCTTTTGTGTCACTAAAATTTTGAAACATGATACAATACACATTTTGTGCCATTAATATTTAAATAAACCTAAGAATCTTCTGCTTTCTTTACAGCTTATAATGCAATATTAAGAAAAAATTATATTTTTCTCGGATTTGCAAAGAAAATTCTTATTTTCTCTGGCCACATTTATGTGTTACTAAAATTTTGAAATACCATCGAGTTTAAAATTATTCGATTAAGCTCGATAAATTTGATCAGAAATAAACATAAGAATTTTCTATATTCTTTGCAGCTTGAAACACAATTCTAAAAAAAAAATATTTTTCCCGGATTTGCAATGAAAATTCCTATTTTCTCTGGCCACATTTTTGTATCCCTAAAATTTTGAAATAGGTTCGACTTTAAAATTAATCAACCAAGCCTCAAAGATCAAATAACAAATAAACAAGACCATTGGATGATTTAAGTGTAGAAATTTTTGTGCTTTTCGAGGATATTTTCCCTTGGAGGGTTAAAGTGGGCCACCTTGGGCGGCCCCGAAAGGATTAAAATAATAACACAGTTGGAAATTGGATACGATCGTAGTGGTACCCTCGTAATCTATGGTGGCCATATGGCGGTGCCGGCTGGAACGAAGCCAGGCGAACGCACCAAAGAAGAAAAAAAAAAGAAAAAAAGAAATGATCGCATACCTAATCTGGCATTGTGCGAGCGGGTTAGGGAGCCCCAACTTTATTCAATCGCGACTGCGCTTCGCTATGGTCTCGCATTTCGAAGGAAGACGAATGGGGTGGAAAGATCGAATGGGGGTTATTCTTCCCGCACGTGTCGCGAAATCCGCTTGCACCCCGATAAGATGACGCTGATAACTGAGGGGGGAGGGGGTGGGGGGAGGGGGGGGGGCTGTCGGGTGGATCACGCGCGATGCATAAAATTGTCTGCCGTCGCGAATATCACTGGATTTATTTTCAATTATGGGATCCCGTGAATTCTCTATTCTTTGGCCAAGTGAACTGCAAGGGTAGGTTAATAATAATATTTATAATCATCGTTTTTTTACTATACCTGTTACCTATAACCTACTACCCTTATAATTTGATATTAACTTAGAAGTTTACAATAAATTACATCTCTGTTATCCCACTATATATCCAATAAAAACTTTCGAAATAAAATGAAAATCTGTTTCAAGAAACTAACCTATACATTCCAAGTATTTTCGAATGATTTTAAGAATTTATATATTAAAATTGAAATGAACGAAAATGAAATCTACAGGTTGCAAATGATAACAAAGGGGGTAAATTTACATCCTCTTTGTCCGCCATTTTTCTCGTCATCCGATCGTCGAAATTCGATTCTGGCGCGCATTCTTCCGCGAATCATAACCTCACATTACGTTCTCGCGATTTCCATTGGTCGATCGCCCGCGGTATTTTTCGCCCTTTTCGTCGGTGGGCTCGATTTCGGATTAATGTGTAACCGTGGTATTAAATTGGTCGGCTCGATATTCGCGATTTTCGCGGTAGCTGTTCATTTCGGGGTTACGCGAGAAAGGACTCACCGGGGGCGTTTATTTATTGTTTTATTATCTGATTTGTTTACACGCCGATGGAAAGTGAAACTGGCCAACTGAGCTTAATCGTCCATTTTCTACTGATTCTCAACTCGCGATCCAGGGAACCAATTTTTATTTCGTGATTTAATAATTCCCTTCTCTTTTATTTTTGTATATTCAATAACAATTAATCAGGATAAAAATTTTAGTATCTTGGTTATCCAAAATTCAGTTTAGAAGAATAAAACCTTAGTACTGAAATTTTTTTAAAAATTCTTGTCAAGGAATGTGGAGAACTTTTCCTTAAAATGATTTCTAACGCCAAAAATTACATAGAAATACAATGTTTCACTTTCGAAGGAGAAACTAACAAAAATAGAATATTTTGGAGCAAACAAAATTAAGGAAAACAGTTTTTAAACTTATCTAACAGTTTTTAAATTGATTACGTAATTATAGTTGGTTTTGTGGCGTTGCTTCCCATGCTCGCCACCAGAGGGCTCACGTTTCTCACAAGCGCTCTTTTCGAATCACCACAGTTTCCATTTCCCCCCCAAAAACATTTATATTACTCTTAATTTGCGACAAATGTCAAACTTTTGAAACACATTTTCTAAACCACCACTTTCAACAATTTTTCGTAAATTAAAAAAAGCTTGTAATTTTGTAATATACATGAATTCTGTCGAAAACAGATTTCTTGATGACCCATCAAAGAATTTTTTACACCAGAAAAATTAATTTTAGCTTCACTACTAAGAATGTTACGCAAGAAAAAATTGGAGATCGATTTTAATCACTTCTTTCGTCCATTAGAGAGATTTAAAGTTATTTTACAGACGAATCTATAATTTTATGAAAATTTGATAGTGTCATTGCACACTGGAGCGATGTTTTCTGATTCCTTTTGTTCTATTGTTTCGAATGGCATAAGGGAAGGTGATTCGCGACATTTTGAATCAACTAAAATCGATCTGTAATACGATAAAAGATAAGACAGAAACTTAGGGGCTTCCCGGCTATCTGGAATCTCTATGGCTCTGAAACACTTCCTTCCACGACGTGTGTCGAGATCGTATCCGGGTGTAAATTATTCCCCAGGTCGATTAAAAGGTGCCGATTGAAAGTCCGCTGAAAGCTTTCGGCGTTACTTCGTTGTAATTAATCCACTTTCGGATCAAATTCCAACGCTAATTTTGTGTAAAATACGCCTGGAATTTCATTACCCCTCCATTAATTACCTTTTAACAAAATTATCGATCCCGTTATTTCGCGAAAGATTCATAATGCGTAATATCTGCCTTTCGCGCGAGAAATAAAATTATACGCGATGAGTAATTTAGAAATTTTCATTTATAAGATATTTATTATCGTAATATCTCTGTTCTTCGTGCATAGAAATAAAGGTATACGCGATGAGTAATTTAGAAATTTTCATCTGTCTACGAAATGCAAATCATTTGGAAGATATTTGTCATCGTAATGAGAATATGTCAAGCTATGCATTATTCTAAACAAATGGAAGCTTAGGTACTTACATAATTACTTCCTCAAACGATAATAGAAATACACTAATTAAATGCATCAAATTAAATGCACCAAACAATATTAAATACTCAATAAAAATAATTTCATAAGTTCTACTAAAATTGAACAGTTTTGTTTATTAATTATAATCGTTTCACCTGGAATAACAAAGAGTAATTAAACGAATACGAAAATGTAGGAATTAGGCTACTTTATTAGGCTATTTTAGAAAAATTATTGACGATTTTGTCAAATTTATGACTACTTTGCAATTGTTGACTGATACAAATATATGAGCCTGTCTGATTACGTTCCAATAATATCGACAAAGTTAAATATTAAATGAAAATAATTTTCTACAATACTAGACATAACTTTTCTTTACAATTTAATCACAGGAAATATAAGATTCACTAAATTTCTATGCATTTGAAAGATCTTTTCGTTTTACACGTATTTTTATGCCATCGATTTACACTTCTAAATATACAAAATGTTCCCTCAGACCTGGGAAAAATTTTAAGGGGGGATTCAGGAGGCCAAAATAAGACGAAAATCAAGAATACCAATTTGTTGATTGAGGCTTCGTTAAAAAGTTATTAACGTTCAAAGTTGTGGCTGTCGAACGACAATTTGTCCACCTACTCGATTTTTTTTCTCGAAAATGCGCAGGATTTCGGGGGTATATCTATTCACGAAAAATGATTCTAATAGCCCCTACAATCGAACATAATTTTTCCAGAATGATTTGAAGCTTTTCAATTTTCAGGGAAACAGACAGATGATATGGTCAGACATATTTTCAGTAATGAATTTTTTTCTCAAAAATGCGTAGGATTTCGGAGGTATATCTAATCACCAAAAATGATTACAATGGATCCCCACAACCGAAAATAATTTTTCCAGAATGATTTGAAGCTCTCAATTTTCAGGGGAACATACACAGTTATAGTCAGACATTATATTTTCAGTAATGAATTTTTTTCTCGAAAATGCACAGGATTTCGGGGGTATGTCTATTCACCAAAAATGATTGTAATTGACCCTCGCAACCGTCAATAATTTTTTCAGAACGATTTGACATTTTTTTAAATAAGAAAATAAGACGATAAAGAGTTTCGTTAAAAGGTTATTAAAAAATTTCAAATCATTCTAGAAAAATTATTTTCGGTTGCAGGAGTCAATTACAATCATTTTTGGTCAATAGACATAACCTCGAAATCCTATCAACTTTCTAGAAAAAAATTCGAGAAGGTGTGAAATTTTTCGACAAAATTAAAAAATTTTAAATCGTTCTAAAAAAAATATCTTTGTTTGCAGGGGTCGATTACAATCATTTTTGGTCAATAGACATACCCACGAAATCCTACGCAGTTTTGAGAAAAAAAATTCCTAATCGAAAATGTCATTTATGGCCGGAAATGTTGCTCGAAAATTTCATGCGAATCTTTAAAATGTCATAACTTCTGAACGGATCGAAGGATTTTAATGTTTGAAGCGGCAAACAACGCGTATTTTGACGATGAATATGTAAAAATTCAAACAATATTGAAAAAGTTGTTCCTTGACCCCGTAAATTGAGAAAAACCCCATAAAAATGGCCCAATTTTCAAACGTCCATAACTCCTACAATAGCGACAATATTTCAATGAAACTTTTTTCTGGAGTAGAGCTCATGGATACCTACAAAAAAGTACTAGACAACTTTTGTATAGGGCATCAAACAAAATTACTAAAAATGAAAAACGAATTCTTAAGAAAAATTGACAAGGGTAGGTGCCTAAATTTTCCGGCGAAATTAAAATATTTCAAATCATTTTGAAAAAATTATTTTCAGCTGCGAGGGTCAATTACAATCACTTTTGGTGAATAGACATACCCCCAAAATCTTGCGCATTTTGGAGAAAAAAATTCGAGAATGTGCTTAAATTTTACGACGAAAAAGAAATTGTCAAATCGTTCCGAAAAAATTATTTTCGATTGAAGGGGTCAATCACAATCATTTTTGGTGAATAGACATACCCTCGAAATCCTACGCATTTTCGAGAAAAAAATTCGAGTAGGTGGCCAAATTGCAGTTCGACAGCCACAACTTTAAACGTTAATAACTTTTTAACGAAGCCTTCATCAACAAATTGCTGTTCTTGATTTTCGACTTATTTTGGTCTCCAGAATCACTCATTAAAATTTTTCCCAGGTGTGACACCTTCTATAAATTTCGATTCTATAAATATGCATAACAAATTCTTTCTCCACTATATTAGACTTTCTTTCTCAAATTCATCCTCATTGCAAGCCATACTATTTGTAACTCTCATCGATTTATTTTTCTGTACTGTATTAAATGCATATTCAATTACCAATAAATAAATTTATTTAATACAATAAATTATCATCGTCAAAATGTTTACTTGCTGCAATAAAAATGGCGACTGTCATAGTAACGATTAACACTTTACGGCCGCTGTCACGTATGTGTGACTTTGAGAGCCTGCAGATGTTGGCCAAAGTCACGTGCACGTGATCTACCATATCCAATTCAACTTAATACGTTTAGTTGAGGTTACATTCATAATTCCTAGCATCTTCGAGTATCTAACATTGGTCTACAATATCAGTGGTGATGAACAACGGTTTTCACGTGATAGCAATCGCCTCAAATTGTCCAGGGAAACGAAACATTGTTGTCGAACGCCTGGAAACTAGAACACCCATCATTTGTCATTGAATTTACTTTCTTCAATATCTAATCTCGAGAATTGTTTCAGCTGATTAGTGAGAAATCATGTCACCCACATATGGCTGACGTGTTAAAGTGTTAAGTTGACACAGGACGACAGAGTCTGTTAACGATCAACCTCAGAAGCGACTAGGTTCCATATAAGCGGATTTAAATGGAACATCGAATCACTTTTTGATCAGTATAGTTCGTGCTCGTGGGAGTGGGGCCTGCTGACGCTTCCAGGAGCTTTTATCCGGTCTGAAATGGCTCTCCTTCGTGTCCGTCAGGAGTTCGCGATCGAGGGTCGTGGCCAGATGTGAATGCGTACACCCTCGGCGATCCTAGTTCACGCCTCTTCACGGAATTGACATGTTTCCAACTCGTCCGCGTTGATTGCAGATCGGGACGAACCTCGACACGACAATACACTCTTCTCGAAAGTCCGACGCCGACGGATATCGCCGTGAACTTTCAAGTGCTCCCGGGGAATCCGTAATTTCGAGGGTGGAAAAGAGCTTAATTCTCATAGAATATTCGTTAATACGGCCATTAGAAAACGTTTGATGCGTTAAAACAACGTGATCGATAGAGGGTACACGCCTATCCTACGAAAATCATCCCCCTTTCGCTCTGTGACTCTTTTCGGGGAACGCTGAGCATCGTTTTGGAATCGAGTATCTCTAAAAGGGGGGCGAAAATTACTTGTTACGAATGTCTGAATCACTAGAAACAGAGGGAGTAGCGAAATTAAAAGAGAAAATATCGATCGTTGACCTAACTGTGCCCCCTATGTTGAGTTCATTCGATTTGTAGAGAATTTCGTCGCATTTGTTGCCAGAATAGTTTCGTGGAAATAAATATGCAGCGATTTCTACTGTTTTAATGATTTCTATCTTATAAACAGAATTGTATCAACAAATATAATATTTCAGAAATTATTTATAATGAAAATTCAAAGCTAAGATCGAAGTTTCTAGGAGAGAAATTAGGGTACACAGGATCGATGTGAAGGATCGAGAGGATCGAGAATTCTGTCAAAACAGATTTTTTTGACGACACATCGAAGAATTTTTTACACTTGAAAAATTAATTTTAGCTTTATTATTAAGAATGTTATATGAAAATTGGGGGTCGATTTTAATCACTTTCTTCTTCCATCAGAGAAATTTAAAGTTATTTTATACAAAAACAGATTTCCAATTGAAGAACAAAACTGTCGAATTTCTCAGTAAAAATGAATCAATTTAATTCATTTCTGGGGATAAATAACATTTCCAACGAAGATCCTCACTCACAAACTTAACACATTACCGACCGATATTAATCGACTTTTTTACCGGCCAACACTTACCGACCGATAGCGTATTAATAAACTGTTTTACCGACCAACGCTTACCGACCGATAGCCGATTAATCAACCGCTATCGGTCGGTAAAGTGTTAATACCAGCAATGGTCGGTAAAACAGATAAATAACCAGCATTATCGCAGCCTGTAACTTAAGTTAACATTATTATTTAACGTAAATGTCAAATGAAACACTTAAAAGCATTGGGGGACCAGCTGTGGTAACAAGATTCGGTCGGTAAAGTGTTAATAACACGCAAAGTAAAATGATCAAAGACGCTAAAAAATTGAACTATATATCTATCTATATAGCTGTATACTATCAGAGAAAAACAAGACGACGTCACGATCTGCTGAGTAGGGCTAAACAAAGGGATCACGAAGTTAAGGGAAAGAATACCGGAAACCACGCCAGATAGGACGAATTTGAACAAAGAAAAGGGAAGAAAAGTGAAAGGTAGGGGACGGAGGGTGGGTGGCGAAGCAGAAGGAGAGAGAGAGGGGGGTGGGCAGAGATGAAATGGGGTGAAGCGTGGCTGGTGCGCGGCGTACCGCCACGTCACTCCCTTCTCATTAATCAACCCCCCCCTTTAACCCCCCCGCGCGTCAGCTAGTCGATACCCCCCCACCCTTTCTGCCCTCACTTTCTCCAACGCTCTTGTTTTTTCGACGCTCGGTTACCCCTGTCGTTATCTCACTCGGACGAATTCGATTATTGGATATTTTAATCAAGGTAATAGGCTTGCAACTTCCGGTACACGCTTCGAGTAATGGGGAAACACTTCTTTCGCGGGTGCATAACGCTACAGTTACTTGGGAACTATCGAAGTTTCATAGAAAACTTGAATCTCTGATGCATCGTGTTTTTCATTAAAATTACTCTCTTTTTTTTTAAGGTTTCACAAACTAATTATAATAACTGTTTTGGGGGGGGGGGTCCAAACATTTTATATTGCAGGACGTGTTATGTATTTTCGATATTAGTTAACACTGGAACTACCAAACCAGTCGAAATAATTCATAATTTCAACAAATTATGGAGTAACAAATTTACTCGACTGAATTTTTGGAAATTTACTGTAAAATCCCTAGAAATTGAAACCAGAAATAAAAATTCTAAAATCCCTAGAAATTGAAACCAGGAATAAAAATTCTAAAATCCCTAGAAATTGAAACCAGGTATAAAAATTCTAAAATCCCTAGAAATTGAAACCAGAGATCAAAATTCTAAAATCCCTAGAAATTGAACCTAGAAATAAAAATTCTAAAATTCTGATGATTGCTCGAAATTTAACAAGTAAAGAAATCGATCAAAGCAATTAAAATTCAGACAATAAGTTCTTTTGGCGAATGGGGGGACTCGAACCCCAAAATCTCGTGGCCAAATCTCCAAATTTCCCAAAACTCCCTTATACTTTCGACTGAATGTTTGTTAATGCTGCTAAGCTAACTGCGTTTCGTTTACCGAGCCTCGACTGTGCCCCATTTCCAACTCCCGTCGAATTTTAATTATATCGAGAACTCGTTAAGCTAATGACGAAGCTGGATATACGTCTTAAATGAAACTCCATCGGCAAATAAGACGTGAAACTTCGCCGATGTGGTATTCGGCTGCAACCACCCGGTTGGCTTTAAACAAGGACATCCTAATCATTTTCAGCGACGAACTATGGGTTCACGACTGCCAATTACACACATATAGTTCTCGAAGGCCTGGAGGCCGAAACGTACAATGGGAATTCGTTCAGCTCGGATTCTGTCAAGTTGGAAAGGGCTTAATTAGTAATGCGATAGTCCCTTTCCAATAATTAGCTGACGTACGCCCCCCAAAACGAGAGCCATTACCAGATACAATGCAACATGCTTCGGAAACGAGGTCACGGATGTACAATTAATGGCAGGTAGCTACAGTCGAGCATATACTTGGTGAATTACGGCGTCAAACGAAACAAGACGATACTTGACCAAATGTTATATCATTTCAAAACGACAGTGTTCAACGTTAGGCGAAATTTAAAACGATGTTTGGCGAATTTATTTCCTCGCCTGCGATTTTGTGTTCCATTTTCAAGCAATATATTTTACCTTGCTTGATTACAAGATTATTACCACACGCAAACCCCATTTTCGAACGCCATTTTACGAGAATTTATTGATGATAATTTATTGGAAAAAGAAATTTATCAAATGGTTCTAAAAAAATTATTTTTAGCTAAGAGGGTTAATTACAATCATTTTTGGTGAATAGACATACCCCCGAATTCCTGCGCGTTTTCGAGAAAAAAATTCGAGAAAAAGTGAAATTTTTCGACCGGGGGGAAAAAATGTCAAATCGTTTTGGAAAAATTATTTTTAGCTAAGAGGGTTAATTGCAATCATTTTTTCTGAATAGACATACCCCCGAATTCCTGCGCGTTTTCGAGAAAAAAATTCGAGAAAAAGTGAAATTTTTCGACCGGGGGGAAAAAATGTCAAATCGTTTTGGAAAAATTATTTTTAGCTAAGAGGGTTAATTGCAATCATTTTTTCTGAATAGACATACCCTCGAAATCCTGCGCGTTTTCGAGTAAAAAATTCAAAACTGGCGGAGCTTTAAATGTTAATAACTTTTTAATAAAGACTCCATCAAGAAATTAATATTCTTGATTTTAATTTTATTTTGGCCTCTAGAATCTCCCATTAAAATTTTTCCCCGGTTGAACAGCCCGTTGTATAGATATCGCGTGATCCCTCGAGCAGTCGAACAATTATTAACGATTACAACAGAAGGAAATTTAATTTTCCAAGAAGCAGAACTCGAAAGAGAAGCATACGATACACGTGGGTGATCGTAAACCGCAGAAACTTGGATACGCGCGAGTCTTCGAGGGAGGCAGTCGAGCCCGATGACCTAAATCACCGCGGTTGATGCATGCGCATCCCGAGGTTGAACAGTTGTGTAACTCAGACAGTTGATCCAAATAATGACGCAAGTTCTGGTATGTTAATCGTATCGCGGTGGGCGCTCACCCTCTTGGAAAACTGAGAAGCATAACGATGAATCGCGTGCACCGCGACGGGGAATTCCAGGCAGCCGGAAATGAGATGCGTGTGAATTTGGATTAAACGCGATCGAGTTTGGATTAGTCGGCGCGGATTTCAGCCGGCGTTGAACAAATTTAGTCCCTGGTCGTATTCGCAGACAACGAACTCGGGTCTGTGCTTGCAATTTCCGGAAATTCATCTCAACGATATACAGGGTGTTCAGACAACCCTGAGAAAAATTTTAATGGGGGATTCTGGAGGCCAAAATAAGACGAAAATCAAGAATACCAATTTGTTGATTGAGGCTTCATTAAAAAGTTATTAACGTTCGAAGTTGTGGCTGTAGAACGACAATTTTTCCACTTTCTCGAATTTTTTTCTCGATAATGGGTAGGATTTCGTGGATATGCGTAATGACAAAAAATGATTGTATTTGACCCATGCAACCAAAAATATTTTTTTTAGAACGATTTGAAAGTTTTTAATTTTGTCGACTTTGTCCACCTATTCGAATTTTTTTCTCCGAAACGCGTAGGAATTCGGGGGTTTGTTTATTCACGAAAAATGATTGTAATTGACTCCTGTAACCGAAAATAATTTTTCTAGAATGATTTGAAATATTTTAATAACCTCCTAATCAAATTTTTTTAATTAACACCCTATATAGAGTATCAGCGTAATTCCACTAAAAATTCTAATCATGCAACGATTGTAAACAGAAGTCAGGAGGCGTCCCCCGTGTTTACAGCGCGATGGATGAACCCATAATTCGAAAAAGAGGATAACCTTGGATAACCAGGTCTTGAAACCCCCGCCCCCCGGCCCCCCTAAACGGCTTAAGATGAAATTGTGATTTTATCGTGACGAAGCCGTACGGCTGGTGTAAAGTGGACGTATTTAAATCCAGTACGGGGGATAATAACGGCGAGGAGTGGCGGAGGAGTATGAAGAGTGGGCAAATCGGATGAGGACCGGAGCTAAATAAAAAAGAGACGGAGGGGATGAAACGAAATTACAAAAAAGTGTTCCGCGACGCAGCAGGGGGATCGTACACAGGGAGAGAGGATGAATAAAGCCTGAAATAAATTGTGTTATCTTTTCGTTCCACGCGTATGCCTTCCGCCCGGGTGTATCTGGCGCAGTTACAGCGGCTCCAGAGGCCTCTCTGCCTACCATCGACTCGCTAATACCTTTCTTGCGTGTGCCGCCGCGAAAGGTGCAGTCATTTTTAGAGTGCACTCGAAATCTTTTCTATGGGGGCATTCTCGTCGCAGACATGCCAATGGTATATATGAAAAGATCCGCTCAGGGGATGCTCCCGCTCTCTTTCTCTCTCTGGCTCGTCCTTAAGGACCCTCTTCTCTCTTATTGACCCTTGGCATCTCCTTTTTTCGTTTTCTATTTTTAAATCCGACGTCTCTTTCTCTCTTCGACCTATTCAACATCCAACGTTCCCTTTTCCTAACGTTTCCTTCGCCGCCAATTTCCGTGCCTCCGTGACCCCGGGGGTTTTCTTTCATCCACGATCCTTCAGCGCAGAAGTACCATTCTTCCATCAGAAGAAGGCACAGCGTGTTTACATCTCCTGGTCCAGTCAACTCACTCATAGATATTGGTCAAAATCGGTGACAGCCAATCAATGTTCTGGGTGTTCGACCATTCCCGGAAAAAATTGTAATGTGAGATTCTAGAGGCCAAAATAAGACGAAAATCAATAATACCAATTTCTCGAATGAGGCTTCGTTAAAAAGTTATTAACGTTGAAAGTTGTGGCTGTTGAACAGCAATTTGTCCACTTTCTCGATTTTTTTACTCGAAAATGCGTAGAAATTCGAAGGTATCTCTATTCACAAAAAATGATCCTAATTGTCCCTAGGATCGAACATAATTTTTCCGGAATTATTTGAAGATTTTCAATTTTCTAGGGAAACAGACAGATTATATGGTCAGACATATGTTCAGTAATGAATTTTTTTCTCGAAAATGCGTAGGATTTCGGGGATATATCTAATCACCAAGAATGATTATAATCGAGCCCCACAGCCGAAAATAATTTTTCCAAAACGGTTTGAAGCTTTTCAATTTTCAGGGGAACAAACACAATTATAGTCAGACATTGTATTTTCAGTAATGAATTTTTTTATCGAAAATGCACAGGATTTCGTGGATATGCGTAATGACCAAAAATGATTGTAATTGACCCCTGCAACCGAAAATAATTTTTCCAAAACGATTCGTAATTTTTTTTTCCGTCGAAAAATTTCGCAAACACTCTCGAATTTTTTTCTCGAAAATGAGTAGGATTTCGAGGGTATGTCTAATGACCAAAAATGATTGTAATTGACCCCCGCAACTGAAAATAATTTTTCCGGAACGATTTGAAATTTTTTAATTTAATTGTTACAAAACAGTCAGTTCTTATAAAATTTGAACAATATACCGAATGTAACAACTTCTACAGGGGTTATAATGGAACTCAAATGGAATAAAAAAAATTCTACTGTATCATTTCGTAGTAACAACTTCTCAAAGCTAGAAATTTGTGTTCATTATACTGATAGTCTGAGATTTTAACTATTTCAACTATTATAAATAATAACTTACGAACACAGATGTACAATTACAGCACTACGTGGTTACATTGAATCCATATTTTATCGACTCGGAAGTTCTTACGACGAAACTTTAACCGCAGTTTTGCTGGTCAAGCCCCCGATTTGGCGAGGCGTGCAAACTCCAACAAATTCCAACAAATTTAAAATTCAATCACGGTCGATATCGTTATCCTCCCAGTAACAGAAACCGTCGAGGACTATAATAGAGTGCTCCGTTTCCCTCCATGCCCTCTAAAACGTTTCAGAGCAGTTTTGGCCTTATCGAGCCATCGCTGAAAGAGACTTCCGGGCGAGAGGGTGGTAAACGAAAGCTGGACGCTGGTCTCTCGAAACTTTTACAAACACAGATCGATAATCAAGACGCTGCTATGTTTCCTTCCGCCGATAGGGGAAGGGATGAAGATCCACAACAGGGACGGAAACGTGGAAACTCGGGGAGGAAGGGTGAAGAGAGGAGAGAGGGCTCACGATCGGATCCCGCAGACCGGCGTTTATCATCGTTGGGGAATCTACTTCGAGGCTGTAATCACCTGCCCCTCCGCCGTTCCTGTTCCTTTCGCTAATAACGAGTTACAACCCTTCCCCGCGATCGAAGCAGGCCAGTGGGTGGGGAGTAATTGCCAACGTAATCACACACGTTGCACAAACCAACGATTCACCCTTTCCTAGGTCCAACGAGGGTCCGTTTTCCAGGATGGACCAAGGGAGCCCCCGTGACTTCTGATCCACCCCCTCATGGAAGCTAGCAACTACCCCAAAACCCCGTCGATGGAGACCATTCGTCACGAGGGCCAAGGATATCAGCGGAGATATTCGCACTTTGCTGCACAGCAATTTTTAATGGTCCCCAGGAATCGTGTGGGGTGTGTTTTTATAAATGTATGCTACGTCGCGCCCGTAAATTCACGACTTTCTCCCTGGCTGGGGCGAAACTCTCGAGCATAAATTACCAGAGCGTTGTGTGTAGCAATGAGAACATTCTAAATACTTGCCTATACCCAAAACCCATAAATCAGTAACTTTGGTATCTATTTTGGTGTAACATTGCTATTGAAGCTCCTGTTACAAAGCGAGCTGGGGAATTTTGGGGGTAAAAGTTCGTAAATCATGGACATTGTTTCTAGTCTGCTCTTTGTTAGCCAAGTTGTGAAAGGAATTCAAGAAAAGGAAGGTTATCAAAAGATTAGCTAGATCCAAAGTGTTTTGAGACTTTCGCGAAGAGGAAAATGAGTGTTTGACACCTGGTAACCAGGGTAACCAGGGCTCTGTGACCTATTAACGCTTGATCAGAAGCTCACGAAAGTCATCTACACCTTGGATGATCCTTCACCAAGGGGTTTAGATTCAGAATTGCTCGAAAGATTGTTATCAAAAGACCAGCTAGATCCAAAGTGTTTTGAGACTTTCGCGAAGAGGAAAATGAGTGTTTGACACCTGGTAACCAGGGTAACCAGGGCTCTGTGACCTATTAACGCTTGATCAGAAGCTCACGAAAGTCATCTACACCTTGGATGATCCTTCACCAAGGGGTTTAGATTCAGAATTGCTCGAAAGATTGTTATCAAAAGACCAGCTAGATCCAAAGTGTTTTGAGACTTTCGCGAAGATGGAAATGAGTGTTTGACACCTGGTAACCAGGGTAACCAGGGCTCTGTGACCTATTAACGCTTGATCAGAAGCTCACGAAAGTCATCTACACCTTGGATGACCCATCACCAAGTGGTTTAGATTCAGAATTGCTCAATGAAGGATACTTAAATGACATCTTTTTAACTTTGAGCACTATTGCAAGGAATGACCTTTTCAGCACTAACTGAGGAGCAAGACTCAGGAGCAACAATGTTCCTTCAAGTTTCGACGCATTGTCTATTGTGTCTTGCTCAAATGATACTCAATGAAGGATACTTAAATGGCATCTTCTTAACTTTGAGTACTATTCCAAGGAATGACCTTTTCAGCACTAACTCAGGAGCAAGACTCAGGCGCAACAATGTTCCTTCACGTTTCGACGTATTGTCTATTGTGTCTTGCTCAAATGATACTCAATGAAGGATACTTAAATGACATCTTCTTAACTTTGAGTACTATTCCAAGGAATGACCTTTTCAGCACTAACTCAGGAGCAAGACTCAGGAGCAACAATGGTCCTCCACGTTTCGACGTATTGTCTACTGAGTCTAGACTACCATAATCCAGAGATCACAAGTGTGTTAATCTAGCTATTGGCTGCTCCACACCAAGGGGTGGTACCAAAGACTTAGGATTAGAATTACTAACTGAGGAGCAGGACTCAGGAGCAACAATGGTCCTCCACGTTTCGACGTATTGTCTACTGAGTCTAGACTACCATAATCCAGAGATCACAAGTGTGTTAATCTAGCTATTGGCTGCTCCACACCAAGGGGTCGTACCAAAGACTTAGGATTAGAATTACTAACTGAGGAGCAGGACTCAGGAGCAACAATGGTCCTCCACGTTTCGACGTATTGTCTACTGAGTCTAGACTACCATAATCCAGAGATCACAAGTGTGTTAATCTAGCTATTGGCTGCTCCACACCAAGGGGTGGTACCAAAGACTTAGGATTAGGATTACTAACTGAGGAGCAGGACTCAGGAGCAACAATGGTCCTCCACGTTTCGACGTATTGTCTACTGAGTCTAGACTACCATAATCCAGAGATCACAAGTGTGTTAATCTAGCTATTGGCTGCTCCACACCAAGGGGTGGTACCAAAGACTTAGGATTAGAATTACTAACTGAGGAGCAGGACTCAGGAGCAACAATGGTCCTCCACGTTTCGACGTATTGTCTACTGAGTCTAGACTACCATAATCCAGAGATCACAAGTGTGTTAATCTAGCTATTGGCTGCTCCACACCAAGGGGTGGTACCAAAGACTTAGGATTAGAATTACTAACTGAGGAGCAGGACTCAGGAGCAACAATGGTCCTCCACGTTTCGACGTATTGTCTATTGAGTCTAGACTACCATAATCCAGAGATCACAAGTGTGTTAATCTAGCTATTGGCTGCTCCACACCAAGGGGTGGTACCAAAGACTTAACATTAGGATTACTAACCTTCTCTTAACATTCTCCATATCACAGAGACAAGGTGCTCAAACGACCCAATCTTGACACCAATACTAGTGTAAGGACACTTTCTTTTGGGTCTTTCTGTGTCTATGGACCTGGTCACGTGTCGACAGCGATGACCTGAATCTGAGTGTCCAAGGAGATGATGTACCAGTGGCTAACGCAATGATCGTCAGTTATCGTCACGCTAGTTGGGGGCAATGCTGCTCCACGCCAAGGGGTGGTACCAAAGACTTAACATTAGGATTACTAACCTTCTCTTAACATTCTCCATATCACAGAGACAGAGTGCTCAAACGACTCAATCTTGACACCAATACTAGTGTAAGGACACTTTCTTTTGGGTCTTTCTGTGTCTATGGACCTGGTCACGTGTCGACAGCGATGACCTGAATCTGAGTGTCCAAGGAGATGATGTACCAGTGGCTAACGCAATGATCGTCAGTTATCGTCACGCTAGTCGGGGGCAATTGTGATATTAAATTACGCGAGTAGTTGCGGCGAGTCCGGGGGAAGTTTGTGAGATCGTGTCGTGAAATTGGCCCCATCGACGGTTAATAGCTTTCGCTGTAAACCGTATCGCGATATGATTGCCTATGGCTGGTGGGAACGCGGCTCGTCCCGGGACGATGTTAACATGCGAACGGACCGGGGCTAACTAACTCGCACACGCGGAAAGGTAATCAAACAGTGGATGATTGTAACCCCCTTATAAAGCGAACGGTGAAAGCGATTCGAGCCGACTGATGAGAACAAGTCGATCGGTTTTGCGGGGAGGCCCTCCGGACAAACATCGTGATTGATAGTGTAATGAAACATTCACGGGGATAATACGCCGTGCAAGGCAGACGTACTCGTCACCTACGCTGCAGTTGACAAAAGCAACGCGTTGTGAAACGCTACCGTGCTGCTTTAGGTTTCCTTTTCCTGTTTTCATGGCGATGGGATATTGCTTTCTGCTTCGAAACGTTTCTTTCGACGACTCAAACTGGGGTTCTGATAACACGCTCAGGTACTCTTTTGAACAGTAAAAACAATTCTTTGAGTTTAATCCTTGGAAAAGGTACTCAGTCTGAAGAATAGGGAACCAAGGTAAACCCAGTTTTGTCATAGAGATGGCTATTAATTAAGTATCTTTTTGTTACTAAGTTTGGTTTGAAGATTCCATGGATTAGAAAATGATTCTAACTTGTAAGCATATTTTCAGAAAATCTTTCTTCTTTACTAAGCTTTACTGAAGAGTTCATTCTCAATGAACAGACTCAAGATGATGGAACGTCGTAATTATTGCTTTAACAATTAAAATAATTAATTTGCCCTTAAATTGCATTGAAATTGATCAATTTTCAATAAATATTCATTCTTTGAAGTCGTCTTCTCTGAGTCGTCTAACCTCCTGAAAGTAACTTTTTAATTCAAATGTAGTTTTCAGAATATAAATAATGATTGATTAAACAATCTTGTAGATGAGATCAGTGATCGTGAGAGAAATCCTACCATTATTTGATCATTTTAATAAATACCTGTGATGAACAACTTTCTGGGGAAATAAACTGTCGATGATTCGTCTGTGTTCAACTCTCGTCACTCACCTAAAACAGAAAGAAACCATGAAATTAGTAACAAAGAACAATTTTAGCCTCAATCGAAACAGAATTAGGGATATTTTTACTGTAGTAGGTGGCCAAGGACGAAGGAGATCGGTAAAATCACAGGAGACACGTAGTTAACCTCAAAACTGCTTTGTTCTGGTCTGTGACACGAGAGACGACTGAACTGCGTGTCGCTGTGCGTCTGCTCGCAGCGCCACCACCTCGATCAACCGAAACTACGCTACCTTTCTCTGGTTAAATATCCGATTCGACTTGAACGTCTGCAAGGAAACGATTTACGATTCTAGATCGATCGAAAAAGAGATGGAACGGAATTGCACACTGTGCTAATGAATGGTACGCGTTGTTACCAGTTTTAATATCTATTTACTATAAATACCTAATGCAGTAGGTGGCCAGGGACGAAGGAGATCGGTGAAGACACAAGCAACACGTGGTTAACCTTAGAACTGTTTATTTCTGACTGCGACGCGGGAGACGAGCGAACTGCGTGGCGCTGGGCGTCCGCTCGCAGCGCCACCATCTTGATTTAACGAAACTACGCCTTGATTCCGCTGCTACGCTAATTATACACTATATTACAATAAGAAATTAGAATAAAAATTGTATTCAGAGGGTTTAATAATGATAACAGTAGCTTTAAACGCGTTTTTCTCGACTATACTTTAACTATATTTTCAAAAAACTGCATCGATATCGCAAGTTCTAATTGATTCAAATTTATAAAAGTCACTTGGAACTTATAATGAATCTTCACGAGTCTGGCGCGTTATTTTACTATTTTTAAATCTCAAAAACGGAAAAAAACGAAGAAAAATTGATACTTTAAGTTTACAACGTTACAAATTTAAAAGAAAATGGAGGCATTCTTTTTAGTTCGAACTATAATTTATAGAACTATATCCTCACTAAATAGAGTCCATTTTAGGCTATATATATATATATCATTATCGAACTCCTGCATTTTTAACTATTTTATACCAAACATGTTCAAAAACTGAATAAAAAAATGTGCAAAAGTCTCAATTTTTTCGTTCAATCTACCAAAAAACACTCTTAATTTTACCTCTTTACCCACTTTATTTAATTGCAATAATGTTTATTTCTACAATAAAGACGTTGAATAAAATAAATTCAAATATGAAATATTTTTGTGTTTCGCTTCCAACGAACTAGTGGACGTTTTACATATTCCATTCTCGTTTCAGAATCAGCAAGGCGGAAACGTGAACGTATCGCAGAACAAACTCTTCGGTCGCTTGTGATAACGAACGCGACCGCGACCGACCATTCATCCGCGAATGTGGAAACATACCGAAATAATCGTAAGTGTAACCAGCGCGTAATTGCTCGAAACTTATATAATCTGGGGAAATTAAACGCGTATAACAATCGCGCCGGTCCATCGACACCGCTAACAATCGACCATCGCATCGGCCACAGTTGCGGTTCGAGTTTGCATTGCAGTTCATCACCAGCCGCGTAACATAACTCCGGGAGTGGAAATTCGAAAGGGAGGATCAGCCGCAGAGATAATTGTGATCCTCTTATAAATTGATTTCGGCCGCAATTCCCGCGCGCGCTGAGAGAAAGATTACCTTCGACGTAGAAAAGACACGAAATAACCCAATTCCGCGCGATTTATATCCGTTGGGATACGTACGTGTGATCGTTAATTGCATCGCAACCACGCGATAATTACACGACAATTAAATAGTTATTATATATATATGTGCGCTTCCAAAGATTTACGATTATGGCTACACCCCGCAATTAGACAGTAATTACCGTTGGGGACCAGTGTTAATTGCTGCGCGATTACATGCAATTGTATCGTTGGATAATCGGATTCTATTGCTCCCAACTCGTTCTCTCTCGTAATTGAAAAACTTTTACATGTGACACGGGGGACTTAAAAATGCGAAATTGTTTCCTGTTGTCCCGAAACAGTGGATTACCAATCACTTTGAAGATTTAGAATGTTACTGGCTATTAAATGATTCGATTTGAAATTAAATGGCGACTCGAGGTCGTTGAGGAACCACCACATCATATTCCATATCATAAACCCTGCGAAAAATTTTAATAGGAGATTCTAGAGGGCCAAATAAGAGGAAAGTAAAGAATATCAATTTCTTGACTGAGGCCTCGTTAAAAAGTTATTAACAATTGAATTAAACAATTTCAAATCGTTCTGGAAAAATTATTTTCGGTTAAGGGGGCCAATTGCAATCATTTTTGGTGAATAGACATACCCTCGAATTCCTACGCGTTTTCGAGAAAAAAATTCATTACTGAAAATACAATGTCTGACTATAATTGTGTTTGTTCCCCTGAAAATTGAAAAGCTTCAAATCATTCTGGAAAAATTATTTTCGATTCTAGGGGCAATTAGAATCATTTTCCGTGAGTAGACATACCCCCGAAATCCTGTGCATTTTCGAGAAAAAAATTCATTACTGAAACTATGTCTGACCATATAATCTGTCCGTTTCCCTGAAAATTGAAAATCTTCAAATAATTCTGGAAAAATTATGTTCGATTCTAGGGGCAATTAGAATCATTTTTGGTGGATAGACATACCCCCGAAATCCTACCCAATTTCGAGTAAAAAAATCGAGTAGGTGGACAAATTGTCGTTCGACAGCCACACACTTTGAACGTTAATAACTTTTCAACGAAGCCTCCATCTGGAAATTGGTATTCTTGATTTTCGTCTTATTTTGGCCTCTAGAATCCTTCAGAATTTATTCAGAGTTCAATTTGCCAAAAATGTCCCAAGGAATTGAACATTGATTATTTTCCAAGTATTAAAGGAATTTTCTTTGTTTTAAAATATTTACTGTGTATTGAAGATCGATTTAATCTTCACAAAAATTGAGAAGCAAGCTAGTGAATGCCCAGAGTTTCATTTAGATTTATTTAGATTTCAATTTTTTCAAAAATGTCCCCGAAATTGAACATTGATTACTTTCCAAGTATTAACACGTTGATTGATTTGACAAATCCCTCAAATTGTCTACAAAAAGGATACTTTTTTTTTGGATAACTGGAAACTAGCATATCCACAATATATCATAGAACTTATTTTTCACAGCCTCGTTAAAATTGAAGTGCCCTATCAAGATTTATTTAACATGTAATCTTGAGAAATAATTTTTCTAGCTGATCGATGAAAATTCATGTCACCCATACATGCTGGTGTAGAAAACCCCATGTCAACCGGTTGTTTACTTTCTTTGCACCTATGTGCATAAAGTGATACACTCTATTGTCCCATAATTGCAGCCTAAATCCTCAGAACGACCATACCATCCGTAAAAATCACAGCGATCGCGTTAAACGAACGTTCTTTTATCACGATCGAGGGAACAAACGCGTGACGATCGAGCTAGCGCATCAGGGGGATCCAGAGGCACGCAGGTAACATAGGTAAACGCGTCTAAACAGATCGTAACCGCGGAAGGGGTAATCAAACATCGGATAATTGTAATCCCCTTATAAAGCGATCGTAGCAGACCGATACTGCGGGTTCAGGATGGACGTCTGGGCGAAACTGAGGAGCCAAAGCCGCAGGCTGGAGGACTTGATTGACGGAAAGGGAGAAGCATGAACAGTCGGCTAATGAAACATCAGTATGCGCACACAATACCGAGGCGGACTGGATCGCTGGTCGCTATTACGGGTGGCGTGTTTACACGTTCCAGACCCGTAGTCCCCGGTTTCCCAGCGAGGGGGAGGGGTTTGCGCGGGTGTGACGAATAGCGACGGGCGTAGCCCGACTCGGACAGGTTGCAGTCGTTTCGTGGGAACGCGAAACGGGCCATCATCGGGATCAACGTGCCCCAGTCATCTAAACGAAATTCCATATTCCTGTTTTAATGCATTCTGGAAATTATATATTCTATTGAGACTTTCTTTTTTATATTCACCTCGAAATATTGAAAATATTTTTTTTGTTTCTCGAAAACGGGCACGACGACCAACGATTCTAACGACGGCATCGTGATCCCTGAATTTTTTGCCACAGGATAGCGTGTCGATTTTTTGCCCTGGGACGATATTTACCGCCGGACCGATCGCTCTTGGCCGTTTTTCGCCATTAACTCGAAAACGAGCACGTCAACGCGTATTTCTGGTTATACGAAACTTGTGCAGTTTTACGTCCTCTACGCGGTGGAATGGTTGTTTTTTTTTCCCTCGAATTTTGAGAATTTTTTTTCTGTTTCTCGGAAACGAGCTCGGTGACCTGTTAATTTAACGACGGCATCGTGATCCCCGAATCAAGAGCCATCCCCTCGAACTGGTTTTCGTGTTGTTCCCCGTATAAAACGTGGAGAACTCTGAATTATATTAGCCTGGCTTCGAGCAACGACCGCGGAAGGGCGTTTCGCAGCCTGGAAATTGGTCTTTTGTCGGCTGGGACTGCAAGTGGTCCCGCCGAAGGAATGCTTTGACTTCGAACGGTACACGATTATAATTCCAGGGAGGAAACTTCGAGTTTTCGATGCATCGGGCCTCTGCGGTCTGTCTGTAATTGGATTCTCGGTGTGTAATAAGACGAGCTATACGCAACGCTCGCCTTGTTTTGACTGTTTCCATTCGTACTATCGAGTACAATGAATCGTATAAGTATATGTACCCCCCCATGTTGCTTACGGGGGAAATTTGTAATTAAGTTTTTGATATCAATGAACACGTATGTGAAGTTTATTTGTACCATAATTGGTTGCACTGTGTGTATGTACACATGGGTTTCGTAGGTTTTGTACCTTTGTTTTCTGTTTGAAATATAGTGTTCGATGGTTTTTGGGTTTGCAACTGTGTATTGATAATTGAGTAGATTCAATATCGTTTCTTGATAAAAACCTGAGAAAAATGGAACACTAGGCATAGCTGTGGAATTAATTTCTTGGAAATGATTGCACTGAGACGGGAGTATATTTGGTCATAGGGTTTTGTGTGTATTTATTAATGAATAATTAAAAATAATGATAAAATACTGTTAATAGATACTGTTAATATGTACTGTTAGGCTCATGCATGGATACCCAGTGTAGTATGAACAGACATAAGGACACGAATAAGGAATTTCTTAAAAATGTCGAAGGCAATTTTTCGTAGAATATTTTCGATCGATATAGGTGTATCAATGATAATTGTAAAACGTGAGGGGGTAGCTACGTAACTTATCATAGGATGTGATCGTGGTAGACTGCCATGTTGCCATAAAATTTGGCGTACGGGCCATTCCACGCGAAATCGATCATTTTTACGGTTCGATGTAGGGATATCGGTGAAATTGAAATATGATGTGCTTCGCGTAAAATTAGGGCGTGGAAATCAAGTTACCGCTCTGCTGGGCGTTTCGAAATTGTTTTTGAAAAATTTGGAACCTCGAATTTTGGTATTTTAATCTACTTGAGTGAAATTGTACAGATTAATAGGACCTAACCCAGACCTAAGCTAGATCTAAGATAGACCTAACCTAGACCTAACCCATACCTAATCTAGATCTGGGTTAGGTCTGGTTTAGATCTGAGTTAGATCTGGGTTAGGTCTGGATTAGATCTGAGTTAGATCTGGGTTAGGTCTGGTTTAGATCTGAGTTAGATCTGGGTTAGGTCTGGGTTAGGTCTGGATTAGTTAATAATCCAAATTATACCTAATCTAGATCAAATCCAGACCTAACCCATACCTAATCTAGATCTAATCCAGACCTAACCCATACCTAATCTAGATCTAATCCAGACCTAACCCAGACCTAACCCATACCTAATCTAGATCTAATCCAGACCTAACCCAGACCTAACCCATACCTAATCTAGATCTAATCCAGACCTAACCCATACCTAATCTAGATCTAATCCAGACCTAACCCAGACTTAACTCAGATCTAATCCAGACCTAACCCAGACCTAACCCAGATCTAATCCAGACCTAACCCAGACCTAACCCAGATCTAATCCAGGCCTAACCCAGACCTAACCGAGACATAACCCAGACCTAACCGAGACATAACCCAGACCTAACCCAGACATAACCCAGACCTAACCCAGACATAACCCAGACCTAACCGAGACATAACCCAGACCTAACCCAGACCTAACCCAGACCATATATCTGGGTTAGGTCTGGATTAGATCTAGATTAGGTATAGGTTAGGTCTGGATTAGATCTAGATTAGGTATGGGTTAGGTCTGGATTAGATCTAGATTAGGTCTGGGTTAGGTCTGGGTTAGGTCTGGATTAGATCTGAGTTAAGTCTGGGTTAGGTCTGGTTTAGGTCTGGGTTAGGTCTGGGTTAGGTCTGGGTTAGGTCTGGATTAGATCTGAGTTAAGTCTGGGTTAGGTCTGGATTAGATCTGGGTTAGGTCTCATTTACACTGTTGTTGTATTTTGTAATTTCCAAGTGTACGATTTGGTTTGGACTCGAAGAAACACAGTATAATCAAAAACTGAAGATGTTACGCAAGTTTAGGTGTTTTCAAATAATTCCCTAAACCTTGGATGTGACAAACTTGCTATACAGACATACACTGTGTTTCCCCGATTACCAGAAGACGATCGTGTTGAACAGAACCGACGTTTCATCCTCTGGTCGCCCATTTCCCCCGTACGAGCTCATCACCGTTGTAGAAATTGGTCGCCCGGAAGTGGTCGGTTCCGGAATTATTATCACCATTATCATATATATTGGCCGTAGCGTAGCTGGCGTAAAGCCGCGCGGTGCTAACGCATTTGATTTAGCGCTAATAAATAACCATTATTGTACGAGCCAGAGTCCCGGAGCCCTCCCCCCCCCCTCCCCCCCACCCCTACACGTATGCCGGGGCGGTTGCCAGGTTCCCGAGGGAGAGAAAATAGAATCGACGACGTAGTTTCCATTATTGCGACCGATAAGGGGTTGGGCGCGCGAGGGGCGGTAAGCGTGTGTCGCGCGTACGTGTGGATAGGGTTGATTGCACCGCCATAATAACCCGCTAGACGAGCACCAGATGGCCCAAGACCACCCCCCGGGAGTTTCGAAACTTGTGGCTCAGTTTTTGCATTCGAAGAAGACACCGTGCCCTTGTCGCGTGACAAACGGCGATTCGAGGACCTCGAAGGAAAAACGCCTGACGCCATGAAACTCTGAACCACCGCTTTCCAAAGTTAGCCCCGCCATTTTGGTGCATATTGTGGCTAGGGAGTTCGTGTTGTTCAAATCACAGGACACAGATTTTGATGTCTGTGTGTTTGATCCAGGGTCGAGGGAGGCTCGTTTGGATATTGAAAATTTGCACGTGATGTGAGGACTATAAAGTAGGTTTGAAGGACCACCCCTTTTGAGGGGGGAAATAACTGGGTTTTGTATGTTTATTTGAACTGAACAGAAGCAATAGACGTGACTGAGTGTATGAGCTAGCGTTTGTTACTAATGATCAAGTGTTGTTCTGAGCTGAAGATGAAGTGCTCTATTTCTGAATGGGAAGTGTTCGAGTACTAATGATGGAGTGTTCCATGTCTAAAGACCAAGTGTTCTATACTAATAGACTAAGTGCTCTATTTCTGAATGCAAAGTGTTCGAGTACTAATGACGGAGTGTTCTATGCCTAAAGACCAAGTGTTTGGATGCTAAGAACCAAGTGTTCAGTGTTAGGTCTGGGTTAAGCGTTGTTTTCTAAGGCGTTGGCCTGTTGCTATCAAGAGTTTTCATGGCAGGGGTGCAACAATGCCAATGTAACTTGGTGCCCAAGGTGGAGGCAACTCTGGGGACTTTTCACCGAGTGTGTTGGTCCCTGGGCCTAGCTAGGAGAACAATGGAGGCCCAGGTATGCGAATCCAAGCACACGTGAGCCATCTGACAGTGCACTAGGCTCGAAAGACCACCCCTTTTTGGGGGGAACTAACGAAACGAATTGGATTTTCTATGTTTATTTAAACTGACCATAAAGAATAGACGTGGCTGAGTCTATGAGATAGTTAGGAACTCGACACGTTTCGCGGTTCCATCGTAGCCGCAAGATGTGACGCTTGATAATCACTGACCGAGAATCTGGCGCTCGAACCGACAGGTAGCCCGTCTCGACCTTGTCAAAACCACGAATAGCCAAGCCCCGGCGGTTTCCTATATACTATTGGCGCGGAGTGTGCGGCTTTCGGGCACATCTGGGGAACCCCAAAGGGCACCGTCGCGACGGAGAATCCGGTATCAACTGCTGATGCGATACAACCGCATCTGTCCTTCCGTTCCGCGGAATGTTTGCGGCGGATACGTTCCGAACGCCGAGAGTTCGGAGCTGCCCTTTGACCCCGTTGTACGATGAGGACCTCCACGAGCCATCTCCATTACGCGTCAAAGCAGCCCGCCACGGTCAGTTCCACGCTACGATGGAGTCCGAGTATTCCACAGCGACGAACCAAGATCGATCCACACTTCGATTTAGTAAGCAATAAGCGTTTAGACATTTTTCTCGAACGCAACAACACTTGCTGCTAAAATTGGCTGGAAGTTACATGTTATTTTTTTGGTAAGCTTGTTAAAATTCACGAATTCTATTCAAATTTATTTCCCTCGACGTCTTAATAACTTGAGAATTCATTTTTCTGGTATAATAACGGTAAACCCTGTGACCCATATATGGGTCACGTGGCGATCAAAGTGTTGAAAAGAATTCTCGTTATTGAAAGAACTATGTTACATGGACTAGGATAAGCGTTTTTGAGTGTTCAGTTTTGGGTCTAAAATACCTACAAATATGGTAATTCATTACTGAACATATGTCTGACCATATCGTCTGTCTGTTTCCTTGAAAATTGAAAAGCTTCAAATCGTTCTGGAAAAATTATTTTCGGTTGCAGGAGTCAATTACAATCATTTTTGGTGGGCACGCACGCCCCCGAATTCCTACGCGTTTTGTAGAAAAAAATTCGAATAGATGGACAAATTTGTCGACAAAATTCAAAAATTTCAAATCGTTCTGGAAAAAATATTTTTGATTTCAGAGGTCAATTACAATCATTTTTGGTGAATAGACATACCCTCGAAATCCTGTGCATTTTCGAGAAAAAAATTCATTACTGAAAATATGATGTCTGACCATACCATTGATTTATTCCCCTGAAATTTCAGGCAAATCTTTAAAATACCATAACCTCTGAACGGATTGGAGGATTTTAATGTTTGAAGCGGCAAACGACGCGTATTTTGACGAAGAATATGTGGGGATTCTAATAATAGTGAAAAAGTTGCTCCTTGACCACGTAAAGTTAGAAAAAACCCCCATAAAAATGGTCCAATTTTCAAACAGCCATAATTCCAACAATAGCGAATATATTTCAATGAAACTTTTTTCTGGGGTAGAGCTCGTGGATATCTATAAAAAAATATTAGACAACTTTTCTGTAGAGCGTCAAACAAAATTACTAAAAATCAAAAACGAATTCATAAGAAACATCGACAGGCGCAAAAAAAAAAAATTTCAAATCGTTCTAAAAAAATTATTTTTATTTGCGAGGGTAAATTGCAATCATTTTTGGTGAATAGACATACCCCCGAAATCCTACCCACTTTCTAGAAAAAAATTCGAGTAGGTGGTCAAATTGCAGTTCGACAGCCACAACTTTAAACGTTAATAACTTTTTAATGAAGACTCAGTCAAGAAATTGATATTCTTGATTTTCGTCTTATTTTGGCCTCCAGAATCCCCCGTTACAATTTTTCCCAGGGTTGTCCGAACACCCTATATATCTAGTAACTTAAATCGTTCCAACACACAGCATCCAGCACAACCAACCTCAAAATTGTTAACAGAAGTCTTGCAAAAGTTCTAGACGCCTGCTAGGGGTCACCAGAAATGATTTAAGAGAATGCATTCGGTCAACGACCATCCTAAACAGTTGTTTTGTTCGTCCACGTGGCAATATCTCTCGATCCTCCGTCCTAACCGAGTTTTCCTCCTTATATTTCAAGGGAGTATATGATTAGTGGCCACTAGGTTCTCTCTGACTTCCTACCATCGCGATAGCCGAGGTCGAACCCCCTCCTGATGGCAGATAATTCAATCCCAGGACCTTCCTGTGGGTCGAGGGACCCCTATGACCGGCAACCCTATAATCCTGGGGTAGTCGTGTCGACGTGTCCCCGTTTCTGCTCCCCCCCGTACCACACATCCTTTGTCTCTCTTTCCCTAGGCCGTCGAACAACCGGCTACAGCCCCCGAACGAGGTTATCGAAGGTAGCCATACAGACTGGAGGCAACAGGACGCGATCAGCCCGGGCAGATTTAGCATCAGATGCAATAACGTGCCAAGGGCTGGCTCGCTAGACGCACAATGCGACCAGGTAATGGCGGATGCCTGTCGACAAGATTGCCCCGCGGGATGCTGGACACTACCTGTCCGGAACACACGCTCGTGGTCCGAAGACGCCCAGAATTCACTGCTGGTTCGAACGATCGCCAGATAATCGACCAAAGATCCACTCATGCTCCAGTTCCGCGAGAAGCAGTGTTTTTACAGAGAATCTAGGGGAATCTATCGAAATTACATGCGAACTGCACCTGGTAGGTCGAAGTTCTTGGACCACCAGGTTCGTTGGAGGGGGGGCAGAGCTAATTTAACTCGAAATAAAATTGGGGATCGTCCAGGTAATGGCGGATGCCTGTCGACAAGATCGCCCCGCGGGATGCTGGACACTACCTGTCCGGAACACACGCTCGTGGTTCGAAGACGCCCAGAATTCACTGCTGGTTCAAACGATCGCCAGATAATCGACCAAAGATCCACTCATGCTCCAGTTCCGCGAGAAGCAGTGTTTTTACAGAGAATCTAGGGGAATCTATCGAAATTACATGCGAACTGCACCTGGTAGGTCGAAGTTCTTGGACCACCAGGTTCGTTGGAGGGGGGGAGAGCTAATTTAACTCGAAATAAAATTGGGGATCGTCCAGGTAATGGCGGATGCCTGTCGACAAGATCGTCCCGCGGGATGCTGGACACTACCTGTCTGGAACACACGCTCGTGGTCCGAAGACGCCCAGAATTCACTGTTGGTTCGAACGATCGCCAGATAATCGACCAAAGATCCACTCATGCTCCAGTTCCGCGAGAAGCAGTGTTTTTACAGAGAATCTAGGGGAATCTATCGAAATTACATGCGAACTGCACCTGGTAGGTCGAAGTTCTTGGACCACCAGGTTCGTTGGAGGGGGGGCAGAGCTAATTTAACTCGAAATAAAATTGGGGATCGTCCAGGTAATGGCGGATGCCTGTCGACAAGATCGCCCCGCGGGATGCTGGACACTACCTGTCCGGAACACACGCTCGTGGTTCGAAGACGCCCAGAATTCACTGCTGGTTCGAACGATCGCCAGATAATCGACCAAAGATCCACTCATGCTCCAGTTCCGCGAGAAGCAGTGTTTTTACAGAGAATCTAGGGGAATTTATCGAAATTACATGCGAACTGCACCTGGTAGGTCGAAGTTCTTGGACCACCAGGTTCGTTGGAGGGGGGGAGAGCTAATTTAACTCGAAATAAAATTGGGGATCGTCCAGGTAATGGCGGATGCCTGTCGACAAGATCGCCCCGCGGGATGCTGGACACTACCTGTCCGGAACACACGCTCGTGGTCCGAAGACGCCCAGAATTCACTGCTGGTTCGAACGATCGCCAGATAATCGACCAAAGATCCACTCATGCTCCAGTTCCGCGAGAAGCAGTGTTTTTACAGAGAATCTAGGGGAATCTATCGAAATTACATGCGAACTGCACCTGGTAGGTCGAAGTTCTTGGACCACCAGGTTCGTTGGAGGGGGGCAGAGCTAATTTAACTCGAAATAAAATTGGGGATCGTCCAGGTGGGCGTCGTCGATATCACCGCGAAGCCGGGAATTTACGAGCGGCGATTTCATTTTAAAAGACGTATTTCACCCCCATGCATCGGGGCATTAAACAAGGAATAAAAGTAAATCTGCTTCGAACGTAACCAGCGTCTCGGTGGCTACCGTTTTTGCGATCTTTTATCGTCCGCCTGCGTCTCTGCCAAACCTTTCGGCGTCCATTTTGGATCGTTGTTGAATTAAACATGAACGATAAGTTCCCCGAAACCGAATTACCGTTGGCGCAGTTCGCGTAACCCCTTTAACCGACGAACATTAAGCAGGATCTTCGCGTTACGACTGAATCAAACATGGCCGACGTTGTTCGAATTAGAATCGGTCTCTTAGAAAGCGTTCGCGTTGTGTGCGTACGATTCGAGCTGAACTGCGGTTCGAATCGATTATCCCGTATCAGCGCGGTCACTGGGAGCTGTCGGTTTCAGACTAGGACCGGATATCCAGTCGGCGGGAATCGCGACTGTCTGATGTGAGTCAAACGCGGTCAAACCCATGGAATTACGAGCCAATACCACGCTTTGCTACGCCGATTCTGGGGAACTACAGGCTGGCCAAGGATACTGTGCAAAACTATTGGGCACTGCATTGGTTGTTATGGTACAAAAGTGTTTTGATTTAAGGAAAATGATTGTTTATGTATTTATTTACTATCTGTCCTAGTATTTTACGTAATGGAAACGAAATAATATAAAATAAATTGATACAGAAAAATGTACTATTTAAGGATTTTATAGCTAAGCAAAAGTGTTGACTTATAATTAGACTGCGGATATTTATGCAATTATGGGAAATTTTAGTCCTCAAAAAGCAACAGAATGCATTTAATATGCAAAAATATAGGAAATACGTAAGATACGAATTATTATATTTAGGGGTTGAGACAGAGCTCTAGATAGTTCTGATTTCTCGCTGATTTCTTTTAAATTATGACTCGCTGGACAACGATTCGCTCAAATCTTCCGAAATCTTCCTTTTCAGATGGCTTAAAAAAGCTGAGAAATCGCTTGGAAAATAGCTAAAAGGAGACTAGGTTGAAAACTAAAAAAATTCTAGCTAAAATAATTCATTCATCCATACATTCACCATATTCCCTAGATTTGGTCCCCCTAGTGTCTTATTTTTATTTCCAAACTTAAAAAAATGACTCCGTGGACAACGATTCACGTTTAAAGAGGGGGTCACCGCTCAAATCTTCCGAAATCTTATTTTTTAGATGGCTTAAAAAAGCTGAAGAAACTCTAAAAAAAGAGCTAAAAAGAGACTACGTTGAAAACCAAAGAAAATCAACCTAAAATAATAAAAACAGAGTTTTTCTCTCTTTTTCCAAGGACTAATCGACCAAGACCCTCGTAACCCCGAAACTTACATTTCAATTTTCCTTTAAAATCTCTCAATTCCATAAAAAACGCCACCAACTAATAGCGCGAACACCCAGTATGAAAAAGAGAAGAGATTGTAGCGTTGTTTCGCTCTCGACTCGGCCGTTTGATGGCCAATCCTCCGGGCACTGGTGCGTGGAAAATAAATTCTAGAACGCAATCGCCGAAACGATAGATCGGTAGAACGACTGAGTGCTGTTAGGGGGGTTGGTCGCCGTCGAAAGAGGGGAAAAGAGTCGAACAGAGTATTGGAGATAGGTTGTGGGGGGTGGAGATATAAAGGTTATTCGCGTCGTTACAGATGTATAGAAAACATTTGGCCCCGGCAAAAGGCTCCACGCTTCCGCGGATAGGATTTGTGGTAGAGGGCGACAGTGTGCGTGCGCTAGGGAAGCCCCCGGAGCTTTGCAAATAATATATTGCGCCGCGAATTGAAATAAAAATCCACCGGTTGCTCGCGGGGCCTCTCAAAAGACACACGACATCCTATATTCCGATTTTCGCGGCGGAAGGGGGGGGGGTGAGAGGGGTGTAAGCCAGACTGCTTCTTTTCTTTATTTTTCTCCCCCTTTCCTTCGTTATCCGTGGTTTCCCGTATCCGGGATACGTGGAAAGTTCGTTGGTACTTCCTGAGACGCGTAAAAAGGCTCTGTGCACGTTAAAAAGTGAACAGAAACGAGATTTGAATTTAATAATTACTGTCATTGATGAAAAATCGAAGACCAAAGACCAACTGTTGGTTTTTTGTTTTGTGTGATAGAAAAAAACACTCGTGAAGTATCGAATTTCTATAATAATTACTTGATAACGCTAGATAGTCCATATTTAGAAATTTAATTTTCAGATTAAAGTGAAATTAGCCTATTTAAAATACGAGGGAGGGGTAGTTAAATGTACTTTAAAATTGATTTAATGCTACTTTTTTCTTTGTGAAATAGGATAAAGTTATCAAAAGGTAGTATAGTATATTTGGAATATCAAAATATCGAGAAAACTATTATCGTTATTTGTCTTGTAACATATAGTAAATATCCAAATAAAAATATAATTTTTTTTAGTTTCTCAGCTTATGTATTTTGTCCTAATCACTTTAAAATGATAATATCGTTGTGTTCCCTTGGAGGATACATTTAAATTCTTTGGAAATCTCTTCGAAGGGGACAGTCGAGTGCAAAAAGGGTTAAAATTGAGGGCACAACGTCTCAATATTAAAATTATATTAAAAAATCACCTCACTGGCATCATAACTTAACCACAATTATTCTAGACCAAAGTGAGATACATGAGAAAGCTAGAAATTATAAATAAAACCTCAACAAAACGTAATAAATTGAATGTACGATGAAATGGTGACTGATAGATCACGCATACGTGACAATGGCCATCAAAGGGTTAAATAGTGAAAATAGTGATCTTTCAACCATTCTACCACCAACTTTCACGTCTCCCTTGCACTTTAGAAAAGAAGAATCTAAGTTACTTCTTTTCGTTTGAGAATTATTAATTTTTGTTACCCAATCAGCACACTGAATGGCGACTGATAGATCACGTACACGTGACAATGGCCATCAAAGGGTTAAATAGTGAAGATAGTGATCTTTCAACCATTCTACCACCAACTTTCACGTCTCCTTTGCACTTTAGAAAAGAAGAATCTAAGTTACTTCTTTTCGTTTGAGAATTATTAATTTTTGTTACCCAATCAGCACACTGAATGGCGACTGATAGATCACGTACACGTGACAATGGCCATCAAAGGGTTAAATAGTGAAAATAGTGATCTTTCAACCATTCTACCGCCAACTTTCACGTCCCCTTTGCACTTTAGAAAAGAAGAATCTAAGTTACTTCTTTTCGTTTGAGAATTATTAATTTTTGTTACCCAATCAGCACACTGAATGGCGACTGATAGATCACGTACACGTGACAATGGCCATCAAAGGGTTAAATAGTGAAGATAGTGATCTTTCAACCATTCTACCACCAACTTTCACGTCCCCTTTGCACTTTAGAAAAGAAGAATCTAAGTTACTTCTTTTCGTTTGAGAATTATTAATTTTTGTTACCCAATCAGCACACTGAATGGCGACTGATAGATCACGTACACGTGACAATGGCCATCAAAGGGTTTAAATAGTGAAAATAGTGATCTTTCAACCATTCTACCACCAACTTTCACGTCTCCTTTGCACTTTAGAAAAGAAGAATCTAAGTTACTTCTTTTCGTTTGAGAATTATTAATTTTTGTTACCCAATCAGCACACTGAATGGCGACTGATAGATCACGTACACGTGACAATGGCCATCAAAGGGTTAAATAGTGAAGATAGTGATCTTTCAACCATTCTACCACCAACTTTCACGTCCCCTTTGCACTTTAGAAAAGAAGAATCTAAGTTACTTCTTTTCGTTTGAGAATTATTAATTTTTGTTACCCAATCAGCACACTGAATGGCGACTGATAGATCACGTACACGTGACAATGGCCATCAAAGGGTTAAATAGTGAAAATAGTGATCTTTCAACCATTCTACCACCAACTTTCACGTCTCCTTTGCACTTTAGAAAAGAAGAATCTAAGTTACTTCTTTTCGTTTGAGAATTATTAATTTTTGTTACCCAATCAGCACACTGAATGGCGACTGATAGATCACGTACACGTGACAATGGCCATCAAAGGGTTAAATAGTGAAGATAGTGATCTTTCAACCATTCTACCACCAACTTTCACGTCTCCCTTGCACTTTAGAAAAGAAGAATCTAAGTTACTTCTTTTCGTTTGAGAATTATTAATTTTTGTTACCCAAGCAGCACACTGAATGGCGACTGATAGATCACGTACACGTGACAATGGCCATCAAAGGGTTAAATAGTGAAGATAGTGATCTTTCAACCATTCTACCACCAACTTTCACGTCCCCTTTGCACTTTAGAAAAGAAGAATCTAAGTTACTTCTTTTCGTTTGAGAATTATTAATTTTTGTTACCCAATCAGCACACTGAATGGCGACTGATAGATCACGTACACGTGACAATGGCCATCAAAGGGTTAAATAGTGAAAATAGTGATCTTTCAACCATTCTACCACCAACTTTCACGTCCCCTTTGCACTTTAGAAAAGAAGAATCTAAGTTACTTCTTTTCGTTTGAGAATTATTAATTTTTGTTACCCAATCAGCACACTGAATGGCGACTGATAGATCACGTACACGTGACAATGGCCATCAAAGGGTTAAATAGTGAAGATAGTGATCTTTCAACCATTCTACCACCAACTTTCACGTCTCCCTTGCACTTTAGAAAAGAAGAATCTAAGTTACTTCTTTTCGTTTGAGAATTATTAATTTTTGTTACCCAATCAGCACCCTCCAAGGGCCACCTTGAACTTGAAGCGTCAATTTGATATTCTTGCGACCATTTTCTGCTATTTCAGGTATTTCCCGGTATTTCTGGTATTTCTGGGCTCCGTTCACCCTAGAATTCTCGCAGAAGGGATCCACAAACTAAAATTCCACGACCGCAATGCATTTTTATGGGAACAGGGCCACAAATTTATTAGGGAGCAGGCACCGTTGCGTCGTTTGTTGCTCTCCCTAATATATCCGCGAGTCAACGTGAAAAAAAAGCGAGGGAAAATGACGGGCGAGAATATCAAAACGCGTATAAATTGTCGGGTCTCATGGCGTCCAGAAGAGTATGATGAATGCGTATACGTGCGCGAACCGAGAAACACACGATCCGTGGTTACGAAAACGGAAACGTAAATCAGTTCTACGTTTTTCTTCCCTTGCATTCTTATCGTTGGACCGTGTCTCTTTTGACGCGAGACCAGTAAATATAACCGCGAATATCCGTTGAATAAATATAGAGGTTTACGGGGAGGGCCAGTGCAGTCGTTTGTTTCGTAGCTTTATGGGATTTATTTCTTATCGCGAAAACACACATGCTCGGAAATAAGGACGGAGGGCACACGGTGGACCATCGAACGAGAAGATATAGTTTCCTTTTCCCTTTTCTCTATATTTTCTCACGTATGTGGCGAAAAACCATCGTTGCTCCGCCATGAAAGCTCAAGGAACATTGCATTTTGTATTTATGAGCCTCGAGTTCTCAAATTTTGACCGATTAAACTGATTAAAATGTAGTCCATTTTGTTTGTTAATTGAAATCTCTCAACGATGAAATTAAACGTGGACAGAGTAAATTGAATCACTCGAGAAACGTAATTAGTATGGAAAATATAAAAAGAACGAACTGAAATGTTCGATATAATATCTAGTAAACAGAACGATTGAAAAGCTTAATTTAAACTTTATGTACAATTGGTAGCTTGTTACAATTATAATTATTATAATTTTCTAATTCTGTTTATCAATTGAAATTTTATGTAAATCTTTAAAATGTCATAACTCCTGAACGGATTGGAGGATTTTAATTTTTCAAAATTCAAACAACGCGAATTTTAGTGGAGAATAGGTAGAAATACTGACAATATTGAAAAAGTTGTTTCTTGATACCGTAAAATGAGGAAAAACCCCATAAAACTGGTCCAATTTTCAAACGGCCATAACTCCTACAATAGTGAATATATTTCAATGAAACTTTTTTCTGAAGCAGATCCCATGGGTATCTACAAAAAAGTATTAAACAACTTTTCCGTAGAACGTCATACAAATTTATTAAAAATGAAAAACAAATTCGTAAGAAAAATTGACAGAGGGTAAATACTAAACTTTTCGGTGAAATTAAAATATTTCGAATCATTTTGGAAAAATTATTTCCGAATACAGGGGTCAATTGCAATAAATTTTTGTCATTAAACAAACCCTCGTATTCCTATCCACTTTCGAGAAAAAAATTCGAGAAGATGTGAAATTTTAAGACGAAAAAAAAATTTGTCAAATCGTTCTAAAAAAATTATTTTCGGTTGCCGGGGTCCATTACAATAATTTTTGGTTATTAAACGGACCCTCGAAATCCTATCCACTTTCGAGAAAAAAATTCGAGAAGATGTGAAATTTTTAGACGAAATTAAAAAATTTCAAATCCTACAAAAAAAATTATAGTTAGTTACAGGGGTCGATTACAAGCATTTTTGGTCATTAAACATACCCTCGAAATCCTACCCACTTTCGAGAAAAAAATTCCTTACCGAAAATATGTCTGACCATACCGCTGATATATTCCCTGAAATTTCATGCAAATCTTTAAAATACCATAACTTCTGAACGGATTGAAGGATTTTAATGTTTGACGCGGCAAACAACGCGTATTTTAGCGAAGAATATGTAGGAATTCTAATAATAGTGAAAAAGTTGCTCCGTGACCCCGTAAAGTTAGACAAAACCCCCATAAAAATGGTCCAATTTTCAAACGCCCATAACTCCTACAATAGGGAATATATTTCAATGAAACTTTTTTCTGCAGTAGAGCTCATGGGTACCTATACAAAAGTATTAGATAACTTTTCTCATAGTTTTTCCAAAAATTCTCTAAATTTTTCGGCGCAAAAAAAAATTTCAAATCGTTCTAGAAAAATTATTTTCAGTAGCGAGGTTCAGTTACAATCATTTTTGGTCATTAGACATACCCTCGAAATCCCACCCACTTTCGAGAAAAAAATTCCTTACCGAAAATATGTCTGACCATACCGCTGATATATTCCCTGAAATTTCATGCAAATCTTTAAAATACCATAACTTCTGAACGGATTGAAGGATTTTAATGTTTGACGCGGCAAACAACGCGTATTTTAGCGAGGAATATGTACAATCTCAACTTAAATGGGACACTTATTTAACAGTTGCTCTAAACACCCCTATAAATTCTTCGATTTTGTTCCCCAGATTGCCCCAAATATTTCGTCTTTAATCATTTCTGCCTCGATACCGTTGCAATACCCTAAAAATTGCGTTAACCAGCGACGCCATAAATACATTCCCGCGTCATTTCTAGAAGTTTTCTAATAACCCTCGCGAATACATCACTTCGAGGGGCTGAACAGGGCCGGAAAAATTTGGCAACTTCCAATATTGTTTCGCATAATTCACGAGAAATCCTTCGAGGGGTCGCGTAGAAATCGGGCACCGGCGACGTATTCCTCCGTAAACGGGGTCCCGCGGTTGGCGAACAAATGGCGTCTTGCTCGAGAGAGAGAGAGGTGCGCGAAATCGTCCCCGCCGCGGCGTAGACGATAATAAATCCCAGAAAACGATTAATTAAGTACAAGCCGAAGCCCTTGCACGTCGCGCCGGTTAAAGTATGCCGTCCCACTTTTCGTAATGCCGGGAATAATTCACGGAAACGGTTTGGGATTTAGCCGGGGGTGGCTTTCCCCCGTGCATCGACGAACGCCCGTAATACCGTATGCGGCTGGCCTGGCCAGGTCGTCTGTCCTTTGCCCAGGCCTCTCCCCCCCTCGACTGCCTCTATTTATTCGCTTTTTAGCCTCCTACGGCCGCTCTGGAACTGACGCTCGCGGGAGACTGCGGCTTGCAACTGCTGCGGATGCAGCTGCAACGTCGCCCCCACCCCTCTCTCGTATATTTCAGGCTGATTCGCGGACGACCGGGAACGCAGCTATTTCCCGGAGTACGAAACACAATGCCCAACGACGTGACCCGGCCTAATATTTCGCTAGGAGAGACTCCGGAAGCTGCTCTCTCGCTTTCCACGTTTATTTCCACCCCCCCCTTCCGATACGCGAAACAGAAAAACGAATTTAGGAGGCTTCGTGAGCGTAATGGATGCTCAGATGTTTTCCAGTGATTCTCAAAATCCCCCGTTTCACCCCTCTGGAAGATCTTTGACCCTTTGCACTCCGAATTCTGTGCTTTTGAGTGTTTCATTTGAAATTTACGTTAAATAATAATGTTAACTTAAGTTACAGGCTGCAATAATGCTGGTTATTTATCTGTTTTACCGACCATTGCTGATATCAACACTTTACCGACCGATAGCGGTCGATTAATCGGCTATCGGTCGGTAAGCGTCGGTAAAACAGTCGATTAATTGGCTATCGGTCGGTAAAGTGTTACCATACAATTAACGCATCAATGTCTCATCTTTTCACACATATTTTAACACTAGAACTACCAACAATTACAGTGTGTTTATTTATACCAAAGAAATTAAAAAGTTTAGTAAATTTTTGACAAGTTTCATTAGAAATTACGAATGTATCATAGTGTTGAGACAATTTTAAATGATCACCAGTGTGGGAACTTGGCCTATCAACGAAAATATTAGCCGATCGCGGTACACCACACGCTTGTCACCCGTAATTCATTTATGAAATTCATTATTCCCCGCGATGCTGCGATATAAACGATACCTGGTCGCAATTGCTTCCTTCCTGGCAATGTACAGCTATCAGCGGATCGAGTATTCGACCGTGTCCCTTGGAAATATCTCTGTACCGTCCCGACGCCAGGGTGTACAAAGCTCGTACGGATAAACAGTAACTTAACCCCTCGTTAAATTCAAATTAGAACGACGTCCGGGGTAAAATGTAACGCCGTGTGGGTGGTACGGTTTCTACGAAGGCAAACCTCTTTTCTCACCGGCAATCCATCAACATCTGGCAGGTTTACATCGCGCGTCAAGATTCCCTGGCCGCGGCGACTGCCAGCGTCGATCAGATAAAACGTAAACCGTCCGCCTCTGAATATGCATGCTCTTTTCGGCTTTTAATATCGTTAACCGATATATCACAAGATTGCCCGGGTTATCTGACCCATACTCGAAATCTCGCCCGTCGAAAGATCATCGATCAACCCGCTAAATCCCGCTAGGCGAGCGACGCCTCCAAATCCGAGCTATAAATCTCATTTTTGGTAATGAAAATACACGGGACCGCTTCCCCGCCACACGTTCTCCGCGTCGCGTTACACAGATCATGCTTTCATCCTCCAACTTAGACCATTTTAGATTCTAGGATTCCAGGATTCCAGGATTCTAGGAATCGTTATATTTGGAAACTTTGAAAAAAAGAAAAAAGTGAGTGTTTTCCACGAAATGAACCACTAATTATTTGCAATACCTAACAGAGGAACGCATAATTATTTATACATACATCTTTTTACTCTTTGGACTCTTTGGAATCTTTGGAATATCTGAGGAGGGGCTGAAAATATCATGAAAATATTTTAACAAAAGTTTTAAAAACTTTACCGACCGATAGCCTATTAATCGACTGTTTTACCGGCCAACGCTTACCGACCGACAGCCTATTAATCAACTGTTTTACCGGCCGACGTTTACCGACCGATAGCCTATTAATCAACTGTTTTATCGGTCGGTAAAGTGTTAAGATTCAGGTTGCACAGCGGCGAGGAAGTGCAACTGTTTTGTACGTGCAACGAGATTTAATAAAACGGCCAGCAACTTTGTGCAAATATTCGGTTATTGCGCACGTGTTGCTCTTACGATCGCCCACAACTTTCGTCGAACCTTCTTTCATTTCGTTCTGCACAGTTTCTTGGGAATTGCGACCCTGGTCTGTGCTTTACGACATTTTTCATTTTCTCGGAACGCTGATGAATTTTTAAACGATCGAACAGGCCGTACAGTTTCAAAAATTGAAATTTGTTGGATTTTTTCTTGATTAGAAAGCCTAGTATATTAAGTAATTCTTATAAATATAAATATATTTCAAGAAATTTGATTAATTTTATTTTATTCATGCAGTTCAAAAAGATCGATTCTACAGGGTGTTCCCAGGATTAAATACTCGAATTTAACACGTGAATAATAAAAGAAACTTTTAACTTCCAAAGTCAGAGGAATAAATTCGAAATAATTTAGTCTTGCCTATCGGCGAAGAAAAATAGTGTTAGAGAATGAAAATTTTCGATAAAACGCGTTAAGTGGAGGCGAAAGATACGTCGAAAGCAAGGGAGATAATACCGAGGGTATGTAAATTGAGGCGACTGTCAGCGCCGCTTAAGCCAATTTCATAATCGCGAGGTACGTAGCATTTTCTCGCAGGTGTAATTATCTCCAGGTATTTTCTTTCACGGTGCCCGGAATTTACATCTCGTCAGGTCCGTCGTGCCACCAACGAGAGAAAAAAAAACACTAACCCCCGGTTCCTCCCTACGTGGATACACGCCAGGCACACATACACTGCGTACCCTAGCTCGCAATCCCATGAGGATAACCCCCGTGGATGCTCCTGCACAACCCCTCGGCCATCTTTATTCTAGGACGGACAGGTCGAGAGGGTAGGCATCGGACCGTGGTAACTGGCAGCTCTAGAGGGAGCCGTTAAACCTCGTCCCTGGCCGGTGTACCACCGTTCTCCTTCTGATATACAACCCTGCAGCTCGACCAGACCGCTCCGCTGATTCCGACACGAAGTTCGCCGCGGCGTAGCGCTTGTTTCCCCCCGTAACAACGAAAACTCCAATGAGAAGTAAAGGTCGCCGCGGGGAAGGGGGGAGAGAACTTTTACCACCTGTCTTCCGGTGAAATACGCCCGGAGAATCTGCTACTTTTCTAGCACGATGCCCTAACCTCGCGCTATCGGGAGGCTGGGACCTGCAAACTTCTCGAACAACGGCCATTACTTTCATTAAACGGCTCATGGTATCGTATCGTTCGAATAAACGGAACTATCTCACCCCTGGAATAACTGAACTCCATTGTTTACATTTCTTTGGGTTGTTCAAAAGGCTTTCTAGCTGAAGACTCTGCCTTGGAAGATTGGGATATTGGGAAACTGGTCGAGCACTTGTGAGAACGCGTAGCCCTCTAGCGGCGAGTACAAGAGCTGACGCCATCAAAACTAGAGACATTTGGCCTAGAGTTCTTTTAAGCTGAGCTTTGGAGGCTATCTTTTAGTCAAGAATGATCTAACTATTGGTCAGACCCAAGAAACACTGTTCTTCGTGCATGATACCCTAACTTCTCGAGTATTGTCAATCAGAATAGCCCTCTGGCGGGGAGCACAAGAGGTGACGCCATCGAAACTAGAGACAATTAGCCTAGAGTTCTTTTAAGTTGAGCTTTGGAGGCTATCTTTTAGTCAAGAATGATCTAACTATTGGTCAGACGCAAGAAACACTGTTCTTCGTCTATGATACCCTAACTTCTCGAGTATTGTCAATCAGAATAGCCCTCTGGCGGCGAGCACAAGAGGTGACGCCATCAAAACTAGAGACATTTGGTCTAGAGTTCTTTTAAGTTGAGCTTTGGAGGCTATCTTTTAGTCAAGAATGATCTAACTATTGGTCAGACGCAAGAAACACTGTTCTTCGTCTATGATAGCCTAACTTCTCGAGTATTGTCAATCAAAATAGCCCTCTGGCGGCGAGCACAAGAGGTGACGCCATCGAAACTAGAGACATTTAGCCTAGAGTTCTTTTAAGTTGAGCTTTGGAGGCTATCTTTTAGTCAAGAATGATCTAACTATTGGTCAGACGCAAGAAACACTGTTCTTCGTCTATGATACCCTAACTTCTCGAGTATTGTCAATCAGAATAGCCCTCTGGCAGCGAGCACAAGAGGTGACGCCATCAAAACTAGAGACATTTAGCCTAGAGTTCTTTTAAGCTGAGCTTTGGAGGCTATCTTTTAGTCAAGAATGATCTAACTATTGGTCAGACGCAAGAAACACTGTTCTTCGTCTATGATAGCCTAACTTCTCGAGTATTGTCAATCAAAATAGCCCTCTGGCGGCGAGCACAAGAGGTGACGCCATCAAAACTAGAGATATTTAGCCTAGAGTTCTTTTAAGTTGAGCTTTGGAGGCTATCTTTTAGTCAAGAATGATCTAACTATTGGTCAGACGCAAGAAACACTGTTCTTCGTCTATGATAGCCTAACTTCTCGAGTATTGTCAATCAAAATAGCCCTCTGGCGGGGAGCACAAGAGGTGACGCCATCAAAACTAGAGACATTTAGCCTAGAGTTCTTTTAAGTTGAGCTTTGGAGGCTATCTTTTAGTCAAGAATGATCTAACTATTGGTCAGACGCAAGAAACACTGTTCTTCGTCTATGATAGCCTAACTTCTCGAGTATTGTCAATCAGAATAGCCCTCTGGCGGCGAGCACAAGAGGTGACGCCATCAAAACTAGAGATATTTAGCCTAGAGTTCTTTTAAGTTGAGCTTTGGAGGCTATCTTTTAGTCAAGAATGATCTAACTATTGGTCAGACCCAAGAAACACTGTTCTTCGTCTATGATACCCTAACTTCTCGAGTATCATCAATCTAAATAACATTTTCGACCAGTTTTTAGTGTTCTGTTCGCTCAAATGGTTCTCAATGTTAAGAATAATCGAAAATCGACCTACATTAATGTCTACAAAATGAACACACACGTGATATCTACTATTCTGAGACAAATGCATCCACCATGTGTGTATGTATGTATGTAAATATATGGACCACGTTGTGAGGAGTGTTTTAGAAGAAAAGTCTACTGTCCTACACAGCAAATGTAGGCTTTCTATGAGAAAAGTGTGCCAATCTAAAATTACCACTCGATGAGCAAGTAATCTCGACGAAGTTCAAATGAAATTGATGAACCTAGCTTGAGCTAATCGTCCGTGGGGCGACCAAAAGCCGTAACAAGTTCTCTAAACCCTAGAAAATTAAGAATGCGCCTTAATTATGATTAAGCCGAGTCTAATCTAGCATCGAAATTCCCAACGAGCCCCTAAAGTTGAGTAATCCGGTGCACCTAGACGAAGCACGGGAGATAAACAGCAATGCATAGGCGAGTGGACAGATAAACGAACGGACAGCTCCCGGAGAGTCTTATCTATCGAGTTGGGGATGATCTCCGGGGGTAGTCTTCTGGATGAAACGGAAGTTCGGTTCTCTTCCTGCCAGGGTCCTCTCTTCCCCCAGCCTTCCACTCGCTGCTAGGAAGAATCAGAGCTTGCTCGCGATATATCAAGCCCAGTTATCACCGGAATGAGATCATTTATTGCATTAAGACGACGCGTAGGCGTCGAAGGCGTCGCGTGAACGGAAAACTGGAGGGGTGGCTCCGGGTATATTGGAACTCGCAGATAAGAAGAGAAAGTCCTCCTTGGCTCCTACGGTTCTTCCTCGTCCTTTTACGTTTCCATGCTCTTCCAGCGCCCTGGAGATCCTCTAACGCCTGCGCCAGCATCGTCATCCTCCCCTTCTCTCGCCTTCTCGCTCCTTCCAGCTTCTTCTTTCGCCTTTCTGTCCCTCTGTTGCGCGACCTTTCTCGTTCCACCCCCTCTTTAAGGTTAATTGCCGGTATTTATCAAACGACGAAATAAATAAGCTGCTTATATTTCTTTGACGCCCGAAGAGTGCTCAGCAGCCGCTTATTTAGAGAGGGCGTTAAGTACATTAGACTTTCGTCGTTTATTAAGGATGAAGAGGCGGGAGGTCGGGGCTATGGGAAGAGGAGGCCGTTTAATCCGCTTGAACACCTCCCGACAGCCGTATGTGAGACCCCTTGGAACACTACACAACGCAGGGTTCGAGTTCTTCTACTTTCGAGGGCTGTATGCTCTGCCACGTGTTACTAAATATCGAACGATTCGAAATCACCTGTTTAAACTGCTCTTGGAGTAGTCAAGTTTCGTTACAATGGCCAAAAAAGTCCTTTGTAAGTCGAATAACGATGTAATGTCTATCTATTCAAAGAGTGATGAGCTAAGAGATAGAGAAGGATGACTCCAGAGTCCTCCAGAGGTGTTGTGCTAGGCTTTAATGAGAATTCTGGCCCAAAAGAACCTTTTCTGAGAAGACTAGAGCCTACACAGGACACCTCGACTCGAATAACGATGTAATGTCTATGTATTCAAAGAGTGATGAGCTGAGAGATAGAGCAGGGTGACTCCAGAGTCCTCCAGAGGTGTTGTGCTAGGCTTTAATGAGAATTCTGGCCCAAAAGAACCTTTTCTGAGAAGACTAGAGCCTACAGGACACCTCGACTCGAATAACGATGTAATGTCTATGTGTTCAAAGAGTGACGCGCTGAGAGATAGAGCAGGGTGACTCCAGAGTCCTCCAGAGGTGTTGTGCTAGGCTTTAATGAGAATTCTGGCCCAAAAGAACCTTTTCTGAGAAGACTAGAGCCTACAGGACACCTCGACTCGAATAACGATGTAATGTCTATGTGTTCAAAGAGTGACGCGCTGAGAGATAGAGCAGGGTGACTCCAGAGTCCTCCAGAGGTGTTGTGCTAGGCTTTAATGAGAATTCTGGCCCAAAAGAACCTTTTCTGAGAAGACTAGAGCCTACAGGACACCTCGACTCGAATAACGATGTAATGTCTATGTGTTCAAAGAGTGATGAGCTGAGAGATAGAGCAGGGTGACTCCAGAGTCCTCCAGAGGTGTTGTGCTAGGCTTTAATGAGAATTCTGGCCCAAAAGAACCTTTTCTGAGAAGACTAGAGCCTACAGGACACCTCGACTCGAATAACGATGTAATGTCTATGTGTTCAAAGAGTGACGCGCTGAGAGATAGAGCAGGGTGACTCCAGAGTCCTCCAGAGGTGTTGTGCTAGGCTTTAATAAGAATTCTGGCCCAAAAGAACCTTTTCTGAGAAGACTAGAGCCTACACAGGACACCTCGACTCGAATAACGATGTAATGTCTATGTATTCAAAGAGTGATGAGCTGAGAGATAGAGCAGGGTGACTCCAGAGTCCTCCAGAGGTGTTGTGCTAGGCTTTAATGAGAATTCTGGCCCAAAAGAACCTTTTCTGAGAAGACTAGAGCCTACAGGACACCTCGACTCGAATAACGATGTAATGTCTATGTGTTCAAAGAGTGACGCGCTGAGAGATAGAGCAGGGTGACTCCAGAGTCCTCCAGAGGTGTTGTGCTAGGCTTTAATAAGAATTCTGGCCCAAAAGAACCTTTTCTGAGAAGACTAGAGCCTACAGGACACCTCGACTCGAATAACGATGTAATGTCTATGTGTTCAAAGAGTGACGCGCTGAGAGATAGAGCAGGGTGACTCCAGAGTCCTCCAGAGGTGTTGTGCTAGGCTTTAATAAGAATTCTGGCCCAGAAGAACCTTTTCTGAGAAGACTAGAGCCTACAGGACACCTCGACTCGAATAACGATGTAATGTCTATGTGTTCAAAGAGTGACGCGCTGAGAGATAGAGCAGGGTGACTCCAGAGTCCTCCAGAGGTGTTGTGCTAGGCTTTAATAAGAATTCTGGCCCAAAAGAACCTTTTCTGAGAAGACTAGAGCCTACAGGACACCTCGACTCGAATAACGATGTAATGTCTATGTGTTCAAAGAGTGACGCGCTGAGAGATAGAGCAGGGTGACTCCAGAGTCCTCCAGAGGTGTTGTGCTAGGCTTTAATAAGAATTCTGGCCCAAAAGAACCTTTTCTGAGAAGACTAGAGCCTGCAGGACACCTGGACCCATCTCCTTCACGATTTGGATAACAATAAAAGAACTAATCATTACGAATTTAATCCTGGGTAGTTCAATTACTCTGAATCAAGAAGTATCAAAGCTAGGTGTTTTTAAACTTTGTATCGCGAAAGGACAGTAAATAAATAAATATTGCCTTAACACTTTACCGACCGGTAGCGGTTGATTAATCGCCTATCGGTCGGTAAGCGTCGGCCGGTAAAACAGTTGATTAATAGGCTATCGGTCGGTAAGCGTTGGCCGGTAAAACAGTCGATTAATAGGCTATCGGTCGGTAAAGTGTTAATTAGCAATAAGATTAGTGATTTTTACCTCTTTTTGCTCAAATTTCTTGTACAAAAAATAACGATTTCATTAAAAAATTGTGCAATTTTATAGTATGAAAGATCATAACGTGTCTTGGGGCCTATTGTAAAGATGGTTTGCGACACAGAGTGACCCGGTGGCCATGTTTCTTCAGGGCGAGTAGCCCGGCAGCTATGTAATTAAAAACCCATTTGAGCGTTCGAGTTCGAGTTCGTACAACTATGGGAACAAAGTATGGTCGAAACCTCTACCTATGAAATCTGACGAAATGCAACGTGTGTTTCACGTGTGTGGTACACAAAGGCGAGGCGAGTGTAACTGGGACTATACGAAGTGTTTAATTGTTCCACGTGTACCGCATTGTTTCGAAATTTGTTATGCCGCGCCAGTTTCGCGAAGTATTTTGATGTGTGCTAATTTCGTTCGAATTTATTTGAGTTGATCGTGCAATGGCGTCGATGAATTTCCCAACGCGAGTGGTTGATTGAATTAGTTCTAAACATTCTTGGAATAGAAGACACGGAATGTGTGTTTTCGATCTGAGTTTTGGTTTTGGAAATAGGCTGGTTTGTTTATTGGTCACGATTGTGAGCGTGAATATCACTCGAATGTGTAGAAAATCGATCCTTTTTCAAAGCTTCGAAATACTTTGATTTTGTCTCTTAGAATGGTAATTAATATTCTAATTTTTATTTTCTTGAAAACACGGATTATTGTCTGTTTGATACTCGTAAATTTATCAATTTATTTGGAGGAATTTTTCTGCTTAATTGTGCACCCTATATTTTTGTTGAATTAAAACCACCACGATTTATATTTCGGACACTAAAAAGTGAACGTGTTACGAGCTGGAAAATTCCAGGATCGAGTCGACAGACCACAGGATCGTGCAGGGAAAAATCTATTTAATGGTTTGAGCCCAACAAGGGTGGGTTAACTGTCACACGAAACCGACTTAACCCTTTCACCGGTTCCCTACAACGACTATGATAATGTATTTAGACGGTAATCTCTTGGAAAAACTCTAATGAAAGATTCCAGAGCCCAAAATAACACGAAAATCAAGAATATCAATTTCTTCACTGAGGCTTCGTTGAAGAGTTATTAAAAAATTAAATTGAAAAATATCAAATCGTCTTGGAAAAATTATTTTCGGTTGCGGGGGTCAATTATAATCATTTTTGGTCATTAGACATACCCTCGAAATCCTATCCATTTTCGAGAAAAAAATTCATTACTGTAAATATGTCCGACTATGGCTGTGTATGTTCCCGTGAAAATTGAAAAGCTTCAAATCATTCTGGAAAAATTATTTTCGGTTGTGGGGATCGATTGCAATCATTTTTGGTGATTAGATATACCTCCGAAATCCTACGCATTTTCGAGAAAAAAATTCATTACTGAAAATATGTCTGACCATACCATTGATATTGTTCCCTGAAATTTCATGTAAATCATTAAAATGTCATAACTTTTGAACGGATTGAAGGATTTTAATGTTTGACGTGGCAAACAACGCGTATTTTAGTGGGGAATATGCAGGAATTCTAATAATAGTGAAAAAGTTGTTCCTTGACCCCGTAAAGTTAGAAAACCCCCATAAAAATGGTCCAATTTTCAAAAGACCATAACTCTTACAATAGTGAACATATTTCAATGAAACTTTTTTCTGAAGTAGAGCTCATGGGTACCTACAAAAAAGTATTAGACAACTTTTCTGTAGAACGTCAGACAAATGTATTAAAAATGAAAAACAAATTTCTAAGAAAAATTGACAGGGGATAGGTGCTGAAATTATTTGATGACATTGAAAAGTTTCAAATCATTCTGGAAAAATTATTTTCAGTTAAGGGGGTCAATTGCAATCAATTTTGGTGAACAGACATAACCCCGAAATCCCACGCATTTTCGAGAAAAAAATTCGAGAAGGTGTGAAATTTTTAGACGGGAAAAAAAATTTCAAATCGTTTTGGAAAAATTATTTTCAGTTGCGGGGGTCGATTACAATCATTTTTGGTCGTTACACATACCCTCGAATTCCTATCCACTTTCGAGAAAAAAATTCGAGTAGGTGGACAAATTGTCGTTCTACAGCCACAACTTTAAACGTTAATAACTTTTTAACGAAGCTTCCATCAACAAATTGGTATTCTTGATTTTTGTCTTATTTTGGCCTCTAGAATCCGTCATTAAAATTTTTCCCAGCCACTACGCTCCAACACATTCAGTAGCTTTCCAAAAATTTAAATTCCCCATAAACGCATAAATATCCCACAGTCTACCTGTGTTATTCGCGTCTGCAAGTCCACAGATCGAACTTTTAACCTGTTATCGCGCGTGGAACGAAGGTTGTCGAGAGGTTCCAGGTTCTCTGGCAGCCCTGTCGCACCCACACGAGTAAGATCCCAAGCATTGTACCCCAGTAAAAGAGCAAGATCCTGCGTCCCGTTCGACCCCGGAGCGAAACGTGGCTCGTAGCAGGCGGCCCGTGAACGAACTGCAATGGTGTAAATCTGAAAGTTGGCTAAACTGTCTACTCTCCCGGGTCGAGCTGGGTTTTGCACCCTCGTCTGCCTTCTTCCTGGGCTCTATTCAGCGCCGTTTGGCCCCGGAGGCGTCACCACGATGTTTCCACGTCCCCTTCCTCGCCGCGTCCCTCGGTGGAACCGACAGAGCTGTACGCAACCGGGCGGCGAAGTAAGAGAAACGACGGAGAAATTGGAACTTTTTATTACCGCTTCGTTTCCAATTTTACACCGGAATCACGTCTGCCACGGGGTAGCGGCCATTCATCGTTCCCTAACGCGATTCGCGGCGACGCTAGGCGTTGTGCATCGATGCCCCGGATGTCGGTCGAGCGAAATAAGCCGGGGGAGTGTCGAGGAAAGATTGCCAGCGATCGGTTTCAGAGACGACGGGGGAACGAACCTTTTCTCAGCAATAATTTTCGCATTTCTGATAAGGAGGGAGTATTTAGACGCTTTGAGTCTCTAGGCGGAGGAGGGTGGTAATGATTGACTTTGAGATCGCGTTTTTGGGGGGCTTCTGTGCTCTTTAAACGCGAAAAACAGCAATTCGGATGTGTTAGTTCGCACGAGATCAATTTATTAACATACGATTTAATTTTAAATCATTTTTCAAACGTATACTATTTAATTTGGGTTGAGTTCGTACAAGGAATGGCCACGAAAAAGAATAGATTTGATTTACGATTACACTTTCGAAACGAAAATTCGTATAGGTGCTGAAATTTTTCAAATCGTTTCTAAAAAATTATTTTTGGTTGTAGGGGTCAATTATAATCATTTTTGGTTATTACACATATCCTCGAAATCCTATCAACTTTCGAGAAAAAAATTCGAGAAGATGTGAAATTTTTCGACAAAATTAAAAAATTTCAAATCGTTCTAAAAAAAATATTTTTGGTTGCAGGGGTCAATTATAATCATTTTTGGTTATTACACATATCCCCGAAATCCTACCTACTTTCGAGGAAAAAATTACTTAGTGAAAATCTGATGTAAGGTCAAGAGAAGCTTCCCTGAAATTTCATGCGAATCTTTAAATTGTCATAACTTCTGAACGGATTGAGGGATTTTAATGTTTAAAAAAGCAAACGACGCGTATTTTGGTGGAGAATATGTAGAAATTTTGACAATATTGAAAAAGTTGTTCTTTGACCCCGTAAAGTTAGAAAAACTCCATAAAAATGGTCAAATTTTCAAATGATCATAATTCCTATAATAGTAAAGGTATCCTATTGAAATTTTTTTCTGAAACAGAGCCCATGAATACCTATAAAAAAGTACTAGACTACTTTTCTATAGAGCGATAAACAAAATTACTAAAAATCGAAAACGAATTTTTAATCAAAATCGATGCTGAAAATTTTCGGTGAAATTGAAAGGTTTCAAATCATTCTGGAAAAATTATTTTCAACTGCGAGGGTCAGTTACAATCATTTTTGGTTATTAGACGTACCCTCGAAATCCTACCCACTTTCTAGAAAAAAATTCGAAAATGTGTGAAATTTTACGACGAAATTAAAAAATTTCAAATCCTACTAAAAAAATTATAGTTAGTTACAGGGGTCAATTACAAGCATTTTTTGTGAATAAACATAACCCCGAAATCCCACGTATTTTCGAGAAAAAAATTGGAGAATGTATGAAATTTTACGACGAAATTAAAAAATTTCAAATCCTACTAAAAAAATTATAGTTAGTTACAGGGGTCAATTACAAGCATTTTTTGTGAATAAACATAACCCCGAAATCCCACGTATTTTCGACAAAAAAAATTGGAGAATGTATGAAATTTTACGACGAAATTAAAAAATTTCAAATCCTACTAAAAAAATTATAGTTAGTTACAGGGGTCAATTACAAGCATTTTTTGTGAATAAACATACCCCTGAAATCCTACTCATTTTCGAGAAAAAAATTCGAGAAGATATGAAATTTTTCGACAAAATTCAAAAATTTCAAATCGTTCTGGAAAAATTATTGTTAGTTGCAATGGTCAATTAGAATCATTTTTGGTGAATACACATATCCCCGAAATCCTACCCATTTTCGCGAAAAAAATTTATTACTGAAAATATGATGTCTGACCATACCATCGATATTGTTCCCTGAAATTTCATGTAAAATCTTTAAAATACCATAACTTCTGAACGGATTGAAGGATTTTAATGTTTCAAAAGGCAGACGACGCGTATTTTGGTGGAGAATATGTAGAAATTCTAAAAATATTGGAAAAGTTGTTCCTTGACCCCGTAAAGTTAGAAAATCCCCATAAAAATGATCGAAAAATTCAAACGGCCATAACTTCTACAATAGTGAACGTATTTCAATGAAACTTTTTTCTGAAGTAGAGCATATGGATATCTACAAAAAAGTACTAGACATCTTTTCTGTAGGGCGTCAATCAAAATTACTAAAAATCAAAAACAAACTCTTAAGAAAAATCCAGTGTGGCTAAATTTTTTGGCGAAAAAAAAATTCAAATCTTTCTCGAAAAATTATTTTCCGTTGAGGGGGATAATTACAATCACTTTTGGTGATTAGACATACCCCAAAAATCCTGCTGATTTACGAGAAAAAAATTCGAAAAGGCGTGAAATTTTTCGACGGAAAAAAAAAATTTCAAATCGATCTGGAAAAATTATTTTCAGTAGCGGGGGTCAATTACTATAATTTTTGGTCATTACTCATACCCCAAAAATCCTTCTCATTTTCGAGAAAAAAATTCAGTTCTGACGGAACTTTAAACTTTAATAACTTCTTAACGAAACCTCCATGAACAAATTGGTATTCTTGACTTTCGTCTTATTTTGGTCTCCAGAATCTGCCATTAATTTTTTTTCTTAAATTTTTGCCATTAAATATCAAACAGACTAACAAAAGAAACAAAAAATGGAAGATACATGCTTTTGAATCCTTATAGTAGGAAACGAGGTCACGAACAATGGATTTAAAGTTGAAATCTCTGTGAATTTTACTTGTTGGCCAGCCACTTTAACCGTCGTACCAATGTCGACACTGGTTATCTCGGTTTTCCTCCTTTTCTTGGTCCAGAGCCCTCAATCCCGCGAATGTTATTTAATCGGAGGTCTGGCGTGATAAACCAGTATACATTACCGCCTACGTGAAACCGAGCCTACATAGTTCCGAATATGTAACCTCTCGAGAATCCAATTTATGTTCTCCAAACACTTCACGACTCGCCAACGGCTTCCGGGAACCAAATCCTCTCGAAAAGTCCGCCCTGAGCGTAGTCGAAATTCTGAAGGACCGGTTAATCCCAAAAATAACGCCTACAATTTGTTCCACAATACTTGTACTCGCTAAAACGAACGATAGTACACGTTTAAAAGTAAAATTAGCGGAAAACATTAAAAAAATTTACGAATTGGAATCCGTCGCCTTGTGAAAAAAGAGCGAAGCTTTTACATATCGTTGAATGACATTTTACAGATTGCGTGCGCAATAACACCGTATTGTTTACTCGACAGAGAAGTAAAGGTTTTGTTTGCTTCGAAAACATAACGTATAAACTTCTGGCGAATCTGCAGTTTTTTAATAGTTCTGTCACAGCGGGCTGATGGGAAATTTGTTTTCGATTCGAGAGTCCATTGTGCTATCAAATACAGTGTGCCAAAAGGTCGGAAAGTGTATGGAAAAAGGGGATCAGAAATGGGGGCAACCTAACTGAGAGAAATGTATCATTCAGGGAACTGAGTAAAATTCGTACATCTGCATTTAACACGGAATCTCTGTCTGCTAACTATAAAAAGAGGAGAAATTTTTCCAATCAGTCTGCACGAAAAGAATGAATCTTTGATACTTATCCAATTTTTGCGTGAGATTCGATAAAAGCTAAACGTTATTCACATTTTCTCTGGTTTAATTAATATCTCGTAATATTAGTCGAACCGGAAATGGCGATTAAATCCGTAAATCGTGTTTTACGCGACGACACTGCGAGAGAACAAGTTTTCTGGTGTTTGCGAACGTGCAAGCCGATTATCAATCGATGTAATATTACAGAAATGACAATAATATTTGCGGACAATCGCGATCCCCATATTTTCTACGGTATTACAGAACGAATATTATCACGAACGACATTATTAAAAACCCGTATATGCGGAATACAATATTCACGGTGGATTCATTATAACGGAGAAGAGATTATGGCGGCTGGAATCGAACTTTTTGTTTGTTCTCGAGCGTTTATTACAATTTTATTCTTTTGTGCGTTGAAAATGATAAATAAAGCAATGAAATAGTAATTATTTTGTACGTGTTGTAAGATTATAGACTGCGGATCTTTATGCAAATTCATATTTTTATTAATAGAAGTAATGAAATCAGGTGGAAAATTCACGACTACGACGATGTCCATGACTGTGAGAAAAAATAGAGGTGGTGGAAAATTCACGACGACGTCCACGACTATGACTACGACGCTAGGCCCTCGTGATCGAAAACAGGGGAAAATACAGAAGTGAAAAAGGAGAAAAGACTAGAGGAGGTGGAAAATTCACGTCCACGTCCACGACTACGACCGCGACGCTAGCCCTCGTGATCGAAAACAGGCGAAAATACACTAGTAAAAAAGGAGAAAAGACTAGAGGAGGTGGAAAATTCACGGACTACGACGATGTCCATGACTGTGAGAAAAAATAGAGGTGGTGGAAAATTCACGACGACGTCCACGACTATGACTACGACGCTAGGCCCTCGTGATCGAAAACAGGGGAAAATACAGAAGTGAAAAAGGAGAAAAGACTAGAGGAGGTGGAAAATTCACGTCCACGTCCACGACTACGACCGCGACGCTAGCCCTCGTGATCGAAATCAGGCGAAAATACACTAGTAAAAAAGGAGAAAAGACTAGAGCAGGTGGAAAATTCACGACTACGACGATGTCCATGACTATGAGAAAAAATAGAGGTGGTGGAAAATTCACGACGACGTCCACGACTATGACTACGACGCTAGCACTCGTGATCGAAAACAGGCGAAAATACACTAGTAAAGAAGGAGAAAAGACTAGAGCAGGTGGAAAATTCACGACTACGACGATGTCCATGACTATGAGAAAAAATAGAGGTGGTGGAAAATTCACGACGACGTCCACGACTATGACTACGACGCTAGCACTCGTGATCGAAAACCGGGGAAAATACAGAAGTGAAAAAGGAGAAAAGACTAGAGGAGGTGGAAAATTCACGGACTACGACGATGTCCATGACTGTGAGAAAAAATAGAGGTGGTGGAAAATTCACGACGACGTCCACGACTATGACTACGACGCTAGCCCTCGTGATCGGAAACAGGGGAAAATACAGAAGTGAAAAAGGAGAAAAACTAGAGTAGGTGGAAAATTCACGACCACGTCCACGACGCTAGCCCTCGCGATCGAAAACAGGGGAAAATACACAAGTGAAAAAGGAAAAAAACTAGAGTAGGTGGAAAATTCACGACCACGTCCACGACTACGACGATGTCCATGACTATGAGACAAAATAGAGGTGGAAAATTCACGACTTTGACGACGTCCACGACTATGACCGCGACGCTAGCCCTCGTGATCGGAAACAGGGGAAAATACAGTAGTGAAAAAGGAAAAAAACTAGAGTAGGTGGAAAATTCACGACCACGTCCACGACGCTAGCCCTCGCGATCGAAAACAGGGGAAAATACACAAGTGAAAAAGGAAAAAAACTAGAGTAGGTGGAAAATTCACGACCACGTCCACGACTACGACGATGTCCATGACTATGAGACAAAATAGAGGTGGAAAATTCACGACTTTGACGACGTCCACGATTATGACCGCGACGCTAGCCCTCGTGATCGGAAACAGGGGAAAATACACAAGTGAAAAAGGAAAAAAACTAGAGTAGGTGGAAAATTCACGACCACGTCCACGACTACGACGATGTCCATGACTATGAGACAAAATAGAGGTGGAAAATTCACGACTTTGACGACGTCCACGACTATGACCGCGACGCTAGCCCTCGTGATCGGAAACAGGGGAAAATACAGAAGTGAAAAAGGAGAAAAACTAGAGTAGGTGGAAAATTCACGACCACGTCCACGACGCTAGCCCTCGCGATCGAAAACAGGGGAAAATACACAAGTGAAAAAGGAAAAAAACTAGAGTAGGTGGAAAATTCACGACCACGTCCACGACTACGACGATGTCCATGACTATGAGACAAAATAGAGGTGGAAAATTCACGACTTTGACGACGTCCACGATTATGACCGCGACGCTAGCCCTCGTGATCGGAAACAGGGGAAAATACAGTAGTGAAAAAAGGAAAAAACTAGAGTAGGTGGAAAATTCACGACCACGTCCACGACGCTAGCCCTCGCGATCGAAAACAGGGGAAAATACACAAGTGAAAAAGGAAAAAAAACTAGAGTAGGTGGAAAATTCACGACCACGTCCACGACTACGACGATGTCCATGACTATGAGACAAAATAGAGGTGGAAAGTTCACGACTTTGACGACGTCCACGACTATGACCGCGACGCTAGCCCTCGTGATCGGAAACAGGGGAAAATACAGAAGTGAAAAAGGAGAAAAACTAGAGTAGGTGGAAAATTCACGACCACGTCCACGACGCTAGCCCTCGCGATCGAAAACAGGGGAAAATACACAAGTGAAAAAGGAAAAAAACTAGAGTAGGTGGAAAATTCACGACCACGTCCACGACTACGACGATGTCCATGACTATGAGACAAAATAGAGGTGGAAAGTTCACGACTTTGACGACGTCCACGACTATGACCGCGACGCTAGCCCTCGTGATCGGAAACAGGGGAAAATACAGTAGTGAAAAGGAAAAAAACTAGAGTAGGTGGAAAATTCACGACCACGTCCACGACGCTAGCCCTCGCGATCGAAAACAGGGGAAAATACACAAGTGAAAAAGGAAAAAAACTAGAGTAGGTGGAAAATTCACGACCACGTCCACGACTACGACGATGTCCATGACTATGAGACAAAATAGAGGTGGAAAATTCACGACTTTGACGACGTCCACGACTATGACCGCGACGCTAGCCCTCGTGATCGGAAACAGGGGAAAATACAGTAGTGAAAAAGGAAAAAAACTAGAGTAGGTGGAAAATTCACGACCACGTCCACGACGCTAGCCCTCGCGATCGAAAACAGGGGAAAATACACAAGTGAAAAAGGAAAAAAACTAGAGTAGGTGGAAAATTCACGACCACGTCCACGACTACGACGATGTCCATGACTATGAGACAAAATAGAGGTGGAAAATTCACGACTTTGACGACGTCCACGACTATGACCGCGACGCTAGCCCTCGTGATCGGAAACAGGGGAAAATACAGAAGTGAAAAAGGAGAAAAACTAGAGTAGGTGGAAAATTCACGACCACGTCCACGACGCTAGCCCTCGCGGTCGAAAACAGGGGAAAATACACAAGTGAAAAAGGAAAAAAACTAGAGTAGGTGGAAAATTCACGACCACGTCCACGACTACGACGATGTCCATGACTATGAGACAAAATAGAGGTGGAAAATTCACGACTTTGACGACGTCCACGACTATGACCGCGACGCTAGCCCTCGTGATCGGAAACAGGGGAAAATACAGTAGTGAAAAAGGAAAAAAACTAGAGTAGGTGGAAAATTCACGACCACGTCCACGACGCTAGCCCTCGCGATCGAAAACAGGGGAAAATACACAAGTGAAAAAGGAAAAAAACTAGAGTAGGTGGAAAATTCACGACCACGTCCACGACTACGACGATGCCCATGACTATGAGAAAAAATAGAGGTGGAAAGTTCACGACTTTGACGACGTCCACGACTATGACCGCGACGCTAGCCCTCGTGATCGGAAACAGGGGAAAATACAGTAGTGAAAAAGGAAAAAAACTAGAGTAGGTGGAAAATTCACGACCACGTCCACGACGCTAGCCCTCGCGATCGAAAACAGGGGAAAATACACAAGTGAAAAAGGAAAAAAACTAGAGTAGGTGGAAAATTCACGACCACGTCCACGACTACGACGATGTCCATGACTATGAGACAAAATAGAGGTGGAAAATTCACGACTTTGACGACGTCCACGACTATGACCGCGACGCTAGCCCTCGTGATCGGAAACAGGGGAAAATACAGTAGTGAAAAAGGAAAAAAACTAGAGTAGGTGGAAAATTCACGACCACGTCCACGACGCTAGCCCTCGCGATCGAAAACAGGGGAAAATACACAAGTGAAAAAGGAAAAAAACTAGAGTAGGTGGAAAATTCACGACCACGTCCACGACTACGACGATGCCCATGACTATGAGACAAAATAGAGGTGGAAAATTCACGACTTTGACGACGTCCACGACTATGACCGCGACGCTAGCCCTCGTGATCGAAAACAGGGGAAAATACAGTAGTGAAAAAGGAAAAAAACTAGAGTAGGTGGAAAATTCACGACCACGTCCACGACTACGACGATGTCCATGACTATGAGAAAAAATAGAGGGTGTGGAAAATTCACGACTACGACGGCGACGCTGGCCCTCGTGATCGAAAACAGGGTAAAATACACAGGAAAAAAAGGAGAAAACTAGAGGGGGTGGAAAATTGAGGAACGCGAAATTTGGCGTTTCGAGCGTATCGGCAGTGTGCGGCTGGTTGCGGCGTTGGAGGTGGCGGAACCGGTACCGGCGGTGGCCTGTTATTTGCATACGTGGGCCGGCGGCGGGGGTGGCGGATGGCAGGCTTTAATGCCCATGCATCATGCATATTCAAACCCCACGGCACGGTACAGCTGTACACGGAAGCGAAATCCCAACGCGCGTCTCCCTTCGCCTCTCCGTCTCGTTCCCTCCACCCTCGCGAGCGCGATCATCGTTCGTTTCCACGTGTTCTCTCTTATTGAAAATCAAAATTCAAGCGCTGGGCGGAGGACCCACGGTGCAGAGACGGTTTCGTCGCGACGTCGAGTCGCCGTGAGGTTCTCTCTCCGTCGATTTTCACGACGACGCTCGTGTTCGTGAATACACACGTACGTACGTGCGGGGAAATATAATTGCTCGATCGTAACCTGGTTCCTGGCCAGTGATGTAAGTGGATCCCGCGGTACCCTCACCTGCGGCTCGGGGTAATTAAACTTCGCAGACGCCGCGGCGCTTTCTGAAAATCGCTATTCCCGGGATCGAAAGGAATCGCTTGTGGCCGGAGGAGTTCGCGAAATACAGTTATTTCATCTCTCAGCTTCATTTTTTCCTTTTTTTCAAGGGGTTACGGGAAGCACTCATTTCTGATTCAGTTCTAATTATCGAAGTCTCCTCTCGGATGGGTCGGGGGCAATTGTGTTCCTGGAGTTTCTGATTGCGCTAGAATAAGAATGACGGTGATAATTATATCGTTTTTAGTGACGAATGAAATGTTCTTTGTCCTTTCTCTTTTATTACGAAGTGTATTTAAAAAAGAATTTCGCCTATCTCCGGTACAGGTACATCTTTGATACTATCAACACTAGATTTGCAGACATTATTGACAGATTACATTGTTTAAAAATTGGAATACGTAACATTCACCCTGAATTATACCGAAACGATAATACTGCGATAATACACCACGATACTGTGCATTTCGCAGTTACGTGCCCCGTTTTTTCGAAAACACTTTTTCACCCTCTATCGTTGCCCGCAGGTATTATATCGTATTTCACAAAATGGAACACGCGACCGCGTAATTTTATTTTTCCGGGCACAGCTCGAGCGTTTACCAAACAACGAGGGGGAGGGAAATTTATTTCAACGCGTACCAATAATAATTTCGCGGCATTCGCGTTATTACCTGCCTTAACCAGAATTTCGCGCTAATAGATCTCCGTTAAACCGACGCCCAAGCTGTATTGTTCGCGGTGTTCGATCGCGTTCAAAACACTCGTTCACGGGCATTACGATATTTCCCGGGATTATCTTTGGCGGCGGTGGAGCGTTTAAGTCGTGGCTGTCGACGACGTTATATTTCCGCGTCCACTTCGAGTTTCGCGTTTATAAATCTGCTATAAATTGGGTTATAAACGGGACCAATATTGCTGGCCGTTCTCACGACCTCGAGGAACTAAACTATTGTTAGAAACGACTAGAGTGGCGGATATCGGTCTGAAAATATTTGGTTTTACGATGCGTGCTTAAACTATTCTAGATATCGTGAGACATTCGTAATACTTTTATATTTAGGATCGGAAAAATGAAGTAAAATATACTGAGAAATGGGGGAAAAATTAGGCAAACTGACATGATTTCGATTGATACGCATCATCTGGTGTATGTATGAGTTCACGTATGAAATACTTTTTTATTTATCGAAGAATATATACTTTGGAATTGCTACTGTTTAGTGAAATTAAAATAAAATTCAAAAATTGTCTTTACAATTGAAATTATAAAATATTTCTATTATAATTCTATTTAAATTTCTAATATCTATTACAGTATAAAGGGAACTCACATCGTATACCATGAATTTTACCAAAATGTTAGCAAACAATTTAAAATTTTCTATCATTAATTGTAGAATTCTATCAACAGTTGTTTTTTACTATTTTTTTCATTGACACCAATTTAAATTTTCTGTAATTTTGTCCACGAGTTCTTCTTTGACTTTAAATGCATTTATCTTCAATATTTGCTTCCTTGTACAATATTATTTATTGCATATTTACTTTAATTTCATAGAAGACTTAGAAAATTTATAGTAAAGTTAAAATGACTGATTGTAAGAAAGGAAATTAATAAAGATGCTTCTAGAAACCCAGACCTAACCCAGACCTAACCCAGATCTAACCCAGACCTAACCCAGACCTAACCCATACCTAATCTAGATCTAATCCAGACCTAACCCAGACCTAACCCATACCTAATCTAGATCTAATCCAGACCTAACCCATACCTAATCTAGACCTAATCCAGACCTAACCCAGACCCTAAATATGGGTTAGGTCTGGGTTAGGTCTGGATTAGATTTGAGTTAGGTCTGGGTTAGGTCTGGGTTAGGTCTGAGTTAGGTCTGGGTTAGGTCTGGGTTAGGTCTGGATTAGATCTGGGTTAGGTCTGGGTTAGGTCTGGATTAGATCTGGGTTAGGTCTGGGTTAGGTCTGGATTAGATCTGGCTTACGTTTGGGTTAGGTCTGGGTTAGGTCTGGTTTAGATCTGGGTTAGGTCTGGGTTAGATCTGAGTTAGGTCTGGGTTAGGTCTGGATTAGATCTGGCTTACGTTTGGGTTAGGTCTGGGTTAGGTCTGGTTTAGATCTGGGTTAGGTCTGGATTAGATCCGAGTTAGGTATGGGTTAGGTCTGGATTAGATCTTATTAACTAATCCAGACCTAACCCAGACCTAACCCAGACCTAACCCAGACCTAAACCAGACCTAACCCAGATCTAATTCAGATCTAAACCAGACCTAACCCAGATCTAATCCAGACCTAACCCAGACCTAACCCAGATCTAATCCAGACCTAACCCAGACCTAACCCATACCTAACCCAGACCTAACCCATACCTAATCTAGATCTAATCCAGACCTAACCCATACCTAATCTAGACCTAATCCAGACCTAACCCATACCTAATCTAGATCTAATCCAGACCTAACCCAGACCTAACCCATACCTAATCTAGATCTAATCTAGACCTGTAACTTTTTGTAATTTTGTCCGCCCTTCTGATATTTACTTCAATTTCATACGAGCTTTATAAAGTTTATAGTAAAATTAAAGTGACTAATTTTATAAAGCATAATAAAGATGCTTGAGAAAATGGTACCTGATCTACAACAAATTAATCGCTATTAAATCAAGAAAGAGCTCTAAGAATTCCAAGAATTCCAAGTCTCGTGTTTAGAGTTTAGAGTTTCCTTAATGATCATATCCTAATTTATCAAGTAAAAAATGTCTCGAAGGCCTAAATCTCAAAACTAGCGAACAAGTCACGTCCGGTATCATAGACTCCCGTGATTCGTGAAGGTTCTTTAAGGATCCTTAATACCGAGTTAAAGGATTAAGAGCAGGACGTCATGGACGACGGTGCCAGTTGGATCGAAGAGGCGAGTCGCCGCGCAATTTACGGTTAATTTCGAGCAAAAGCAAATAATTGGGCCGGGGGGTGGAAAGGGCCACGTAAGAAACTGTGTAATTGCCAACGATCACGCCAACTGGCCTGAGGAATTCGAATCAGGCTGCGGGTATACTCGACGGATGGAGGAACGGTTCGAGAACAGAAAGAGTATTCCGTCTCTTGCTCGTGCAATTATCTCATTTGCCGGGAGGTAATTGAACGGGAAGAAAATGGTGATCGACGCACCGGTACGTGCTTCCTGAAATTAATTGACGATCCTCTATGCCCGCCGATCGAAGCGATAATATAACGCGCTGAGGTATAATTGGACCAGAATACCCAATTATTAACCTTTTGCGGTCCTCTGCAATGTCTGGGGCACAGCATTTTGTTCCATCGAAGTAGTGTGTTTCCTCAGAAAGACTCTAACGCGATAGAAAACACTATGTTTCGGAGCTATGCAAGCTTTTATAATAAATTTATATATTTTATAGAATTTACGCCTCCCCCAAACGAGAGATAAAACCAACGATGATGTAATCTCGTATTTATTGAGAATTTTAATCTGTTTATTTATAGTTTACAAGCTACTAGATGATTCAGTAATATTTTTTCCCCCAAATAAATGTATCATAGTTACTATAAAACTTCATTATGCAATTTTGTTCTTCTCAAATCGAATAAAATGAAGAAACTAGTCAGATTATTTACAATTTATAATATCTTAATATTTATAATAGCTTCGTGCTCTCACAAGCGCTCGATCGACCCCTCAGTTGCTATACTATATGCATTCATCGAACAACTTTCCTATATTTTTAGGAATCTGATTTGATGCAAAATTAAATGAGTCCTCCTTTCTCCGATCACGAGATGATTCACTGTGTTCAGAAATAATATTGTAAACTAACCTCGAAGTAGCATTTACATTGCAATTTTTTACAAAATTTATAAAGATGTAGGAGATTATAGGAGAATATTTTACCAGGACAGAGAAATTTCTGTTTAATTGTGCTCAGCAATAATAAAGAAGGAAAACATTGGTATGCAATTCTCCAATACTCTTAATAAAGATATTTTTGATAACTATCAAATGAAACAAAAGAAAAAACGCGGGTCTAATGGCCTGATTTCTATGATTTTGTGGCGTTGCTTCTCATGCTCGCCGCTAGAGGGCTTCGCGCTCTCACAAGCGCTCGATCGACCCCTCAGTTGCTATACTATATGCATTCATCGAACAACTTTCCAATATTTTTAGGAATCTGATTTGATGCAAAATTAAATGAGTCCTCCTTTCTCCGATCACGAGATGATTCACTGTGTTCAGAAATAATATTGTAAACTAACCTCGAAGTAGCATTTACATTGCAATTTTTTACAAAATTAATAAAGATGTAGGAGATTATAGGAGAATATTTTACCAGGACAGAGAAATTTCTGTTTAATTGTGCTCAGCAATAATAAAGAAGGAAAACATTGGTATGCAATTCTCCAATACTCTTAATAAAGATATTTTTGATAACTATCAAATGAAACAAAAGAAAAAACGCAGGTCTAATGGCCTGATTTCTATGATTTTGTCGCGTTGCTTGTCATGCTCGCCGCTAGAGGGCTTCGCGCTCTCACAAGCGCTCGATCGACCCCTCAGTTGCTACACATTCCTCGAAAACTTCCCAATATCTTTAGGAATCTGATTTGATGCAAAACTTTTGAGCTTGCAAAGGTATCCAGAGTCCTCTTTTCTCTATTTCCTGACTTCCACCAGGTGTCTAATTACCAACACGAATAATTGAAGCATAAAGGGGGCATTGTAGTCACTTTTTTCAGGGGAAAATGGCCTGAAAAGTGAGTTAACTGCCACTGCTTTGGCCTTAACAGCCACTCGCGTATACCGAACAATCGTTTCCCGTACTTTTCCAAAAGACAATCGTCCACCATTGGTCCCCGCTATCGTGCAACAGAAATCGTAGCTCTGCTGGTCGCGTTACATATTCTAATTACACAGCGTGCACGGAGACACAAAGTCTGGCAACGAGGGTCATAAAAACGGCAATTTCAGGCACGCCAGTCCGCCGATTGCAAGAAACAAAAGTACACAGGTACGACCGTGCTCTCCGCACGTAGCTCCGCGATAATCCCGTGGCCCCCGTGTACCGCTCATTGTTCTTCCCGTGCTGATACAACCGGCCATAAGTGGGTACACGTCCGGCGCGTGTACGACCAGCACGTGTGTATAGGATATCAGACGCACGTGTTTACCGAGAGGGCGTTTGTAATTACGTTTCGGTTACACGTACCGGGCGCGCTGATTTTGCGCTGACGCCGGAACAGGCATCAACATAATTCGACGAAACGAATATTGATATCGTGGCTCGTCGGCTACGGACAAATGGCCGAATTCGCGGTGGACGGACGCGAGATAAATTCCGAATTACACCCTCACCCCTCTGTGCTCGCGCGGTTAAACGCGTACGACTAAACACGCGCGATCAACGCATTCCACTCGACGATGGGGGATGCTCGATTATTGTAAAAAAAACTCTGTGAACGAGATTTTGTATCGTAAAATAACTACTATCGATCTGATGAAGAATCGCAGGCTACAAAATCGAGTTGGAAAACTGTTTTTGTAGTTGATAACTGTTGGTTACGTGGACAGTGAATTATGGGTAATTATGAGAAGCTCTGGATCGAAGTCTTAGAATGATAAAAGTATGATTAATTCTTTATTGAACAATGACTAGTTCCAAGTTCTTGATGTTAAATTTTATAATTATGAAGTTACTCAGTTATCATCGAGATTTATACAGGGGGTTCTAGAGGACAAAATAAGACGAAATTTAAGAATATTAATTTGTTGATTGAGGCTTCGATAAAAAGTTATTAAAATTTATTATTAAAATTGAGTAATGAATTTTTTTCTCGAAACTACGCAGGAATTCGAGGGTATGTGTATTGACCAAGAATTATTGTAATTGACCCCTGAAACTAAAAATAATTTTTCCAGATCGATTTGAAAATTTTTTTTTCTGTCGAAAAGTTTCATACCTTCTCGAATTTTTTTCTCAAAAGGGGATAGGATTTCGGAGATATGTGTATTCACCAAAAATAATTGTAATTGACCCTCGCAACCGAAAATAATTTTTTTAGAACGATTTGACAAATTTTTTTTTCGTCGTAAAATTTCACACATTCTCGAATTTTTGTCTCGAAACTGCATTGGAATTTGAGGGTATGTCTATTGACCAAAACTGATTGTAATTAACTCTCCCAGCTGTGAATAATTTTTTTAGAACGATTTGAAAAATTTTTTTTTCGTCGGAAAATTAAGGCACCTACCCCCTGTCGATTTGTCTTAAAAATTAGTTTTTCATTTTTAATAAATTTGTTTGACGCTCTACAGAAAAGTTGTCTAATACTTTTTGGTAGGTACCCATGGGCTTTACTTCAGAAAAAAGTTTCATTGAAATATGTTCACTATTGTAAGAGCTATGATGTTTTGAAAATTGGACCATTTTTATGGGGTTTTTCTAACTTTACGGGGTCAAGGAACAACTTTTTCACTATTATCAGAATTCCTACATATTCTTCGCCAAAATACGCGTTGTTTGCCGCTTCAAACATTAAAATCCTTCAATCCGTTCAGAAGTTATGGTATTTTAAAGATTTACATGAAATTTCAGGGGAATATATCAATGGTATGGTCAGACCTATTTTCGGTAATGAATTTTTTTCTCGAAAGTGAGCAGGATTTCGGGGGTATGTCTATTCACCAAAAATGATTGTAATTGACCCCTGAAAGCAAAAATAATTTTTCCAGGCCGATTTGAAATTTTTTAATTTTGAGATTAAATTTTATTTTTCAGAGAACTATAATACAAATAAGAAATACTGAAAATTGTGTTGTTTTATTGCTAGTAAGGTCTTCAGTATGCAAGCATAATTTTCGTTACTCAACCCTTACTGACCTAATTGTTAAATAAAATCGATACTGCTGAAAAGATTAGATTAATCATAGTTTGCATCGATGTTAAAGGTCAACACAAAGTTAAGAAGGACGTGTGACGTACTAGTGTGGCACAGATGACCCAAATGGGTTAACAAAGGATAAACAATTTCATGCATTTTGTAACTGTGATTATAACATCGAACAATACACATTAAAATGTGCACTAATGTCGTGAAATTGGAAACGACTGTCCAGGAAATTAGAATAATTCCCAAAGGAATAGAACAATACCGAGACTCGTAACTCTGAGAGAAGTTGCGTTTATATCGTAGGAGACAAACTCGCGAATAAACTTCGACCACAGCGAAACTTAGACCAACGAGAGATCACAAAGCACTCGGTGGGTGAAGCAAATTACAGACGTCGCGAGGGTTAAGACGGTGGGAATATTACCCTGATTAAAGACCAACGGATCGATTTAAAAAATAATCGATTCGAGGCAATTATCCGGGTGCTCCCCATCGAGGTCACGTCTCATTTAATGGAACGTAACCCCGTCTAGCATTTCGAAAACAAAGCGTACAAAATATGAGTAACAGGAGAGAGGTAAACGAAGGGGTGATTTAGTATTAGGATTTATTAGGGCCACTCACCCCCCGCGGGGCGCTACGAAGGGCGAGGGTAAGACCTTATGATTTCTCTTGGGGGCCCATACACACGACTTCGACTAATGCACCTGCTATCTGTACTTCTTCAGTTCTTTTCTCCCTCGTGGGTAAAAAAAACTTCGTATATTTATATTTTGGCTGGCTCTGAAATGAACATTTTTTAACAGTAATATACATACATTGAAATATAGTGCCTCGATCGCGTGAAATTGAATAGAATTCTCAGTTCTATACTTCATTTCACATTCGCACTGTTGAACTGTATAAAAGCTAGCTTTCTTCTTTTTGGACGAAATATTCGTTTAAATCTTGAAAGTTAATATGCATTAAAATTCGTAATTTTAATTTCAACGTTCATGAAAAAAGAAATATAGTAAATTGGATCTTTTCTTTCTGCCATTTTCACGGGTAACTAAACTCACTGTTGAAACTCATGCAGTAATTTAATATTCACTCTGATATGTATAGTACACGCAGTGTAACGAATGTAACTTTAATTTTGTCAGATTAAACGAAGATTGAAGAATTTAAATACGTAATAATTACCCAAATTTTACGGAACAGTGGAACACAGAGGGCTTGAAGTTCGTGCTCACCTGAAACAGAAAAAGTGGGTTGGTGGATTAGTAAGAAATTCGTGTCGAACGACGATATAAGATAAGGGTGTTTGTTATCATCTGTGGGAGATCGTAAACAGGCGTGTTTGCTGAAGGCTCTGATCGAAAGTGATACGTGACACGCATATCAGCGAGGAGCAAAGGCTGAATTCACGGACGGGCTTAAATTTCCATTAGTTACACGACAATGGTTACTCCGGGATACATAAATGGGAGGGTTTAATGCGAGATTACCAAAAATATGTAATCCAGCTTATGTGCGCAAATTTTGTAGGGATGGTGTTTTCCACATTCGGGCAAATAAAAAGGAAAATTCTATTTAAATTAGGAAAATGATATTTAAGTTAGGAAAATTCTATTTAAATTAGGAAAATTCTATTTAAGTTAGGAAAATTCTATTTAAATTGGGAAAATTATATTTAAGTTAGGAAAATTCTATTTAAATAAGAAAAATTCTATTTAAATCAGGAAAATTCTATTTAAATTGGGAAAATTCTATTTAAATTAGAAAAATTCTATTTAAATTAGGAAACTTCTATTTAAATTAGAAAAATTCTATTTAAATTAGGAAAATTGTATTTGAATTAGGAAAATTCTATTTAAATTAGAAATATTCAATTTAAATTGGGGAAATTCTATTTAAATCAGGAAAATTCTATTCAAATTAGAAAAATTCTATTTAAATCAGAAAAATTCTATTTAAATTAGGAATGTAGAAAGTTCTCGATATATGGTTACGTGACGCGACGCGTGCTATATGCCCTATGGCGACACTTCCTGTCCCAGTCGAATAAGAACAATGAATAAGTTTAGTTCACGTGTGCGAGATTATCTTGTATTTAGTCTACAACATTATATATTATACTAGAATGTAAGTGATTGATAATAAATATAATATTGATTTACAACAAGGAAAATTCTATTTAAATTAGGAAAATTCTATTTAAATTAGGAAGATTCTATTTAAATTAGGAAAATTCTATTTAAATTAGGAAAATTCTATTTAAATTAGGAAAATTCTATTTAAATTAGGAAAATTCTATTTAAATCAGAAAAATTCTATTTAATTTAGAAAAATTCTATTTAAATAAGAAAAATTCTATTTAAATTAGGAAAATTCTATTTAAATTGGGAAAATTATATTTAAGTTAGGAAAATTCTATTTAAATAAGAAAAATTCTATTTAAATTAGAAAAATTCTATTTAAATCAGAAAAATTCTATTTAAATTAGGAAAATTCTATTTAAATTAGGAAAATTCTATTTAACACTAGATTTACGGGCATTGATCACACGTATATATATTGATACCTTTCATGTTGACGATTACCTTACAATACGATTTTTCTTTTAATTAGAATATGTATTCAAGCCAGTGCATCAATCAAATTCAACATAAGTTGTTAAAAAATAATATTTACGCGTTCTGCAATTTTAAATATGGAATCAGACACCCGGCAAATTGACTGCTCCGGTAAATCTAGTGTTAAATTAGAAAAATTCTATTTAAATTAGGAAAATTCTATTTGAATTAGGAAAATTCTATTTAAATTAGGAAAATTCAATTTAAATTGGGAAAATTATATTTAAGTTAGGAAAATTCTATTTAAATTAGGAAAATTGTATTTGAATTAGGAAAATTCTATTTAAATTGGGAAAATTATATTTAAGTTAGGAAAATTCTATTTAAATTAGGAAAATTCTATTTAAATTAGGAAAATTCTATTTAAATCAGGAAAATTCTATTTAAATTAGAAAAATTCTATTTAAATCAGAAAAATTCTATTTTAATTAGGAAAATTCTATTTAAATTAGGAAAATTCTATTTAACACTAGATTTACGGGCATTGATCACACGTATATATATTGATACCTTTCATGTTGACGATTACCTTACAATACGATTTTTCTTTTAATTAGAATATGTATTCAAGCCAGTGCATCAATCAAATTCAACATATGTTGTTAAAAAATAATATTTACGCGTTCTGCAATTTTAAATATGGAATCAGACACCTGGCAAATTGACTGCTCCCGTAAATCTAGTGTTAAATTAGCAAAATTATATTTAAATTAGGAAAATTCAATTTAAATGAGGAAAATTCTATTTAAATTAGAAAAATTCTATTTAAATCAGGAAAATTCTATTTAAATTAGAAAAATTCTATTTAAATCAGAAAAATTCTATTTAAATTAGGAAAATTCTATTTAAATTAGGAAAATTCTATTTAACACTAGATTTACGGGCATTGATCACACGTATATATATTGATACCTTTCATGTTGACGATTACCTTACAATACGATTTTTCTTTTAATTAGAATATGTATTCAAGCCAGTGCATCAATCAAATTCAACATAAGTTGTTAAAAAATAATATTTACGCGTTCTGCAATTTTAAATATGGAATCAGACACCCGGCAAATTGACTGCTCCGGTAAATCTAGTGTTAAATTAGAAAAATTCTATTTAAATTAGGAAAATTCTATTTAAATTAGGAAAATTCTATTTAAATTAGAAAAATTCTATTTAAATCAGAAAAATTCTATTTAATTTAGAAAAATTCTATTTAAATTAGAAAAATTCTATTTAAATTAGGAAAATTCTATTTAAATTAGGAAAATTCTATTTAACACTAGATTTACGGGCATTGATCACACGTATATATATTGATACCTTTCATGTTGACGATTACCTTACAATACGATTTTTCTTTTAATTAGAATATGTATTCAGGCCAGTGCATCAATCAAATTCAACATATGTTGTTAAAAAATAATATTTACGCGTTCTGCAATTTTAAATATGGAATCAGACACCTGGCAAATTGACTGCTCCCGTAAATCTAGTGTTAAATTAGCAAAATTCTATTTAAATTAGGAAAATTCTATTTAAATGAGGAAAATTCTATTTAAATTAGAAAAATTCTATTTAAATCAGGAAAATTCTATTTAAATTAGAAAAATTCTATTTAAATTAGAAAAATTCTATTTAAATTAGGAAAATTCTATTTAAATTAGGAAAATTCTAAATTTTAGTCCTTGATATGTATATATTTCAAAAAACATACACTGAATAAATTTATTTTTATTCTCAACTATTTTAAAAGTTCAACCTTTATGTTCAATATTTTTATCAACAGATTTAACTAATATTACAGTATTTATTATTATTATTAGTATATTATTTTCAATAATTATAGTTACAATTAGTACTAATTCCATAAAAAAATTATTAATTTATTCTTCGATTATACATACATCAGTGATATTGTTTCAATAGTTTCTGCAAAATTATTTGTTTTATATTTTAGTATATTTAGCAAGATACTCATTTAATTTTTTATTCATTTTATTTCTGAATTTTTCGAAATTTGTGCAGCGATAAAATCCTTTTACATAACAAAATTATTAATTCATTCTTCGATTGTACATACATCAGTGATATTGTTTTAATAGTTTCTGCAAAATTATTTGTTTTATATTTTAGTATATTTAGCAAGATACTCATTTAATTTTTTATTCATTTTATTTCTGAATTTTTCGAAATTTGTGCAGCGATAAAATCCTTTTACATAACAAAATTATTAATTCATTCTTCGATTGTACATACATCAATGATATTGTTTTAATAGTTTCTGCAAAATTATTTATTTTATATTTTGCAAGATACTCATTTAATTTTTTATTTATCTTATTTCTGAATTTTTCGAAAACTTGGCGAAATTTGTAAAAATCCTTTTACGTAATCATTAATTCTTCTTCGAAGTAGAAATTGCCAGCTTATCAAATCGAATGGCGGATTTTAATCGCGCGTTAAAATCCCATTTGCGTCAGCGGCTGTAAATACGCTTGAAGATGGCGAATAACTTTCGACCGAGGAATGTTCGAACAAGGAGTCATTAAATTTAATTAAAAAGAGAAATAGAAGGTGACGCTGGGGGGATGGGGCGTCGCGACGGTTTACGAGGTGGTCGTAGCTTCGAGGTTTCATCGGTGAACGGTGGACTTTTGCGGTGTCGACGACGTTCTCAGAACTCGTCAGTCATACCGTACGTCCGCGATAACCGAGCTGACATTAATTTCGTGTGTACTTTGGCGCACTGCTCGCTTCGAAACTTTACGTCCGGGTGTTATAGTTACTGGCTGTCAGCAAAACAACACGCTTGGCGCGGTCAGTTTCTGATAATCGATCAGGTAAAAGTGGGAATCGGTACGACGAACGTCTCTGGAATCGCTTACTGGCGAACGAAAGCTCGACGAAAGCTCGTTAAACTCCCAATTAACCATACACGAACGCGAAAAACCATGTAGAATGCGCGATCAGGCTCTGTTTATTTATTCATGTAGGCTTGATCCAACGAACGAACGTTTCAGAAAATTGGAGAAAAAAAATTGAGATTTTTCAGGCTCTCTTAACACTTTACCGACCGGTAGCGGTTGATTAATCGGTCGGTAAGCGTTGGTCGGTAAAAAAGTTGATTAATACGCTATCGGTCGGTAAGCGTTGGTCGGTAAAAAAGTCGATTAATAGGCTATCGGTCGGTAATGTGTTAACACTGAAATTTGCACAATTTTGGTACGTAATTAAGCAATTCATAACTGGTTGTTTATCACAGAGCAGGACTGTAGTGTGTGTAAATTTCAGTGTTAGGTGTTCATTTTAGATCATGAATCATGTCTGGAATTCATTTGAAGAATCATTACTGCAGACTTCTAAAATTAACGAAATTACAACTGTTTAATGAATGTAATAATGTTTAATAATGGTTAACGTTATTTTATAGGGAAAGAACACCTTTGAAAGTGTTTTTCTCGAAGCTATGTTTACCAAACCTAACCTATACCTATATCTGTACCTAATATTTCAAGATTTACTTGACTAATTTGCTTAGAATTTTAGATACACATTCAGTATATGTGTGACTATAGCTCGTATCATAATGAACTCAAAATTGATATTTTTAGACCTCTAAAATTAAAAAAAAGAAACGTAAAAATCGATAATCAAATTTTAAAGTGTTACTGTTTCTCTACCTATCGATTTTTTTCTTTTATTTTGCTATTAAACTCATATCAATTATGAATCATTCATGTTGTTTCATTTCAAACAATCAGAATGGCCGATTGTTTAGAATTTGTTTAGAATCCAGAATTTTTTAAACGCGACTGTGTTTGAGAGTATGCAGTGCCACCATTTTTAACTTTCTGTCGCCCAAAAAATTTTAAAATATCACTGAAATATGTGGAAATGAACCTTGTAAATTTGGCTGCAAAAGGTATTATAGTTCACTTGCAAAAAATTCTCCAAGAATCACTAAAAAAATGCATATAACACAAGAAGACTCTTTTAATCTTCAATTTCTACAAATAATCTACTATATGTTAAATTAAAATAAGAATTTTATCGTTATATCAATAATTTTACTGAACTTCACTTAGATATCCAAGAAAAGAAACAAAAAAAGAATTTAAAAACTGTCCCAAATTATAAAAAAAGAATTTTACTTAATAAAAAACCTCAAAGACATTATAATCGAGAAGAAGATGATTCTAAAAATTCGTAAAAGAGTAAATCGAAAATATAGAATACGTTTTCGTGATAATTGAATTTGAAAAATTGTTAGATATGCATGCAATTGAATACGATTTGTCTCGACGTGTCTAATCACTACCTAATCACCGTTTTAGTCGATGAATATTTAAAAATTGTATTTCCTATTTTCTACTTGTTCATTCACGTAGTTTTCGTGATAATTGAATTTGAAAAATTGTTAAATATGCATGCAATTGAATACGATTTGTCTCGACGTGTCTAATCACTACCTAATCACTGTTTTAGTCGATGAATATTTAAAAATTGTATTTCCTATTTTCTACTTGTTCATTCACGTAGTTTTCGTGATAATTGAATTTGAAAAATTGTTAAATATGCATGCAATTGAATACGATTTGTCTCGACGTGTCTAATCACTACCTAATCACTGTTTTAGTCGATGAATATTTAAAAATTGTATTTCCTATTTTCTACTTGTTCATTCACGTAGTTTTCGTGATAATTGAATTTGAAAAATTGTTAAATATGCATGCAATTGAATACGATATGTCTCGACGTGTCTAATCACTACCTAATCACTGTTTTAGTCGATGAATATTTAAAAATTGTATTTCCTATTTTCTACTTGTTCATTCACGTAGTTTTCGTGATAGTTGAATTTGAAAAATTGTTAGATATGCATGCAATTGAATACGATTTGTCTCGACGTGTCTAATCACTACCTAATCACTGTTTTAGTCGATGAATATTTAAGCAATGAAATTATTTTACCTCGACGAAGTCCAAAATCCAAACTATAAGCGTCAACGTGCGATAAACAGACCAGACTGATGCCAAACTGCTTCGAAACAGAGATTATAAGAATCACGATCGACCCTAAGAAACTAACACTCAATGACAAACGTGTTTTGCTGTCCTGGCTGAGCCTCGTGTTGTTTACATTTGGCTCGACTTTATGTTCGCGAGTCTAGTTGCTGATATTCATGTTTGGGCCAGAATCTCGAATCGAAATATTCAAGAAAATAAATTTTAAACGAGCTTCGTAAATTTCAATTTACAAAAGTAACTGAATTTTAATTTATCGAATTGCAATTATGATACAATCATGGTGTCAATATAAGATTTTTATATTTTTATGTTATAAATTTTAGTAAATACAAAGACACTTTAATTGAACGACAATGAGATTACAAAAGTAACTGAATTTTAATTTATCGAATTGCAATTATGATACAATCATGGCGTCAATATAAGATTTTTATAATTTTATGTTATAAATTTTAATAAATACAAAGATACTTTAATTGAACGACAATGAGATTACAAAAGTAACTGAATTTTAATTTATCGAATTGCAATTATGATACAATCATGGTGTCAATATAAGATTTTTATAATTTTATGTTATAAATTTTAATAAATACAAAGACACTTTAATTGACAAAGTTTGAAGTTGTATAGTGAACAATTGAAAGTTCTGGTCTCGTAAACAATTTTACAGTTATTAACAATTGTTCGTAATAAAAGATCCGGTTACTTTTTCAAACCTTTCGCAATTTTTGCAATTTTGAAAATTCTAACAAAAAAAGAACGTCACGCTGAGCGTTTTCGCATAAACTAACTATTCTATTTCGATTTTTTTTGCATTGCACGCTGCACGGCGGATTTACAGTACGCCATTTTCAATTCACCATTGCACCACTGTTATTAACAATAAAAATCTATAAAAAATATTCTTCGTTACGTTATAACGTTGATAAATGATACTTCAAATTTTAAACGAATCTGTGCATTGGATTTTCCAAAAAAAATTCTCGAAAAACAGGCCATTCTTAAAGAGAGAAAGTTCGAACTTACCATCGATTTTTGGACAGGAAAACTTGTATAATTCATGGAGAACAGGCCATAACGTATTGTCCCCCTTTTCGCAAAACTTCAAACGCCCATCGGAAGAATTCGTTAGCGTCCAGAGCGCGTTTGGTCGAGCATGGAGACTGCAAATGGCAGTAAATATCGTTCGGGAAATATTGTACGCAGGAATCGTCCGTGTTTGCCACGATATCGCCAGCACGTGTCACACGCGCATTAACGCTTAAAGACGCGAGTACACGCTGGTGTGCGTAAACGACACAAAGAGAGAAAGTCTTTGGTATATTCCCTGGCAAACAGAATATCGGGCGAGCACGTGCCCGGGCACGCAACAAATAGCCTCGAAAGCACGCATCCCTTGATACGAGCTATGCCTCGAGTGTGTACTCTGCCCCCCCCCCAACCCTCAAAGAGTCACCCTCCGTGTCTCTGCTACGGACCCAAAGTCTGCAAGTAGCTAGTTTCTCCATAAAGAGAACGCTTTATTTAAACTTGTGTCTATGGTTTATCGTTTGCACAGCGTATCGATCCATTTGTCGAAGGAACAGGAACAGGAACAGGAATTCCTGCCCCCGACTGTATCCTCCTTTTCTTTCTGATTCCTATTGGCGGAACGAAGTCGGTAACCAGTAGACGGACGTTGTTCTTTGATTGTAGGTTTGCTTTTCCGCCGCTGATTCGATTTAACGTACACACAAAGGGAATTTTCTCCTGGCTTCTTTTTCTTGCTTTACTTTGGTAATTCTTCGCGTAAGATACAGGGTTGATTTGTCATTTAGAGGACGATCTACAACGACGAAATAAATTGACGGATTTAAGGGAATCGGCTGAAACAGCAGCAAAACGCAAAGCACATATGGTGCCATAGAAAAGGAAGGGTTGATTAAAGGCGTTAATTATTTCAGACACTACCACGATCGTAAATTAAAACCGTGGTACAGTAATAAACGTCTCACAGTGTACATGTACTAATCGCGAGTACGATTTCCCGTATTTCTGTGCCCGGTTATGCGTGGACAGGGCTCGAAACCTGGCTGTTCATGCGTCACCTTTATCTCGGTCGTTGGCCTAATTTTCACGGTTTAAAATAAAGGGGAAAACGGGGGGGGGGAGAAAGAGGGTGGCTTACGTGTACCTGCACAACGTCCACGTGGGCTCTTTTCAGCCTCCACAAAGGCGACTTTTCAGGGAAAAAAACAGTTCCAATATCTGGCACAAAAGAATTTTTTTTTCACCCCCCCCCCCTGGAAATATCGATTCTTGAATATGTATCAGACCCCCCCCGCCGGAGTCGAATGGGAATAAATTGACGGACGCTGTCCGCGGTGGAGGACAATTTTTATGGAACATCGACCCGTAATTTTCCATTTAACGATATATACAGTCGTGTGGTTTCGTGTCAACCATTTTCTAAAAGAAATACGAAGTCATTTCCGTTCTTTTAAAATTGAAATTCAATGATATACCCCAGGGGGATTTTTAGGAAGAAATAGAAATAAATTTGGTGATATTATAATTTTGCAAAATGAGCTTCGGCTCTGAGATTTTGTTAAAACATCGTTTCCTACTTTATCGATAATAAAAAAGCGAAATAAGCCAAAAAAAATCTAATTTTCCTTTTAAATTGACACCAATAGAACACAATTGCATAGAAACCTACAAAATTATTTACAAAGAAGCCTCGAAGTCTCAGCTGTGAAAATATATAATGAAAATACGAAAATAATGAAATTAGAATAAAATTGGCTAAAAATACAATTAGAAAACGAAACTAATTTCTAAACAACCCCCAATACTATCGCCTGTAATTACAGAACTATCTGAATCAGTGAGATTTAAAACATTAATTTTGTAAATTAAAAATAATAAATATTGTTATTTAATTTTCAAAAAAAAATAACAAAGTTTATCTTTAATTACCAAAATTAATAACTATTTTTTGATTTTATATTTTCAACCTGAAATTAACTCACATTAAACACACAGTTTAGAATTTATTATTTTCTGTTTTGGTTTTCCTCGAATATTATGTTTATAAGCAACTGCTTTCATACTGTTGTACTTTTTATATTTTATTTAAATATTAATTTATATCCCCCGGGAAGAACAAGTTACGAATTCGTTAAATTTAGATTTCATTAAAGTCGAGCCGCGCGAAAATTGAATTATAATAATTTAATGATTAATTTCGATTTTCCGTACGCCGCCAGGAAAAGTTATTTTCTCGAACACCGTGCAGAAAAATAAAAAGAAAAACGTCTGGCTTAAATGACGAGCACAAAAGTAACCGGGAGACAAAGTTTTAGAGCGAGGTCTTTCCTCCGCAGTGAAGTTTGCTAGTAAGATAAAGCTTATTGTCGGAAAAATTAGGATTTAGATGCTAGTTTCAGTTTCTCCAAGTTATGTTTTACTTGCGGAACTAATAAAACTGAAGTTATAAGCCCATAATGGAAAAAGTTTCGTCCTAAAACCTGAAATCGTCAATTTCCTCGGGTAAAGGCGAAATATTTTTTTACCCCTAGCCGGGATTCACGAATCACAATATTCCTTTCGTAAGAAACAAGTTTTTCGATATACTTTTCGAGATCCTTCGTAACTTTGATTATCTGCTTTCGAAAGTAATCTAAAATAAATTAGAACGCTATTATTGCTCGGGGAGCGTAAAAAAGCTCGAGAATTCTGACGAAGGAAAATGAAATTTCGCAAATTACCTAATTTCCGGTATTCCATCAGCTTCGAGCTTTTATATAATAGATAACTCGACAACTTTCGATCTCTATTTTGGCGTAAATTTAATTTTGTTTCTGTTATTAATTTGAAAGATATGATATTCTTATTTTAAATCAACGTCTTAATATATTGAGAGCAAAAGAAAAATTTAAAATTGAATGGAAAGAGAATTTCTGTTTAATATTAGCGATTTATCTGGTTTCACGCTCCGTTCGACGTCTTAGGGTCATTCTGACGTTAAAAGGTCACTTTTCAGAGAAGGGATTGCCAAGATCGAGGCGATCGAGAAATCAGCGATAACAAGGGCTCCCTTTGCGAGCGGAGCGTGGGCTGCTATCGACTGCTTTTCGATTTGCCTTTCCGGTTCAGCGGTTACGGAAGGACCATCGTGACTGAAAAAGGCTCAAAGTGACGTTTTTCGACTTTTCCGTGCCTTTGAAGATATCCCCCCGGCGACGTAATTACCAGACTGCTGCTAGTGACTCGACTTCCGAGTGCTTTCGTCTACGAGCAAGGCGACATTTAATTGGGCTCGTATTCATTTGGTCAGTTGGTCGAATCTGGTCGATTAAAGGATAAAAATCTCCTTTCTTTCTCATCAAAACATCTACATAGACACATTCAAGCAACGTTCTGTTGCTCAAATTTATCTGCTTCTTTGCACTTCATTCCATGTTTATGTTAACGTGAATGACCGAAATTGGAGAATGTAAACTTTCACCGGTGAATGTCAACAGATACCAAATACGTCGGTGAAAGATCGAATATTTCATTACATTGTTGTACATTCGGACCCTCTCCGGTGTGTGTCGACAATCACAGATATGCTCTGGTGGAGGACCAAAATAGAAGAGTCAAAAAACAAGCGACTGGCTCTCTCCTGCCAAATCCTTTGTTCTGCTAGGAGTCGATCAGCTTTGTCAGTCTTATGCAAGCTTTGATAACGCGAGCAACGTTTTCTTAATTTTTTTTTCCGATACCCCAATTTATACTAAATGGATACTCCAGTAAATCGTGATCTTTTTCTAACCCAGACCTAACCCAGACTTAATTCAGACTTATTCCAGACCTAACCCCCGATATCAGCGATGAATTGGTCTGGGTTAGGTCTGGTATAAGTCTGAATTAAGTCTGGGTTAGGTCTGGGTTAGGTCTGAATTAAGTCTGGGTTAGGTCTGGGTTAGGTCTGGGTTAGGTCTGAATTAAGTCTGGGTTAGGTCTGGGTTAGGTCTGGGTTAGGTCTGAATTAAGTCTGGGTTAGGTCTGGGTTAGGTCTGGGTTAGGTCTGAATGAAGTCTGGGTTAGGTCTGGGTTAGGTCTGGGTTAGGTCTGAATGAAGTCTGGGTTAGGTCTGGGTTAGGTCTGGGTTAGGTCTGAATTAAGTCTGGGTTAGGTCTGGGTTAGGTCTGAATTAAGTCTGGGTTAGGTCTGGGTTAGGTCTGGAAGAAAAATTAGATTTTCTAATTAGCAAACTCGTCTTTTTAAGAGTAAATTAAGACCTAACCCAGACCTAACACAGACATAATTCAGACTTATTCCAGACCTAACCCAGACCTAACCCAGACCTAAACCAGACCTAAACCAGACCTAACCCAGACTTAATTCAGACCTAACCCAGACCTAACCCAGATTTCATTCAGACCTAACCCAGACCTAACCCAGACCTAACCCAGACCTAACCCAGACTTAATTCAGACCTAACCCAGACCTAACCCAGACCTAACCCAGACTTAATTCAGACCTAACCCAGACCTAACCCAGACCTAACCCAGACCTAACCCAGACCTAACCCAGACTTATTCCAGACCTAACCCAGACCTAACCCAGACCTAATTCAGACCTAACCCAGACCTAACCCAGACCTAACCCAGACCTAACCCAGACTTAATTCAGACCTAACCTAGACCTAACCCAGACTTAATTCAGACTTATTCCAGACCTAACCCATACCAATTCATCGCTGATAACGGGGGTTAGGTCTGAGTTAGATGTGGGTTAGATCTGGGTTAGGTCTGGGTTAGGTCTGGGTTAGATCCTTTCAGAAGGAGATTCGAAAAAGTTACGTCACCCTTGTGACGTTTTATAGCGACTGAATTACGGAGAAGAAAATATAATTCTCCAACATGTTCAACACTCACCATTAGTGCATGGTGAATGTCAACATTTACCGGTGTAAGTCAGTAATAAGGGTGTTTAGCAAATATTTCGGACATACACTAAACGACTATGTGACTGTTGACATTCACCTGTGAAAGTCGACATTCTCCAGATTTCGGTGTTTCACTGTAACATTTACATAAAATACATTTTTTTGTAGTGAAAGCAATAAATAAGATGTTTATGGAGCATATCAAATTCGCTGTATTCAATCAAAATGATTCTTACGTGTTATGTAAACACTATATGTATCTTTTTTTAATTTTATTCAAAACTCTATTAGATAAAATACTGTTTTTGTAATGAAAGCAATAAATAACTCAAGAAGATGTTTATGAAGCATTCTTTTATGTCATGTAAACACTGTATGTATCTTTTTTTAATTTTCGTCTAATTTTCCCCCAAATATAGCACAATGCAATAAATAATAACGTTTCAACGAACCTTCTTTTCCTTCATTTGTGTCATTATTGATCACGAGTTCACATAATCGTCTCTTCAAAGCATTTCTACGAATTGTTTGCAATGACATCGCGAACAATATATCGGGGGGCCCACTGTGAACGCAGAAACGTTTAATTCCGCACAAACCAGCACCGATTATATGTACATTGTTACACGCTATCGATATTCCTAAAGTGGCAAGAACGTTAATTGCTATTACCAACGATATTATGTAAACAATAGCTGTCATTTACAACATTACAACACAACGGACCGTGAAATGCTAAATACGACGTAATTCACGCACGAATTACGGTGCCAATTGTTTAATCAAGCACTTTCGAGCAGTATTTTAATACCCAAACTTTAACTTTGTTCTGTAACTTTGGCCACTCGCGTCGATCATTAACACGGATCAATGGGGCATGGATCGCGTCTTTATGAAACCTTTAATTAAACGTTTCATAAATCACGCAGACCGCGAGAGGGTCGACTCGGGGACAAATTAATAAGATTAATTGGTCGACAGTTTTGGGAAACACTTTCAGCCTTCCTTCTCGCTTATTTCGACGTAGGTTGAAATCGTTCGAGAGAGGGTGAAGGTACATAGCGCAGAATATTAATTTTTAGCCCGGGGCCCTTTGGAAAATATGTTTTCTTTGAAGCTCGAACCTTGGGGACCCTCGAACCTCGGGGATAAGCGTCACTGCCAGGAGATATACCCTCAGATTGATGGATTTGACCGATTTTAACGACCGTAACGACAACTAAGCCGGCCCCCGGTGCTTTGGAACATTATTGGATATTTGCATAGAGAGGAGACCGAGCACTGGACTAATTAAGATCGAGCTTATGCAAAGAACCATAGTGTTTGCTACGTACTCGTCGTATTAAGTTCAAAGGATTCGTCGTACTATGAATTTTCAATAAAATTCGCTAAACGAAAAACACATTACGAAAATTAGTGATTAATCATTTCTTATATGAAATCATCGTATGTAAAGTAACCATTTTTTATAGTGTGAAAAAATAAGAACAAAAGAATAAAATTTTTTCATTTGAAGATTAGTTTTCGAGAAAATCGAGTTTGAAAATCAAATTAAAAACGAAGCTTAAAAAATGTGGAAAGAGAAATGCACGAAGGTGTTGAACGCTTTAAAAAATGCAAAGTAATTAGAAATGAATGAATTGAAAAGGTGTGACGCTATTAACAAATCGATCTTTCTATTTTAAACTTGAATTATGAGACGAAGATCATGGAAATTTGAATTAAAAAACTTCATAAAATCTCCAATTTCACGCATCCTCAATGCTTCCCACTTTCGTCTGCATTGCTATTGAGCTTAACAGAGATAACACAATCGACAATTCAATACTACCTTCCTCGATAATGTTCGTGTCATGAAATCGAGTCAACGATCATTATAGCGAGAGATTACTGTGTTTTTTTTTTAATTCGATGACTGATTCACTAAACATCCTCTTGATTTTATATTGATCGATGTAATCAGAGTTTATATTGATTATACTAGGACCAACTGACCGCTGGAGGTTGTTGATTAGTCCAGCAAGAAATTGAAAAAAAGCTAAATTAATGTTACGATCTGATGTTTTGGGAAGATGTGGTTTTTTTGTGTTGTTTCTTGTACTAGGATTGTTGGAAGGTTGGATAGCCCGGGGGTGTCGTGTCTTGTACAGTTAACCGGCATCGTCTTATCGATCAACGACCCCTATAGCAAACTGGCATCGCTCTGTCACGTTGCTGGCTCCTGAGATAACGTCCGACTATTACGACGGGTGTCATTCTAAGCGTTAAACGAGTGCAGACGATTAGTAATGCGAGACAAATGATCGTCATCCCTGCTTTGGGGTGACTAGATACCAATCTAGGGTAGAAGCTGACCGAACTAACGAATTTCCTTTTTTTTCTCTCAATTCCAACGGAAACTTTAACAGCTCAAAATATAACACAAAATGGAACATTATTCATTCGAGATTAAATCATTCTTTCTTGACAAATAAAAAATACGTTATCTAGAATGTATGGCTGTGTGTCTATTTTCTTAATTTTATCAAAATTCCTGAGTCTTAGAAAATTAATATTTTAAAAAAAAAAAAAAGGGATTCTTCACATAATTATAAAAATTATAAATTAGAAATTTTATTCTAACTTTTTCACATCACAGTGCATTGCATTGCATATAATTAAAAATTTTGATATTCTCAACTTTCTCAAAGAAAATTATGTAAAACTATATATATATATATATATTCTCCTGACAATAATGGATAATTCAGGTTCGAATTTTCTTTAAATTTCGCGAAGATACATACTTTGTTATAACTGAACCTATTTTCTTAATTTTATCAAAATTTCTGAGCCTTCGAAAATTAATTCTTTTTCAAAAAAAAATTGATTCTTCAGGTAATCATTATATGAGCTTGATATAAGGATAATATTAGTGGAATTATATTCTAACTTTTTCACATCACAGTGCATTGCATTGCATATAATTTCAAATTTTGATATTCTCAACTTCCTCAAAGATAATTATGTAAAACTATATATATATATTCTCCTGGCAATAATGGATAATTCAGGGTTCGAATTTTCTTCAAATTTCGCGAAGATACTTTCTTAAAATTGAAACAAAACTGAATTATTCAATTTTATATTGGTCGAAAGCTTTATGGCACGTGGAATGCACAACGCAGCTGTCATTTGACACGTTCAAAATCTTATGGCCCCGTTTTATAGCTAATATTTCCGCAAATTAAGTTGCCCATGCGCCGGAGCGTAAAGAACAACTGAACATAATATTCTCAATTTATCGGGCACTCATTCATGGACCATTTGCAATTTATCGGGGACCGTTTGCAAACATAATTGGTCTTTTCCTCTGGGTAATAGTGATAATATTCCCAGCTCAGAAAATAATCTTTCGCTAAATGTTTGTACTGCAGAAATAGCGAGATATAATACTACAAAATAATAGAGATTATTATTAATACTGGCAGGTATCAATACTGGTATTGGAAAGCTTTGTTTAAATCAACAAATCGAACATTTGAAAACTGTATTTTCACTTGCAAGAAAATAAAGAGGCAACAATATATATAAATATGTATATATAATTGGTGTAATTCATACTATTTAATAGTCTAAATAGCAATTTTTAACCTTTTGTCTATCACGAATAAGTTATAAATAATTTCTTGTTGTTGCATTCCTTCAAGACTCAACTCAAAATTCAAAGTGAATTATATGATAAAAATAAAAAAAAAAAATCATTCATTTTTAGTTAATAATAGATTTGTGAGGTTTCAAAATAAGACCAAACACGATATAGCTTACCAGACGGTACGTTTCATTACCCGTATTTAACATGATTTTCTACTATATTAGTAGTAGGTTAAAAGCAAACTATATCTTGTTTGGTCTCATTTTAATCAGAAAACTATCACAAACACATTGGTAAAGGTTTCGTTCAAAAAGGATGAAAAATAAAAAAGTTTCATTTCTGCATTACGTTCTATTCTATCAGCCATGTTGGAAGCCTGATCACGTTACACTGGGAGGTCCATTTGACGTTGAATTTCACTACTGCGTTAGGGGAAGTGTCCTCTCAGTATTGGGGATGATTTCAGTTATGCAATCGAAGAAAACTTGCAGTTATCCAATCATTATTGTATTAATATAATTCCAAATATCCAAACACCCTTTCTTAACTAATAACAAACGCAAAGGAACTACAAAAAGACGCCCACCGTGATCTATAAGTGACTTCACGTAGTTTCTAACGTTGCCAAAATAATTAGAAATGTTTAGAGACCCAAAGGGCAATAACCGCGACCGAGCATGACGCAAATATCATTTGTTTGTAGTTCTTTGGACTCCCTGGATCCCCCCTTTCGCTATCCTTTTTATTGGTTTTCGAAATCCGCGAAAACTTTTGTCGCTCAATGTACCTTTTTAACAGGGCCGTGCGACAATGCGACGCGCTTGGCCCGATACGTTCCGAACAATCTATTTGCCGAGCATTGTAATCCAAGCGTCATTGTTCATTGCAAACAGTGTTTTTCTGCTCGTGCAAACGAGCACGCTCGAAGGCGAGGCGCAGGGATATCGGGGATTTACAGCGACCATTGCACCCCCCCCCCTCCGTGGCTGAAGTGGACGCAATATTTCCGGTTTGTATTTCCGCCCTGACCTGACACATCACGGATCAACCGCATCTTTCTCTCTCTCTCTCTCTCTGGTGTCGACGTAAAAGGCCGTCAAAGTCAAAACACAATTACGCCGGGAATTGAATAAAGCTTACTTAAACACGCGATACAATTGACCGTTCTAATTCGCGTTATTGGATCGATAATTGCATATCGAGCGCGAAAAATCGTTCCAGGCTGCAATTATTCGTGTTGTCTTGTTACGTGTTACGGATTCTGCATCGATTGATAGAATTTTATAACAACTTACACCGTTTCAAAGTTCGTGGGAAAAATTTCTTCTGTTTAGTATCATTTTTAGTCGATGATCGATCACTGGACGAACCGGACATTTTGTGTGGAGATTTCTGTGCCTTTAAATCAATTTTTGCTTCGGTGAAATCCCTTAATAAATATTGTAGCTTTAATTTAATATATTGAACATATACAGGGTGTTCGGCCACCTCTAGCAAAAATTTTAATGAGCGATAGTAGAGGCCAAAATAAGACGAAAATCAAGAATACCAATTTGTTGATGGAAGCTTCGTTAAAAAGTTATTAACAATTAAATTCAAAAATTTCAAATCGTTCTGGAAAAATTATTATCGGTTTCGGGGGTCAATTACAATCATTTTTTATCATTACACATACCTCCGAAATCGTACGCACTTTCGAGAAAAAAAATAGAGAAGGTGGTGAAATTATTCGAGAAAATTAAAAAATTTGCAAATCGTTGTGGAAAAAATTATTTTCGGTTGTAGGGTTCGATTACAGTCATTTCTGGTGAATAGACATACCCCCGAAATCTTGCGCATTTTCGAGAAAAAAATTCGAGAATGGGTGAAGTTTTTCAACGGGAAAAAAATTTTCAAATTGTTCTAAAAAAATTATTCTCGATTGCGGGGGTTGATTGCAATCAATTTTTGTGAATAGACGTACCCCTGAAATCCTAACCATTTTCGAGAAAAAAATTCGAGAAGGTGGATAAATTGTCGTTCGACAGCCACAACTTTGAACGTTAATAACTTTTTAACGAAGCTTCCATCAACAAATTGGTATTCTTGATTTTCGTCTTATTTTGGCCTCTAGAGTCCGCCATTAAAATTTTTCCCAGGGGTGGCCGAACACCCTGTATATAGAGATTTTTCCAACATTTTTTGGAGGTATTTTTCATGTGAAAATATATTAATTATTTGATGGTATTTTTAATGGAATAAAGAAGCTACTTTTGTTACTATTTCTGTACCCCAAAATATTGTTAATCTTTTTTAATTCAATTATCAAGAATTGAGTCTTCTTTTTTAAATAATATTACCATTTTTATAAGAATCTGAAGTATTACTTTTATTATAACATGGAACCTTTTTAATTTAGTTGTAACATAATAACAATACGTCCTTATCATATTAATGGTAATAAATAACTAATAAATGGTCACAAAACACTTGTATTTTGGCCTAAAACTAATCATAAATAATAGTATTACTCTGTTTAATACGAACTAAAACCAAAGTATATTCTTTTTTTTTAAAAGAACGAATTATTTTGTCTAATTCGTTGGTTCATCGAGATCCCAAAATGAACGTAGAAAATCTTTCCCTTTCTCACACGCAGTTTCCAACCAGCGAGAGTCCATTTTGAGATTCAGCGGCGTGCATTTATCCTTTTTTTATCCGGGCGCGTTGAAAGTCAAAGGTAACGCGATTACACGTCGTCGACGAAAAAAACTAGAAAGAAGTGGAAAAAAATTGCTCTTTTGATCCAGCACTTGACGGGATTACCGAAGGCGGAAAAGATCAAAGACGTAATGGGATTCGTTGTGTAAATTATCCCGCATAAATGTTCTCATTACGCTCAGCATCGGGCAATAATCGTGAGATTTAAATTGCAAAAGTGATACTCGGTGAAATTTAATTTCAAGTTGGACCCCGACGCTTTATGGAGGGCTCGAAGTGTACGGGGGGGGGGAGGGGGGGGGGGGGGGGGGGCCCTCTCGCGCTGAAGAAACGTTCCTTTTCCTTTTTCCGCGTTTAATATAACGGCTCGAAACGCGTTAAACTTTCACGACTTCTTTTTGTTCTTTACGTTATTGCGAACGTTACGCGATTTAATGAGAACTTCGGTGAAATTTTCGTACGATTGGGAACGGTTATGTATATGCACGTATTCGAACTCGTGCTCCACATACGCGGCGTATATTTAGTTCGTTAACATTAGCAGTAGGTTATAGACTCTACTTTACGGTTCGAAGACAGCAACAACTTGGCAGCCACTCAAATTGGCACGTCGTCAAAATTAGATTAATCTACCGTTTATGTATAATTTTGAATTATTCGCTGAAATATTGTCTCGAAAAGTACGGTCAGTATTTTGGAATTTTAGGAATAATTCGTTGATGTAACTTTGGTATTGTAAAAACTGTGGATCATGTATCATTTATATAAAATTTAATAGGATTTGTTTTACGTTATTTTTGCATTGCAATGAATATGAAAACTTATATAAATTTCAGGTTATTACACATTCTAAGTTTGAAGTGTTATTACTGCAAAATAATAGTCATAACTACCCCTACAAAGGATGAAACATATATAACTGTTACACCCTGTATAGTAGAGACATTTTACGTAAGTACATTATATCTTATTAATAAATATATTTTATAACGTAATAAAGTATAAAATCTCGATGATCCAAAGTTACGTTCCAGTAGAATTACGATTAAACCCCATTGAACGTTTAATATTTGTAATCTTGATATTATATTATTATTTATAATAAAGCATTGAATTTTTCTATTAACCTGACAAGTTATCACTGACCTAGGTATGTAATATTGCAATATCTGCAGCGAGTTCACTGGAAACTGGATAACAAAGCCAAGGAAAGTGTTGCATAAGTTTTCTAAAGAAACGGTAAAGCTACATCTAAAAAGTTTTCAAAGCACAACGTTCCAACTTCACAGAGCTCGCATAATCGCCTCTCGGATATATAATTCTATAGTTGCGTCATAGTTTTATCCGGGGAACGATCAGAACTACTAGATTATTCAATTTCTACGTAGATAGCCATGTTCCGAGTGTACTTGGACAATACACATGTTACTAATCATTTTCATAATCCCAGTGGAACTCCATTTTACGTAAAAAGGATTATATTCTTATGGTGGGCTGAATTTAGTTTTGTTTTGCAAATAAAATAGATGTTATACAATATTTCATGAATATGGTGGACGAATAGAAGATAAAATTCTGTAAATACAATAAATATATGCAAAATAAACTGTTTAATACACTCGTAAGGGGAGGAGTAATGTAATAAGTAGACTGCGGATATTTATTAATAAAATTAGTAAAATAAGAGATTCTTAGAGGGTTCTTTCAGCCCCCAAATACAATAATTCTAATCTCACTCGAGTTTTTGTTACATTTTTGCATGTTAAATGCATTCTATGGTTTTTTGACCATCTAAATTTCCCATAAATGCAAAAATATCCGCAGTCTAGTAATAAGTTTGTGTCAGAAATATCATTTCATGGGATACAGACAAGTAGTAGCAATTTCAATCTTTGTTCAATAATTGCAGTGGAATATTTTTTATAAAGAACGTAAAAATTAACAAATTTTGAATATTTACTTACTCTTGAAACTTGTGAACTGTCTGAAACTACTAAATTTTAATAAAATTAATGACCAACGTTGCCCCTAATGACAAATGCTGCTAATTATGTATTTCTATCTGCAAATCTCAAGTAGACTGCGGATTTTTATGCAAATTCGTATATTTCTTAATAAAATTGATAAAATAAGAGCTTCGTAGAGGGTTCTTTCAGCCCCCAAATACAATAATTCGTATCTTACTCGAATTTTTGTTATATTTTTGCATATTAACACTAAACCTACCGACACTTCGTGTATACCTATTCCTACCATGACCGGTCGAATGATTTCTAATCGCCTAATTTTTGCATTATATCGTATAATATGCAGTCGTACGATCAATAGGAATTGCTGAAGCTTCTTTAGGTATGTAGCGTCAAAGTAAATGTGAAAATAAACATAGAAGATAGCATAAATTGTAATAGTTGTTATAGTCATCGGATAGGGGATGAAATGCCCTTTAAAACGAGCGTTTGTACGAGTCGATAGCTTTATTAGTTCCGGAGATATAGCGATTTTAGTTTCAAGTCGACGCGGTGGCTAGTTTCGGAGATAAGACGGTCCCGGAGCCTTTGTTTACATTCATTGTTTATCAATGAACTCGCGCGCGTGAACATAGTAAACAGTGCGTCACGTGACTGTCTCGACTCACGTGCGACAAGGAGGTCCAACGCGACGCGACAGACGAAGACAGCGATAGTCAAATTAAGAAAAATACCCCTTTACATAAATTACGATATCTCGAAAACGGTAAGTCCGATCGTCAAAAACCAAAAACCGTTTTAAAGGGGAGGCCCTGCCGCCTCTAACAATACCTTAATAATTAATATATCCCTAGTAGTTTCGGAACTGCACGCGTCTAAAGTTTTAGTATTTTTAATACGCGTTATTGGACTGTCCTGAGACAATGGAAACTGAATACTGGACTATAATACAGGGTGTTCGGCCCACTCCTGGGACAAATTTTAATGGGAGATTCTAGAGGCCAAAATAAAACGCCCGATCGTTATGGACAAAAGAGACTACATATTTTTCTCAGAAAACAATAAGAAAACAATAAGAATAGAAGTGAATATTGAAAAATTCATTGTACGTATGCTGTATGAAAAATCGCGAAGCTAAATGTGCGCTAAAGTAACATTGTGCGTTAGAAATTCTAAACAAAATTTAAAAAACGGTCGTTTGACCGGTTCGTGGTAGGTTTAGTGCTTTCTATAGTCTTTTGAGGATTAAAATTTCCCATAAATGCATGCATTCTTCTCTTCTATTAATTGTGATATTAATTTTTCTAAAACTCTTCGAGCACTACGTAACTGACTACATATTTAACAAACTAGTGAAACAATCATTCGATATTATTACACTTTAGAAATTAAAATGCATAAATATTGCATTAGATATCGATCTACAAAGAATCAGCGTTTTTCCAGCCCTCATTAGAAAGAAAACCGAGAAAATATTGCAGCTATAGGGGTGTACGTAATCTTCGATAGGTCAGAGTACCGGACTTACGTCGACAGGAACCTGTACGAGGCATCCAGGTACGAAACTGGATTAATAATTCAAGGAAGCCGCGGTTAATACCTACATGACGTCACTTGGAAATCGACCGTATGAAACATGCATTGCTCCTGGGGGGGAGTGACGTCTGTTCGAACTTATGGTAGGCCAGACGCGGCGCATACGGGGGAGCATTCGTTAAACTGTCGCTTGGATCGAAATCACGACCTAAAATAAAACTTTCACGAATGAACGGTTCTCGGAATTCTGCTGGTAACGAATCGCTGAGCGCGGGAATACACCGACCCGATACTCGATGAAATATTCAGACCCGTTACGGGGTTACGCGTCCCCTCGACCCGACCAATCGCGTTTAACTTGATTTCGAGCAATTGAAAATGTTAGCGTCCTGTATCGCGAAACGTAGAAAGATTCGCGAAAGACTGGTTTCATTCTTTCGAATATATTCAGGGTAAGATTGTATTTCAGTAAGTAACAGAGAAAATACTCGAGGTGGGTCTTTCTCGACCTATGGGCTTCCCCAGTTATCTCAAAACTGATGCAACAATTGTTATGTTTCAAACTTACTCGATTAATATTTTATCCAATCTTCAACCATCGAAAGAAGTAGGATCAAATCGAGTAGAATATTTTACGCCCTATATACTGTACAAAGAGCTTGAGGTACCCCAATTTTGGACCCCCAGGTAGCACTATTTACTATAACACAAATGCTTGAAATAAAATAAGTTCGCGAGACAGATCAAGTGATTTTCAAATCTTCATTTAGAAGTCTGAAATCTCCAAAGTTTAATAGAATTGTTACGTCGACGATCGCGATCCAATAATAGAGAATAATGAGAATAAATATGAAACGCCATGAGAATAAATATGAAACGATAACATAACATGTACTATCGAATTTACTTATTTCTGCCTCTCGTGCGAATTAACGAGAACGAAACGCACGTTCGATTAAACGCTAAAACTGTGTACAAGTATAATCGCCCCTAAAATTGGATCCTCAATGGCGTTAAAATAGTCATCGGGCTGTGTATCCCGTGCGAGTTTCGGGTTTATAGCGCATTAAATTGGAAATTATCTCATCAAACTTGAGCCTGAATGTCAACGAAGTCAAAAGTTCCGTGCACCGCGCATTAAATAACATAATATTCGAAACGGGGGGAAAAGACGAGAGGCTAATTAATATGCACTGCTATTATCCAGCCGGTTATGGCTCCGAACGTTCATCTTTGGGTTCGTAGATAAACACTGAAACGCGATTATAACGACTGGAAACGTGGAATTATTGACAACAATAAAAAGTAGCAATTATGAGTTGATGAAAGTGTTTTAAACTGCAATATAATGAACTTTGCTGGAAGATGGAAGATCAAAACCTTTTGGTACTATTTAACAATGTTTTCTTTATATTTTTGATTAAAATTATGTTTATCTTTCACTATGGTGAATGTGTTTTGGAATTATGTTAATTGATACAAAAATACAATTGTGTTTCAAAGTAGAATTAAGTTGCAATATCAAGAATCAGGCTCGTCTGTTTGAGACTTTCGATCCATAGATTTTAAGTAAAAATGATTGTTCGATACAAAAATTTCTATTGGTTAACCTAACCCAGACCTAACTCAGATCTAACCCAGACCTAACCCAGATCTAGGGTCTGGGTTAGGTCTGGATTAGATCTAGATTAGGTCTGAGTTAGGTCTGGGTTAGGTCTGGGTTAGGTCTGGGTTAGGTCTGGATTAGATCTGAGTTAGGTCTGGGTTAGGTCTGGATTAGATCTAGGTTAGGTCTGGGTTAGGTCTGGGTTAGGTCTGGGTTAGGTCTGGGTTAGGTCTGTATTAGATCTGAGTTAGGTCTGGGTTAGGTCTGGATTAGATCTAGGTTAGGTCTGGGTTAGGTCTGGGTTAGGTCTGGATTAGATCTAGGTTAGGTTTGGGTTAGGTCTGGATTAGATCTGAGTTAGGTCTGGGTTAGGTCTGGATTAGATCTGAGTTAGGTCTGGGTTCTAATTCAGACCTAACCCAGACCTAACCCAGACCTAATCTAGATCTAATCCAGACCTAACCCAGACCTAACCTAGATCTAATCCAGACCTAACCCAGACCTAACTCAGATCTAACCCAGACCTAACCCAGACCTAACTCAGATCTAATCCAGACCTAACCCAGACCTAACCTAGATCTAATCCAGACCTAACCCAGACCTAACCCAGATCTAATCCAGACCTAACCCAGACCTAACCCAGATCTAATTCAGATCTAATCCAGACCTAACCCAGACCTAACCCAGACCTAACTCAGACCTAACCCAAATCTAACCTAGACTTTTTCTTTTTATTAGGCATTCAAGAATAATAACCGTAAAAATATATTTTTTTGTTGTATTTTAAATTACTTTATTTTATTTTCTCCTTGTTTAATTATGCGCTTAAAATAATTATATTTCATCAAAATTATAATTTTTTCAGTTCCATAGATGACCCAAATTTACAGTTTTTACAGCTAAATTATTTGTGATTTTTTTCTTTTTGGTTTTGTAATTATTAGATATAAAAACTGGGAAATATATTTTTGTTAAAATGAAGGGGTTCTTGAATTGAATAAAAAGCGTGAAAATCAGCAGCCAATATTTGCAATATTACAATAACATGCTCAAAACAATTAAACGAACATAAATAAATTACATTAGTTTCTGTTTATTACCATAGTTTTTCAGAATACTTTTTGTTGAATTTTTGAATTGCTCTATGTATCGATACATTTCAACAATTCTGAAATATATTATAGCTCATAACTTCGTTTCATTAATTAATATTCCGCGCGTTTGATCGTTTGGTAAAATGATGGATTCAAAATGATCCGTGTAATGCACAATATCACGAGAAGAGAATTCTCGATAAACGATACGTATTTGCATTTATATCGTTAACCCGTTTCTGCTCATTGAATAAATATGCATGTTTACCGATATATTAAGATATTTCCCAACATTTCGCCATTCCTTTGGGGCGTCGAAACATAGAACGAAATATACTTCGTCCGGTACAACGGTTACGATCGATATATTTTTTTTTTGCATTTGAAGCGATCGCAAACAAACCAACACCATAGGATGTATCAATAATGTATAAAGCATAGTTAGAGCAACGCACTGTCCCCCGTGGACCCCCCGACGTCGAACCGGAACACGTCGGCGGCGCCATCGGCTGGACGGCGCGCCATTATTTTCGCATTTAAGCGTATTATAGCGGATTCGATAGCATCGCGATGGTCGAGCTAGCAGAACGTGGATTAAAAAAAAAAAAAAACAGAAAAAAAAATGCCCGCTGACTGCGTGGGCTAACCCGACGAGCATGAATCCGTAATATGCACAATTATTTACGCATTACTCATGCCTTTTTCGCGATCGAGGTTTCTCCGAGAAACGCGGAAACGCTTCTCGAATCGTTCTCGTTCAACGGAACAACTCACTCGATCTGTTTTATAGGCATTATTATTGATTGTATTCTTCTTGGAAATGATTATGTTTCAGCTGAAAATAATTGCATTCGTAGCTTTGCATTTCTATTTGTGAATCGAAGAGAACTTCTCATAGAAATAAATCAAACTTAAATTCAAATTATGTATATTTCACATGTTTCTAAATTTATCTTATTAATTGGTCGATGAACACTACTTAATGTCTTCCACAATTGTTATTCTTCTTATTTATTTTTATTTTTATTAATTATTATTTATTTATTTTTCTTGTTTATTTATATTTATTATTATTTATTTATATTTATTATTTTTCTTAATTTTATTTTCGAAGATACGTTTGAGTCTCGATGTTTTTGTTATTCTGAATATTAAAACCGAGTATTCGACTATTTCTATCATTTACAGAAGCACAAATTTACTCTTGTATTTGAAAAAAATGTGCACCGAGTCGAAAAATTGTTTAAATATTTAAAACAAAAATTCTTCGTTCAGTAACATTTTTTTACCATCCACGTTTGATAAACGATATTTCGATGACTTCCATTTAATTAGTAGCGAATGACTTATATTTAATTAGTAGTATTCGGGGATTTATTCAGCTGTGTTTCCCCAAGGACGATGGCCACGGAATCCAGGAGATAAGGGTGGCGATATTATTTTCGTTTAAAGAGTCAGACTCGCGAGGGGGGGGGTATCTCGTTAAACGAGGGACAGCCAGCCCCTCGTTCCGGGGAAGAATTTCAGACCGGGCACTCGAAACGGCCGACTGTCTGAGACCGAAATTATCGATGCCCGGCGATTATTTGAAACGCATCCCGCGTAATACAAGGGGCACACAATGAACATGAAAATATGAATCCCTCGAACGAAACTTCCCGTAATCCCCCTTTCCCGATTCCGTCACACACCGTTATATTATTTTTACTCTGTGCAACGCACCAAGAACATTGTTTTCTTTTTTTTCTATTTTCATTGTTGGCCGATAGCACGAACACGAACGATAATACCACGCATTGGGTACTACGTTCTCGAAACATCGATGTTAATCTGGAGCGCGCGATAGACTCGGGGGGGGTGAGAGAGATATAGAGAGAAAGGGGGGGGGGCGAAGGCGCGCCTGGTGCGCCGTGGGGGATGAAATTCGCATACCTGCACAAATATTTCGTGCACGTGCGTGGAAAATATCGAACCAACTTTCTCCTCGTCTCCCTACGCGATTGCTGAAATACCCTGAACGCAGCTTTCTCCCCCGATACGGCAAGGAATACATTCTTTCGCTGGATTTATGCCAGTAATTAGAGAAATGCTGTATCCATTTACCTCGGTTTACCCTCGGTTTACCCCCCCCCCGTATTACACAAATTATATTTACGCTATGAGAGGTGGAGATTACGGTCCAAATAAATTGTTAAAAAACACGCTGGTAATTAGGGAAAGAGACAAAATGTGTAAAGTGTCGCTATTACTATATCACGGAGCAAAATCTGCTGTTGAGGTGTTCGATTCAGTTATGATCTTTTCATCGAGTTAAAGGAAAACTATTCTTCTTTATCCTTCTTTATTCTGTTCAGTATAGGAAGGGGGCATATTTATTTTGGACGATAAAAATTACGAGATCGTGTCATTCTCGTTAGCAGATCGAAGGCTAATCGTGTACAGAATTTATTATTATTCATTCATTTCATGTATTTCATCGAGTTAAAAGAATAGTTATTCATCTTTATTCTGTTCAGTATAAAAAGGGGGCATATCTTATAAATAATACATTCTTAACACTTTACCGACCGGTAGCCTATTAATCGACTGTTTTACCGGCCAACGCTTACCGACCGATAGCCTATTAATCAACTGTTTTATCGGTCGGTAAGCGTTGGCCGGTAAAACAGTCGATTAATAGGCTATCGGTCGGTAATGTGTTAAACAGCATTTATTTTGGACGATAAAAATTACGAAATCGTGTCATTCTCGTTAACAGTCCAAAGGCTAATCGTGTACAGAATTTATTATTATTCATTTATTAAATAATAAAGGAAAAAATTCTGGAAACTTGAAATTTCAGTTCCAACGAAAAAATGGACGCGTTGCACTGCATTTCGCACACGAATTTGCACTCGTGCAGTTAGGGGAGCGTTAAAATTGAAAATTTTAGCAGCAAAAAACTGCGGTTCTAAGGTTTTTGAACTAATATCGTGAAAAAATTTTGACACGCTGTTACATCGAACACGCTTCGAACCCCAGCGAAATGAAAAGAGAAAAAGAACGCGAAACGTAGAAAAAAGTCGTTGAGTCGCAAACCAGGTTTGAAATTTTCAAGCTCCTATATTTAGTTCACGGCGTTGCCAACTGACAATTACGTGTTTTTGTGAACGATTTACAACACAAGAACAATTAAAATTGGACTTTTAACGAGCGTTGATTTTATTTTCTTTCTTTGATGTTTGCAATCGCGTAACTAGAAAATCGGGGCTAATTTCCCACTGAAACTTGTATTGTCTTGGATTTAACTTGCGGAAGAACACATAGGAATACACCAAAGAGGTTTCCAACGGTAATCGATGGAACAGTGTCAGTTTAACGGAACCTAAACTAAAGTACATGGTAGTACGTCAAAGGATTAGAACTTTGTCCGTTAGGAAGACGTACTGCGTAGCTATTCCCAACTTTTACGAACTAAAGTGCACGGTACTACATACGTCAACGGTTCCTAATTATTACAAACTAGAGAGATTACGGTGGATAGAACTTTTACAAAGTTTGAATCATTGTTAGAAACTCAAAGGAATTGTCGACGTGTTGAATACTACAATTTAGCAAATAAATTATGGCTCTTCTAGCTTCTCGTGAGAATCGTAGAAGAACAGAACAGAAAAGGAAAGGAAAGGAGCGCTTGTGAGAGCGTTGAGCCCTCTAGCGGTGAGCATAGGAAGCAACGCCATAAAATCAAAACCAAACCAAAGGATTTTCATCGCGTATTAGAACTTTCTTTAACAATTAAGTCTCAAACGTTCACCAAAATGCTAAATAATTTTCATAAATTGATAATTTCAAGTGAAAATAATTTCAATAATTTTCATATCTCGCGTGTTTCTTTACCATTTCGATCTTTCGATTGGATGTGTGTGGAATTAGGGTCGTTAACGTGACAACCTGAGACGCGTTGGAGATAGTCGTCGAGCAGAATCCGCCATAAAAATCCGGCGTTTCGCTAGGAATAAATTGGCCCGTATATCAAAGCAAATTAACGCCGTCGTCCACGCGGACAATTAACGATTTTCTATAGGCCACGAACCCGCAGAGAGAGAGGGAGAGAGAGAGAGAGGAGCGCCGTTCGTTTTGCGGCTATAAATTTCGTCAGCCTCGGCGCCGGGCGTTTTGCACGTTCTACAGCTGCCGCCAATTTTATGTTTCGCCTGTTATGCTGGCTCCGGTTCTGGGCCTACGGTTACCACTTACCTGTTGGCTACCTTATATCTTGATAACGACGTCGGTTGGCTCGATTTCGGCGATATTTCAAGCTTCCCCAGTTGGTCTCCTTTATTATTGAAACACGGTCGCGGAATGGATTATTGGAAGATCGTATATCGCCTCATCAAATCCATCTAAGACTCTCTAATCAGCAGTGTGTTTTACAAGTTAAATTAAGGCTAAAAAAAATACATGAATGCTTTGTTAACCCTTTGCACTCCCATGTCGAGTCTGACTGATATTTAATTGAATTTGTTTGCTATTCTATTTGCTTCAATTACCCTATTTTCTACGTGAATTTCAAATAAAACACTTAGAAGCTTGGGAGCTACTAGCAACAAAATTGAAATATAATTCGGAGTGCAAAGGGTTAAGGAGTTGTAACAAAACTATGAACTGTGAGAAAGATATGATATAGATCTAGGGTCTGGGTTAGGTCTGGGTTAGGTCTGGGTTAGGTCTGGGTTAGGTCTGGATTAGATCTGGGTTAGGTCTGGGTTAGGTCTGGATTAGATCTGGGTTAGGTCTGGGTTAGGTCTGGATTAGGTCTAGAATAGGTATGGGTTAGGTCTGGGTTAGGTCTGGATTAGATCTGGGTTAGGTCTGGGTTAGGTCTGGATTAGATCTGGGTTAGGTCTGGGTTAGGTCTGGATTAGATCTGGGTTAGGTCTGGGTTAGGTCTGGATTAGGTCTAGATTAGATATGGGTTAGGTCTGGGTTAGATCTGGGTTAGGTATGGGTTCTAATCCAGACCTAACCCAGACCTAACTCAGATCTAATCCAGACCTAACCCAGACCTAACCCAGATCTAATCCAGACCTAACCCAGACCTAACTCAGATCTAATCCAGACCTAACCCAGACCTAACCCAGATCTAACTCAGATCTAAACCAGACCTAACCCAGATCTAACTTAGATCTAATCCAGACCTAACCCAGACCTAACCCAGATCTAATCCAGACCTAACCCAGACCTAACCCAGACCTAATCTAGATCTAATCCAGACCTAACCCAGACCTAACCCAGACCCTAGATCTGGGTTAGGTCAGGGTTAGGTCAGGGTTAGGTCTGGATTAGATTTGAGTTAGATCTCGGGACTGGGTTAGGTCTGGGTTAGGTCTGGATTAGATCTAGATTAGGTCTGGGTTAGGTCTGGGTTATGTCTGGATTAGGTCTAGATTAGGTATGGGTTAGGTCTGCATTAGATCTAGATTAGGTCTGGGTTAGGTCTGGGTTAGGTAGAATAGTTTCTTTCTCTACCTATTTTTTCACGTTTCATTTAAAATTGTAAGACATCCTCCCGTTTAAAAAAATACTAATTCAGAGGCTTAAAGTGAACAAACATAAATGGAAAAAGAAACGTCTTAATACGCGTGAATATACACGACGTGAAACGACGCCCGTGCACCCATTGCCAGCAGCGCCATTGTGGTATAAACTGCATTTGCACACGAAGAGATTCAACTGTTCCCCGAGATATCCTGGAAACTGGGTTATGGGACAAGCTCATTTCTGCCCGCATAATTAGACCCGCTACTACCCCAAAATGATCATGAGGCGATTTAGCTAGAAGCGGTATAAGCGGTGGAAGATAGAGAGAGCAGAAGGTGGATGTTTACATTCTATCTCGAGATTAAATCTACGCGTCGATATCTTGAAATACGATTACCCAGAGAAACGTAAATTACACGCCAAACAGAATTTTTACAGAACACGACTTTCGTGGAGATATTAAACATTGTAAAATTTATCTCATCAATAATAATTAAAAAAGCATCGTTTTTATAACTGAAAAAGATGTACATATATGTTTTCTTAATAATCGAAGGATTTCTCAGTCAGATTTGGCTAAAATTTTATTCGAATAATAAGTGACTAATAAAACAAACTCCTAGCGATTTATTCTTGATATCCATTCGATCAAAAAGTGAAATATTTCTTACTGTAACTGAAATTTCTTTTTTTATTTAACGAATAATAAATATATAAATTTAACGAATAATAAATATATAAATTTTGATCTATTCGTTGTGAAATATTTCTTACTGTAACTGAAATTTCTTTTTTTATTTAACAAATAATAAACATATGAATAGATAAACACTTGTTTAAGTTTTATTCTTCATTTGAAAAATTTATTTCAGATAAGAATTTTTCTAAATCCATTAGCTCGAGACTTTTGAACAGTACAGTATATTCACTTACAAATCTGATAGATCGTTTACACATTCAAGCGTGAGCCGCGCGGTTAGGCGAGTGAGAAGCATGCGGCGGGTGAACCCGATCCCGGAAACGCAAACGGAGGATGAAACCGGTATAGAAGTCATGCGTGCAACCATTACCCAGGTCTCGCGCCGCAGTCATTTTGTTGTTCCGCGTTCCGTTCCGTTTGTCTAGCGAATTGTAGACGACGACCCAGAAAACGACGTGTAATATCGACCGTCAAAACGCGAACACGAGCTTGCAGACAATTTTCAGCTTTTAACTGGTTGGCAATATATGGCCTCACACGAATAGTTAAATTATTTATCTCCAATTTAAATTTATTTTTCTCACGATTATATATTACATAATTTAAATTATACCATAATACCTTGCATTATAAATATCAATATTTGTCGCCATTTTTCATCTCTGTTTGAATTAGTTCGTTTTACCGAGAAATATAAAAATACTCGACATCGTGGTAATGAATGTTTATTTATTGCAAACATACGTGTTGCCGTTTTACTTCTTCCGCGAAAGCAAAATGGTCGACGTTGAAATATATTTCTCGGGGCGAATTTAATTTTCCAGCGTACCTAGTTATTGCAGTTAGAAATGAATCCTCTTGAAAAAGAAAAAGTACACAGTGCACGAGATTTGAATTTGCAAACTCGGTCACATATATGAAGCTACTTCGACAAAAGGAACGTGGATAGAAAAGAAAACGTTTTAAACATTTTCCGTGAGGGCGAACTCGATAAAAAAATTTTTGAAATTATTAAGAATTATTGAGAATTAATAGCAAGTATAGGACGAAGATGATTAGACACAATCCAATCTCTAAATGAGCTCGAAAATGTAGTTTAAACTATTCAATAATTGAATTTTCATTTATTACGTATTCTTATCTGTTTAAATTGTTAATATTACAATGTTAAGTTACACGTAATTGCATGTTAGTCATTCTCTGACAATGTTTACATTTATTTCATTAATAACATTGAAAAGAACCAAAAAAGATCGAAAGCACTTTGGAAATGAATATACAGGGTGTTCGGCTACCTCTGGGAAAAATTTTAATGGGGGATTCTAGAGGCCAAAATAAGACGAAAACCAAGAATACCAATTTGTTGATGGAGGCTTCGTTAAAAAGTTATTAACGTTCAAAGTTGTGGCTGTTGAACGACAATTTGTCCACCTACTCGATTTTTTTACTCGAAAATGCGTAAGATTTCGAGGGTATGTCTATTCACCATAAATGATTGTAATCGACCATCGCAACCGAAAATAATTTTTCCAGAACGATTTGAAATTTTTTTTTTCGTCGAAAAATTTAGGCACCTTTCTGAATTTTTTTCTCGAAAATACGTAAGATTTCGAGGGCATGTCTATTCACCATAAATGATTGTAATCGACCTCCGCAACTAAAAATAATTTTTCCAGAATGATTTGAAATTTTTTTTTTTTGCACAAAAATTTAAGCATGTCGATTTTTCTTAAATATTCGTTTTCCATTTTTAATAGATTTGGTTGGCACTGTACAGAAAAGTTGTTCAATACTTTTTTATAGGTATCCATGAGCTCTCTTTCAGAAAAAGATTTCAATCAAATTCATTTACTATTGTAGGAGTTATGGCCGTTTGAATATTGGGCCATTTTTATGTGGTTTTTGTCACTTTACGGGGGTTAAGAAACAACTTTTCGAATATTTTTACAATTTCTACATATTCTTCATCAAAATTTCTCTACAGAAATCCATGCATATTTTATCATTTATAACCCTGTATCGAAACTTATTTTATATTAAATTTATGTGAATTATTTAAATTGTACAAGAAAGTATTTTATAAGTTTAAAATTTATATAATCGACTGAAAATGTCTTTTTCCCCGCCAACAGAGTGATTAACATATAAATTCAAATTATCAACAATTAGTATCGTAATATTAATGCGTCGAAATTAAAATCTGCCATACTTGGAATTCTCAATGCATCGAAATTGTAAAATAATCAAACACACAGTGTGTATAATACGGATAACGAAGGCGTAATTTTAAAATCGAGAGCAGGCGCGGGAATTTCGCGCCGTGTTCGGAAAAATTAAATTACCGTCTGTGTTTGTCTACGTTTCGTTCGATGTCCCGTAAAAACACGACGCCATTCGTACCGTGGATACGTTAATCACGATCATAGATAAATCAGATTGATTCCGGGGGGCTCTTTCCGTGCATTTCACACGGCTTCGATGTGATTTCATTAATTACTCGAACGATTTTCAATTCAGAACGCAATGTCGCGTTAATGAGGTTAAATACTTCGAAAATACCGTGGGCTCGCTGTCCGTCAAGTTTTCACACTGCATTCGCGGGCCGAAAATTGAGCCAAAAACAATCGAACGAAATCCAACAGAAAATATCATTTTTAAATTTTCTATTAGAGTATCTAAAAAAACATTGCACATTGTGCAATATATAATTTTCCAAGCGTATAATATTCAATTTTATTTAAAATTTGTCCCCACACACAGATTGGCCATGAAAAAGAGTACATTTCTCTTACAAATACCTTATAAATATAAAAATCTACTGATTTTAATACATGTAGGGTGGAAAAAATTTTAATGGCGGATTCTACAGACCAAAATAAGACGAAAATGAAGAATAACAATTTGTTGATCGAGGCTTCGTTAAAAAGTTATTAACGTTCAAAGTTTAAGTTTCGCGCCCACGCAGCTGTTCGCAGATCGCCACTCCACAGGTCGAACTTTAAACGTTAATAACTTTTCAACGAAGCGTTAATCAAGAAATTTGTATTCTTGACTTTCGTCTTATTTTGGCCTCCAGAATCTTACATTAAAATTTTTTAAAAGGAAAACAACAATATGTGTAAGTTAGGTCAATTCCACGTGAGATTTCATCGAAACAGGATGTGTTGCTGCATCATAAAATGGAGTTTTTTTAATATAAAAAACTATAGTGGAAGATGCAAATAAAATTAGAAACTAATGATTATTTTATTCATTTCATTCATTTTCTAAAAATGGAATTATATATGGGTTATTACTATAATCTGTGTAACAAAGTATTAACCTACTTATGTGAAGAGCTAGTTTAGACATTTTATTAATTTTGCCGTTTCGTAGACACTTTATAAGAAAGAAAACATAGGGGGCCCCCCAAATTGGAATTTCACGCCACTTTTTCAATAATTCTCCGATGTGGGAACAATTTTGAAGATATCAAAGTTTCAGAAAATGTGTAAAAGAACAATCGATATTTTTTCTGGTTGAAAAATCGTAAAAACCTCTTACCAGCCCCAGTTGGAATGGAGAAGAGATTGCAGATGGAACAATGGTGGGACACTGGGTGCACGTGAAGTCTGGTGAAAAATTGCAACGCGAATCCCGATTTACCGATGCCATTACTCACGGATCGACATCAAAGGGAAATCCGCGAAAGGGTGGGGGTGGCCAAGATTTCTGCGGATAGCCGCTCCCCGCGATACGACTGCGCCGCAAAATTACATAATGCTGAGGGGCGGTGATTGTGCGGATCCATTGGCGCATATATCAGCCATTGTGCATAGCTGCCCTCACCTCAGTTATCTTAATTACATCTGTAATGCGCACCGCAGTGCCGCCAACGCAGGTTCTCCGCTCTCTATGCGTGTTCGTGTGCTTATTTACCAACACGCGTTCATTTTGCCCGCTTGCTTGCGGAACTAGCGCGATTTAGACGTCCTGTACACTCGTGACCGTGAAAACCATGATCACCACCGTCGATCGAAACACTATGAACGAGTGAATCTGATGGGGAACAGGAAACGTGCAGAAATGAGGATAGATCAATTTCAAAAGAACTTTTCTTCTATGAATTTTTTGTATTTTCGTTAAAAAATTCTGGAATCAACCTGTATGCGGCTAATGTGAAACACTATGAACGAGTAAATCTGATGGTAGATAAGGAAAGATCAAAATTTCAATGAGATACCTTTACTATTACAGGGGTTATGGCTGTTTGAATATTGGGACCAGTTTTGTAGGGTTTTTCTAATTTTACGGGGTCAAGGAACAACTTTTCGAATATTTTTGCAATTTCTACATATTCTCAGCTAAAATACGCGCTGTTTGCCTTTTGAAAAATGAAAATCGACCAATCCGTTCGGGAGTTATGATATTTTGAAGATTCGCATGAAATTTCAGGGAAAAATATCAATGGTACGGTCAGGCATTATATTAAGGAATTTTTTTCTCGAAAATGGTTAGGATTTCAAGGGTATGTCTGTTCACCAAAAATGATTGTAATTATCCCCAGCAACCAAAAATAATTTTTCCAAAACGATTTGAAGTTTTTGAATTTTGTCTACCAATTTCACACCTTCTCGAATTTTTTTCTCGAAAGTGGGTAGGATTTCGAGGGTATGTCTAATGACCAAAAATTATTGTAATCCATCCCTGCAACTGAACATAATTTTTTTAGAACGATTTGAAATTTTTTAATTTTGTCGAAAAATTAAGCACTTCGATTTTTCTTAAGAATTAGTTTTTTATTTTTAGCAATTTTGTTTGACGCTCTACAGAAAAGTTGTCTAATACCTTTTTGTAGGTATATATGAGCTCTACTCCAGAAAAAAGTTTCATTGAAATATATTCACTATTGTTGGAATTATGACTGTTTGAAAACTGGACCAGTTTTATGGGGTTTTGTCTCACTTTACGGTGTCAAGGAACAACTTTTTCAATATTGTCAGAATTTCTACATATTCTCCACTAAAATACGCGTTGTTTGCCTTTTGAAAAATGAAAATCGTCCAATCCGTTCAGGAGTTATGATATTTTAAAGATTCGCATGAAATTTCAGGGAAAAATATCAATGGTACGGTCAGACATTATATTAAGGAATTTTTTTCTCGAAAATGGTTAGGATTTCGAGGGTATGTCTAATGACCAAAAATGATTGTAATTGACTCCTGCAATCGAAAATAATTTTTTTAGAAGGATTTAAAATTTTTTACAACTTTTCTTCTTTGGATTTTTTGTCTTTTCGTTAAAAAATTCTAGAATCGATCTGTATATAGCTAATGTATCATAGAGAGATGGCTAGACACCCACCAACTGTACAACACAAGGGCAAGGAGAGTAGATCTTCGAAACATTAATGTACGATTTAATTATAAATAATTTTTCAAACTTATACTATTTAATTTCATTTAAAATTGCTGGTACAAGTAATGGCCACGAATAAGAATAGATTTGCTTTACGAATATCTCGTCAATGTAAAGATATGTTGATTTTAATATACATAAGACTTGATGTACCACCTTATAGTCATATTTGTAATAATAATGTTATTTGATTCGAGCACAAAATGAGGGAATATTGTTTTTAAGATTGATATTTCGACTCTCCTTTTGAGGTCTTATTAGGGTGATTACAGATAGCAGAAAACAATTGTTTTTAAGATTGATATTTCGACTCTTCTTTTAAGTTCTTATTATAGTGATTATAATAGATAGAAGACAACTAAGCTGCTTTTGAAGAAAACGTTATTTGAGGGAGCTCAGCAACGTTACAGATGGAATTAGTGGTTATTGTCTATGTTTAGTCCATCTAAGGAGTGGTTATGAAATTGAGGGATGCTATAATTTAGCAAATGCACTTTCCCTGGTCTTCCCTACGCACGTCTACCGCTCATTTATAATGCCCGCGTAAAGACTGTAATTTACGCGCCTTTCAAGATTCTCAGAAAAATGAACAAAATCGATATAATGGCGTCTGTTGAGGAAGAATTTACACTGTTCAGGTTCCCCTTGTCGTCTTTACTAACTTCAAAGGTACAGAAGTAATAAGGGGGCGTATTGTGCAAAAACTATATTTCTAAATTTACAGAAAGAATGAATGAATTTTTAGTAAGTTACGAAACAATTACAAAATTATGCATTTTCTGTAATTTTAATTCGAAATTAACTTTGACAATCGTTGAACTCTATATATACAAGTTAGCATTTCAAGATTGCAATTGATATGCAAATGAGTGCATAGAAAAATGCAAATATTAAGTTCCACCATGACTCGATTTTAATTCGACGAAGAATTCAGAGAAATTTCATTTTCCACGCAACTTTGAAATAATGATTCTCTGAAAATATGAAGTACGTTGTACCTGGCAGCGATCACTATGCTTCCCACATTGCCAAACGTGCCAGTTGTCTTCCCAACGAACGAAACAGAGTTTCATAAACAAGGGAACAGCCACCGAAACTTATTTTCCATGCCACGTTTCGAGGAACGTCGGCCGGATGCCAAGAAAAGTTAACAAACGATTTTCCGCCGCGACGCGCGTCGATCGACTCGTTTTTTTCGGAACGGTTGAAAACCGCCGCTGATAGTAACGTGAGATAAAAAAAAGGAGAGTGCGTAAAGGGTGGTGCACCTCGCTCGTTACACGCTACACTTGCTCGTTTTTGTCCGAACGTCGTCGCGACTCGTTGGAGGGAGAGTAACGGTGCAAAAAAAAAATAGAAAAAAAAAAAAGGATTTCGATGGCCAAAACAAGTCGTGGCCATAGTTGAATTGGACTCGTCCCCCTTTTTTGCACCCTTTCTCGCGCGGATGCGTGAAATAGGAACGCCGTTCGTGGTGCCCGGTTTTGTTTACGCCCGAAATATCGCTCCTCGTTAACCTGGCCGACCCCCCGTTTCCTTTTTCAGCTTTCTGGTTTATTAAATGAAAAATGAGCGATGAAATTTCACTCGTTTCGAACAAAAGGACTCTCGTCAAACGTTGCAAGGCAGTATAAGGCACTACAAAGCCCCGAATTCGCGACACGCGTGATTCTGCGGCCGACGGTCACCGGTGACCCCCGCGACGCTGAAAACCAACTCGAGCGCCGGTCACCGGTGACCCCCACGGCAGTCAACGTGTCAGCTACCCGAATGATCGATTTTTGAGACTTGAAACAACACATATATCTATAGAAGACTTGTTTAAACGAACTATAGCGAGCTAAAACACTATTGGAGCGCTCGTGGGTTGACCCAAGAGCATTTCTCCAACTTTCTAACCACCAAAAATTGTACTATCATACGTTTGAATTAATTTTTCAAGCGTATAATATTCAATTTTATTTTAATTTGTCCCCACACACAGATTGGCCACGAAAAAGAGTACATTTCTTTTACAAATACCTTATAAATATAAAAATCTACTGATTTTAATATATGTAGGGTGGGAAAAATTTTAATGGGGGATTCTAGAGACCAAAATAAGTCGAAAATGAGGAATAGCAATTTGTTGATCGAGGCTTCGTTAAAAAGTTATTAACGTTCAAAGTTTAAGTTTCGCGCCCACACAGGTGTTCGCAGATCGCCACTCTACAGGTCGAGCTTTAAACTTGTAAAATTATATTTAGTTACAGGGGTCAATTACAATCATTTTTAGTCATTACACATATCCTCGAAATCCTACCCAGTTTTGAGAAAAAAATTCGAGAAGGTGTGAAATTTTCAGACGAAATTAAAAATTTTCAAATCATTCTAAAAAAATTATAGTTAATTACAGGGGTCAATTACAAGCAGTTTTGGTGAATAGGTCTACCCCCGAAATCCGACCCACTTTCGAGAAAAAAATTCGAGAAGGTGTGAAATTTTCAGACGAAATTAAAAAACTTCAAATCATTCTGAAAAAATTATATTTAGTTAAAGGGGTCAATTACAATCATTTTTTATCATTACAAATACCCCCGAAATCCTACGCATTTTCGAGAAAAAAATTCGAGAATGTACTGAACTTTTTAGATGAAATTAAAAAATTTCAAATCATTCTGAAAAAATTATAATTAGTTAAAGGGGTCAATTACAATCATTTTTTATCATTACAAATACCCCCGAAATCCTACGCATTTTCGAGAAAAAAATTCGAGAATGTACTGAACTTTTTAGATGAAATTAAAAAATTTCAAATCATTCTGAAAAAATTATAATTAGTTAAAGGGGTCAATTACAATCATTTTTTATCATTACAAATACCCCCGAAATCCTACGCATTTTCGAGAAAAAAATTCGAGAATGTACTGAACTTTTTAGATGAAATTAAAAAATTTCAAATCATTCTGAAAAAATTATAATTAGTTAAAGGGGTCAATTACAATCATTTTTTATCATTACACATACCCCCGAAATCCTACTCACTTTCTAGAAAAAAATTCGAGAAGGTTTATTATAATCGACAAAATTAAAAAATTTCAAATAATTCTGGAAAAATTATGTTCGATTCTAGGGGCAATTAGAATCATTTTTGGTGAACAGACATACCCCCGAAATCCTACCCACTTTCGAGTAAAAAATTCGAGAAGGTGGACAAATTGTCGTTCAACAGCCACAACTTTGAACGTTAATAACTTCTTAACAAAGCCTCCATCAAGAAATTTGTATTCTTGATTTTCGTCTTATTTTGGCCTCAAGAATCCCCCAGTAAAATTTTTTATAAGGAAAATAGCAATACGTGTAAGTTAGGTCAATTACAAGTGAGATTTCATCGAAACAGAATGTGTTGCTGTATCATAAAATGGAGATCGTAGAAAGCTCGATCATTTGTTATCGATATAATTTCTTGCAGTGGCTGACACAATGCATTCGCTTCTGTAAATGTACGAAACGCACTGTTTAAAACGAATACCTGTAGGCTCTCCGTTAGTATTGTTTTATACGGAGTTCGATTTTCTCTCGCGGCGAAGGGCTTTTTAAATCGATTCCCTTCGATTCGGTAGAAAACAAATTCCCCGCGATAGCCTAATCGCTTCGCGCGCGAATCTTCCGCGCCGAATGAACGAATTGCGCGGAAAAACACGGACCAATCAAGCTCCAATTAAGATCGTTCCGATAGTCAATTTCCGTTACGGTGTAATTTGACAGGGGGGTGAAAAAAAAATGAAAAATAACCGAGTATATTGGAAACTGTTGCCAACTGACATTTCACATTTACGAATCGACGCAATAAACAAAAAGATACAACGAAAAAGCAGATAGAAAGTTTTTCGTTTCTTATTTTACACGATGAAGTCTCTCTGTGCAATTTTTTTTTTTTAAACTTCATCGAGCTTGTAATACATTTGATTTTCGAGAATGTAACACAGATAACAACGGGCACTCGAACAGAGAGCAAAGGCGTGAATTATTTGGCGGTGTATTGCATTCCAATAGCACGGAACAAACGGAAATTACCCGTTCGTTTTTGGGGCGAATAATTCGACCGGCGATATCGGCTCAATTAACCGAGCCGGTCATTGTGGTCGGGAATTAACGATAAAGAGACACCGAAAACACTCGTTCGAGCTATCGAGTGAAAATTGTAACGCGTACGGCGCGTAAAACTGCCGGAATTGCACAAAGACTTTGATTTCAGCCTCTTTGTTGATTTTTCGTCTTATACGCGACACGCTAATGGCCCGTTGAACTAGATTTCACCCCCGAAATCCAAATGATTCCAGTTTGCGCGAAGTGCAGCCGGACCGTGAAATCGGCCGATTTTGTTTCCGAGCGTAAAGTAGGCGAGCGCGTTAATTGCGTCGATGGATTGAATTCTACGCGGCTCATTCGATAATGACGACAATGTCAATGTTGGTTGAAATTTTCGAACGCTTGGAGACCGCTTTGTACGCGCGATTGTCGGGGACGATCGCGCGCAACGCTAAACGAAATTGCATCGGTCGCCGCTATTTTTTCGCTCTCCGCGGGGCGAAATTGCGGAGGAATCAGAAGTACGTCCGCGGAGGCAAATGATATGCAAATAGAGAGAGAGAGAGAGAGGAAGAAAAAAGAGTGTATCGTAACTCTGAATATTTTACGTTTTCGTTATCCCCGTACTCACTTTACACGTTGTCAGGAATGGATCTCCACCGCGCGGGATAACTTACCTGCGGGAAAAAGAGAAAAAGGTATTTTAATTTCTTCCCTGTTTTGGAATGTTCTTGTCTAAAGCATGCTAAACTATTCTGCGGTGAATAGTCGGTACAGGTTAGTGTAATTTCTATTGAAAATGGTAATATTCAGTTTTGGAGGTTGTGTTAATTATGGTTACTTTTAGAGACATCTGTTGTCTTGAGACAAATGTATCTAGTATGTATGTATGTAATTTTTTGACTGAGGCTTCATTGAAAAGTTATTAAAAAATTTCAAATCGTTCTGAAAAAATTATTTTTGGTTAAGGGGCTCCATTACAATTATTTTTGATCATTAGACATACCCTCGAAATCCTAACCATTTTCGAGGAAAAAATTCCTTAACGAAAATATGTCTGACCATACCATTGATATTGTTCCCTGAAATTTCATGAGAATCTTTAAAATGTCATAACTCCTAAACGGATTGGAGGATTTTAATGTTTGAAGCGGCAAACAACGCGTATTTTAGTGGAGAATATGTAGAAATTCTGACAATATTGAAAAAGTTGTTTCTTGACACCGTAAAGTGAGAAAAAACCCCATAAAACTGGTCCAATTTTCAAACAGCCATTATTCCAACAATAGTGAATATATTTCAATGAAACTTTTTTCTGAAGTAGAGCCCATGGGTACCTACAAAAAAGTATTAGACAACTTTTCTGTACAACGTCAAACAAATGTATTAAAAATGAAAAACTAATTTTTAAGAAAAATTGACAGGGGGTAGGTGCCTAAATTCTTCGGTGCAAAAAAAAATTTTATATCGTTCTAGAAAAATTATTTTCATTTGCAGGGGTCCATTACAATAATTTTTGGTCATTAGACATACCTTCGATATCCTACCCACTTTCGAGAAAAAAATTCCTAATCAAAAATGTAATTTATATTGCCCGAAAATTTCATGCAAATCTTTAAAAAACCATAACTTCTGAACGGATCGAAGGATTTTATTGTTTGAAGCGGCAAACAACGCGTAATTTAGTGGAGAATATGTAGAAATTCTGACAATATTGAAAAAGTTGTTTCTTGACACCGTAAAATTAGAAAAAACCCCATAAAACTGGCCCAAACTTCAAACAGCCATAATTCCAACAATAGTGAATATATTTCAATGAAACTTTTTTCTGAAGCAGAGCTCATAGGTACATACAAAAAGGTATTACACAACTTTTCTATAGGGCATCAAACAAAATTGCTAAAAATAAAAAACTAAAATCTAGGAAAAATCGAGGTGCTAAATTTTTCGTAAAAAAAAAAATTTCGAATCGTTCAAAAAAAATTATATTTAGTTACAGGGGTCAATTACAAACATTTTTGGTCATTAGACATACCCTCGAAATCCTATCCACTTTCGAGAAAAAAATTCGAGAAGGTGTGAGTTTTTTCGACAAAATTCAAAAATTTCAAATCATACTAAAAAAATTATAGTTAGTTACAGGGATCAATTACAAGCATTTTTGGTGAATAGGCATACCCTCGAAATCCTACCCAGTTTCGAGAAAAAAATTCGTGAAGGTGTGAAATTTTTAGACGAAATTCAAAAATTTCAAATCATTTTGGAAAAATTATTTTTCGTTGCAGGGGTCCATTACAATAATTTTTGGTCATTAGACATACCCCCAAAATCCTGTCCACTTTCGAGAAAAAAATTCGAGAAGGTGTGAAATTTTTAGGTAAAATTAAAAAATTTCAAATCCTACTAAAAAAATTATATTTAGTTAAGAGGGTTAATTACAATTATTTTTGGTCAATAGACATACCCCTGAAATCCTACCCATTTTCGAGAAAAAAATTCCTAATCAAAAATGTAATTTATATTGCCCGAAAATTTCATGCAAATCTTTAAAAAACCATAACTTCTGAACGGATCGAAGGATTTTAATGTTTGAAGCGGCAAACGACGCGTATTTTAGTGGAGAATATGTAGAAATTTTAACAATATTGAAAAAGTTGTTCCTTGACACCGTAAAATGAGAAAAAACCCCATAAAACTGGTCCAATTTTCAAACGACCATAACTCCTATAATAGCAAAGCTATCTCACTGAAATTTTTTTCTGAAACAGAGCCCCTGGGTACCTACAAAAAAGTATTAGACAACTTTTCTATAGGGCATCAAACAAAATTGCTAAAAAATAAAAAACGAATTTTTAAGAAAAATCGAGTTCATAACGTGGTAATTAGTATCAACGGAATCGCGAGGAATCTCCATTTGCTATTTCGAGGGTGAATTGAAGCTTCACTAAGCACGTTCGATATCGTTTATTCCATTGAAAGTTCCCCCATCAAAGTTGTTCCGTTATGCACATCCGATTATAAAATAATTACGTGGAAAATTTGAAATAATAACGCTCGCGCGGAGTACACACTTTTTTTTTATGCGAACGAGCCAATGAGAATGGTATTCACTGGCAATGCAAGATTCGATCCGCGATAATTGCGGCGAAACAACGTTTTCGAGTCCCGTGATTTTTGGCGATTACCGTTTCGTTCCATCAACGAAGAAAATTGAGGTATTGTGATTAACATTTTATAACGTCGCGTTTGGTTCTTTTTTTAATCTCTGTTCGTTCGTCGGTTCGTTCGTTTCGTCGACCACAATTTCGTTTTTGTTTCACTTTTGTCGTTTCAGCCATTTTTTTTTTTTTTATTCCTTTTCTATCCTGCTCGCCGCGTGTATTTCTCTCCTTGGCGCTGTCATAGAAACAACCTATATAGAGCGATAATTAAAAATTTTGATGGATCGCGTGATAGCAGTAAAAAGTAATTTGAAGATGTAATCGGAATCCTGAATACGGGTCACCGCGGGCATAATCGAAGGGGAAATAGCCGCACGATGACCGTGTATACCGTGTTTATTACGGATAGATAGATTTTATCGTTTGTTTCATTTTAATGGCGTTCCGCCGCGATGGAAATGGAATAATTACGAAAGACCCACGGGCCACTTGGGACACGACGATATGCGCACTCGTATCGTCGACTCCTGCTACGTATAATTAATCATATCTTAAATATAGGTTGTCCCACGCAGGACACGAAAAGGGGGTCCTTCGACGCGCAACGAATACGCTGGCCTGCTTTTCGGTAATTATCCCGCCACATGCCTCGAACAATTCCAGAACCATTGATCCGTTTCTGCTGCACGATCTGACAATAGCAACTCCCGGTAATGACCATGATTTCATTGCCAGAGAATGATTTACAATATTACGATTTTGGTTATCGCGCGAGAACCCTTCACTTGGAAAAGTGTGTTTGGCACTCGTTAGGTGAACTCTCCGGGTCAATTTGGATCCATCGAAACTATTTATTTCAGAGTTGTGAAGTTTTGGTTTTTAATAATAAATCAAATTTGGAAGATAGGTTTCTCGAATTTTTTTCTGGAAAGTGGGTAGGATTTCGAGGGTATGTCTAATGATCAAAAATTATTGTAATCGACTCCTGTAACTAACTATAATTTTTTCAGAACGATTTGATATTTTTTTTTTTAACGAAAAATTTAAGCTCTTCGATTTTTCTTAAAAATTAGTTTTTTATTTTTATCAATTTTGTTTGAAGCCCTATAAAGAAGTTGTCTAATACCTTTTTGTAGGTACCAATGGGCTCTACTTCAGAAAAAAGTTTCATTGAAATATAGTCGCTATTGTTGGAATAATGGCTGTTTGAAAATTGGACCAGTTTTATGGGGTTTTTTCTCACTTTACGGTGTCAAGAAACAACTTTTTCAATATTGTCAGAATTTCTACATATTCTCCACTAAAATACGCGTTGTTTGCCTTTTGAAAAATGAAAATCGTCCAATCCGTTCAGGAGTTATGACATTTTATAGATTCGCATGAAATTTCAGGGAAACATATCAATGGTATGGTCAGACATATTTTCGGAAAGGAATTTTTTTCTCGAAAATGGGTAGGATTTCGAGGATATGTCTAATGATCAAAAATTATTGTAATCGACTCCTGTAACTAACTATAATTTTTTCAGAACGATTTGATATTTTTTTTTTTAACGAAAAATTTAAGCTCTTCGATTTTTCTTAAAAATTAGTTTTTTATTTTTATCAATTTTGTTTGAAGCCCTATAAAGAAGTTGTCTAATACCTTTTTGTAGGTACCAATGGGCTCTACTTCAGAAAAAAGTTTCATTGAAATATAGTCGCTATTGTTGGAATTATGGTTGTTTGAATATTGGGCCAGTTTTATGGGGTTTTTTCTCACTTTACGGTGTCAAGAAACAACTTTTTCAATATTGTCAGAATTTCTACATATTCTCCACTAAAATACGCGTTGTTTGCCTTTTGAAAAATGAAAATCGTCCAATCCGTTCAGGAGTTATGACATTTTATAGATTCGCATGAAATTTCAGGGAAACATATCAATGGTATGGTCAGACATATTTTCGGAAAGGAATTTTTTTCTCGAAAATGGGTAGGATTTCGGGGGTATGTTTAATGACCAAAAATTATTGCAACAGACCCCCACAATCAAAAATAATTTTTTTAGAACGATCTGAAATTTTTAAATTTTTTAGTAACTTTTTAATGAAGCCTCAATTAGGAAATATTCTTGATTTTCGTTTTATTTTTGCCTCTAGAGTATCTTGATGACTTGATGACAATTAGCCCCATGATTCTGAAAGCTTGTCATCAAGATTTTGTAACAAGTCAGACTCATGTATGGCAAGGGGTTGATACATCTTTCGAAGTATTTTGTTGATGACCACGGTAAAGTTAGGCACTCTGGTATCATACACGCGAAATATCGGAGAATCTCGAGCGACATTCTCTTCGATGTATGGTCGTGCGTAGCTAGAAACGTCGGACTTCACCCTTCAGGCCCGATCCTGACAGAATGGGGACGTTTCTACGTGGAATGTAAACTGGTCCCTCGAGGTTTCCGTAGATCGCGTGGCATTCGGCAAGATCCACCTCTGCTACGTTTCAACTGTCCATAAATCGTCTGAATGCTCTAGGTTGGGTCTCCTACGAGGTGTTTCTCACGTTAAACTGTTTTTTCTCCCTCAGAACATGTTATTTGGGCAATTCTGATAGTTCTTTTCCCCTTCGATGTAACAGTCACTGCAACAATGATTCTCCTCCAAAATATCTTCCGTCTCCGATCATAGATCTTCTGTAGACTTCAGAGATCTCGATACATAAATTTAACGAGTAATTTATGGTACTTTGATTCGCGTTATGACCTGGAAGATATTCTGGACTCAAGAGTGTGAAATTTCTATCGAAAAGAATCACATGGGTTTATTTTAATCTCAATACTAGGTGAAGACACGTTTAAATATGAACTTGCAATTGATATTTTTAGAAACAGCTGATAAAGGGGGCTCTCAAGCTTCTCGATAAGAATATTGCAAGGTATAGTGTTGCTAACTGTTACAGGTTCCGCTTCGTTAGCGATGTCATCCCCATCGCTTAATCATATCTCGCTTGTTAACTCTATCGCACTTCCTTTCTCTATTTTTCACTCTACGGGGGCTGTATATCATTCGCTTCCAGTGTTTTTTCATTTTTCAACTGCCTCAGACTATCATGTTCTTGTATCCTTGTTGTTTTTCAATTTTACCGTATTCCAAGATAAATGGCAACGCTTCATTCTTGAAACTTATCCTCCCTCGTGCTATGACTCGATCAATGTATTAATATTAAAAAATTATACGGAAGAATCCTCTCTGGCTGACTATTTACCCTTCTTTGGTCTATTGATTGTCGATTTTTAAGGGTGACCTCCTTGTTAACTGTCCAAACTTTCATACAGAAAGAGTCCCTCCTACGTTAATCACTTTTTAAATACATTTTTGTAAGCCTTGTCGAAGTTTAAATTCCTACGACGAGTCAAAAAATTAATTCAATAATGAATTCAAGTGGTCACATTTATAAACTTCAGTCTTAATTCCATATTTCTGTCCTTAGAACACTGTCTCTGTCTATATTTTGGCTCATATTAACATTTTGGTTCGAAACATTTTAATGGAACATTTTAATGGATTTAATAGATTCTAGATACCAAAATAACACTAAAATCAAGAATACCAATTCGTCGATTGAGGCTTCGTTAAAAAGTTATTAACGTTTAAAGTTGAAGTATCGCGCGCACCCCAGCGTCGTTCTACAGCCACAACTTTGAACGTTAATAACTCTTTAACGAAGCCCCAATCAACAAATTGCTATTCTTCATTTTCGCCTTATTTTGGCCTCCAAAATCTTCTATCAAAATTTTTCTCTGATATTTCAGCTCAGATTAGGTTACATCGCGCAGCCCGCTCCCCGCATAGCAAATTCGTCGGTTGGCTCGAAAGTTTGGGGCACAGACGAGCAAGAAGGACGTAAATTTGAGAGGAAAGCCTCAAAGAATGTAATCGCGTTGTCTCAAAAGTAATCGCGTGGCGCTAACAACCATAACGCCATGTCAGGTTCACCGGGGGGGGGGCGTCTTTGTTCGACGCTGTGTTTGATAACCGGACTGCACGAGGAGAAATTCGCGGCGACGACTTTACAAGGAATTTCTGGGAAGCACTTGGGGGTGTCGTAGATCGCGTGGCATTCACCGTCTGCTTCGAACGGGCTATTCTTCCATCGGCAGTCCTGCGGGCACCTGAATCACTCGAATTCCAAGACCACCGTGGCCCATGGCACTTGTAGGCGCGGGTTTCCACGCTAAGCAACTCCGTGGTATGGCGAGTCTCGTTCTCAAAAGCAGCTCGCCTTTACGAGATGCCTGAAAATTTCTTCGTTGTGTTCGCCAAGCTCTTCGAACGACGATAGAGCAACTTTATCTCCCCAAGATTTGTCGTAGACCGAACAGCGTGTACTCTATTGACCTCATCGACCAGAGCCCCTCGACTCACTGGCATAACTGGCCACCCTAATAGCTCTTGATTGAAATCTCCCTGATTCTTGACCTTCCTGCACCGTGGACATTATTGTTTCGTCATATTTTATCCTCTTCCCTTTTTCTGGGAGGAATATTGCGTCTTCCGCCATTCAAGCAATAACTTTAGCAAAAGAATAATGGAAAAAAATGGTTCTTTTCTCATTTCTGTACATATAGGACACATGTGACTCTCAATTTGATGGAAAAATATTAAACATTAAATACTTCTTACGTATTCGACCGGAAATAGTGCTTTCAATGGTAGATTCTTTTAGTATCTAGTTAATTGAAAAATTAAAAAATATTAAAGAATATTAAAGAATTTTTTAAATCGTGTTTTATGTAATAATGGTACGTCTGTTGAAGGTTAAATTTGTAATATGTTCGTTAAATAAATTTACTAAAAATGTGAAGATTTAGATTGGAAAAAATATAATATAATATAATATACAAAAACAATATAATTGAATATTTATAACAATATTATAGATTACCAGAATACTCACTTAAAATGGCAACAATCATGTTTAATGCATTTATTAAAATTAGGGGATATAAATAGAATTGATATCTTCCTATTAAAAAAAAATTATTTTAATTGACAAGTACTCAAGATTTCTCCTGGAATTATTGCTAATTGAAGAGCAAGCAGTATTGAAATTTATATAATCTTTTAATATTCACTCATTTTAGCAATAAATCACTAAATCACTTTTCGTCAAATTATTACGTTTCAGACTACATACTTAAACTAGTAGAAGTGAAATATTATTTGTTAGTTTATTGAATTTGTTTTAATTTTAATTTTATTGAATTTGTTTTAATTTTAATTTTATTGAATTTGTTTTAATTTTAATTTTATTGTATTTGTTTTAATTTTAATTTTATTGTATTTGTTTTAATTTTAATTTTATTGAATTTGTTTTAATTTTAATTTTATTGTATTTGTTTTAATTTTAATTTTATTGTATTTGTTTTAATTTTAATTTTATTGTATTTGTTTTAATTTAAATTTTATTGAATTTGTTTTAATTTTAATTTTATTGAATTTGTTTTAATTTAAATTTTATTGAATTTGTTTTAATTTTAATTTTAATTTCATTAGAATAACGTAAATAAAATCCAATTGGGAAGAATTTAACAAAAATCCATGCAATCAACATCACGCAATAATAAATAATAATTAAATCACACATATAAAACTCATGAATACCATCAAACACAATTGTTCGATTGATCGAATAGGTAGCTAGTTCGATGAAATTAAACCTGATCGTTTCAGTGATTGGTCATATAACGTAAACGCCCACGTAATGCTTGGAAACGTACCCCTAAAGTTTGTCGTCACGTTAACGCCTCCCCAGAAGGATTTATCACCCCTCCGACGCAACCGTCCACTGTCCAAGCTCGAATCTTTTGTGCCACAGACACAGAGAAATCGACTTCACGGAGATTGCAACCTAGAAACAAGATTTTCCTCGCCTAAATTTACTTGTCGCCTAACTGGTCACCGAATCTTTTCGGTTTTTTCTCTCTGGAAGGCTTGGAAAATTCGCCGTCCGACAAAGAGACCCTCTCCGCGCCGTTGAAATTGAACTTTGTCCACCCTTTCGAGCAACCATCGGAAATTGAACACGCGGACACGCACCGACCGCCAGAAAATTACGGGAACCCCCGGTGCAAGTTTGCTCTCGCCGCCAGCGACCGGAAATGCAATTCTCCCGCGTAGAGTCCGAATTCAGGGCCGATCGAGACGCTTTCGAGAAATCAATAAACGCTTTAAATCGTCGCGATTCTAATCTTAGCTCCCCCCTTCAACGTGTACGTGCATTTTTTCGTTGATTGACTATCAAGATTCATACTTTAAACGTGACAGTATTGCAGTCGAGGTATAGAGAGAGTAACACACAGCTTTTCTACGTTTTCCAACGACAAGAAAACGTCTTTCAGGATGTTTTCTTCAGACCAAAGCGAGAGACCAAAGAAGCGGTTAAATTTTATTAGAATTATTGGAATTGTAGAGCTATTTGTTAGATGATCGAATTAAACAACAATATTTTATATCAGTTTGCGGAAGAAAAGCAAAAGAGCTCTGATAATTTTAACGAAGACCACGTTTTTAGACCCCACGACCAAAACAGAAAAGAAATTTGAAACACATGCAGTCGTTACCTATCAGAGTCTGTGTTTTACTTTCGTTTTAAATGTGAATTCTGATTTCATCGATCGTATGAAATATCCTGGGACACGTGTGAACCGACAGGGGTAGCATTGTGACGTGCCAAAATTGAAATTCGTTACGTACAGCGGGGAAAAATACGGACGAACCAGATTCGACGTTCGGGGGCGGACCGATGTGCCAAGCCGTAGAAACAACTCGTCGAATACCAAAGCAGCCCCGGAATTTTAACGGTTCCACGATGTTAGAACGAATGTGACCGGATTGCATCGGTTTTGTAGCCATGAATCGAAATCACTGATAAAATCGCGAAACCGTGGCGGTAATCGATAAAGTATAAACGGGAACTCGATCAGATCGGGGGTTGGAATTATCTAGAGAGCAGCTAGAATTCCGGTTAACTCGTGTAAGTAACCCCCCGCTAGTTATTTGACTTCATAAACGTGCTCAAAGGATAACCTAGGGTGGTGGGTCGATGATCGGAGCAAATGCTCCCGGGCAAGGGGCTAGAAATGATCGGGTCTCGCGGATATGTACGCCCTCGCAGGCGATCCTGAAGCCTCGAGAGGGCCCTGACGCGCAATCCTCGATACGCGCTTATCGTACAGAGACGGATGCTCCATTATGTCCACATGCTCGACATGCCGGGGCCGCTTCAATTGAATCGTTCGCCAGATTACCCAATGACGCATAATGCTCACCACGCGTGTGCTGCCCTCTACGTCCACGTAGCACACACACTCTCGCGCTCGGTAGCGTCCTCGTTTTGTTCCATTCCGTGCAGTTACTCTCTGCGTACCCTTTCGCCCCGGCCAGCGGCCGTAGGTATGCGGATCCGCGAACTATTGTGACCCTCTGAGCAATTCCAGACACGTAAAAGCAATTCCCGGAATCCTCCTCATTGTTATGCAATCACGGCTGGGGGGCCACCGGCAAACCGAACGGGATCATAATTTTGTCGAGAAGCCGGTAATGCCGCCGGCGGTGACGCGCCAAGTGTCCTGTTTCCTTTGACGTACGTAACGTATGCGACGGCACTTCGCCTCGGTGCGTACGTTATCGCTGGGAATCTCCTATCGCCCACGCACGAAAGGGTCAGCAAAGGGCCGACAACCATCAACCATATTCCGCTCTAATGTTTCTCGTTTCAATTCAAACGGCCGTTGAAATTATAGACTTCTGTCTTGGACGTCTCGACAGAGCCGGTTCCACTCGTAACCCACCCTTACCTTTGGAATTTTACGTTAACCCTTTTAGTGCCTGTGCGAAGAATACGTGGGTGTACAAATAACAATAAAACAACACTTATTTGCCGACGAAATAATTTATTAACAATTTGAATATTCTGGGTGTTCGGTCATTCCTGGGAAAAATTTTAATGGGGGATTCTAGAGGCCAAAATAAGACGAAAATCAAGAATACCGATTTGTTGATGGAGGCTTCGTTGAAAAGTTATTAACGTTCAAAGTTGTGGCTGTCGAACGACAATTTGTCCACCTTCTCGAATTTTTTACTCGAAAGTGGGTAGGAATTCGGGGATATGCGTAATGACCAAAAATTATTGTAATGGACCCCTGCAATCGAAAATAATTTTTCTAGAACGATTTGAAATTTTTTAATTTTTTCGAAAACTTTCACACCTACTCGAATTTTTTTCTCGAAAATGCGTAGGATTTCGGGGGTATGTGTAATGATAAGAAGTGATTGTAATTAATCCCTGTAACTAAATATAATTTTTTTTAGTGTGATTTTAAATATTTGAATTCCATCTAAAAAGTTCAGTACCTACTCGAATTTTTTCCTCGAAAATGCGTAGGATTTCGGGGGTATATGTAATGATAAAAAATGATTGTAATCGACCCCTGTAACTAAGTATAATTTTTTTAGCGTGATTTTGAATATTTTAATTTCGTTTAAAAAGTTCAGTGCCTAATCGGTGAAATGGGTCACGCAGGTTAGGCTGTACCCTGCATGTCGGAACGATTATGGCACCGCTGGCACTGTGGCGTGCTGGCTACATGGATAGAGGAACCGTGGAGGTCGCGTAGGGCAACTTTCCACGAAGCAGGCTGCCAGGTTCACACTCGAGCCACATTGTTTTGCCACGGGAAACTTGCGAGCTATTTAACGCCTTGCTTAAACCGCTCAGTTCTGCCGCAAGAACCCGAACCCCGCGGCATACAGCCCCCCCCCCTTCTAGCCCTCTTTCGACTCTGTTCCCCCCCTCGTCTCTTCCTTCACCCTTTAACCACCGCCATCGTCCAACCGGGGGGGAGGGGGAAACTTTGCGCCAACTTCGCCTACATATTGTTCGCGAGCGCGAAAGGAAACGGCCCGCCACCGAGCTTCCGGTAGCGAGGGAGGACTCGACGCGTGCAACGTTCGAAATTTCAAGGTACAGTTTCCGATGTGCCCTGGGGTATTAAAGGTTCTCACTTCCAGGCGTGCCACAGTCTTTCCTGCGACTTTCTTACCCCCTCACGATCGAAATCTCTGAACGATTTTGGTAATATGGTAGCAATTAGGGCTCTCCTTGCGTTGGATACTGGCTGAATTGATTTTTCAAAAGAGTATGTTACCTTGATGCATAGAAAAGCGTTTTCAGTAGCATATTTTATTATTTATTTATTTAAGCGATAAAAGTCATCGACTAACCGTTGAAAATATTAAAAAAATACTCCAAACAGATTGTAATTTAAATCATAACTGATAATTATTACGTTTAAATAATAAAATCGCTTGAATATATTTTGATTATATTTTGCACATTCGTGTTTATTTTGGCATATTATTTGACACATGTCACTTACATATTTCGACATATTTTATTGACATAAACATCCACAATCAACAAATAACAAACATCAGATTTTCCTCGAATACATTTTAATTCTACAAAGTCTATTCTTCGAACCCTGTCGTATCGTATATCTGTGGGCACAATTCTGAGTATAAAAGTCTGTATCAATTATACGTTTCATTACCGTTGGCATATAGACAGAGCTCCCAGAAATAATTCCCTACGCGAGTGCATTTCAATTTCTATTAATGGTCCCCTATTTCCAGGACGCATCAACTTAATATCCCCGTGTCCCGGGCATTAAATATATCATTGTCACGTGGCGTTCGCCGGCCACGAAATTAAACTTTTCCTTTAGAGGGAAGTGGGGCGCGATAATGACCGTATCCACGCCCAAGAATACGTAATTGCGCCGCGATGACTGTGCCCAGGGGGCACGGCAGCCATCAGCTAACTGCTGCCACTTTTCGTTTAATGCTCGATCGGGAAATTGTTGTGACTCATAGATAAACAAAGTAAAAAAATTCATATTCAGTTATCGAGAAATTCTTTTCGAAATAGCTGCCCCTGAATGATCAATTCTGTTTAATTTGATCTTAGAAGACAACAGTTGGATCTTCTTCGGGCAGTTCATAAAACCATGAAATTTTCAACTTTACAGACAGTCAGAATCAGAATCGGTATCATTCGAATATTTTGTTTAATATGTATATCATCCCTTCGTCTATGCATTAATCAATTAATATAATATGTATAAAACTCTCTAAACTGAAATTACACAAAAGACAGATTAGAAAATTGGTGTGTGTTTTAGGACGATTAAACGATCTCTGGTTTTATTGAACTGTTTAACCTATAAAAATAATTCTTTTTTTTTTTTTTCACATTCTACGCTTCAGTTTCTCCATTGTTAAAAATGAATGATACGTAAGATAATATGAAAAACAAATGCAATGAAGAAGATTAATCATATCTTAAATAATGTAAGTGTTAAGGGGTTAATTATTGATTATGAATAATATAATCAGCGATAGATTTGATGTAGTTTGCTTGGAAGTTGTATATGAATAATTACCACTTATCGTCTTTATCGCGTTCGGAAAACTGGACATTTTCCCAATATTTAATGCTACCTGCACCGAAAACATAAAAGCCGCATAGTATTTATAATCAACCTTGTATATCGGCTCCTCTGTTCTTCGCGCTTTGTCGTAGCCGGACAATGAAACGAGCATAAAGGAAGTTAAAATCGGCGGGAACGCTGCAATTGAAGTGAATGCATAGCGCGTGAGATATGCGCGGCTGCGCAAGGCACAGTTGGAAATATATCGAGAATTGCGTCAAACAATATTGTTATAACGAATTACCCGCCTACCGTTCGTTTTATTACGTACGACCGTTCATCTTTAAAATCGAATTTACTCGTATTTCATCATCGAAAAACAGTGGTATATTTTAATATCATTTAAATCGCTAAATTCCATATTTATAAAATATTGTTGCTTTTGATAAAAAAGAAAACAATGTTAAGAAAAACTGCTACGTATTGATTTGTACATTTCTTCTGTTACACAGGGTGTTCAGCCACCCCTGGGATAAATTTTAATGGGAGATTCTAGAGGCAAAAATAATATCAATTTGTTGATCGAGGATTCGCTAAAAAGTTATTAAAAAATTTCAAATTGTTCTAAAAAAATTATTTTCGATTGGAGGGGTATATTGCAATCATTTTTGGTGAATAGACATACCCTCGAAATCCTAACCATTTTCGAGGAAAAAATTCCTTTCCGAAAATATGTCTGACCATACCATTGATATATTCCCTGAAATTTCATGCGAATCTTTAAAATGTCATAACTCCTGAACGGATTGGAGGATTTTCATTTTTCAAACGGCAAACAACGCGTATTTTAGTGGAGAATATGTGGGAATTCTAACAATATTGAAAAAGTTGTTTCTTGACACCGTAAAATGAAAAAAAAACCCATAAAACTGGTCCAATTTTCAAACAGCCATAATTCCAACAATAGAGAATATATTTCAATGAAACTTTTTTCTGAAGTGGAGCTCATAGGTACCTACAAAAAAGTATTAAACAACTTTTCTGTAGAGCGTCAAACAAATGTATGAAAAATGAAAAACTAATTTCTAAGAAAAATCGACAAGGGAGTAGGTGCCTAAATTCTTCGGTGCAAAAAAAAATTTTAAATCGCTCTAGAAAAATTATTTTCAGTTGCAGGGGTCCGTTACAATAATTTTTGGTCATTAGACATACCTTCGAATTCCTACCCACTTTCGAGAAAAAAATTCGAGAAAGTGTGAAATTTTTCGACGAAATTAAAAAATTTCAAATCCTACTAAAAAAATTATAGTTAGTTACAGGGGTCAGTTACAAGTATTTTTGGTGAATAGACCTACATCCGAATTCATACGCATTTTCGAGAAAAAAATTCAAGAAGCTGTGAAATTTTTGGACGGGGGGAAAAAATGTTAAATCGTTTTGGAAAAATTATTTTCGGTTGCAAGGGTCGATTGCAATAATTTTTGGTCATTAGACATATCCTCGAAATCCTACCCAGTTTCGAGAAAAAAATTCGAGAAATAGCTAAAATTTTTCGACGAAATAAGAAATTTCGAATCGTTTTGAAAAAATTATTTTCGATTGCAAGGGTCGATTGCAATAATTTTTGGTCATTAGACATATCCTCGAAATCCTACCCAGTTTCGAGAAAAAAATTCGAGAAATAGCTAAAATTTTTCGACGAAATAAGAAATTTCGAATCGTTTTGAAAAAATTATTTTCGATTGCAAGGGTCGATTGCAATAATTTTTGGTCATTAGACATATCCTCGAAATCCTACCCAGTTTCGAGAAAAAAATTCGAGAAATAGCTAAAATTTTTCGACGAAATTAACAAATTCCAAATCATTCTGAAAAAATTATTTTTGATTGTGGGGGTTAATTGCAATCAATTTTGGTGAATACACGTACCCCCGAATTCCTATGCATTTTCGAGAAAAAAATTCTTTACTGTGCAGACTTTGAATGTACACAAACTCTATGCCAATGAACTTTATGGAAGAAATATTACACATATAGGAATCTAAAACGAGTGTCCTACATTTTTATCGCGAATTTAATAACTTCCAATCACCAGGAGCGAGAAGAAAGCGTAATTTCAAGCTACGACGAGAACAATTTCATTTTACACAGCTACGGTGTATAAAAGTCTCGTGAAGGAATGTCGTTCGCTAGAAATATTACAGTACACTAAGTTTACAGGGATGCGAGGACGTTGGATTCACGACACTCGCTTCATAATACTTGATCCAACGCCCCCGTGACGGTAAAAGCGAGTAAAGCGTCAGTTCTATCGAGGAAACTTAAAACGAACCCCTCCTCTATCGAAGAAAAGAAAAACACTCGACAACAAGGGGGCACGATGTTCCTCCAGCCAACCAGAAGAAGAATTCAATATCGTGTCCGAACTGGTCGTCGCGGTGAATGAAATTACATTTCCATTGTGTGTCGTACAATTCGCCATGCGAGTCACACGCGACTTCCCTAACCCTGCGGGCTGGTAGCAAGGGGTGCACCGACGTATACATCCCCTATCGCCGCCAGGAGATCCCAGGGAACAGAGAGACGTCGGCGATAAGTCATCCGCCTTCGATATTAGCGAGAGATCCCACGAAGGCGTAACCTTTCGAGACCCATCTCGGTCCCTAACGTCCAGTTTCCTATATTGATATCGACTGACCTGCCTCCGGTCAACACACACGCTCACACGCGATGGGGACACGCGGAACAGGAGAAACGAGAGTGTCAGCCGAGTATTAGCGTCGCTGAGACACCCCCTGGAGAACCATTTATCCGGCATTTGCGAGGGACAACAACGCGAGAAGAACTCCCATTGACTTTTATGGATAGAACGTTCACCAGATATACCATAGACTCTCCCTGGGACACCGTGGATCTGTTTAGGTGTTGACCGACAGGCGTATCCCAAAATTGCGAGCTTCTCTTTGTTTACCCCCGCGACGATTTGCACCTCGTTGCTTACGGGGGCCCTGGGGCCAGTATATCAGACATTTCGAGCTGATTTTCACATTGAGTTCGTGTTCTCAGGAGGACAGATAACACACAGTGAGCCAAACATTTGTAGTTTTCATGTTTGACGATAATTTATGTGTTTTTTGTTTGTTTATAGAGTCGATAGAACCTTTTTTAACACTTTACCGACCGGTAGCCTATTAATCGACTGTTTTACCGGCCAACGCTTACCGACCGATAGCCTATTAATCGACTGTTTTACCGGCCAACGCTTACCGACCGATAGCCTATTAATCAACTGTTTTACCGACCAACGCTTACCGACCGATAAAACAGTTATTAAAAACGATAATAATACAATTGTTCTGCGTTTATGCACCGGTTGACACTGTCCAATAACTTTTGCACTATGCGTGAGAGAGATTCACGGCAGGTTATTGAACGTGCACCAAATAAAGAGCCTTATAACTGATTTATTATAAGAACCAAGGAACAGATCAGACAGACAAAAGAAATGAAGATGCGCCCGACACCGGGTGACGCGTTTGAAGCCCGTGTATCGTTTATTCTAACACTATGTATAGTGTCCCCCAGGTAGATAATCTCATTTACCCCCGTGAACAGTATGCGAGTAAGGGAGAATGATCGATAAATCCTGATAAATCGTTCCCATGTAACTTGTAGTTCTTCGTAAAAAGAAACGTATCAAAGGAGAATTCCGGGAGGAAAACTGGCATGTGCTATCCAGTCAACAAGTCCGCGTGTGTGACGTAGCTCACTCATTGTACCGTAATAAGCTGACGGATTACAACGAGGTTTCCTTGGCACGATACCATGCCAGTTCTCGATCCCATTAATTTCACTTCGCATTAATTCCTACGGGGTAATGGTCTATCCGTGCCTATCGAGATCTCTCCGCGATGGGTGATTAACTTTTGAGATAACGAGCAGAGACGTCTACGCGATGGATGATCGCTGGGGTGATCGATTCCTATTGAGACAAGAATCTCAACGAATTTCACCAACATTCGAGTAGAAAGAGACTTTTACTGATCTCTTCAAAAAAGGAAACGTGGGAAATATTTACTATAATTACATCCGTCTGTAATATCTGGTCACAAATGAGAATATCAATTTTTATTCAAATTAAGGAATTAGTCTAGAAATTAGAAGGTTTTGTGAAACAAGGAAGCATAAGGTTAAGGATTGGGAATCATTGCAATAAATTATTTGTAATCGAGTGGTTAATAAACGAGAGTAGAGGTAACACACTCATAGCAGACAGTCTTAACACTTTACCGACCGGTAGCGGTTGATTAATCGGTCGGTAAGCGTTGGCCGGTAAAACAGTTGATTGATAGGCTCCCAGCCGGTAAGCGTTGGTCGGTAAAACAGTCGATTAATAGGCTATCGGTCGGTAATGTGTTAAATATATAATTGAAAATTGTCAGAATACTGTAAATTTCTCGAAGTGCAATGGATTAAATAAAGAAAATAGGGAATCGTGATTCTGAGATGAGTCCAGTGAATAATGCCTTGAAAATTGTAAGTAATTCGGGCCCCCTAAACTCCCCGGCATGTTTGAAAAGGAGTACCGTGCAGCCAGTAACGACGTGGCGAACAAATTAGAGTACCGGGTTGGCAGAGAGCCTATTACCGGAGACTGAAATCGCACACCGAGGGCGTAATGTGACGTAAATTAATGGTTTCTATATCTCGGTATTAAGGGGGCGTGCTCCATCTTTACGCGTCCGCCGCACACTCTTTCCCCCCCCTGGCCTTTCCGCGAGTATCTACCTTAATTATTGCATCCGTTCGCGGAGAGGTACGTTCCTGTTCCGAGCAAAGCGAGACGAGTTCTTTCCTTTCAGCCTCTCTCCTCTCCTCTCCGCCTTTATCGGGGATCAGAGCCGAACGGATGAAAACGGATTGCCTTTCGTCCGAGTACACTCCCACTTGCTAAAGTTATATTAATGGACCGTAAACGGAGCCTTCTTTGCCGCGTATACACCGACTGTTACTAAAGGGGCCATCTCATCACGAATCTTACACTTTTTCTAGCAATATTTCCATCTTACCAAAAGTCTGGACACGCTTTAATCTTTAACCCCTTAACGTTCATGCCCGAGTCTGACTGCTTTGAAAGACGATATTTCTTTGATCTAATTGTTTAAGGGATGATAATATTTCTTTTCCTTCAAATTATATGTTAGATACAACATTGTAATTAACGAAAATCGTATTTTTAGAAACAAATCCAATAAACAAAACTGATCAGTGTTGGTTAACCCGAAGAATATGATCGTTAAGGGGTTAATGGCATTTAACCTTGCGATATCAAATCCTTTTCTGGGTACCTCAACTATCAGAAGGGTCATTCCTGGTGGGAGTGCAGAAGGCGATAGGTTGCTATAAATTATATTCAATAACTCGTCGAGAGATAACGTATGGCCAACGAAGAAAAAAATACTTCCATTCGGTATCGTCATTCGAATAAAAAGTAGATTATCTCAACTACAAATCCTCCTTTTCTGAACCTAGATCTGGGTTAGGTCTGGATTAGATCTGGGTTAGGTCTGGATTAGATCTGAGTTAGGTCTGGGTTAGGTCTGGATTAGATCTGAGTTAGGTCTGGGTTAGGTCTGGGTTAGATCTGAGTTAGGTCTGGGTTAGGTCTGGATTAGATCTGAGTTAGGTCTGGGTTAGGTCTGGGTTAGATCTGAGTTAGGTCTGGGTTAGGTCTGGGTTAGGTCTGGATTACATCTGAGTTAGGTCTGGGTTAGGTCTGGATTAGATCTGAGTTAGGTCTGGGTTAGGTCTGGGTTAGATCTGAGTTAGGTCTGGGTTAGGTCTGGGTTCTAATCCAGATCTAATCCAGACCTAACCCAGACCTAACTCAGATCTAATCCAGACCTAACCCAGACCTAACTCAGATCTAATCCAGACCTAACCCAGAGCTAACTCAGATCTAATCCAGACCTAACCCAGACCTAACCCAGATCTAATCCAGACCTAACCCAGACCTAACCCAGAGCTAACTCAGATCTAATCCAGACCTAACCCAGACCTAACCCAGACCTAACCTAGACCTAACCCAGATCTAATCCAGACCTAACTCAGACCTAACCCAGAGCTAACTCAGATCTAATCCAGACCTAACCCAGACCTAACCCAGAGCTAACTCAGATCTAATCCAGACCTAACCCAGACCTAACCCAGATCTAATCTAGATCTAATCCAGACCTAACCCAAACCAAACCCAGACCAAACCCAGACCTAACCTAAACAATTGTTCAAGTTTATGTACCCTAAACTGCAAAGAATCCCAAATGCTCGCAAAAGATAGATTCTATTTCTCATTTTAATGTCCTGAATCAGAGCATTTATAAATTTTTTGTTAGTTTTACTTGTAGAAGACACTGTTGAAGCGTCTCAGATAGCATAATGGAGGAAATAACTTTCCGAAAAGGCGAAAGTAAACTTAAAATTGTAATTAAATGTTCCTGTTCGCGTACGATTCCTTGCATCGACTCTTCCCAAAGTTTAACCAGCAACTTTCGAAACATCCCCGTGTAAGTACGCGCACGTGACTCGATTCTGGTATCGGGGCACGTGTAGAAACGAGGGCTGCAAAGTGACACGAAACTGTACAAGCCGTATAACGAACAGGAACCGGTATTTCGTCGTTCTCGCGAGAACCGTCGCGATAACGTTTCTATGATTTCTATTTCCCCTGCCCCCTCTTCGTTGTTCATATAACGTATACATCTACACGCTTTTGCACATAACCGAACACGCTCTATCGTCTCTGGGACTCGTTTACGGGGTGCATCGAGCCTTGGGAGCAATATCTAGCTGAATCGAAGTTTCGTAATCGCGTAACTGCGAGTCCATTGATTCTTTTTTGCATGGCAAGTTTAGGGGTTGAAAAGGACACGAGTTACGAGCAAGGGAGGGTGAACGAGTGTGTCGCGAAGCGTCAAGTTTACGAGTCTTTGATCTGCACGCGTTAAACGATATTAGATGCAATTCAAAGTGCGTTCAAAGGTAATTGACTAACTCGACTTGTTTAATATTTATCACTGGAAAATCGTGTTTCACGAAGTTTTAAATATCGTGAACGATGATAGTGGAGGGAAAATGGAAATTTGGAACCCTCGAATCTCTTTTCGCGAGGCAAAGAACACGAAAACTGATTTTTTATTATCTTTTTGCACAATTTTTATGCTTTAATCCAATTTCAGAAATCTATCGTTTTTTTTGTAGTTTAAGGCGTTAGTTATATGCATGCATCGTTGCATAAAATGAAAAAATTATGTCATTCAACCTTTTTCTCTAATTTCTATAACTAGTTAGCACGACTTATCGAAGTTCTTTCCTTTAGAAATAGTTCTTTCTAATTTTTTACATGAATTTTAATCAATTTTTACAAATTTTTAATTCTCTTATGGCGCTTTCCATGCTAAAACAGGCTACTAACGCGCATCGAATTTACTAAAACTTTAATTACGTGTAGTTTCGAAATTATTAGTATTTCCCCCATGTTTGAGCAATCGTTAGCAGCGGTGAACCTTCCTCTTTGAAATGGCTTTTGGTTTTTGTCGATCCGACTTTCCGTTTCGGAGATATCGTAATTTATGTAAAAGGTAATTTTTAAAAAATTCTCTTATGGAGCTTTCCATGCTAAAACGCGCATTGAATTTACTAAAACTTTAATTACGTGTAGTTTCGAAATTATCAGTATTTCCCCCATGTTTGAGCACTCGTTAGCAGCGGTGAACCTTCCTCTTTGAAATGGCTTTTGGTTTTTGACGATCGGACTTACCGTTTTCGAGATATCGTAATTTATGTAAAGGGGTATTTTTCTTAATTTGACTATCGCTGTCTTCGTCTGACGCGTTGCGTTTGGACCTCCTTGTCGCACGTGAGTCGAGACAGTCACGTGACGCACTGTTTACTATTTTCACGCGCGCGAGTTCATTGATAAACAATGAATGTAAACAAAGGCTCCGGGACCGTCGTATCTCCGAAACTAGCCATCCGATCGACGCGAAACTAAAATCGCCATATCTCCGGAACTAATTGAGCTATCCACTTGTACAAACGCTCATTTTAAAGGGCATTTCATCCCCCATCCGATGACTATAATAACAATTATAATTTATGCTGTCTTCTATGTTTATTTTGTCATTTACTTTGACTCTACATACCCAAAGGCGTTTTATACAACTGGTGTGCGATACAACTGGATTATAAATTATTTATTTAATTGGAAATGAATTTAAATTTGTGTACAGGGTGTTTGCATTATTACTGTGCCATTTTTTCGTGAATAACTGCTTGCTTCGGAATTAATTACGGTATTTAGAGAAAAAGGGAAAAATAATAAACTTCGGGTTTTCGAAAAAATCGAATAAAACTCGATTTAAACATCATTGCAAGTACTAATAATGGAGTAATGGATAGGCTTGAGAGGCAAATCGTATTCAATCGCATGCATAATCGATAAATTTTCGAATATCATCCCAAAAACAGAGAATTATATGAATAATTTTTATTCTTGATATTTTCACGATGAATCCATTCCTCTGACCAATTGTACCACGAATAAGTGTCACTATCTAGGGGGGGGGAGGGGGTAAAAAAGTAATCGAAGGTCGAAAACTAAGGACCACCCTCCTTCACAAACCGCCACTGATCATTATTATTATTTATGTAACGAAAGAGACTATTTGCTGTTTTCCCGCGTTCCCATTTCCCCATTCGGGAATAAGGAATCGCGTCTCCGTGGCCGTCCATAAAAATGCTCTCCGCGAATCCATATTCACGCCTCTTTTCCCCGACGCTCTAGCGAGTCTCTATTGTCATCGCGGCGGTCGGCGTACAAAAGTCAGGATCGATCGACGCCCGAACCCGAACACGAACACGAACACGAACACGTCCACGCACACCGACGAAACGCAGGAGACACAAAAGTGGGACAATATTGGCAAATGAGACGGTACATTTGCCAGGCATTGTCGACAGGCGTCGGGGGCGACCGTCCACGCATTCGGCGCACCGTAATTGCGCGCATTGTTTGACGCGCGTCGGCCGATTCGAATCGAATCGACGGTCATCGTCTTCTTCGTGGTTCGCTGACCAACCCAACCCTACGATCATTCGCGAGAGGAAACGATTCTATGCTGCATCCTCCGCGACGAATGACTCACTCCTGCTAATGGACTGTGAACGACGATTATTATGAGCCAATGTCCCTTCGATCATAGTCTCCACGACTCTCAGAAGCCCTTTTTCTCCGTGTTATGGGCCTTCTCTAGCACGCTGGAGCACGTAGCGATGATTCGACCAGCGGAAAGAGGAACCAAGGAATTAATCTTGCTCGAATTACGATTATTAAGAGCCAATGCCCTTCGATCACAATTTTCGCGACTTTCAAAGGTTCTTTTTCTCCGCGTTAGGTAGCAGTAGTTTTTAAATGATGTGTATTTAAATTTTATATTTACATTTATATTAGAAGTTTAATTTGTGGCACAACTTGATATCATTTAAATCTCTTAAAAGTACAGAACTTTGTATATTCGAAGATCCATCAAGTGTAATAATAATAGTAATAGCTTCGAATAAAACGTTCCAATATAGCAATAGTTTTTAAATGCTGTGTATCGATCAAATGACTGCTTTCTCGACGAATCGATACTTCCGTATGAATGGGGGGGGGGGTATTGATTCTGTTTAATACCTACATATTTGATAGTGCACGATAGGAGATTATAGTTTAGGGGACTGGTGTCGATAATATCGATTTGGTATCACTCTGATCGCGAGATTTCGAATTGGAACGTAGAACGAAAGAGCAACAGGAAAAGCACACCGAAATTCGCTGGATTCCGGGGCGCAGAATGCTCACGAAACAATGGAAACGGGCGTACCTGATGAGTGGAATAGTATCAAATTGGCCATTTCGCCTGTAAAAGTTTTGTTGTCCTGTTTCTAGCTCGACGGGACTGGCCGAGTTTCTACCTGCCCGGAGCAAACGCAGGTAGCCATTGTTCGCCGACTTCAACCCGCTCCTTTTCCCCCGGAATAGCAGCCCGTGATTAACTCGAACCGTTCCTCCGGCCGGCGTGATATAAACGGTGACGATATCGCCCCCGGAGAAATGGAATTCCACGCCCGGTAACCCTTTTCGACGTCATACAGGGGGGTTGATTTACTCGCGTGGTCCGCGGTTATCAGTTTTACCTTATGCCATCGGAGGCCGCATTCGAGAGATTTACACCGGTCAGCCAAGATCCGCGCGGCACACGTCCTTGTCTGCTAGTGCATTCTAGATAACCCGCCACGATTGGTCGAGCTGGTCGCGTGACACCGCGATCTAAATTCCCTAGGACGAAGGTCCGTGGGCAAAAGATCGTGCGCTGATCTATCATAAACTGAAACTATTGGCGTAGAAATAAGTTCTTAAGATTGTTTGGTAAAGTGAATATTTAGAAGAAAGTATAGAAATCGTCAGAATATTCCCCATTGTTTTCTGTGACCTTTCGCCAGTTTTTGGGGTAAATTACCAATTCCCTTGAGATAAAAACTAGGTGGCTTTGAGGCAATGGTCCTCAGGTATCGTCCAGGTGTTTTTGAATGTCTTCGAGAGTTTTGGTATCTGTTAGATGATGCTGTAACGAGAGAAACAGGTGGTAGTTTGAAGGTACCATGTGAGGAGAGTACGCCACATGTGGAAGGAGTGCCCAATCTGGTGAAAAAATCACCTCTTTTGTCCCTGATAGTGTTGCTGTCCAAGATGATGGCCTTTTTCTTTCGATCGCGTCATTAAATTTCAGAAGTCGCTGTCGATAGCTCTGTCTCACCTGGATCAAGCATTTCATAATACAGAATTCCCTTCGTGTCCCCCCATATTGCAGACTAACACCTCTTTTTGCATGAATATCAGGCTTTGATGTTGCTTTGCCCAGGGTCTATCCACGATCTTTTCCATTTAGGATCCATTTTTCATCACCTGTAATGATCTGATACAGGAAATCTTTTATCGAAGCGACTTAGTATCGATGAATTTCGTTTTCTCCGGATAACTGATGCTTTCGAATTTCTGTATTTTTCCAATTTAGTGTGAACGTATAGACACTGCTTTTCGTGTGATGTTAAGGTGGCCTGTTGTTTTTTGGTTTCTGTTGAATCTTGGTCGAAAAGTTGCAACTTTCCATTAAAATTTGGGGGTCAAAAAAATTCTGAGCTCTGTAACTAGGGCCCACCTTAATAAAAATTCACGGATATAACGGGTGAGAGTATAATATCGCTGTCTTCTTGTCATTTCAAACGAATATAATCATCTGAGCAAAACTTAGCACACTTACATTAGTTTGACAGTATTGGAGATCACAATGCTATTATTTTACACTGAAGGAATCATATAATTTCACCAAAAAATATCGAATGAGACTATAGAAGCACCTATATTCGACCCCAAATTCGAAATCGTTATAATTTCAAACCTTCCATTAAAATTTGGGGGAAAAAAAAATTGTGATCTCTGTAACTAGGGCCTACCTTAATAAAAATTCACGGATATAACGGGTGAGAGTATAATATCGCTGTCTTCTTGTCATTTCAAACGAATATAATCATCTGAGCAAAACTTAGCACACTTACATTAGTTTGACAGTATTGGAGATCACAATGCTATTATTTTACACTGAAGGAATCATATAATTTCACCAAAAAATATCGAATGAGACTATAGAAGCACCTATATTCGACCCCAAATTCGAAATCGTTATAATTTCGAACCTTCCATTAAAATTTGGGGGGAAAAAAAATTGTGACCTCTGTAACTAGGGCCCACCTTAATAAAAATTCACGGATATAACGGGTGAGAGTATAATATCGGTATCTTCTTGTCATTTCAAACGAATATAATCATCTGAGCAAAACTTAGCACACTTACATTAGTTTGACAGTATTGGAGATCACAATGCTATTATTTTACACTGAAGGAATCATATAATTTCACCAAAAAATATCGAATGAGACTATAGAAGCACCTATATTCGACCCCAAATTCGAAATCGTTATAATTTCGAACCTTCCATTAAAATTTGGGGGGAAAAAAAATTGTGACCTCTGTAACTAGGGCCCACCTTAATAAAAATTCACGGATATAACGGGTGAGAGTATAATATCGCTGTCTTCTTGTCATTTCAAACGAATATAATCATCTGAGCAAAACTTAGCACACTTACATTAGTTTGACAGTATTGGAGATCACAATGCTATTATTTTACACTGAAGGAATCATATAATTTCACCAAAAAATATCGAATGAGACTATAGAAGCACCTATATTCGACCCCAAATTCGAAATCGTTATAATTTCAAACCTTCCATTAAAATTTGGGGGGGAAAAAATTGTGACCTCTGTAACTAGGGCCCACCTTAATAAAAATTCACGGATATAACGGGTGAGAGTATAATATCGCTGTCTTCTTGTCATTTCAAACGAATATAATCATCTGAGCAAAACATAGCACACTTACATTAGTTTGACAGTATTGGAGATCACAATGCTATTATTTTACACTGAAGGAATCATATAATTTCACCAAAAAATATCGAATGAGACTATAGAAGCACCTATATTCGACCCCAAATTCGAAATCGTTATAATTTCAAACCTTCCATTAAAATTTGGGGGGAAAAAAAAATTGTGATCTCTGTAACTAGGGCCTACCTTAATAAAAATTCACGGATATAACGGGTGAGAGTATAATATCGCTGTCTTCTTGTCATTTCAAACGAATATAATCATCTGAGCAAAACATAGCACACTTACATTAGTTTGACAGTATTGGAGATCACAATGCTATTATTTTACACTGAAGGAATCATATAATTTCACCAAAAAATATCGAATGAGACTATAGAAGCACCTATATTCGACCCCAAATTCGAAATCGTTATAATTTCAAACCTTCCATTAAAATTTGGCGGGGAAAAAAAATTGTGATCTCTGTAACTAGGGCCCACCTTAATAAAAATTCACGGATATAACGGGTGAGAGTATAATATCGCTGTCTTCTTGTCATTTCAAACGAATATAATCATCTGAGCAAAACTTAGCACACTTACATTAGTTTGACAGTATTGGAGATCACAATGCTATTATTTTACACTGAAGGAATCATATAATTTCACCAAAAAATATCGAATGAGACTATAGAAGCACCTATATTCGACCCCAAATTCGAAATCGTTATAATTTCGAACCTTCCATTAAAATTTGGGGGGGAAAAAAATTGTGACCTCTGTAACTAGGGCCCACCTTAATAAAAATTCACGGATATAACGGGTGAGAGTATAATATCGCTGTCTTCTTGTCATTTCAAACGAATATAATCATCTGAGCAAAACTTAGCACACTTACATTAGTTTGACAGTATTGGAGATCACAATGCTATTATTTTACACTGAAGGAATCATATAATTTCACCAAAAAATATCGAATGAGACTATAGAAGCACCTATATTCGACCCCAAATTCGAAATCGTTATAATTTCGAACCTTCCATTAAAATTTGGGGGGAAAAAAAAATTGTGATCTCTGTAACTAGGGCCTACCTTAATATAAATTCACGGATATAACGGGTGAGAGTATAATATCGCTATCTTCTTGTCATTTCAAACGAATATAATCATCTGAGCAAAACTTAGCACACTTACATTAGTTTGACAGTATTGGAGATCACAATGCTATTATTTTACACTGAAGGAATCATATAATTTCACCAAAAAATATCGAATGAGACTATAGAAGCACCTATATTCGACCCCAAATTCGAAATCGTTATAATTTCAAACCTTCCATTAAAATTTGGGGGGGAAAAAAATTGTGACCTCTGTAACTAGGGCCCACCTTAATAAAAATTCACGGATATAACGGGTGAGAGTATAATATCGCTGTCTTCTTGTCATTTCAAACGAATATAATCATCTGAGCAAAACTTAGCACACTTACATTAGTTTGACAGTATTGGAGATCACAATGCTATTATTTTACACTGAAGGAATCATATAATTTCACCAAAAAATATCGAATGAGACTATAGAAGCACCTATATTCGACCCCAAATTCGAAATCGTTATAATTTCAAACCTTCCATTAAAATTTGGGGGGGAAAAAAATTGTGACCTCTGTAACTAGGGCCCACCTTAATAAAAATTCACGGATATAACGGGTGAGAGTATAATATCGCTGTCTTCTTGTCATTTCAAACGAATATAATCATCTGAGCAAAACTTAGCACACTTACATTAGTTTGACAGTATTGGAGATCACAATGCTATTATTTTACACTGAAGGAATCATATAATTTCACCAAAAAATATCGAATGAGACTATAGAAGCACCTATATTCGACCCCAAATTCGAAATCGTTATAATTTCGAACCTTCCATTAAAATTTGGGGGGGAAAAAAATTGTGACCTCTGTAACTAGGGCCCACCTTAATAAAAATTCACGGATATAACGGGTGAGAGTATAATATCGCTATCTTCTTGTCATTTCAAACACTTACATTAGTTTGACAGTATTGGAGATCACAATGCTATTATTTTACACTGAAGGAATCATAATTTCACCAAATAATATTGAATAAGACAAGTACCTATATTCAACTCTAAATCGAAATCGTTATAATTTCTAAACTTCAATGAAAATTTGCCAAAAAAAAATTGTGACCTCTAACTAAGGACTACCCTACTCTAAACTCACGATATAACGGGTGAGTATCGCGAAATCTAGTGAAGCTTCAATGAACATTTGCCAAAAAAAAATTCTGACCTCTGTAACTAAGGACTACCCTAGTCCAAACTCACGATATAACGGGTGAGTATCGCGAAATCTAGTGGAGCTTCACGCCTGTGGTGTGATTCCTGGTTTCAACGCTCCGAAATCTTCGTCCAGTTTAAAATCGTCCAAAACGAGCGACACTCCAGGGGGATCGTCCCGATAATTCCCCACAGCCCCAGGTTTGGTTCTCAGAGAATTTCGCCGCTAACGATAGAAACGGAGCACACACAGTGTCCTACTTTCTGCACAGAATCGGAAGCTCTCTTAGGAGCTGGCGAATGGAATTGCCGGTGTAAGAGGAATTCCGCGATTAGACATTTACAGTCCCCGTCGAAGCTTCGATCGGATATCGATTTGCCAGCCGATCTTTTTACTGCTGACGACGCCCGGAGGCGTGAGCCGAGCTTAAGGGACCCGGCGATCTCTTTGTTCTGCTTCCCATCGCGTGAACGTAGCCGAAGGCGACCAGGGAAAATAAAAGAGTAACGAAGAGGGTCTTCTCCTTGCAGGAGACCTCCCGTAAGCGGTACCAGAGCCGGTCTGACCGGTACTCGACCATCGTTGGGCCACAGCTACAACCGCGATCGTCTTTGGGAATCGTGAATTGTTCTTACGAGTGCATAACGTGCTCGTTAGCTCCGATTTTTTGCGTTACTTCGGCATCGAACACGTTGACTACCTCGTTTACTATTCAGACACAATTTTCTGGACACTGGGTGCATTTACGAAACGAAACTGTATGTGATTATACTATCCAAGGTGTGTATTAACGCTTGAGAGTCTAATTTCAATCACTTTTAATGCAATCTGTAGACTTTGTTACACTTATTCGATATTATGACGTATCGAGCGAATTATCTGGAGCAATATGAAGCATTCATTGTCTTGTTCGATAGTTGTTAATGAATTATATCATTTTATAGCTAGTGTTAACTATTAACTCTTTATTTGAATCGAATTGAAACGATATTATATTCATTTTTGTCTGAATTTTCAATTTAATACATTTTTCCAATAATTAATTCATTGGGCACATAGTCTCTACCATAATGTGTCTAATTAGATTCGATTTTGGTCTAATTTTGACCTGAAAAATCACCCCTTAAAATGATTATTCTTAGTAAATCGAAGATTCTGTATAATTTGATTTGCCTGAAAAGCTCCAAAACGCATCAACATGGGGGACTTAGCGTGCTCATTTCATAAACTCAACGAATGACAAGGATTCTCGACTGGAAGACACAACTTCGTCAATTATGCGACATAAATTCTCCGCATAGTCTGTTCGTGACACGCCGCATTCATTAACGATGAACTTTCTACACACACACTAGGATCGTGAACATTTTATAAATACTAACAGAAGTTATGGCACCTTCGCTGTTAATAAGCGACCCTCATTTACATTTTACTGGCTGACTAGAAGTTCCACGATCACCATAATGAGAAATATGTGTTTCATAAAGCACGCCTACGGATTGAGACATTCGTTTGGAAATTGGTCCTTCGTGGAATAAGCAACTTGTAAGTGGGATAACCAGTCTTCTCACTGTGCTAGATCTTGTCACACATGTGTTATATTGCAAACGTGTTACTTCAAATAAACCGGTTGTTTGCTATCTCGATAATAATCGTGGTTTTTACGCAATCGCGAATTTTGAAGAACGCCATTTAAAATGCAGCTACAAGATTAAATCAACGAATAAACTACTTTGTGAATGGATCGATATGATTTGAAGAACGCCATTTAAAATGAAGCTACAAGATTAAATCAATTTATCAAAAAACTGCTTTGTGAATGGATCGAAATGATAAATCAATGGGTGATAAATATCGTGTTAGGTGCATTAAATATTCTCAGTTTGTTCATCGACTACTTTTAGATGACTTTTTGGCTTTACAAACGAATTCTAAGCACTGTAGAAGCTTTAATTTATATTTCAATTAGAGAATGGATCTTCGTAGATTTTAGGAAGAAAAAAACAATTTTAGAGACTTAAATCTTTGACTTGAAGCTTCTCGAAAAATTACATTCATTTGTCGAAACAAATGCTACGAATTTTCATATATAAAATAGACACTTTTTCTTTTAAATTGTTTCTTTTATTTTGCTAATAAAAATACCAAAAAAATGGACACTTGGAGTCTTCTATGTCCACTTTGATTTGATTGACCTTTTCTTTTAAATCACTTCTTTTATTATACTAATAAAAATGCCAAAAAAATGGACACTTGGAGTCTTCCATGTCCACTTTGATTTGAACTTTTAATTATTCAGAATCTAGCTTGTATTTCGTTATCTTTACATAGTAGTTTCACAGAAATGATGACAATCTTATATAAAGTAAATCACGTTTTGTTTATTCGGGAAGAAAATTTTGCAGGGCCCTTGAAAGACCCCCAGTGTGTAATTCCCAGGGTTAAAGATCCTACTGAACTAAATTATGTGGAAAGTTCTTATCGAATCATAGCCCCGTGATGCAGTTCAAAACCATAAACAGTCCCAAGGTGGGGAACTCTAGCCAGCGTTTAAACAACTGCTAAACTATTAACAAACTTGTATCTTAGAAACGCAGTGATCCCTGACCTATCAAATGCAAATGTGGAAATCGTATAAATTGGAACCAAGAAACTCGGTATAGAATCTTTCTAAATTTATATATATATAGAATGTGTCAAATTTTAGTATAGAAATTATTTAGTGCATAAATAATAGTATAGAATGTCCTAAATTTTAGTATAAAAATAATAGTATAGAATGTGTCGAATTTGTTTGCTTTTTAAAATTTTAAATTGATTTTTAATTTCTGAGCAATGATAACTTTCTAAATTTATATATACATATATATAGAATGTCCTAAATTTTAGTATAGAAATTATTTAGTGTATAAATAATAGTATAGAATGTGTAAAATTTGAAATTGATTTTTAATTTCTGAACAATGATACCTTTCTAAATATATATATGTATAGAATGTCCTAAATTTTAATATAGAAATTATTTAGTATATAAATAATAGTATAGAATGTCCTAAATTTTAGTATAGAATGTCCTAAATTTTAGTATAGAAATAATAGTATGGAATGTGTCAAATTAGTTTGCTTTTTAAAATTAAAAATTGATTTTTAATTTGATAAATCTGATCTACCCCAAAGACTCAAATATTTGTTTCCATAAAGGACAACATTCCAAAAAATTTGATGGTCTAAAATTGAGGTCCACCCTCAAGAGTACACACAAATTTATTTTTTTTATTTTGAAATTCATTTTTGCTTTGGAAATATGAAATATCAAATAGTTCAAATTGGATTTTAAATAGCCTCAAACGTCATTGTTTGTTGTACAGATAAGGAAATGGTGTGGAAGTTGTTGCAAGATAATTTAGGGTACCAGTAGCAAGTGACCGATATCAGAAGCTGCAAACTGTAATGGGAAATATGGAAACATTATCAATTTCGGTCCTTGGAGGGCAACGGTGTTGGCATCGCTGCTAACACAAAGGAACACCAAGTAAAATGCATTAACGAACTTGGTGTGAGTCGACGTTAGTGTACTCAAACGTACCTAACCTAATAATGCTAGCAAGCCAAGCCGGGGAGCACTAAACTTGACTTTGTCGTGGCGATCCTCTCCCACGAAAATCGTATCAAAATGATAAACGATAAGTCCAGATTATAACAAATATTCCATTCAGATTAGTGTATAATTATTATTTTAAACGATTATGGTTGAACTGTTGGAGTCTCAATCGCGGTTTCCAAGCTTTTAAATCGCGCGCGCGTTCTCAAGATGGCGCTGAGCCCCAAAGAGAAGAGTTTTTGCTATAAATATGTTATAAAACTGCAATATTCCATTATTATCTCAAAATTCCATCCAGATTAGTGTATACTTATTATTTTAAACGATTATGGTTGAACTGTTGGAGTCTCAAACGCGGTTTCCTGCTTTTAAATCGCGCGCGCGTTCTCAAGATGGCGCTGAGGCTCAAAGAGAAGAGTTTTTGCTATAAATATGCTATAAAAATGCAATATTCCATTATAATCTCAAAATTCCATCGAAATTAGTGTATACTTATTATTTTAAACGATTATAGTTGAACTGTTGGAGTCTCAAACGCGGTTTCCTGCTTTTAAATCGAGCGCTCACAAAATGGCGCTGAGCGTGCCCCAAAGAGAACAGAGTTTCTGCTTTAAATATGCTATAAAAATGCAATATTCCATTATTATCTCAAAATTCCATCCAGATTAGTGTATACTTATTATATCAAACGATTATGGTTGATCTCTTGGAGTCTCAATCGCGGTTTCCAAGCTTTTAAATCGCGCGCGCGTTCTCAAGATGGCGCTGAGGCTCAAAGAGAAGAGTTTTTGCTATAAATATGCTATAAAAATGCAATATTCCATTATTATCTCAAAATTCCATCCAGATTAGTGTATACTTATTATTTTAAACGATTATGGTTGATGTGTTGGAGTCTCAATCGCGGTTTCCAAGCTTTTAAATCGCGCGCGTGTTATCCCCTGCGTGCTTACAAGATGGCGCTGAGCCACAAAGAGAACAAGAGAGTTTTTGATGCAATTTTATGTTTCAAATGCTATCAAAATGCAATATTCTATTATTATTCCAAAATTCCTGTGCAACAATAAATATTTATACTTATATTAAACTTCTATTGTGAACTGTTTTTAACAACATACCACCTAACCTCTACTGTATATTTCTATTAATCTTAAACGATCTAATATTAAAAAAAAAACAGCATTTCCATTCCTATAAGAAGCAAAACTGAGCAATCAAAACTCAAAATATAAGAAATCTATCAACAAATCATCGACTCCAGAAGTTTCGAAGCAACAGTTGAAGTTTCCATAGTTAAATCCCTCGTAGACACCAATTAACGTCGCTCAGGGACTCGATCAAAGGCAAATTGTCCTCCCAACTCCTCCCTGTATCTTATCCTGGCCTTTTTACAAGATTTCGAACACTGTCAGGGTAGACTCGATGTAAATTCCCATCGACTGACCGTTTGAATATTCAAGCGACCCAGTTAATCGTCCCCGCCCGCTTCCCGACAAAGAAGCTATCATTATCAAAAGCTAACCAGCCGCCGGGTTTTTATCGTGCAGTGTAATCTGAAATCGTTGTTAACTCGATCGGTGGCTATCGATTCCGAGTCCGCGTTTACCATGAAGAGTCATGAATTTCAAATGCACACGTTCCCATCCGTGTAACCGTATCTGAAGCTTCGGGTATCCGTTTCTTTGGTTATCGATCGACATCGTAGCCAAGAAGGCGGACATCAGCGTCGTCAAATGACAGTTACCTGTGTGTACTATCCATCCACTACCTGTTCGATCGAAGATTCCCTGGAAAACCGTCGAACATCACCTGAATAATTAACCATCCGCCGCCGCTGTCCGTGTCTTCTCAACAATTTCTCTTCCTCCAACAACGCGAATTGATAGTCCTCGATAATGCACGAGAGAATCAGCTATCCGGTTGTGACGGTTCTTTTATAATCCGGCTACCAATGGGGAGCACGTCCAAACGCTAACCAAGATGGATGATCCTGCTGGTTTATTTAGCAGACGGGAAGCGATCTCCATCAGATGGACAGGAACGAACAAGGATATGCAAGAGGAGCTTCGTGCAATCGAGAGGACACTCCAGGATGCACTTTTCCAGATGTCCCAGAGGTTTCCATCCTTTCAGAAGATCAACTTGTTTCGGAGGAAAAATACTATCGATGATGATGCAGTGATAGAAGCATTATCACCGTGGATGAGAGTGAATCGTCATTTTCTAGGGGCTAGGTTGAGGATAGTCCTTCACCATTCATGAGAAAATCGATAGCCGTGCCGGATGTTGGGTTTCGAATCTTCAGAAGCTTCTTTTTTAAACGTAAATGGTGTAAACTGGAATTGTGGGAGGAATGGGTATAGATGAAGTCTCGATAGTTTGGTGTTGAAGACGTCATCTATGAAATAAGCCTAGATTCAAGCTTGGAGAGTCGACAAATGATAGAACAGACGTTCTTAGACTCTCAACCCTTTATATGAAGTCACATCTCTAGTGTGACAGAACTATTCATCCCTGAAACTCTAAAGTCATCTTTGTGACCTCTTAGGCACTTGGTAGGGTGATTTTTTGAAATTTCTGGGCACCAAAGTGGAAGAAGAAAGTAACAATTACAGCAATATTGAGGGATAAGCTAGCAATTGCTTCGTACCTGACATGTGATATCAAAACCACCGAAGTCAAACCACTAGTTGACTGAGAACAAAGTAGAGTACAAAGGGTTAACAGCCCCAGACTCGATCCAAAGCTATAATTGCACGAAAAATGGGTTTCACAGGTAAAGTGGCTCGATGTCTCCTGGACCTGTACCTCAAGTTTGACTATTTACCCCGAGTGTGCTGTGTATAATTGTTGAATGAACGCATGGTGGTCGAGCAAAGAAACGAAAGACGAAAGACGAGAGGTGGGCAATTTCGCGACGTAAGAACGCAATTACGGATGAACGTGGAGCAATCGGGGATTGCGGCGTACCCGGTAGCCAGGTCGTGCCAATTTTAAGTGCACGTCTCTTTTCGTCGGGTCGCAGACGCCGGCGCGAGGATTTAATTAAGGCGTTAATTGGAAAATGGCGAGGCTTAATCGGCCCCCGTTTCCTCCCCGTGGAAAGCTACGACGATAACGACCAACTTTCCACCCGCAACTTCTGACCCTTCCCGCGTCTTTCCGGTCTGCTATCTTCGCGACGTTGCGTCTCCTCGGGGAGGATTGGATTAGAACCCAGACCTAACCCAAAGTTAACACAGACCTAACCCATACATAATCTAGATCTAATCCAGACCTAACCCATACCTAATCTAGATCTAATCCAGACCTAACCCAGACCTAACCCATACCTAATCTAGATCTAATCCAGACCTAACCCAGACCTAACCCAAAGTTAACACAGACCTAACCCAGACCTAACCCATACCTAATCTAGATCTAATCCAGACCTAACCCAGACCTAACCCATACCTAATCTAGATCTAATCCAGACCTAACCCAGACCTAACCCAAAGTTAACATAGACCTAACCCAGACCTAACCCATACCTAATCTAGATCTAATCCAGACCTAACCCAGACCTAACCCAAAGTTAACACAGACCTAACCCAGACCTAACCCATACCTAATCTAGATCTAATCCAGACCTAACCCAGACCTAACCCATACCTAATCTAGACCTAACCCAGACCTAACCCAGATCTAATCCAGACCTAACCCAGACCTAACCCAGATCTAGGGTCTGGGTTAGGTCTGGGTTAGGTCTAGATTAGGTATGGGTTAGGTCTGGGTTAGGTCTGGGTTAGGTCTGGGTTAGGTCTGGGTTAGGTCTGGGTTAGGTCTGGGTTAGGTCTGGATTAGATCTAGATTAGGTATGGGTTAGGTCTGAGTTAGGTCTGGGTTAGGTCTGGGTTAGGTCTGGGTTAGGTCTGGATTAGATCTAGATTAGGTATGGGTTAGGTCTGAGTTAGGTCTGGGTTAGGTCTGGGTTAGGTCTGGGTTAGGTCTGGATTAGATCTAGATTAGGTATGGGTTAGGTCTGGGTTAGGTCTGGATTAGATCTAGATTAGGTCTGGGTTAGGTCTGGATTAGATCTACATTAGGTATGGGTTAGGTCTGGGTTAGGTCTGGGTTAGGTCTGGGTTAGGTCTGGGTTAGGTCTGGGTTAGGTCTGGGTTAGGTCTGGATTAGATCTAGATTAGGTATGGGTTAGGTCTGAGTTAGGTCTGGGTTAGGTCTGGGTTAGGTCTGGGTTAGGTCTGGATTAGATCTAGATTAGGTATGGGTTAGGTCTGGGTTAGGTCTGGATTAGATCTAGATTAGGTCTGGGTTAGGTCTGGATTTGATCTACATTAGGTATGGGTTAGGTCTGGGTTCAAAATTTCACTTATTCAGATATATTAGTAACCTTGTTTTGAATAAGAAAATATTTTCAAAAAAATAGAACTACTAAATCTACTATATGAATGCAGAAGATGCAACGTTCAAAGACAGAAATACGTCTCCTCGGGGAGGATTGGTTGCTCGAATACGTTCCCAAATTGGGTTCCGTACGAAGCTCCGGAATAAGACACCCGTGACCTTTGTAAAACGTGGACTGTGAAGCTCGGGAAACTTCTCTTTTTTCGGACGGGGGCGAAAAGTTTGCGAACTTTCGCGTCGCGAAGGAAACACTGTTTGCACGGACATTCGAGTTTTATGCAAATGTGGTAACTTGGGTTGGGAATTTGGGAAATATCGCCTGGACAGGCTTAAGAATTGTTCAAATGGGAAATGTGCAGGAGACAAAAGACACAGTGGACAGTGTATTTACACGTAACAAACGATCTTAACTGTGTACAAAAGGTGAAAGTTCAGGAAAATAGTAAGAGGAAGAGGAAATAACCAAATATCGTAATGATATTAAATAAAATGGGAGTTTTATATGTTAGTCTCTCGAATACATATTTTCTGGTCTAATTGTACAGTATTGTATCTTATTTAAATATAGTCAAAGTTTCAAAGGAATGGAAAATTTTTTAGTATAATGAAAAACTCAATTTCCAAACACTACTATATAACATACTATAAATTATGATGGTACAAAAATAACAAAAAAAAAGAAATGAATAAATATACAATAATTATATGTGATGGCAATGAAGATTAATGAAAATTCTACAAAATATAATGTAGTATTTTATTACTTATGTAGTGTACAAATGATGGTTTATGATGGTACAAAAATAAAAATAAAAGAAAAGAAATGAATAAACATACAATAATTATATGAAATCCCTCAAAAATCCTAAAAAAAAATTGAACTTTGGACTAAACTGCCCCTCAATATATGCAACATGTAGAAATTAAGAAAACATCCCCTTTTTCGTAAAGAAATCCCTCAACAAATACAAAAAAATGAAACTCTGGACTAAACTACCCCTAAAATCGATAACCAGGTAAACTCATTCCACATCTACCATTCAACATCAAATTTCCTATCCACAAAACAGAAAGTTCGAAGGGAGAATCAATTCGATCCCCGCGCATTTTCCCCCGAAAAGCGTCACGTTTCCTGTTCACCGCGACCGAAATTCGGACCACCCCTTTACAACGCCGCCCTCGCGATATTTACAACAGATTGCGTCACCGTCAGAACAAGATATCATATTTCGTACACGTCACGATCAACGAGCAGATTGGATATTCTATTTCTACGCTCGACGACCACCGACGCGGGGGGTGGTGGTCCCTTCTTATCTTTCGATTGATACGGATTTTCCCGGGGAAAAAGCGATACAGTGGGGGTCGCGCGAATAACGCGACTGCCGGATAGCGTCGGTTCGGTGATTGATACACGTGTGTTGAACACGCTTGGGCCGTGATTGATGCTACCAATCGACGTCAATACGCTGTCGAGTTATCTCTCTTCGGCGTCGTGCATCAAACGCTGATCTACTTAGGTGGGCTCTGCTATGCACGCCCGTGACTTCACACCGGGATCGCCAAACCGTGCAGTACGGCCATCGTTTAATTTACCGTGAAAATTCCGTACTTACGAAACTCTGATTGTGATGCATGGCTTCGCGAAGAAACTCGGAATGCGAAAGACGGATGTTCGATCGCAAGTGTTTGCAACGTTGATCGAGTAGCTCGGTGCAACGTTATCAATTTATGCGAACTAATTTCGGTTTTTTAACGAATGCTAGAGAAAAGTGATATCTCGCTTTTAGGCTGTACAGCAGAGTTCATTTTATCTGCAAATAAGTGTCGAACTATCAAATTAATCGCGGAAGGCGAGCGTCGTGATTAGTGTGTTTTTCGTTGATGATTCAAAAACGAAGCCTCATCCGACATTTTTGCGAAGGGAATTGTTGTTCAGAATTGTCTCTGCTACCCCATTTCCGGGACACCCTGTATATGCAAGTAGTGAATAAACTGGAAGTCATTTGAAAACTACGATTTAAGTTTGAGACAATTTTTGGACAATTTTTTAAAATAAACTGGGTTGCAGAGAAGAAAATGAATTATTAAATTTGTTATTAATACTCTGCCTTAAAATCATGGATGCAGTATGGAAAGGATAAAAGAATTATTTCTCTCCAATACTTCTATATCCACGTCTCCTCTTGCGTAAAGACATATTCCTTCAGCCGGAGTTTATTAATATTTTAGCGCAGTGAGCTCGCTCGTGTATGCTTTGACTTTTACTTCGATATCTGAGAAACGAACGATGCAAATTTAATCGAGTTTCTTCTGTCTTATGGGGAAAGGAAACAGTCCTTAAATGACATGTCACGTGTCTCGATAAAATCGATTCTTCGTAATATTCTCTACCTTTGAAATTCTCAGTCTCAAATAATATTTTAGAGTCACGTTGAAAAATGTCTATTCAATTTTCATTTTTTTCTATTCTGTTAACTTTGATGGAAATTACATACGAATATAAAGTGCAATAAAATAATTATGTAAATGATTATTATGCAAATTAAAGATAAAGATCGTCACTGAGTCTGATAATAATTAACATCATTGTTAACAGTTAAGACATTGTTTTGCTTTAGAATCTTGTTTTCTAGAAAATTGTGATAACTATAGAATTATTTTCATTTCTATATTCGATAACTGTCATGTATAGGAATGTTTCATAATGAACACAATAGATTTTACATTTACATTTTTGTAATAAATTGTAATAATTTGTGAAAAATAAAAATATAATTAGAAATTTGACCATTTTGTATTTTATCCTGAAAACAAAATTTTAATAATATATTTACACTTCGTAATACATAATTCCTGATTACCTCCATTTTGTCACACGAAAGATTTTTAATTTTTCAAAGCTGCTTTGGAAGACCTAAATCTATTTGAATCTAATATAGATTATATAGTAAAGACATTGAAAACTATAAAAAATAAAAGTTCCTTGTATTTCTCTAAATTATTTCATTTACCTATTTTTCTTTTTTCTCACCAAAATATATAATTAACAAATATATAGTAAATATATAGTTAGGTCTGGATTAGATCTGGGTTAGGTATGGGTTAGGTCTGGATTAGATCTGGCTTAGATCTGGGTTAGGTCTGGGTTAGGTCTGGGTTAGATCTGAGTTTGGTCTGGGTTAGGTCTGGGTTAGATCTAAGTTAGATCTGGGTTAGGTCTGGATTAGGTCTGGGTTAGGTCTGGGTTAGGTCTGGGTTAGATCTAAGTTAGATCTGGGTTAGGTCTGGATTAGGTCTGGGTTAGGTCTGGGTTAGGTCTGGATTAGGTCTGGGTTAGGTCTGGGTTAGGTCTGGGTTAGGTCTGAGTTTGGTCTGAGTTAGATCTAACCCAGACCTAATCCAGACCTAACCCAGACCAGACTCAGATCTAACCCAGACCTAACCCAGATCTAACTCAGATCTAATCCAGACCTAACCCAGACCTAACTCAGATCTAACCCAGACCTAACCCAGACCTAACTCAGATCTAATCCAGACCTAACCCAGACCTAACTCAGATCTAACCCAGACCTAACCCAGACCTAACCCAGACCTAACTCAGATCTAATCCAGACCTAACCCAGACCTAACTCAGATCTAATCCAGACCTAACCCAGACCTAACTCAGATCTAACTCAGATCTAATCCAGACCTAACCCAGACCTAACTCAGATCTAATCCAGACCTAACCCAGACCTAACCCAGACCCTAGATCTGGGTTAGGTCTGTATTAGATCTAGCTTAGGTCTGGGTTAGGTCTGGGTTCAAAATTTCACTTATTCAGATTTATTAGTAACCTTGTTATAAGAAAATATTTTCAAAAAAATAAAACGACTAAATCTACTATATGAATGCAGAAGATGCAACGTTCAAATACAGAAATACAAGATAACATCATCACCTATAGCCTTCATATCAAAGAAACATATAAAAAATACCCTGATCTACCAAAAAATATAACCAAAAGAAGAAAACCCATCACCAAGTCGTCTCTAATGACCCTAAAATCAATGTTCGTTGAAACTATACCAAGAAAAACAATTTTAAACGCCATAAAAAATTGTTTAATTTCGACCTCCAAATGTCTCTGCTCTCAAGCGATAAAATAATCCCAGAGAATGCGTATTTATGGCAGTTTCGTGACTCGACAGTCGCTCTAACGCGAATAATAACACCGTCAGGTAGCTGTCGGTGTTTCGCAAGAACGATCGTCGCAATCGCCCCCTTAATTACACGTTTCAATTCGTTAATTCTTTCTCACCTTTCCCAATTTACATATCCCCTTTCTTGCTCGCTGCTCGTGAACGATGGCTCTTTCCATCGAACGAACGACGCAACCCGGAAGGAATAAACGAGGCATCGACAAAACACTGCGAAGAAAATCCCCGCTTTTCATCAAAAATAAATTATTCGAAGCCATCAACGGGGGGTGGATCGAACATTTGTGCGGTGTTTTTTTTTTTTTTTTATTTTATATTATTTATTTACGCGTCCCAGTTCCCGCGAACGACTAAAGGCGTCGAACAAAAGCAAAGAAGCTTTTCTGCTCCGTTAAATATATATTCGATGCTTAAACCGACGTATAACCCCCCGCTACGCCCCGTGAAACCGACGGAAAAGCGAATTCTCCGTCGCGGCGAAATTACCCTGAATATCGAAATTAATACGTCTACGTCGAAATGAGAAGAGAGTTACGTTTCTACGTTTCATCCGCCGTTCCGCATAATGAATAAAATTTAAGCGCGTACGTCGATCCTCGCGATGAATATTAACGCTGTAAAGCGACGAGAAAATTCCCAGCGATAACAGCGAATTGAAAGCCACTTCAAAAAATAAATCGCGATTTTGTGCACCGACTACGGGAGAAATAACGTGCCGTTGCATCGGTTGCGTTCTAATGAGATTCATTATCGCGGTTATGGTACCATTCAACTGCTCATAAACCTCCAGGCTTCAAAAACAGACCCATTCCTCATTTTTGCAAGGAAAATTGTTGTTCAGAATCGTCTCAGCTGCATTTCCAGCTCTTACACTATTTAAGGGACACTCTGTATAGCAACTGAGGGTTCGATCGAGCGCTTGTGAGAACGCTAGCCCTCTGGTGGCGAGTTCTTTGTACGAATTAATGATATAAGAGAACGGACGTTTAGCTCTCAATTTTATTTAATAATCAGGATAAAGTGAATACAGATTGTTCAAAATCAAAAAGAAACATTGAGAAAAAACTGAGAAGGCCAAATTCTACGCGTTTGATCCTTCCAATGCGTGTTTATCGTCGATCGAGAGCAGAGACAAAATAGAACACTATCAATTCTGGTATCAAGCGGCGCGATCGGCGATGACTGCAAATATTTAATTACACGCCGAGCCGGAGCCAACGCCTCCGTCAGTTCGGTTGCAAATAACCGGCCATTCATCTCCTCGTTGGCCCGCGTACGCTCGTCCCGTCCCCGTAGATGCGTATAATCGCGTATCGAATATGCGAGTTTGCCCGATACGCAGTTGCCAGACTGAAATCTGATGAATCCCGCGGCCCTCCAATCGAACGAGATCATCCAAACGAACGCTGAACCGATCTAATGACTGGACGCGTTCCATGAAACAAAACGCACCGTAAGGAAGAACGAAAAAGGAATCATTACGATATATGCAACAATTTTGGGTTTGTTTACTATTTGAATGCGTAAAAATTGTATTTAAATAGCTTTAAACACTGAAATATTGAATCAATCGAAGGATCAGTCGAGTGCTTGCGAGAGAGCTGTCCCTCTAGTGGCGAAAACGAGAAGTAACGCTATAGAAATGTACAAAGTGTTCCATTTAAGTCTATCTAGCTGAATATCTCTGAAACTATTGATGATAAGGAATGATACTAAAAATTTTGGGGTTTTATACAACTTGAATGCGTATAAATTGCATTTAAATAGCTCTAAACACTGAAATTCTGGGCCAATCGAAGGATCAGTCGAGTGCTTCCGAGAGAGCTGTCCCTCTAGCGGTGAGAACATGAAGTGACGCTATAGAAATGTACAAAGTGTTCCATTTAAGTCTATCTAGCTGAATATCTCTGAAACTATTGATGATAAGGAATGATGCTAAAAATTTTGGGTTTTTTATACAACTTGAATGCGTATAAATTGCATTTAAATAGCTCTAAACACTGAAATATTGGGTCAATCGAAGGATCAGTCGAGTGCTAGCGAGAGAGCTGTCCCTCTAGCGGTGAGAACATGAAGTGACGCTATAGAAATGTACAAAGTGTTCCATTTAAGTCTATCTAGCTGAATATCTCTGAAACTATTGATGATAAGGAATGATGCTAAAAATTTTGGGTTTTTTATACAACTTGAATGCGTATAAATTGCATTTAAATAGCTCTAAACACTGAAATTCTGGGCCAATCGAAGGATCAGTCGAGTGCTAGCGAGAGAGCTGTCCCTCTAGCGGTGAGAACATGAAGTGACGCTATAGAAATGTACAAAGTGTTCCATTTAAGTCTATCTAGCTGAATATCTCTGAAACTATTGATGGTAATAAATAATGCTAAAAATTTGATGCTTTGAGAAGATATATAATTTGATAAAATTAGGTTTTTCTTGGATAAACACGTAAAAAACGTACGAAATTCGCGAAAATCATCGTTCTTTTTGTTCCAGCTAACGGAGAAGCGTGACTAAAATGATTTTGTTCTTCCAATTTCATGATTTTCGTGATCGTCAACGCGACAGAGGGTGATCGATAACGAAATCGCGACGATTTTGTGGCCGCTGACAACTTCGTATGAAAATACACGTGACAGGAGAACGAAACATGCTATCTGCATTCCTTGAATGGTATGAATATTTATATTTACACCTGGATGCGTTCATTGAAACGCCATAAATATTCAAGTCCCCGGATGCCATCGAATGCGCGAAATCTGTCGAATCCCTGAAAGCGACTGAATGACGGCTGAAATGAATGATCGATACGCGAGTTTAAATTGCTGTATGTCTCATTTACTTAATTACTGCCATAATTTTGCTTTTAAAGTGGTAAAAGCTTCGTTGATGGAATTAGATCAATAGAATTTAAAGATTCATCGCTTTCTTAATCAATTTTTCTATCAATTGAACAATTCAAATCGTCGAATTTCTCTGATAATAATTATTGAAAACAACAAATTGTTCATTTATCAATGTTTCCAAACGAAAGAATTTTGGATTATTTATAAATTAAATAAGTGTTTTGGGGACGATATATTAGTTATATCGAATAAAAACTGTAAAATTAATTTATTTTTTTATCGACAATGTTTTTATCATTCAAGTGTAATGGAATAAAAATGTGAAACAATTAATTATTTGAATAATTTGAAAAGAGTATAGACATTTAATACAAATATCAATAATAAATTAATTATATTAATTTGTTGTTTTTGTATTGAGAAGAAATAATGCAATTTTTGCAGGTCACTATTTCTATGAAATAATGAATTTGAAAATGTTATTAATTAAGTGATCCTAAGCTGATGACAAATTTTGTTTTTATCATTCAGGTGTAATGGAATAAAAATGTGAAACAATTATTTGAATAATTTGAGAAGAGTATAGATGATGAATTAGAGTTAAATATTATAAACAAAATCTGTGTGCTATAGAGAAACTAAAATTCTGCACATTTAATACAAATATCAATAACCAAATAAATTTATCTTAAATTTATCTTATTAATATATAAATAAATAATGCAATTTGACACAAATGACACACTACAATGATCTAAGCGGATGACAAATTTTTTTTTTTTTATTTTAGATTTTTTGTTGATAAATAATTATTATCGAATTTGTGAGATTTTTACATTTAAAATGAAACTAAACACGATATAATTTGGGTCATATTTGCTTAATTAATAAGTGGAAGTTGATGAGTTATTATCACATGATTGGATAAGTAAATTACCCCAAATTAAGTGCCTTTAATTTACAAATATGATAGTAAAAGTTTCATATAGAAATTAAAAAGAGGATTTGTTAAATTAATCGTAAAAACACACTATAATTGCAAAGATTGATCCCGAGATTTTTGTATTTATCTATAGTTCGATCAGAATATAAAATAATATAAAAATTTAGAATAAAATAATATAATAATATAAAAGTTTAGAATAAAATAATATAATAATATAAAAGTTTAGAATAAAATAATATAATAATATAAAAGTTTAGAATAAAATAATATAATAATATAAAAATTTAGAATAAAATAATATAATAATATAAAAATTTAGAATAAAATAATATAATAATACAAAAATTTAGAATAAAATAATATAATAATATAAAAATTTAGAATAAAATAATATAATAATATAAAAATTTAGAATAAAATAATATAATAATATAAAAATTTAGAATAAAATAATATAATAATATAAAAATTTAGAATAAAATAATATAATAATATAGAAATTTTTTAGCGAAATATGAGAAATAGTATCGTGGTGCTTAGTTATTGATATAAGAGTTAAAGGTCGTGAAAGGGGTATTAAAAACATGAAAAATAATCTGTCGAACAACACGGCGGGGCTCTCATGAAGGCAACATTTGCGAGAGATTATGACGAATTGTCGGAATTTCATCGTTGGCTCGCTCGACGAACGATAACTAATAGGTTGTTGCCTGCACGGCCGAACGGAATTGAAATTAATGATTTAATAATGCCAGGCCGATGTAATTATTTATATGAATGCACTTTGATGGAGTGCTTGTCAGCCGGAGCTGAATAATTCGCGATTGAAATGTGGTCGGGCCGCACGGTCGTATAAATTGTCGCGGAATCAACAATATATTCATCGGGCTCTGTGCACCCGTGCTGTTTGCACGATAACGTCAATATGTGCACGCCAGTGAGAACTCCGTGTGTACAGGATTGCGCAGAAAAAAAAACGCGTAGAAGAACAGCTAGAGATTGCGTACAACGAAGGTTGGCAGTAAACTTATATTTACTCCCCGGACTAGTCAAATGAGAAACTTTCTCCGATACTTTGTTCCCGTATTGTTAATTATTGCCCCAACTTTGCTCTGATATTTCTTCCCCCCTTTCTAGCGTTTTTATTCCGTAATTTCTACAACACTTCGCCCCGGGTAACCAGTTCCAAACATTATTCGTTTTAACGGATATACAGTGGGTCAGGAGAGTTTTCCAACGTTAGGAAGCTGGGGATATTTGAAAATATTGTTACGAGTATGGTGAGACAAGATTGGATAACGTACGAAACTGTTATGAAAAGTGTACTTTATATTTGCAGATAAAATTATGGAAAGTTACTTGCGTTGGAACAAACTGTGTACATGTAATGTTGATATAAAAATCGTTATTTATTGTTATTGTAATTACACTATCTGAATGTATTCATTTTGAGAGCACAGGCATGTAATGATAAGAAAACATTACTATTATTTTGAAATATGTGAATATCAGAGTGGTCTGAATAAATTCAAAATAAGACACACTATTTATTATTATTAAAGAAGGAGGTAATAATCAAAATTTTATATTGTTTATATGTGCAAATGCTATATCAGGTGGCCCAATTATTAATAGAATTAATCAATCTCCGAATCCACCAATTAAGAAAGGTATAACCATAAAAGAAATTATAATAAAAGCATCAGCTTTAATTTGATCATTATTAATTCATATTCCTGGAGATCTTAATTCTATACGAATAATTGTTCTTAATGATGAACCAACTATTCCTGTTCATATAGCAAATATAAAATATAATATATTAATATTTTTATGATTTGTTGAATAAAATCATTTAATTAAATTATAGTCTATTAAAACTTGTAATTTATTTATATTTTTAAAATCGAAATTTAATAGTTTATCTATGAACTTAAAATTGTAATTATTATATTTAAATATAATATAACTCTTGGGATTCAGAGTCTCTTCTGGGTTAGGTCTGGGTTATGTCTGGGTTAGGTCTGGATTAGATCTGAGTTAGGTCTGGGTTAGATCTGAGTTAGGTCTGGGTTAGGTCTGGATTAGATCTGCATTAGATCTGGGTTAGGTCTGGGTTAGGTCTGGATTAGATCTGGGTTAGGTCTGGGTTAGGTCTGGATTAGATCTGGGTTAGGTCTGGGTTAGGTCTGGATTAGATCTGGGTTAGGTCTGGGTTAGGTCTGGGTTAGGTCTGGATTAGATCTGGGTTAGGTCTGGGTTAGGTCTGGGTTAGGTCTGGGTTAACTTTGGGTTAGGTCTGGGTTCTAATCCAGACCTAACCCAGACCTAACTCAGACCTAACCCAGACCTAACTCAGATTTAATCCAGACCTAACCCAGACCTAACCCAGATCTAATCCAGACCTAACCCAGACCTAACCCAGATCTAATCCAGACCTAACCCAGACCTAACCCAGACCTAACTCGGATCTAATCCAGACCTAACCCAAACCTAACCCAAACCTAACCCAGACCTAACCCAGACCTAACCCAAACCTAACCCAAACCTAACCCAGACCTAACCCAGATAATGGGGGTTAGGTCTGGGTTAAGTCTGGGTTAGATCTGGATTAGATCTGGGTTAGGTACGCCCAAATCGACAATTTATCATGTACTTGTATGTTATCATGTGTTGGTAATCGAAAAAAAGTGAAAACTGTTATTTCAATACAGAGTCGAACTGGTCATATAAGAAATTTACTCAATTCAATAATAAGAGTCATTTGATTATTTAAAATTTCCCAATCAGTCAAAATGACTGCTTTTGACCAATATAGGTATAACACATATACCGGAAATGAAGGAGGGGGTAACTACAATTATTAATAAACGCATTTATATGTTGTGCAAAATGTCAGAAAATTCTAAGAAATTGTGTCATTATATACATAATTGTTTTTCTAATTGAAATTAAAAAGCAGTCAAAATGACTTCCTTGGGCAATCTAGTGTTAAAGGCAACCTTTTCACGATAAACTCAATTTCAAATACAGAATGAAGAGAGCAATAACTTTCGAGCGTTTCGAATCAATCCTTGCATAGATGGCCGCAAAAGGAATATTCCATAAAAAGAGGGGACAGTAAGCTTCGAATCACACGACGGAATATTCTCAACGATATCGAGATTCGTGCATTTCTCCCAGAACGAAATACTTGTTGACAGCGACAGGTTGACCAACAGACAGGGAGAGACCGCAGTTCCGCAGTAACCTGGATTTGCGAAAAGATTGCACGGGCCAACGACCCGGAAAGAACAAACGGTGTTCGGTGAACTGTGTTCGGTCCACGAATTTCTCCTCCATGGACCCTCTTTTTTTACTTATTCTCTTCCTATCGACTGCATCTCACCCCTCTGGAGCCTATATATCGCTATTTTTCTACTTCCTCGTTGCCTTTTATCCGTCTTTTTTGGCGCTCTGATTTTGCTTCACCTTGGCAGACACTCCTGGACCAATCCTCGATTTTAACAACCGAAAAAAGACTGGAATATAGCTTGTTCAAACTTGTGTGTGCGTGTGTATGTTTTGCCAAGAAGCTAAAGCGTCTTGCTTCGTCAATATTGATGGAGCAACATGAATCTTTGAAATCGTAAACATTTGATAGATGTAATTGATGACTGAAGCTCTTACTCACCAGAAATTGTCACAATTATTGTACAAATAAATATATGAAATTATTGGTTAGATAATTTTCATAATATATTCGTGCATAATTACGAATTCCCTAGGCAATGAATTGGTTATTGCTATTAAATTCATCCTACATGCAGTAAAATTTCGTATATTATTTAAATTTTATTTTTGCTACAAAAGCTTGGCAAAATAATTCTTTAAAAATTGAATTTACAGTGACAGAAGTGGTAAATACTATTTTTTAATAACCTACATTGAAAAAAGAATTGATACAGCTGACTTTAATAAAAATAGATCAATATTGAATCAATATTCCCAAAGAACGAATTGTATTTTGTAATCCACCTATTTTTATTCTGCACTGTTAATATTTTCTGACGCTGACAAATTTAAACAAATTGAAATGTTCAAAATTTCTTATAAAAATTCTGTCAACTTTCAGTCGATCGATAAAAAGAGATTAAATGTTCTAGAGCACGAAAAATTCAGTATCTTACTATACACTCACATTATTTGAAATTAAATTATAAGACAAGAGGTTAAACTACTATATCGAAGTATAGTAATTGTTTGAAATCAAGAACTAGTGGTTGAAATTTGCCAAATATGACCAAGTCAAAGAATTATGAATCAATCGAAACGTAGCTCGTCAAAAAGCCTTGAATAGAGATTTCCAAGATGATTGTCAATAAGGAAGTAATGTTTTCGAGCATGATTCGTCGATATCAGCTTATAGTCGCGAAGCGAAAAGTTGCAAACGTTAGAAATAGAACAGGAAACCGAAGGAGACTGTGGGAATCTCTAGGACAGCGTCGATACAATTATCAGGACTGTACCTCGACGTTCCCAGCAAATACGTACTAATGACGCAATGGTAATGCAAATCTCCCGAGATACGTGTGTACGCACAGAGGCCATTGGAATTTGGTTCGTTAATGCACTAATATGCTCGTTCACGTTAATGTGACTCGATAATCACATCAAGTTATATCGTTAAAGGCGTTTACGCTCTTGATTCAACCCGGAAGACGCTACATTCACCCTACTTCCTTCAGACTTCGAATAAACCGTTTTATTATAAAAAAAACGAAATACTTTCTTCGTTTTCAGAGAGACATTTGCTTTTGAAATCAGTAACGTTGATCAATCCTCATTCTTTAGCCTGTTGCATGGTTATTTTAATGCCTTTACAACTATTTTATTAAAAAAATATTGAGAAATCGTTAACGTCGTTGTGAAGTAACCTTGTAATAGTCTCGGATTAATTAGTGAAATTTAAGTCGCTAAAAAGTAAATATTTAATATTACATAGTATATTCTGCATTTAACATATATCCACTTGGAAAATTAATGATGATGAATAATCAAAATAAAAAGAAATTTAATCGTCCATAGTAAATATTTACAATCAGAATAATTAAAAATTGATAATTTTTTAGAATCTTAAAAACTGTTACGTGCATAAAGATCCTTAGTCTAGTCGTCAGCCATTCAAAAAAAAAAAACACATTTGCTCACGTTCTCTTCGAATCCTGGACAGCCACGTGGTCCTTGTTTACATGATAATCTCAAGTACTCTGTCCCAAAACACACTGCGTTCGCTCCGCAATAGATTCGAAGCATTCCTCAGCCACAACAGCAATCAATAAACATTCACCCTACACATCCACACAGTAGCTAATAACACACTATCGAAATGCATATATCCGTTACAAACTAAACTATCCGAGGTGCGAAATGCACGATCCGCTAAATCGTAAATGATACACCTACGTTTCATAATATTGTGTTCACGATCGAAATGGAAATTAGTGCATCTGATGCGATGAATTTTACGAGCTGAGCAGTGATATTGCACGAATGCACCTGAAGCTCGTAATAGACGCGTTTGTGATAACGGGTGACCAAAAAGCAACGCAGTTCGCGATTCTTGCACGGATGATGGGTACGACCGTGTACATGTGTCCCCAGCCTGAACCTTTTTTTTTTCTCACGCGGAGGGAACGCGGAGACCCGGTTAACCCGGTGCATGGGCATGAATGTCGATGGGTCGAGAATCGCTCGAACAGAATTTATCGAGATTGGCCCCGGGCGTTTGAACAACTCGCCTAACCCGGCGGCAAGCTGGTAAATGCTACCGGGATTTTTTAAATCTCGAAAAGCTCGCCAAGCATACGATCGGGTAGTGCGATAAATATAACCACTCGTGCGTATAACGTATGCGTGGATTGCGATTTTGTATTCGAAGCGCGGCCCGCCCCGGGATCGGCTCTCTTCGCCATTTTCAACGTATTTCGATTGTATTACCTTTTCCGCGCCATTGGCCTCCTCTGTTTGCCGGGGAAAATTCGCGAACGGCCGACACGCTTTCCACGAATCGTGTTCTATTTATGGGAGTCCCTTATTTGCCTACATTTTTACTCCCCCAGGAGCGTTTCCTTTCTGCCTTCGTCTAATCAATTAACCTCGATCGAACAAAATAACAAATCATTAGTTTAAAAAGGGGAAACTGCAAATTTACACGCGAATGTTAAGTATGTGAAAAAGACTCTAAATATGGGTATCAAATTTCTTTTTAAAATCGCGTCTAGACTTGTATTTTTCATATCAAATTGATCGTCAACTTACTTTCCACAGATAGTGATTATTTTTTTTTTTTTAGAAACGTGTCTTCAAATGTAAAAATATATTTCTATAAAATCTTGGAAAATTGTGTTTTATCGTATAATAAGAGTATCTTTAACCCTTTGACTGCTAATGGCGTATATATACGCTTTCACAAGCCTATCAATACATACGAAAAGCGTAAATTTTTTTTACTATAACACCTTTTACTGTTTTACCAATTGGATAAAAATTGGATATTTTAATTTATTTGCATTTATTGTTTTTCTTAAACCGTAAGAATGGTCTCTTAAATCATCGGGTAGTTTTTTGGTCACTAGTCGCAGCGACATGCGACGGCCGCGCCATCTATGTTGATGGATTCTTCCTAGGGCGCGCTGCAGTCAAGGGGTTAAGAGAATATTTATTACCGTGAACTATTTTATATTGTTTTGAGCAACTTCAGCTTCCTTTATTGCCAGTATCTCTAATTTTGATTTAACAAACGTGTTATCATTCCGCGGTGAATTATTTTTGGGGTCGCGGATGAACTTTTCGCGGTGTTCTTTTCTTTTCCTTGGCGACGATCCAAAATATTTACCCGCCCTAAGCTGTTCTCCAGCTTTGAGGCTCGCGATGGGTCGAGCACGACTTCCTTTCTTCGAGGAGCTAGGGGGAAAAAAGAGGAAACAAGGCCAAATCTGAGATTCGTTTGGCAACACGAGTCGGTCCTCTCGTCGAGAAGGAAAATTCTGCCCCTGAGCATATCGGACGAACGAGAGGACAGAAAAAGTATTCCGCTGCTCGATTCAGAGAGCCCACGCGATACCGGTTCCACTCTAATCAGGATTTATTCGCAAATGAGGGCAAACACAATACGGCTACGGTGCTGGAAGACCCGGTTTTCTAGTCGAGGGTGCATTACTACGGATAGAAAAGAAAAAACATTGCGTTGGGCCTCGTGAAACGAATGTACTTACATTAGACATGTGGAAATATCAATTTCTCGAATGATCCTCGTTTCAACCAATCTGTGTCGTGATTAATTATTTATTGCTGTTTTATCGTTGGGAATTTGCACTAACTGATTTCAATGTTATTCAACGAAATTTCATTTGCTCTGTTAGGGTCTATAAATTGTAGATATATTGTAGAATTATTGGCTTGTTCTAATCATTGATTATTTGATGACGAGAAGATGTGTCTAAAATCTATTAGATTAATTTAATATCTATTATATATCTACTATCTATTTAATATCTAATAAAATCTATTAGATTATATTAACAGATTCTGTCTTGGATGCTTTATACTATACTTATGTAATAATTAGACTGTGAATTTATATACAAATTCATATTTTTGTTAATAAAATTAATGGAAGCTTTGTGGAGGGTTGTCTCAATCCCTAAATATAATAATTCATATTCTGTTTTAAATATTGTCTTTTATTTTTGTATATTGAGTGAATTCTGTAGTTTTTTTTTTGAGAATTTAAATTTCGAGAATTAAATTTAACGTTGTTTCTTTGCTCTTTTTTTTTTGCTCCATTTTGCATTGGTACTTTATTGAAAAATTTATCTTCAATTTTTAAAATATTAATAATGATAATACGTTGATATATATGCTGTTATTATTGTAATCTCGAGAATAATATAATATAAATATAATTAACTAATATAATATAATGATAACAGGAGAGAAAAAAATAAGAAAAATTCAGGAACAAAAGCCACAGCAAAAATACATAAAAAATATGAAAATTAACGAGAGAATTATCTATATCTATATTATATAGAAATAATTATATCTTTCTTCTTTATATTACTTTTATATTGTATATATGCTGTTATTATTGCAACCTCGAGAATAATATAATATAAATATAATTAACTAATATAATATAATGATAACAGGAGAGAAAAAAATATCTGTTTCAATAATAAGGAAATTCAGGACCTAAACAACAGAAAAAATACATAAAAAATATGAAAATTAACGAGAGAATTATCTGTATCTATATTATATAGAAATAATTATATTTTTATTCTTTATATTACTTTTATACTGTATATATGCTGTTATTATTGCAAACTTGAGAATAATATAATATAAATATAATTAACTAATATAATATAATGATATCAGGAGAGAAATAAATATCTGTTTCAATAATAAGGAAATTCAGGAACAAAAATACATAAAAAATATGAAAATTAACGAGAGAATTATCTGTATCTATATTATATAGAAATAATTATATCTTTCTGCTTTATATTACTTTTATATTGTATATATGCTGTTATTATTGTAATCTCGAGAATAATATAATATAATTATAATTAACTAATATAATATAATGATAACAGGAAAGAAAAAAATAAGGAAATTCAGGGACAAAAGGAACAGAAAAAATACATAAAAAATATGAAAATTAACGAGAGAATTATCTATATCTATATTATATAGAAATAATTATATTTTTCAATTTGTTATAGCAATTATTAAGGTTTATGAATGTGCTTGTTTGAATATTCATGGTAGATGATATTAAAAATGAAATATTCTTTCCTATATTACACACAATTTGACTAAAAACCTTGAAAATTCGTAAAGAATCATCTATATCTATATTATACAGAAATAATTATATTTTTCTATTTGTTATAGCAATTATTAAGGTTTATGAATGTGCTTGTTTGAATATTCATGGTAAATGATATTAAAAATGAAATATTCTTTCCTATATTATACATAATTTGACTAAAAAGATCGAAAATTAGCAAACTAACCCAATTATTTAAATCACAGAATCTGAAATAATTGCACAGTCCATTTTTACACAATTTTATAATTCATCATTAATTGCAATAACTATTTTCAATCTTATAGAATAATCTTTCACTATATCTTCATATATAAGGTGACTTCTAATCTCTTTATAATCTACATTGTTGATTACTTCGATCTCGAAGCGTAAGCTTAATAATAACGCATTAATTTTGTTATAGTTATCGTTGAGAGTAAATCTTGATCGGAATATCAGCTGAAAATCTACTCTGTAACATTCAGCTTTCAACAAGTTTCACGCTCTTCGGTATTGTTTGAGGAAAGTGCGCGAAACAGTGAAAGAAATGGCGCCTGGTTCTTTCACGGCGTGATTACAACCGGCAAAAAGTGCAAGAAAACCTTGCACCAACTACGAACATCGTACTGGCTAAAAAGAAGTTTTATTCCCGGCGCCATGAAAGAACGATACCGGTCGAACTGCCATAATAACTTTTACAAATTGCAAGTTTAGTCCAGTGTGGGATTTGAAATTGATTTTTTACAGCTTCGAGCGCTGTAGACAACTTGACAAGGTGGAAACCCCCTTTTTTTTTTTATTATTATTATATCTCCAACGCGTGGTGTTCATTAAGCGACATGATTGGATAAGGAAATCACTTGCGTCTTGGGGCTGTAACACTTATTTCGATAACATCGGACCGGAAGACGGGAGCTCGCGTGCCGTTCGCCACTTCGATCGCGCAGTTTGCAAATACGTAGGAGCACGGAACTTTTTGCTAACGAGAGCAGACTGCTATTTCTGCGCTCGTAAAATGTTTCGGGAGTGGTTGCGAATTATGAGGCGAATTACGGGGTTAGCGCGGCCATGCTGATTACCGGGAGTACGATCGTTCCGTAGGAAAGAGTCTAAAAAAAAAAAAAAAAAAAATAGATTGAAAAGGTAGGGGACAGATACCTGTTATTATCGTGCAATTGATACTTGGAACATTTTCGTGGGAATTTTTGGCGAACTGACGATTATATTATACCTAGTGTTCCTAAACTGTGATTAAAGCCCAAACTTTCCCCTGGTCAGTTTGGAAATCTCGTCATAGTCATCTCCTTCGATATATCAGTTGCATCAACGGATCAAAGTCTGCCATCAGGAAACGTAAACTCGAAATACGCCGAGGACTCTTTGGCTGCAGTCGTGTTCCTATATCTATTAGGATGGCTTTTAACTTTTTCGCGATTCGGCCGGTTCGAGAGTCGCCAGGACGTGAATTCTCACGGCGATCGATCACGCTTAGTCCCGATCCCCAGTGAAATGTGATCTGTGAACCGAGCAGAGACTACGTCGGCACGCCGCGAAAGAGGAAAGTCCTGACGAAGGACTCCTCGGGGAATGTTCGTTCGCCTCGACGCGATTATGGGATCCCTTGCATCTTTCCGTTCGTTTCCAATGTTCTACCGTTTGGCCAATTCTCTCTCTCACGATCGAGACACCCGAGTTACCGATTTTCGGGATCGAAAACAAGGATTTACAACGATGTTCACGATTTCTCAATATTTTTTAAAAGAATTTTCCAAAATGCCCACGACAATATTTTCCATAAAAATCTTGAATATTTTAAGCAGACGTCCAACGTAACGGTTTTTAAGATTCTCAAAAATTAGCAATTTTCAATTATTCTCGTTGTAAATATTCACTATGGACGATTAAATTTCTTTTTATTTTGATTATTCATAATCATCGTTCATTTGCCAAGTGAAAACACTTGTTTGTTAAATTAAATGCACGTAACAGTTTTCTCGCAATTTTTAAGATTCCCAAAAATTACTAATTTTCAATTATTGTAAATATTCATGATTATTATTATTCATAATTATTGTAAATATTATTATTCATAATTTTCAAGATTGTAAATATTCTCTATAGACGATTAAATTTCATTTTCGAGTTTTATTTCGATTATTCATAACCATCGTTCATTTTCCAAGTGAAAACACTTGTTTGTTAAATTAAATGCACGTAACAGTTTTCTCGCAATTTTTAAGATTCCCAAAAATTACTAATTTTCAATTATTCTGATTATTAAATTTCTTTTTCGAGTTTTATTTTAATTATTCATAAACATCGTCCAATTTATTTTTCAAGTGGAAACACGTAAAATTAAATGCATATAACAGTTTTTTCGCAAAATACAAAGGCCTACCACAATTCTACGATCTCACAACGTCGCTAAATTAATCGTTTTCAGTGGTCAAGGGCACAGATAAACTGACCTACTCTACGAATTACTGTTCTCAAACAGCTGATTAATACGCTATCGGTCGGTAAGTGTTGGTCGGTAATGAAGCTGATTAATACGCTATCGGTCGGTAAGCGTTGGTCGGTAAAGAAGTCGATTAATAGGCTATCGGTCGGTAATGTGTTAAGAGGGGGAGGCGCGCTAAGGAGAAGCACATGGCCTGCTTCAGGCATTCCTTGATTTCTACGTTTCTAACACTGGTGATGATTTTTGTAACAACGTGAGACGGTTAGGAAATCCAACAGAGAAGAACTAAAATAATATTTCCTTGGGACAATCTCGATGCAACGAAGCTGTTTTTAAAAATTCATCGTTCGTGCAACCCGCGAGACCTTTGAGACTTTTGAGACTATATCAGCCACCCCGATGGCCTTGTAATTTCGCTCCCGATCGACCACCAGATTCGTTCGTGTCGGTTACAAAGCGCTGTAGAGCTCGATCGATGGCCAGTGCCTTCTAGGTGGAAAAGAAACCTGAAAAAACCCCCCGCGAGACGGTATCAAAGAACCCAGTCGTTATCGGGGAGACCCCCGTTAACGAGTTAAGGAAACTTTACCCGGAAAATCAGGAAATTTCCGCGAGAAAGGAGGAAAGGAGGTAGACGTATCGATGGTCACGTTTGCTTACAGTTGTCCAGTGTAATCTATCCCCCATTACGATATCTAATACTGGACCGGTAGCAGCCAACGATATCTCGTTTCCTTTTGCATACAGGACAGCCTATATCGGCCAGCGGGAGCACGAAGGTGTCGATAACGCTGCACCAAATCAGACACGACGAAAAGGACGCTTATACAGGAAAAAGACATCGTCGGGGCGCGAATGACACGGAGAAAGCTCCCATTGGTAGGGTGCGTCTATCAATAAACGTCCAAGATATTTTGGGACGTTCCTCGACGCGTCTTCATCGACTCTATTCGAAGCTACTTCGAGCTCAACTGGTGGATTATGCACGAAGACACGCGTAACAGCGTTTTACTGGTCCAAAATTCATTTATGATTTACTCAAAAGCTATTTAAAGGACCAAGTCTCATGCATGTACGTTGCAAAATTGAATTTTATTAATTTCTAACGCTGGTAATTATTTTCGTAATTTACTTATTGTTAGTTATCTTTTGGGAATACAAAATAAATTTTTCCACAGAAAACTTGTGTCTAAACACTGGCTTATATTTTTACATATTGTATGCATAAAAAATCTCTTTTGTTACGAGAAGCAAAACTTGACAATTCTCTACGCTAGATCAGCCAATAACCCATGATTATTATTGTATTATTATTCATAGTATAGATCATATACAGGGTGTTCGGCCACCCCTGGGAAAAATTTTAATGGCGGATTCTAGAGGCCAAAATAAGACAAAAATCAAGAATACCAATTTGTTGATGGAGGCTTCGTTAAAAAGTTATTAACGTTCAAAGTTGTGGCTGTCGAACGACAATTTGTCCACCTTCTCGAATTTTTTTCTCGAAAGTGGGTAGGAATTTGGGGGTATGTCTATTCACGAAAAATGATTCTAATTGTCTCTAGAATCGAAAATAATTTTTCCAGAATTATTTGCAATTTTTCAATTTTCTCGAATAATTTCACACCTTCTCTATTTTTTTTCTCGAAAGTGGGTAGGATTTCGAGGGCATGTCTATTCACCATAAATGATTGTAATCGACCTCCGCAACTAAAAATAATTTTTCCAGAACGATTTGAAATTTTTTTTTTTTTTTTTGCACAAAAATTTAAGCACTCCCTGTCGATTTTTCTTAAATATTCGTTTTCCATTTTTAATAGATTTGGTTGGCACTGTGCAGAAAAGTTGTTCAATACTTTTTTATAGGTATCCATGAGCTCTCTTACAGAAAAAAATTTCAATCAAATTCATTTACTATTGTAGGAGTTATGGTCGTTTGAATATTGGGCCATTTTTATGGGGGTTTTGTCACTTTACGGGGTTAAGAAACAACATTTCGAATATTTTTACAATTTCTACATATTCTTCATCAAAATACGCGTTGTTTGCCTCCTGAAACATTAAAATCCTCCAATCCGTTCAGAAGTTATTACATTTTAAATGTTCGCATGAGATTTCGGGGATACATTTCTGGGGCCTCGCATTAGACTTTCGCTCAGGAATTTCTTTCTCGAAAACGCGTAGGATTTCGGGGGCATGTGTAATAATAAAAAATGATTGTAATTGACCCCTTTAACTAAATACAATTTTTTCAGAATGATTTGAAAATTTTTAATTTTGTCGAAAAATTTCATACCTTGTCGAATTTTTTTCTGGAAATTGGGTAGGATTTCGAGGATATGTGTAATGATAAAAAATGATTGCAATCGAGTCCTGTAACTAAATATAATTTTTTCAGTGTGATTTTAAATATTCTAATTTCATCTAAAAAGTTCAGTACCTAATCGGATTTTTTTCTCGAAAACGCGTAGGATTTCGGGGGCATGTGTAATAATAAAAAATGATTGTAATTGACCCCTTTAACTAAATATAATTTTTTCAGAATGATTTGAAAATTTTTAATTTTGTCGAAAAATTTCATACCTTGTCGAATTTTTTTCTGGAAATTGGGTAGGATTTCGAGGATATGTGTAATGATAAAAAATGATTGCAATCGAGTCCTGTAACTAAATATAATTTTTTTAGTGTGATTTTAAATATTCTAATTTCATCGAAAATGTTCAGCACCTAATCGGATTTTTTTCTCGAAAACGCGTAGGATTTCGGGGGCATGTGTAATAATAAAAAATGATTGTAATTGACCCCATTAACTAAATATAATTTTTTCAGAATGATTTGAAAATTTTTAATTTTGTCGAAAAATTTCATACCTTCTCGAATTTTTTTCTGGAAATTGGGTAGGATTTCGAGGATATGTGTAATGATAAAAAATGATTGCAATCGAGTCCTGTAACTAAATATAATTTTTTCAGTGTGATTTTAAATATTCTAATTTCATCTAAAAAGTTCAGTACCTAATCGGATTTTTTTCTCGAAAACGCGTAGGATTTCGGGGGCATGTGTAATAATAAAAAATGATTGTAATTGACCCCTTTAACTAAATATAATTTTTTCAGAATGATTTGAAAATTTTTAATTTTGTCGAAAAATTTCATACCTTGTCGAATTTTTTTCTGGAAATTGGGTAGGATTTCGAGGATATGTGTAATGATAAAAAATGATTGCAATCGAGTCCTGTAACTAAATATAATTTTTTTAGTGTGATTTTAAATATTCTAATTTCATCGAAAATGTTCAGCACCTAATCGGATTTTTTTCTCGAAAACGCGTAGGATTTCGGGGGCATGTGTAATAATAAAAAATGATTGTAATTGACCCCATTAACTAAATATAATTTTTTCAGAATGATTTGAAAATTTTTAATTTTGTCGAAAAATTTCATACCTTGTCGAATTTTTTTCTGGAAATTGGGTAGGATTTCGAGGATATGTGTAATGATAAAAAATGATTGCAATCGAGTCCTGTAACTAAATATAATTTTTTCAGTGTGATTTTAAATATTCTAATTTCATCTAAAATGTTCAGTACATAATCGGATTTTTTTCTCGAAAACGCGTAGGATTTCGGGGGCATGTGTAATAATAAAAAATGATTGCAATCGATCTTTGCAACCGAAAATAATTTTTCCAGAACGATATGAAATTTTTGAATTTAATTCTTAATAACTTTTTAACAAAGCCTCTATCGAGAAATTGATATTCTTGATTTTCGTCTTATTTTGGCATCTAGAATCCGCCAATAAAATTTTTACCAGGGATGGCCGAACACCCTGTATAGCAGCCTCGTCTTTGAATGTTTACCGAGCGAGCGATTAATTCTGGTATTCCGTTACAAATGTCTGGAAAATATTTCATTAAGAGGAATTCCTTTCCCCCGCGGAGAATTGTTTAATAGGATTGTTGGGAATCGAGAGAAGAATGCTCGGTGGAGAAAAGTTGTTCCGAAGAAGACTGGTCTTTCTTTCGCCGGTGAATCGCGCTTCCGGCTGACGCAAAGAACAAGCGGAATAGCTAAGAGCCCCGAAACCGTTCGATGGCAAATTCATAAGTTCTTGCCCTCTTCGCCGGCAAAAACGAATCTTCGTTGCGAGGATCGTGATAGAACAGGAAGCAAGAGACACCGTCGAGTTGCACAATGAAGAAAGTCGTTGGGAGGAAGCTTTTTACACAAACGTCTCGTTATTACGCCGCTGGAGGTCTCCGTGCAACTTTGTTCCCCTCGTAATATACAATTATACAATAATTTGAAAGCAAAGGCCTCTGTCCCATCCAGACACATCGTTCTTCCTTTCTTCCGCTTTCTTTCTTCGTGATCCACCGCGCAGTGAAGAACAGCGTTCCGAAGAAACTTCTTCAAAATAAAAAAAAACACATCTTCGTGTTCTTTTATTACCACCGGCCGCGATTCTGCGCCGTTTTCGGTGCTGTTTCCTCGCTCATTGCGCTTCTTAACGGCGGTAATTAGCGATATCGTTTTTGTGCTCGTCTCGCGCTCCCTTTTCTGGGCCGCTTCCTTGTCCAAGGCTTCTCGGAACGTTGTTTCAAACAACGATGAAAATTAATACAGCAGAATCCAATGAAAATCTTTGAATTTGCAACACACATAAAGAAAAGTAATTCTAAATGTACATAGATATGAAATCATAACCTGCCGGATTTCGCAATTGATGCTTCGAGGGTTGCTACAGATTGTCTCGAAATCACAATTCTCCTTTTACACATACAGGGAATATTGGACAAAAGAATTAGCCACGATCGAGGGATTAATACACTGTATTTACCGTTACTGAGAAAACTATCGATCGCGAAGCTTGGCCCCCCCTTCAATTGGCGTTCCATCGACATCTCTCGAAGTGTTCTATGGGGCCCCTAGCGATGCACACGAGCCCCCATTTTGCGCCATAGAAACGCAGATTAAGAGTCTTCGATAAGAGGACGAGGGTTAAACTCGATCCAGTGTACTTTGGGGACTCTGTACATAAATGTTCTCTCGATATGTGATTTTAGAAACTCAATGCTGCTTCTATTTTTGATATTACTCTTTACAAAATGAATTATGCTCTCAATTTCTGTAAAATTTCTTCTGTAGAGGTGGTCATGTGTTTGCAAATACGAGGGTTGTTCGATGAGTCCTTGGAAAAAGGTGGAAAAACGAATTATTTTAGGAAAATTATTCGACATAATCTTCTGGTAGCTCTTTAGCACTTTTCCAAGCGTTTCTCCAATTTTTTTAAGCCATCTGAGGAATTTTTTCAAGTTTGGAAATAAAAAATAGTCACTAGGGGGCCAAATCTAGGGAATATGGTGGATTTTGTAATGATTCGAACTTTAATTCCACGATTTTGACCATAAAAACTTGCAAAAAATTTGCTCGACTAAACTTTTAAAAATTGATCGTAATTTTCTATAAAAGAATACAAAAACACTTATTTCCATTGCATCTATCTTTTCAATTACTTTTGGTACAAATAAACACACTAAAATTGTCGATAGTTCTAGTGTTAAAGTATCGAATTTTAGAAATATTGCAAATAGTCAAATATCGATTTTGACGAGTTTTCCCCAAAATCATTATTTTAGTCGCTTTTTTGTGGAATAAAAAATGCTTCTCACTTGTAATTATTAACTTGGATTCTGACAAAGTTAGCCTTTGAATAGCTAATATTCGAATATTTTTAATAATAAACAATGTTGGAAGAAATATATAACTATTAACTCGAAGAAATAACAGAGTTTGAAAAATGTTTATAATTAAGAATTTCTATCCATGTATTATTAGAAAAATTATAGTTTATTAAATTTAATAATTGTGTAAACTATCCTATTTCGTCGCAAGCAATATAACTATTTTTACACGCTATTTCGAGAACGCGTCCACCGTGTAAAAAAAGAATTTTATATTCGAAAACAATTTTCCAATATAACGTGACTGCTCTACTTTTTTTTTTCTATTTTCGGAGAGCTCGAACTACAATTTTATTAAAAACACTTTTTGCCTGTTTTGTGTCGCGAAGATGGCGCGGCAGATCGTATATTGTATCAATAATCAGTAGATTGCGAATGTTTATGTGTTTAGGGGAAATTTGAATTCTCAAAAAACTACAAAATGCAAAAATATGCAAAAATATAAGAGATACTTAGAGTAAGATACGAATTATTATATTTAGGGGTTGAGATAACCCTCTAGAAAGCTCTGATTTCATTAATTCTAAAGTAAAATACGAATTATTACATTTAGAGGTTGAGATAACCCTCTAGAAAGCTCTGATTTCATTAATTCTAAAGCAAGATACGAATTATTACATTTAGGGGTTGAGATAACCCTCTAGAAAGCTCTGATTTCATTAATTCTAAAGTAAAATACGAATTATTATATTTAGGGGTTGAGATAACCCTCTAGAAAGCTCTGATTTCATTAATTCTAAAGTAAGATACGAATTATTACATTTAGAGGTTGAGATAACCCTCTAGAAAGCTCTGATTTCATTAATTCTAAAGTAAGATACGAATTATTACATTTAGAGGTTGAGATAACCCTCTATAAAGCTCTGATTTCATTAATTCTAAAGTAAGATACGAATTATTACATTTAGAGGTTGAGATAACCCTCTAGAAAGCTCTGATTTCATTAATTCTAAAGTAAGATACGAATTATTACATTTAGAGGTTGAGATAACCCTCTAGAAAGCTCTGATTTCATTAATTCTAAAGTAAGATACGAATTATTACATTTAGAGGTTGAGATAACCCTCTAGAAAGCTCTGATTTCATTAATTCTAAAGTAAGATACGAATTATTACATTTAGAGGTTGAGATAACCCTCTAGAAAGCTCTGATTTCATTAATTCTAAAGTAAGATACGAATTATTATATTTAGAGGTTGAGATAACCCTCTAGAAAGCTCTGATTTCATTAATTCTAAAGTAAGATACGAATTATTACATTTAGAGGTTGAGATAACCCTCTAGAAAGCTCTGATTTCATTAATTCTAAAGTAAGATACGAATTATTATATTTAGAGGTTGAGATAACCCTCTAGAAAGCTCTGATTTCATTAATTCTAAAGCAAGATACGAATTATTACATTTAGAGGTTGAGATAACCCTCTAGAAAGCTCTGATTTCATTAATTCTAAAGTAAGATACGAATTATTACATTTAGAGGTTGAGATAACCCTCTAGAAAGCTCTGATTTCATTAATTCTAAAGTAAAATACGAATTATTACATTTAGAGGTTGAGATAACCCTCTAGAAAGCTCTGATTTCATTAATTCTAAAGCAAGATACGAATTATTACATTTAGGGGTTGAGATAACCCTCTAGAAAGCTCTGATTTCATTAATTCTAAAGTAAAATACGAATTATTATATTTAGGGGTTGAGATAACCCTCTAGAAAGCTCTGATTGCATTAATTCTAAAGTAAGATACGAATTATTACATTTAGAGGTTGAGATAACCCTCTAGAAAGCTCTGATTTCATTAATTCTAAAGTAAGATACGAATTATTACATTTAGAGGTTGAGATAACCCTCTAGAAAGCTCTGATTTCATTAATTCTAAAGTAAGATACGAATTATTATATTTAGGGGTTGAGATAACCCTCTAGAAAGCTCTGATTTCATTAATTCTAAAGTAAGATACGAATTATTACATTTAGAGGTTGAGATAACCCTCTAGAAAGCTCTGATTTCATTAATTCTAAAGTAAGATACGAATTATTACATTTAGAGGTTGAGATAACCCTCTAGAAAGCTCTGATTTCATTAATTCTAAAGTAAAATACGAATTATTACATTTAGAGGTTGAGATAACCCTCTAGAAAGCTCTGATTTCATTAATTCTAAAGTAAGATACGAATTATTACATTTAGAGGTTGAGATAACCCTCTAGAAAGCTCTGATTTCATTAATTCTAAAGTAAGATACGAATTATTACATTTAGAGGTTGAGATAACCCTCTAGAAAGCTCTGATTTCATTAATTCTAAAGTAAGATACGAATTATTACATTTAGAGGTTGAGATAACCCTCTAGAAAGCTCTGATTTCATTAATTCTAAAGTAAGATACGAATTATTACATTTAGAGGTTGAGATAACCCTCTAGAAAGCTCTGATTTCATTAATTCTAAAGTAAGATACGAATTATTATATTTAGAGGTTGAGATAACCCTCTAGAAAGCTCTGATTTCATTAATTCTAAAGTAAGATACGAATTATTACATTTAGAGGTTGAGATAACCCTCTAGAAAGCTCTGATTTCATTAATTCTAAAGTAAGATACGAATTATTATATTTAGAGGTTGAGATAACCCTCTAGAAAGCTCTGATTTCATTAATTCTAAAGCAAGATACGAATTATTACATTTAGAGGTTGAGATAACCCTCTTGAAAGCTCTGATTTCATTAATTCTGTTAATAATATTGTGAATTTAAAGATTCACAGTCTAATAATCAGGTTTCTGTACTTCTATATTTTAATTAAAAAAAAAAAATAGAAAGCTTAAAAAACTACCCTTAAATTCCATTCAATGGTCGCTATAAGTTTTTCTCACACAAATTATTTTCTCAAGATTTGAACCAATTTTCAGCAAATTCATTAGCAAAACTTCGATCGTTCGAAGGTAAGGACCTTGGTGAGCATTTCGATTATCGATATGGGGGTTAATCGATTCTCGACACCATTATCGATAACCAAGAGGCCCCCCTTGGGCGATGGAGGTCGAAAACAACGACCACGACAAACTATTCGCTTTTAACTATGAAAACAAACCAAAATTCGTACGAACGATCGAGCTAAATGATACACCGTTCGATGATTGGCTGTCCATCGATTTGAGAAAGCAGTCCTAGGAAAAGGAAAGAAAATAAAGGGGAAAGGAGGGCCCGAATGGTTGGAGGCAAGGAGTACAAGGGATCGTTAACTGGCGTGTAATCGTTAGCTTTGAGCCGGTTGGGAGATCCAAGGGTGGGTTAAAAAAGAGATTGCAACGGTCTCCTTCGAGCTAGTACAAAGCAACGAGACACACGAGTGTGTATCGATGCACCGGTGAAGAAAAAAATGCAATAAAGCGAACACCAGCCACGACAATGGGGAACGATCGAAAAGGGCGAGAGAATGACCGCAGAGACGATCTTGCACAGAGGACCGCTTTGCTACCTCGGGTTTTGCAAAACTGGACGAAGTTAATCACTTGGGGGGGGGGGATAAAATCATTCACTCTTTCGTCTGTCGCGAATCTGGCCCACTTAGCAAATTTATGTTTTTGTTGCTAGAATTAATGAAATGGGAGCTTTGTAGAAATTGGGGGCTGTTTCAACCCCCCAAAATATAATAACTTGTGTCTTTGAGTATTTCTTATAGTTTTGTGTATCAAGTGTATATTTTGTAGCTTTTTTCTAATGTTGTCTAATGACGAAACAAATTTGTCAAATGATTTATTAAGAAACGAAGGAAAATTTGAGCATTCTATCAGAATATTATACATTTAATTCAAGCACATTACCGACCGATAGCCTATTAATCGACTGTTTTACCGGCCAACGCTTACCGACCGATAAAACAGTTGATTAATAGGCTATCGGTCGGTAAGCGTTGGTCGGTAAAACAGTCGATTAATAGGCGACCGGTCGGTAATGTGTTAATATCGTTTCTTTCGCTGATAATTCGTGGATTTTCTTGCTTGGCACTGAATGACGGAATATCAGTGGGAACCACGGGACGTTAGGATGTCGCGTGTCTACCCCGCAGCGGTGATAATTGGCTGGGATTGATCAGAAAAACGACGCACCGAGTCAGCCCCTCCTTTGACGTGGACATATGGTTTCAGGATTAGGAACAACAGACCGGGTAGCAATTAACGTTATTACTGACGCTCTGGAACGTGCACTGCCCTTTTTCCCCCGTCAGATTCCTTGTGATTACACCGCGTTTATACTTCGATTCTCTGATGATAGACGAGAGTTCCCAGTGTTTCTCAATCTACAGTGAATGACTGCCTTAACTATTTCATTTAAGGGATGATTCTTGTATAACAATGTTAAAATTAAAGTTTAACCTTCTATTGTACTTTAGAAATATGAATAGAGACTCTTAAATTATAAGAAAATATTTTTTTAGTCCATTTTTTACTATCTTTTATAGTCGATGTACAGCGTAGCATCCATCATAAAAATCAGAACGCAATAAATGAAACATTTTCTTAAAACTGGGTGGTTTTCACAATTTTACACAACAAATATAGAAAATTTAAAAAAACTACAGCATTTTGAAGAAAAAATTTGAAGAAAAAACAACTATTATATATATAAAACCATATTTTATTCTGTTTATATCTCTTATCTTGTTGTTGCATTACAAGTTTGTGGAATTGTACCAAAAAGTGTCTAACTTTCGGAATAGTTGTATGTACAATAATATGTTTCATAGAAATATTTATAAAAACAATTAGAGAAGGGTTATTTCTTAGTTTCTTAGTGGTTTTGGTACGATTCCACAACTTGTAATGCAACAACAAGATAGGAAATGCTAATTTTGTTGTAATTGAGATACAAACACAATAAAATATGATATAGTAACTATATCAAATTTTTAAAGCAGATGTTTTTGAGAATTATTCACTTCAATTTTAATGAGCGATAGTAGAGGCCAAAATAAGACAAAAATCAAGAATACCAATTTGTTGACGGAAGCTTCGTTAAAAAGTTATTAACGTTCAAAGTTGTGGCTGTCGAACGACAATTTGTCCACCTTCTCGAATTTTTTTCTCGAAAATGGTTAGGATTTCGGGGGTATGTCTATTCACCAAAATTGATCGCAATTAACCCCCGCAATCGAGAATAATTTTTTTAGAACAATTTGAAAATTTTTTTTCCGTTGAAAAATTTCACCCATTCTCGAATTTTTTTTCTCGAAAATGCGCAAGATTTCGGGGGTATGTCTGTTCACCAAAAATGACTGTAATTGAACCCTACAACCGAAAATAATTTTTCCACAACGATTTGCAATTTTTTAATTTTCTCGAATAATTTCACACCTTCTCTATTTGAATTAAAAAATGGCAAAAGATCGAAGAAATAAATATACACGTGTTTAGATTAAAAGAAGAAAATAAAGCAATATGTTTTGTCATGATTTGAATTAAAAAATGGCAAAAGATCGTAGAATATCTAATAGTTTATGGCGATAATGTTTGGATTTTTAAAGGAACATCTTGAATTGCGACTCGACGCGCGCCGAGTCCATCTAGAAACCATAAATAGTCCCATTTACCAGATCAAAGAACGTTCCCAATGCTCGTAACGCGAAACACGTGGCCGCCGAGTTAACGAAGTTCCGGCAAATTGCTCGTTATTCTTTCGATTAAAGAAACTCGGTTAAAAATATGAGCGAAACACTGCGGGTGGACAGAGGGCACGGAACAGTCGAAAATTGAATGTAAGTTTTAATTTCACGGTGAACGGTTCTCGCGTGACACGTGGTTCTAAAAATTTCCATAAATGCTTTCCATTTTAATCCCGTAATTTTCGTCGAATCGAAATCCCCACTGGCCCGTGTAATGAAATTTTTTACGGTGAATGGTACTTACGGTCACAATTCGAAATATGAAATATGTTATTTTAACACATTACCGACCGATATTAATCGACTTTTTTACCGGCCAACGCTTACCGACCGATAGCGTATTAATAAACTGTTTTACCGACCAACGCTTACCGACCGATAGCCGATTAATCAACCGCTACCGGTCGGTAAAGTGTTAACTCTGAACTCCTATAATTAAAATCTGCTTCGATTTGCAGCGAGAATTTTTATTTTGACGAATCTGCCGGACTCGCGCGTACGATTAATAAATTTCTGGGTTTCTTGGCTTCGTTTATCGGTTCGTTAGAGCGCGACGAACGAACGGGATGAAAATTAGTATGCGTCCCGACGTCATAAACGATAAGTCAAACAGACCCCGCCGCCTCTGATGAGCGGAAATGTCGATATGCATGAACGACCAATGTTGTCCCGTGGCAGAATGCCGCCGCTCGCCGGATGATCGAGCAACGTAATTAAGGATTAATTGGAGTTCTTCGATATGCGATTAGCCCGCGTCTTCTTGATCCCCGACATGCACGTCGACCCCGTGGACGCGTCTGGAAATTTCAACGTCGATCGGTTTTCAAGAACTTTCAGGAACTTCTCGATTATACGCGGCAATTGGGCGTCTGCTATTTAAACGGTCGCGAGAATTCACTATCCGCCATTGAAATTCTGCAATCACACGGACGTCGAGAATTTTCGAATGCGTTTATCTCTAAATCTTGATTTTCATATTACAGCAAATCACGAATGTCTCACACTTATGAAAGCATGGTTATTTCTCTTTTGTATGGAATGTGATGTGTGGTTATTTTTACTGGGCAGTTGGTAGCGTTGAAACGGGGAATATTAAGGGGAATCCCATGGTAAAATGGCTGGTAGTGTGTAATGCCTATGTACGTTCATTGTTAAAATAGAAATAAATGCGTTGAAATAATAATGAGTTGTTTAACATAGGAAACCTCACGAATGTAGGTAAAATTTCCAAAATTTACTAAAAGAAGCTTTTAATGGTAGGGAAAATGAATTCTGATTCATTCATAGCAATAAATCATTCTACGAATCCATTTAATCATAGACAAATAATAATCTATGACCTCGTTAAGCTTTCAATTAAAAATAAAAAAAGTAGTGTTAATTTTTAGCTTTGAATCTTGAACGTAGAAAAGGACAGCGAATGAAACTTGTCTATTTTCTAGTTTTTGTTAATAGGACCTTTACTAACATATTTGTGAGGCTTTTCTGATTAAAACGAGACCAAACACGATAACTTCGATCATATTTACATATTTAAGGACGTTTTGTGCTCTATTAGATATAAATTAAAAATAAAGTGTATCGTGTTTGGTCTCATTTTAATCAGGAAACTCTCACAAATACATCAGTAAAAGTTTCATTTAAAAAAACACAAAAATAAAGAAATTTCATCTTCGCTCTATATATTCGATATTCGAGCCCAGATAAGGTTATACTACTCGATCCACTAAACATTGAGCTTCTTTGGCTTCCCAAGGAGAGTACTATTCATTTACCCAATCGAAAACCAAGAATTACTATATTTCGAGCCATAGAATTCCCTATACTGTGTTTGTACTAATTTTGAGATCTAAAATTTCATCGATGGATGATGTATATTAGGTTAAAAGATTCTAGATCTAAAGAAATGACCAAAAGCAGTTAATCGTCCTCCTCCAATCGATCACCGAAAGAAAAATGGCGTTTCCACGACCTATTTCGGGGGCCAAAGTTTGAATCGTGTCGCCTCTAGGTAAAATCGAAGAGATTGCGGGGAAACGATTCGTCGTATCCGCGGGGGGGGATCAGGCGTGACAATTTTCGTGTACGCGCGACGAAAGGGCTGCCAATAAATAAACGCTGGCTCCGATAAATTAGCCCGCCGTCGTCGAATTGCCTTTCTCACCCGGCCTGGCCTACAGCTTCGAGAGAATTCCGGGGCTCTAACACGCCCTTCTCACTTTCACGCGGGCCCGATTGCACGCAATATTTATAGCACGCGCGTAATCGACCGTCTCTCGCACTAAACCGCCGCTCCGTTGGCCTTATATCGCCACGACCGCTGATTTGTGACAGTCACGATCCTTCCAATCCAGTCTGGACGGGGCAATATTCGACCAGAAACCCTTAAATCAGTGAAACTTCCAAGATATTTCAAGAGCTCTAATTATCTCGAGCCCCACCCACGCTGGCAACCCCTAACCTAGGGGAGTTCGATTGTTTCCTGTCGAGAAACTCCCCCTACCAATGGAAATTTGAACAATTCTCTCATTATCAATGCAAAACGTATCTTTGTTTGCTGAGGAACGGCGTAAACAGTTTGGTATCATCTTTAATATTTTCTATGGAAGATACACTCGAGGCTACTTGCGTTGTGAATCACGCCAGACACGATTCCCTGCTTTGACGCCATGTTGCTCTTCTGTTTGAGAGTCAGGCGAAGAGGAGAATGAAAGAGCAGTGAGGGGGTAACAAATCAATGGCCACATAGCTCACTCCTTGCTAGCTAGCTACCTAGCTCACTCCTTGCTAGCTAGCTACCTAGCTCACTCCTTGCTAGCTAGCTACCTAGCTCACTCCTTGCTAGCTAGCTACCTAGCTCACTCCTTGCTAGCTAGCTACCTAGCTCACTCCTTGCTAGCTAGCTACCTAGCTCACTCCTTGCTAGCTAGCTACCTAGCTCACTCCTTGCTAGCTAGCTACCTAGCTCACTCCTTGCTAGCTAGCTACCTAGCTCACTCCTTGCTAGCTAGCTACCTAGCTCACTCCTTGCTAGCTAGCTACCTAGCTCACTCCTTGCTAGCTAGCTACCTAGCTCACTCCTTGCTAGCTAGCTACCTAGCTCACTCCTTGCTAGCTAGCTACCTAGCTCACTCAATGCTAGCTAGCTACCTAGCTCACTCCTTGCTAGCTAGCTACCTAGCTCACTCCTTGCTAGCTAGCTACCTAGCTCACTCCTTGCTAGCTAGCTACCTAGCTCACTCCTTGCTAGCTAGCTACCTAGCTCACTCCTTGCTAGCTAGCTACCTAGCTCACTCCTTGCTAGCTAGCTACCTAGCTCACTCCTTGCTAGCTAGCTACCTAGCTCACTCCTTGAGTGATTAGTGTCTAATCGTGGTGTCTAATGACGTCTAATTACGATAGACCTGATAGTCCCTGATGTCAAAGTTATTCAATAATTCTATCTCCAGTCTTCAAAAGAATCACCCCTTTAGTAAATTCCATGGGTGTTCATAAATTTCCTAGGTGCCCAAAAGCAAGCAAGAAGCATTTTGGAGTCCCATGGTCCGTCGTTCGAGTGTTAATTGCGAGCGTAAATAAACTATATCAGAGACGCACCCTCCTAGTTAACAAAAATGCCAGTTGCCAAGCGGGGACCGAAAGAACCGCGTTAAACGAACCCTACAACGCGTGTATACACGAAGCTGGAAGAGATCTGGGCGCGGGGGATAAAAGGGTGTATCCTCGTTACAGAAAAAACCCCGGTGCACCCTCGAAAATTCGTCCCCCAAGGGGGGTGTGTTGGCTAGTAATTATGCGTGCGTCGATACGCGCTGTTTACTCACCGAAAATGCGAACGAGTACACGATTCGCTTTGAAACACTGTCCAGAGGGGGTGGGTGGGGGAGGCTTACCTGAAAACAAAAGAAGAAGTTTGTTAGTCAAACAGCATAATTACTAATCGAGTTCGGTGCTGAATAAAGAAGTGAACCTTCCGGGACACGCAAATGTTCTTTTCGCGAGAGTCTCCCTGAAAGCTGGCCGATTTAATTTAGAGCCGAATGGGGGAGGCCCGCGAGTTCGTTAACAGGTGTGCGTGGTGCGTATGCCTGGCGTGCCCACTTTTTCATCAACAGGTTTTATTCAACCCTTCCGCTCTCGCTTTTCTACCATCTTTTGTTTGCGTTCCCTTCGCTCGCCGCGACGGTGAATTGCACTTTGATCTCGCTAATCAATGCACGCGAGTTAAATTGTAAATAAAATTATGGCAAGAAATTGAATTTTCAATATTTTTTTAACACACTGGTAACCAATACTGGACAAATTTCCTTCTTTGTGCTTAAGAGTACTTGAGAGGGCAGTCCCGTGTGTACGTTGCAAGATTTAACAATGTTTATTTTTTTTAACTAATCTTTTGGGAATACTAAATCAATTTTTCAATCATTTTCATTGATTTTTCATGGTTTTATTACACCAAGTGACTTGACTGAGATATCAGGAAGAGAGACAAGGAAAGAAGAAGAGGGGAGTGTTTTGTCTTGGGCCTATTATAATGTTCTTTTCAGTATAGCAATCCTAGCAGGCCTTATTTGAGACGTGGAGATATTGGATAGTTAGTTGAGGAGCATATATATATAGAAATGGAAGAGTTAGTTGAGTGCTTGTGAGAGAGTGGGCCATCTAGCGGCGAGTACGGGAGATATAACGCCATAGAACTAACTCTAACCCCTACTTCGACCTTCTTAGCCTATATTAAACTCTGTGCTCCTTTTCTTTCACTTTTCTCCGCGAACTTAAGAAATATTAAAGAGTTAGTGGAGGGCTTGTGAGAAAGTGAGCCCTCTGGCAATGAATACGGGAGATATAACGCCATAGAACCAACTCTGATCCCTATTTCGACCTTCTTAGCCTATATTAAACTCTGTGCTCCTTTTCTTTCACTTTTCTCGGTGTATTATTAAAGTTACTAGTGATTTTATGGTGACTCCAAGAATTTAAAAAATATTAAAGGAGTTAGTGGAGGGCTTGTGAGAACGTGAGCCATCTGGCGGTGAATAGGGGAGATATAACGCCATAGAACCAACTCTGATCCCTACTTTGATCTTCTTAGCCAATATTAAACTCTGTGCTCCTTTTCTTTCACTTTCTTCCGCGTATTATTAAAGTTACTAGTGATTTTATGGTGACTCCAAGAACTTAAAAAATATTAAAGGAGTTAGTCGAGTGCTTGTGAGAAAGTGAGCCCTCTGGCGGTGAATAGGGAATGTGTCGCGCCATAGAACCAACTCTAAGTGTGATTTACATTGAAAACACATAATAATATATATATTCTGTGCCTATATGGACAATAAAGACGTCTAACAGTAATAGACAATTACTATATCATTATTTGTGCCAATTAAAATAAGATCACAGATCAAAATAAATTGTAAACAACTGTTTCAGGTGATCACGAAGCTCCTTTTCTCCTTTATTATTAAAGTTACTGATGATTTTATGGTGACTCAAAGAACTTAAAAAAATATCAAAGGAGTTAGTCGAGTGCTTGTGAGAAAGTGAGCCCTCTAGCGGCGAGTAGGGGAGATATAACGCCATAGGACCAACTCTACGTGTGATTTACTTTGGAAACACATTCATAAATTATTTTTATATAATAATGTATATGTTCCTACATATATGAACAATAAAGACGTTTAATAGTAATAGACAATTAATGTATAATTATTTGCACCAATTACAATAGGATCACAGATCAAAATAAATTGTTTCTATTTATTGTATTCTATTAATTGTAAATAAACTGTTTCAGGTGATCACGAAGTTGCTACTAATTCTAATCAAACATCAATACCAATATTCCAATATTTCTTGAATGTATAAAGGAACGATAATTCTATTAAATATTAAATATTCTATTAACTGTAAACACCTGTTTCAGGTGATCACGAAGTTGCTACTAATTCTAATCAAACATCTATACGAATATTCCAATATTCCTCGAATGTACGAAGGAAGGATAATCGTCGTAGGCTTGGAAAGAGACTATATTTGATACGTAGAAAGTGAATGCTGGCTGATTATAATACGCTACACAGTTCAGTTATTCGGGAACGTTGGGAACCGCCTGGATTCCGCACGGTTCCCGCGTTCTATCGTCCGTGTACGGGCAATTATCTTCATATAAATTTTAAATCAGATGCGTAACGCTAGGGGGAGGGCCAGCGATGGCGGTTATTAGGAGTAAATTTTCATGGACGCGCATAAATCCTGTAACGAACGGAAGCATTCGCGATAAAACCAAATGGAAACGGCGAATCGATTCCCTTTTCGCCGTGTCCGTGTGCTTTTTTCGTTCCATTTTCACGCTGACACCACCCCCCTCCCCTCCCCCCCCCCTGGACGAAATGTAAAACGTCCCCGCTACGAACGACGTTAAATCACATTCGGTTACAACTGAAAAGCGAAAATTAGCCGATGCACGCAACGCACAACCTTGGCGATGAATTTTAAATACGAACACAATGAAAAATACCCGTCGATCATGCAAATATTCCATTTACTATATATAGTGTAAGAGCAGGTTCGAGAAAACTGGTAAAAATTCGGTTATTTACGTTATTTCTTTGGCAATGTTATTTTGGTCCCTTTTTACAGTCTTCTTTGGGCATAGTTATTAGAAAAAAGAGAATAAAGCAATTTATGGTGGGGAACTCGAAGTCGTACTTTTCTCATTGTTATTTCTACAAATTTATTTATATCATTATTAGGTTATCAAAGAAATAATGTGTCATTTGAAAACCAATTTATGGGGGGAACTCAAAGTCGTACTTTTCTCATAGTTATTTCTACAAATTGATCAAATTTTATTGCTTAATTTCCACGCATATCGTCCCGAAGATTTACAAACATTTCGTAAAAATTCCTTATTAATTTCTGAATATCAATTTGATACCTTAATGGATATGTAAATTACGTAAATGTGCAGTGGAAGAATGGAGGACTACCCTAAAAGTTTCAACGTAAATTGCAAAAATTAATAGCAGAACAGTGATTCGGCTTCGTCTATACTATTTTGATTCCATAAATTTATAAATTTTCTTGATTTCCTTCGCTCGGTGTTGGTTGAAACATTATTTTTCCCTCTCAGATAAATTAAAAAATGCTTCCACATCGAATGCACGGAATTTTTTCAATTTCGATTGAAGAGGTGCTCGGTTGATCGCGCTGCGAACGAGCATAATTCCACGTCATACCGAGAGGGGGTATTAGATGGAACAATCACGGTTGAATCGAGAGATCCTCCTTTCGTTCGTGTCCTCATCGTCGTCGGGCATTAACCGCGTTCGCGAAAAGAAGCCAGCACTTGTTCTGCCATCGACAGCCGCCATTCGTTTTAATTTTCTTTCTTAAGCAAGCGAGGAGAACGCCAGACGAACGATTCCTACGGCCGTGCTTTCGAAGCTTCAATTATGGTATCAATTTGTCGCCAAGTGGTTTTTCAGAATCACCGCCGCGGGGAACATTTTCAACGATCTATTTCTCATGGAGCATTTTTTTACGTCTATTTCCCTCGTTACTTGAAACTAATCTCCACATTTCTGTGTGATAATTACCAAGAAAAGTCTTGTTAATACAACGCAATGTTTTACAGAGGGGGGGGGAAAAACAGACAGAAATATGCACACAATGTGAAGAAAAAAAATTGTCGATAGCTGCAAACAAAAGAGATGAAGAGTAGATGTACCAAAAGCAACGAAAGATAGCACAGATCTCACGGTGAATATGGATCATAATGGAGCTGCGCTTAGTAATTAGGTTAATGCACACGGTACAAAAAAAAAATGTATCGAAATAAACCAAAACTCTCGTAAACGAACTAATTTTATTAAAATCTGTGATCCACTTTTGTCGTTTCTGGAACACGCGTTATTTTCCTGATTAAATAGTGAAGCTATTAGCAAGTACTGTTAGCAAGTGCCTCCTTGAAAGAGTCTACTCCCTCCAAAATGAACACAGATCGATTGAAACATAGCAAGTATCGAAATATTCCCGAGTTTCTTGCACAGCGGTGAAGATCGATTCTCGTGCGTCGAAACTCGCGATGTGTGTCACTGTTTCGACAACGTGGAACTAGTTAACAGGAACGCCACGAGTATAAACATAAACCCTGGTTAGAGCTCGAGCATAAGCTCTGGTTAAGCCACGGGTTAATCGTTTGTTTAGCCACACGCGGTCTATATTTAACGCTTTGCCCTGGCTTGTCGTTCGTACTAAAACAACTTGACATAATCAAAATATCGAGCTACCCCAGGCCCTTGCCCTATATCTGCTTTGCGTCTCGCGTTGGATCGACCAAGACGTAACCTGCCATAACTCGTATTCACGTTTTAATTCAGCTGGAATAATTGGAAGTTTGCTTCAGCTTAGTCTGTTGAAAATCTCTTCTTTTTCTATTAGTGTAGTGTTCTGTTCAGTGTTCCACAAAACTCTGATCTGGGTTTCATTCTTTTTTTAGCTTGTTTATCAATGATTTATCGAGCAAACTCATTTGCAAATGATTTCAAAGTCTTTAAAACTATATTCAGCTTGAACGTTTTTAGAAAATTACAGACTGATCATTCGAAATATCGAACATTAGTATAGTATAAGTGGAATGTTTCTCAATTTCTCTAAATGTAATATTATGAGATTTCATCAAATATATCTTTGTTATTTTTAAAGATACATCAAATGATTTGAGGAGAAAATTAAATGATACAATGGAGATCACACGTAGCAAACAATATTTTTTTTTTTTTTTTTTTGAAGAAATTAAGGCCACCTTCATCTTTTTAAATAGAATCAACCTTCTTCAAACACCTAAAATTCTTTTATATAGTTATAAAATCACAAAAGTCTGAGGTTTCTACTATGATAATTACTATTTTTATTCCTTTGTCGGAGAAATATTAATTCCAAATAGATGGTTCAAGTTGCAACGCCTCAGAAATTCGGGAATTTTTATAATTATCTTGAAAGTGGCCAACCGTCCCCATTATTAACCATTTCCTCTAGCATTGGTTCGTTCATGCATGAAACTCTGATGAACCCCAGCTACTCGACTACAAATATCGAGGGTTAACGTTGCACTATTTTCGTCTACATCGCCGACGGATGCACGGCCAACCTGATAAATACAGACACGAACGACCTAATCGGATACGTCGTTAGCCTGATCTCTCCTTAACGAACTCTACTCGACGCGAAAGAAACCGCCTAACTAGCCGGGGGGAACAGGAAATAAACGTATCAGAACATAGCACAAAACAAACTTCGAAACGCTGCAATTCTTTCGTGTTTGAGACAATTCACAGTCGAAACGATTAAAATCCAACAAACGTGTTATTCGGTGACTTAACACTAAACCTACCGATACTTCGTGTACACCAATTCCTACCATGACCGGTCAAATGATTTCTAATCGCCTAATTTTTGCATTATATCGTATAATATGCAGTCGTACGATCAATAGGAATTGCTGAAACTTCTTTAGGTATGTAGCGTCAAAGTAAATGTGAAAATAAACATAGAAGATAGCATAAATTATAATAGTTGTTACAGTCATCGGATAGAGGATGAAATGCCCTTTAAAACGAGCGTTTGTACGAGTCGATAGCTTTATTAGTTCCGGAGATATAGCGATTTTAGTTTCAAGTCGATGCGGTGGCTGGTTTCGGAGATACGACGGTCCCGGAGCCTTTGTTTACATTCATTGTTTATAAATGAACTCGCGCGCGTGAAAATAGTAAACAGTGCGTCACGTGACTGTCTCGACTCACGTGCGACAAGGAGGTCCAAACGCAACGCGTCAGACGAAGACAGCGATAGTCAAATTAAGAAAAATACCCCTTTACATAAATTACGATATCTCGAAAACGGTAAGTCCGATCGTCAAAAACCAAAAACCGTTTTAAAGGGGAGGCCTTGCCGCTTCTAACGATACCTTAATAATTAATATATCCCTAGTAGTTTCGGAATTGCACGCGTCTAAAGTTTTAGTATTTTTAATACGCGTTATTGGACTGCCCTGAGACAATGGAAACTGAATACTGGACTATAATACACGGTGTTCGGCCCACTCCTGGGACAAATTTTAATGGGAGATTCTAGAGGCCAAAATAAAACGCCCGATTCGTTATGGACAAAAGAGACTACATATTTTTCTCAGAAAACAATAAGAAAACAATAAGAATAGAAGTGAATATTGAAAAATTCATTGTACGTATGCTGTATGAAAAATCGCGGAGCTAAATGTGTGTTACAATAACTTTTACAATACTTTTTGTATGTACCACGTGTCTAAGCATCCAAATTTTATTGTCAGCAACGTAGAATGAATTTTATGGTTACGATTTTTGTTCCTACAATTGCATCCTAGAAAATTGCAAGAAAAACCCGTAACGCGTGTGTGGCTTCTGCAGTTTTCACGCGAGGAGACGAGAAATCATCGATGAAAATGGGGTAAATAGCTTAAAACGTGTCAAAGGGTATCGATAACCGAGCACGTTTGTGAAAATTTGTACGCGTAAACGCGAAATGGCGACCGAGGACGACTCCTCTCGATAAGTAGACCCCGAATATCGTCGCATGAACATTGTTAGATGGCCTGTGAGCCGTCGAGATACATACGAGAACGTATACACGTACTATCGGTTCACTCCAGCACCGTTCGCCGTGCATGCAAGCCCTCCATAAATATCCTGTTAAACGGCCTCGAGTTACTGCCCCAATAATGGTCGAATGCCGGGCGTCTGTATGCTGGTTGATAGTCGCGCTATTATGCGTGTGAACCGAATACCCGGGGCCCATATAAGAAGGATCTCATTGTCGAGTGCTGATAGCGAACCGTTACTTTACGAGAGTCGTTTCGTGACAACGAAAATTGACCATCGCGACGAGCAAGAAACGGGACCTCCCACGCTTAGGAGCCTACCATAATGCAGAATGTATCCGTTTCTTACCGCTACGACGAGATTATCGCGAGTTGACACGAGTATCGAAAGCGTTGCACGTGTGTGACTTAATTAATATGAGGTGTTATGACCATTTCCTGGGAATTATGATTTCAGAGTAGTCTCTAAATCAGAGTTAGCGAATTTATGACCATTTGCTGTCCCCTTTTTGCTTTGTTTGCTCCATTGAGAGACCCCCCATCATTTGATTCTTACATTTCACACTGTAAACACAATGCAACTGAGACATAGGGGCCCAAAAATTGGGAGATATTTATGACCCGTTTTTAGCTAATTCGCGACTTTAAGTTACGTGCGAATTTCTTTCATTTTTATTCGTTATTTAGAAATAAAAATTTTCCCTATTCCAAGCTTCTATTACTTCAAGTACATTAGTATGGAGGGAATAAAGAGAATTTCTTTAATGGAAACGAGCTACATAGCAATTTCCGGGATTTATCTAACATCCACGTCACTCACGCGACTCGATTTCCGTCGAGAAGTTCGGCGAAAGTCGACTCTCGAAGCGAGGGACAACATACATCGCAGGTGTTCCCAAAAGTTGAATTTTCCGCAAACTGCGTCTCGCCCGAAAACCGAAACTCACCCCTATTGCGTGGTTGTGAACAGAATTTCGCGTAAATAGTACATATTTCATCCTGATGAAAAGTCTCTGGCATGCTGGATGGACAATGCACGTGTTTCACCGGTGCTACGATAACCGCAACGATTTGTCTTAGCATTTTGCAGAGTAATCAGAATCGCATTTATCTCAGTCAAATATACAGGGCGTTCGACCATCCCTCAGAACAATTTTAATGGGAGATTTTAGAGATCAATATTAAAAAGTTATTAAAAAATTAAATTACAAAGTTTCAAATTATTCACGGGAAAAAATTATTTTCGGCTGCGGGGGTCTATTGAGATAATTTTTGGTGATTAGACATATTCCAGAAATCCTACGCACTTTCGAGAAAAAAATTCAAGAAAGTATGAAATTTTTCGATGGAAAAACAAAATGTCAAATCGTTTTGGAAAAATTATTTTCGGTTGCAATTGTCGATTACAATCATTTTCGGTCATTACACCTATCCCTGAATTCCTACGCACTTTCGAGAAAAAAATTCGAGAAAGTATGAAATTTTTCGATGGGGGAAAAAAATTCAAATCATTCTGAAAAAATTATTGACGGCTGCGTGGGTCAATTACAATAATTTTTGGTGAATAGACATACCCCCGAAATCTTACCCACTTTCGAGAAAAAAATTCGAGAAAGTATGAAATTTTTCGATGGAAAAACAAAATGTCAAATCGTTTTGGAAAAATTATTTTCGGTTGCAAGAGTCGATTACAATCATTTTCGGTCATTACACCTATCCCTGAATTCCTACGCACTTTCGAGAAAAAAATTCGAGATCGAAAATGTAATTTATGTTGCCCGAAAATTTCATGCAAATCTTTAAAATACCATAACTTCTGAACGGATTGACGGATTTTGACGTTTGAAGCGGCAAACAACGCGTATTTTGGCAACGAATATGCAGGAATTCTAATAATAGTGAAAAAGTTGTTCCTTGACACGGTAAAGTTAGGAAAACCCCATAGAAATGGTCGAATTTTCAAACCATTTTCCAATTTCCATAACACCTACAATAGTGAACATATTTCAATGAAACTTTTTTCCGAAGTAGAGCTCATGGATACCTATAAAAAAGTATTAAACAACTTTTCTGTGGAGCGTCGAACAAATGCATGAAAAATGAAAAACTAATTTCTAAGAAAAATCGTCAGAGACAGGATGCTGAAATTTCTCGGTGAAAAAAAATTTTTCAAATCGTTCTGAAAAAATTATGTTTATCTAGGGGGGTCAATTACAATTATTTTTGGTGAATAGACATACCCCCGAAATCCTGCGCACTTTCGATAAAAAAATTCGAGAATGTATGAAATTTTACGACGAAAAAAAAATTTGTCAAATCGTTTTGAAAAAATTATTTTTACCTCGTGGGGTTAATTACAATTATTTTTGGTGAATAGACATACCCTCGAAATCCTACTCAGTTTCGCGAAAAAAATTCGAGAACATGTGAAATTTTTCGTCAAAATTAAAAAATTTCAAATCGTTCTGGAAAAATTACTATCAGTTGCAGGGGTCGATTACAATCATTTTTTATTATTAGACATACCCTCGAATTCCTGCCCACTTTCAAGAAAAAAATTCGTTTAGGTACTGCAATTTTTAGACGAAATTGAAAAATTTTAAATCATACTAAAAAAATTATATTTAATTGCAGGGGTCCATTGCAATCATTTTTGGTCAATACACATATCCTCGAAATCCTACCAATTTTCGAGAAAAAAATTCTTTACTGAAAATATAATATGGAGCCAGAAAAATTACCCTGAAATTTCATGTGTATGTTTAAAACAACATAACTTCTGAACCGATTGGACGATTTTAATGTTTAAAAATGCAAACAACGCGTATTTTAGTGAGGAATACATAGAAACTCCAAAAATTCCCACCGTAGCCAAAAATTTCGAAGAAACCATTAAAAAACTGCAATCTATAAGGGAATGCTCCTTTGAAATAAAGGAGTTTTGTTAATAAAATGACGTTAAAATTCGCGTAGCTCTCCGTCCATCTCAATTTCGCCAATTTGCAACGCGTATTATTGCCAGCCAAATTATCCTACAATATCATCAACCGAAATTATGATTCTGATATATTATTCTATCACGATAATTGAATAGAGCACTGATAACTGAGTCTATGCCAGACACATCAAAATCTCATAAAAAATATTCTGCATATAATGCAGACGATGAATTTTCTAATGGAGGAGAAATGGACATAGAACGAAGGTGTTTACCAAATGATGATGAAGAAGAAAGAAAACAATTATCTGCTCCTGATGATGCCAGAATTAGTTGTAACTACTGAGTCTATGCCAGAATAGAGCACTGATAGGCAATGAAATTTCTATGAAAAGTACGAACGATGCAGAAACTGCGATGGCCGCGTCACCCGGCGCAGAACGTGTGCCCTGGCCTAACTACCGCAAATAAACCCTGAGCGACGCATCCTTCATGACGACGTTTCGCGCCAACGAGGCCAAGTAAATAAGACATCAAACAATTTAGTCGGTTCGTACTGTTCGGGGTTATAGTAGTCAACAACGACCTCCACGGTCCACCGCAACAAGGTTGACGAGGTTGACGAGGTGAACGGAAGCTGCAGGCTGACCAACCCCACAGAGAAAGAGAATGCAACGAGAGGGGACAAGGGGGGGAGGTTGGAAAATCTGTACAAGGCGGGAAGAGACCCTGCAAGAGGAAGTGAACAACGTCGAGGCTCGGCCCAAAGCCACCGCAGCTCGCCTTGTTTTCCAAGAAGACAACAACTTCATTAGGCCGATCCTCTCCGCCCGTTTCGACTCTATTCCCCGGCTTCATGAATATGCATGTCGACCGACGTCTCGATATGTTTGGCTGCCTTTCGTTCACGAAGATCTTCCCGCGATATCGTCAAACGCGAATACGTGGCTGGCTGCAAAGGAGCTACCTGGAACGCCATTGGAAGATCCTTGGGATCTCTCAGTATCGATGTTGGTTACTGCTAAATTCTTTGATCAATAGGAGAAACACCTACGCGATAACTAGGGAAATTTCATCCTCAGATAGTAATTTTCAGCCACTGTTAGGGACATCCTTGGAATGGAGCAATTGAGGGGCAATCTTATGTAGACGTTGCAAAATTTTTGTTTACTAAATATAACATCTAACAGACCATAATTTATTTATCCTTTGGGAATACAAAATCAATTTTCCAATCATTTTTATTGACTTTTTCTCAAGTTCACTCACGTCTCTTACGAATACATCCATTTTCTTTGACTTTGTTTCGTTGATCCTAGACACAGTCATCAGTAGACCGAGGATGTTTGTGCATTTATGGGAAATTATAATCCTCAGAAAACTACAGAATGCATTTAATATGCAAAAATATAAGAAATATTGACTTTTTCTCAAGTTCACTCACGTTTCTTACGAATACATCCATTTTCTTTGACTTTGTTTCGTTGATCCTAGACACAGTCATCAGTAGACCGAGGATGTTTGTGCATTTATGGGAAATTTTAATCCTCAGAAAACTACAGAATGCATTTAATATGCAAAAATATAAGAAATATTGACTTTTTCTCAAGTTCACTCACGTTTCTTACGAATACATCCATTTTCTTTGACTTTGTTTCGTTGATCCTAGACACAGTCATCAGTAGACCGAGGATGTTTGTGCATTTATGGGAAATTTTAATCCTCAGAAAACTACAGAATGCATTTAGTATGCATAAATATAAGAAATATTGACTTTTTCTCAAGTTCACTCACGTTTCTTACGGATACATCCATTTTCTTTGACTTTGTTTCGTTGATCCTAGACACAGTCATCAGTAGACCGAGGATGTTTGTGCATTTATGGGAAATTATAATCCTCAGAAAACTACAGAATGCATTTAGTATGCATAAATATAAGAAATATTGACTCTTTCTCAAGTTCACTCACGTTTCTTACGAATACATCCATTTTCTTTGACTTTGTTTCGTTGATCCTAGACACAGTCATCAGTAGACCGAGGATGTTTGTGCATTTATGGGAAATTTTAATCCTCAGAAAACTACAGAATGCATTTAATATGCAAAAATATAAGAAATATTGACTCTTTCTCAAGTTCACTCACGTTTCTTACGAATACATCCATTCTCTTTGACTTTGTTTCGTTGATCCTAGACACAGTCATCAGTAGACCGAGGATGTTTGTGCATTTATGGGAAAGTTTAATCCTCAGAAAACTACAGAATGCATTTAATTATGCAAAAAAAAAAAAAAATACTTAAAGATACGAATTATTGTAGGATTTAACGAAAAAGAATTGTATTTGGAAGAAATGTACAAATAATATAACTAAACGAATTTGAAACACAACAAGCACACAATCTTTTTACACAAATCAAAATCTCATTAATTATCCACAGAAATTCAAATCACTCGTTACTCTCTCCCTGGTAACCCCTTCTTTTTTAACAAAACACTCTCAACCCTTTTGCACATAAGTTAACATTACTCCAAACTACAGCGTGACACAAACATTCAACACAATTATCATTATTATATTTAGGGGTTGAGACAGCCCTCTGCGAAGCTTCCGTTTCATTAATTTTATTAATAAAAATATGAATTTGCATGAAAATCTGCAGTATAACACATTTTCGTTCAAACTTGGGAAATCGAATGTTCTCCAGGAAGCGTATAACAAAATGAAAGTCTGTTCGATAGATTTGTACAGAAAAAAAGAAGATGAAACTAGGTTTCCCGTGAAATCTGTAGTTCGACGAGTCCGGAGAAAATTATGTTTCGAAACGTGGGAAACTTTCCCACTTGATCGATAAGTTACAATGCCGTTTCTCGAAGGAATGCGAAATGTACTGGCTCGTTTCCCGGGCCGTGTCCCGCGGGAAACGGTAGTGGAGTTTCCCCCGAATCGTTTTCGAGATCTCGTAGCTAATCGCACGGCGATCCGTTCGCGTCAGGGCTGTCTTCTTCGGTACGATAAGAAACTCCGATAAAGAGCTCCTGGGGCGAGATCTATCAATATCGGGTGACAGGTTTCGATCGACCTACATTCCGCGCGGAGGAAAAACGCGATATAAACGCCAGCTGTTGCCGTCGTGTCCCTTCAGGATGCGTGCACATATTACGCCAACGTCCTGATTTCAAACGAAGGAAAATTCTTAGCCGGAGAGAAATTTCGAATAACCAATAAAAGGTGAACAACCGTTTAAAACGTTACTCGCTGCATATGAAATGTCGAATTTTCCTTATTTTTCTAGAGAAAGGATCCACGCAGAAGCTAGAGATCCAGGAAAAATAAAATTAGTGGAATAGGAAATTAATGGCTTTACTTTTGTTATTATTTAGCTTCGTGAAACTCTTATGGGAGTTATATAGCTTTGCGTGAATATAACAGTTTACAAAAGTGATCAAAAATTACTATAATATAGTAGTATTCTAGTGTGAATTTTAAAAATTATTTTCAGTTGCAGAGGTTGATTACAATCATTTTTGGTCATTACATATGTCCACGAAATCCTACCCATTTTCGAGAAAAAAATTCGAGTAGGTGGTGAAAATCGGCGAAATTAAAAAATTTTAAATCGTTCCAAAAAAATTATTTTTAGTTGCAGGGGTCAATTACAATGATTTTTGGTCATTAGACATATCATCGAATTCCTATCCAGTTTCGAGAAAAAAAATTCGAAGTGTGAAATTTTTCGACAAAATTAAAAAATTTCAAATCGTTCTGGAAAAATTATTTTTAGTTGCGAGGGGCAATTAGAATCATTTTTGGTCATTAGACATACCCTCGAAATCCTACCCATTTTCTAGAAAAAAATTCGAGAAGTAATTTTTCACCTAGATATCAGTCATTTTTTATTTGTCACATAGTGTGTTCAACTTTTATTTCACCGTTCTGGTTAGGTCTGGGTTGGATCGGGGTTAGATCTGGGTTAGGTCTGGGTTTTTTTTTTGTAGAAATAATACTAGTGAAAAATAACTCTTTCCATATCTTACAAAGTATCTTGTAACTCTGTTATCTTAGCAAATTCGATCTCAAAATTTTGGTAGCTTAATCTTTAAGCTTAGTTCTTTAAAAAAAAAAACCATAAAACCAATGTCTTGAAGCTGTTATACGAGAGAATCCTCCCTCATGTGGTGATCCCGTATACAAGAGGGCGTAAATCGAGAACTGGTTGTGTTTGTTGTTTTCCACAAACCGAATTACCATTTTCTATCGTTTGGGTTTGGTCGAGAGCGCAGCTGTTTCGATGACTATTCCGGCGCGTTTCAAAGTTATGCATGCGTGCGTTCTGCGAAACGAGCAAGCACTCAGGCGCGACAGGTCAGCGGCCCAGGTCGACACGAATCGCGTTTTATCGGGTCTGCAACTAGTGCCCTTGCTAGGTGTCCGATTATCCTCCGGACCGGGCACGCTCGTGGGAATAATTCCACGCCCGTGCAGCTGGCATTCTTGGGGGGAGCGAAGTGGTTATTTTGATCGACCGACATTATAAGCCTGGAACCGCTGCCGTTGCTTCCGGAACCGTGAAACGAGCTCTCAAGTATTAAGACGGCGATATTCGTAGACAACGGCCCCATGGTTCGCCGTACCGGAACCACGGTTCAGAGACACGTATGGATTACAGCCCCACCGAACTATAACGAGAATTATAGAGGAATTATTGTGGCCTGGGGATGGGCAAAATTTTACCCCAATAACAGATACCCAAACCAACTAATAGCAATTTGTATAATAACAATTTCATTACTTCTTTTGGAATTGTTTGGAAGAGAAGCTTCTTATAGAGTTTCTAAGTTAAAGATGGTATTATTCTATTGTTATGTGGATAGCTTTTAGCTTTCGATCCATTATAAAGTTATCAAAACCAGGCTACTCTCTATCGCGAGAGTAATGACCTCGTCTAGGCGGGAGCATTTCCGGCCATTCGAGCGGCCCGAAGGTATCGAGAAGGGAAGAATTCCCGTACGTAACAAACCCAATACCTATCTCGTTGTTTGCGACAAAAGCAGATCCCGCAATTGGTGGTATTTAAGAGAAGTAGAACGGAGAAAAAAGGTATTTTTTCCCGCCAGCAGAACTTCCCTCATTGTGCAAACTATTCCAGCTGCGATCGAAACCGGAGCAGCTTTTCATTCGTTATGGACAGCGAGGCGTTCTTTCAGACGTGCAGGCTTCACCGACTAATTATTCATTATCTCGAAATCAAATGCCGAATCGTTTTTTAACGGCGATAGAATGTCAGACACGGGGCGGCCTATTCACGATGAATGCTTTCCTTTCGTTCCTCCAGTTATTATAAAATCCCTCGTTTCATCGGGATCGACGGTGGTTAGGACTGGGTTAGGTCTGGATTAGATCTGAGTTAGCTCTGGGTTAGGTCTGGATTAGCTCTGGGTTAGGTCTGAATTAGGTCTGGGTTAGGTCTGGGTTAGGTCTGGGTTAGGTCTGGGTTAGGTCTAGATTAGGTATGGGTTAGGTCTGGGTTAGGTCTGGATTAGATCTAGATTAGGTATGGGTTAGGTCTTGGTTAGGTCTGGATTAGATCTAGATTAGGTATGGGTTAGGTCTGGGTTAGGTCTGGATTAGATCTATATTAGGTATGGGTTAGGTCTGGGTTAACTTTGGGTTAGGTCTGGGTTCTAATCCAGACCTAACCCAGACCTAACTCACATCTAATCCAGACCTAACCCAGACCTAACTTAGATCTAATCCAGACCTAACCCAGACCTAACCCAGACCTAACTCAGATCTAATCCAGACCTAACCCAGACCTAACTCAGATCTAATCCAGACCTAACCCAGACCTAACTCAGATCTAATCCAGACCTAACCCAGACCTAACTCAGATCTAATCCAGACCTAACCCAGACCTAACTCAGATCTAATCCAGACCTAACCCAGACCTAACTCAGATCTAATCCAGACCTAACCCAGACCTAACTCAGATCTAATCCAGACCTAACCCAGACCTAACTCAGATCTAATCCAGACCTAACCCAGACCTAACTCAGATCTAACTCAGATCTAATCCAGACCTAACCCAGACCTAACCCAGACCTAACCCATACCTAATCTAGACCTAACCCAGACCTAACCCAGACCTAATCCAGATCTAGATTAGGTATGGGTTAGGTCTGGGTTAGGTCTAGATTAGGTATGGGTTAGGTCTGGATTAGATCTAGATTAGGTATGGGTTAGGTCTGGGTTAGGTCTGGATTAGGTATGGGTTAGGTCTGGGTTAGGTCTGGATTAGATCTAGATTAGGTATGGGTTAGGTCTGGGTTAGGTATGGGTTAGGTCTGGGTTAGGTCTGGATTAGATCTAGATTAGGTATGGGTTAGGTCTGGGTTAGGTCTAGATTAGGTATGGGTTAGGTCTGGATTAGATCTAGATTAGGTATGGGTTAGGTCTGGGTTAGGTCTGGATTAGATCTAGATTAGGTATGGGTTAGGTCTGGGTTAGGTATGGGTTAGGTCTGGGTTAGGTCTGGATTAGATCTAGATTAGGTATGGGTTAGGTCTGCGTTAGGTCTGTATTAGATCTATATTATTTATGGGTTAGGTCTGGGTTCTAATCCAGACCTAACCCAGAGCTACACTCCCTCTTACTTTTTAGCAAAATTTGTATATCTAGAACAATAATAAATAGTTTCAGAAGCCTAATAAATGCTCGATTGAATAACAGTGAACCTTTGAAGTTAATAAAAGAAAGATTTATAACTTTTAGAACAGATAATACTCGCCAAATAGCAGCAGAAAAGACCTAATAAGTATTTCGAATTCGAATTCGAGTACTTTACAACCATATTCTACGTGAAAAATGAATTTCTTTGAAGCCTCAAGAGTAGAGGGGCTTCCCAAGCACCGAAAGGGTTGAATTTCTGGGGACGTTTCGGGGCGAGAGGTCGCGTGGAAGTTATCGATCGTTCGTGTCGGTATTAATTTTTGTCGACGCGAGGAATTGGCCGACTCGATAAGGAAACGATGCAAACTGCAGGTCTACGATTAAGAGGGAAATTGTGAACGCGGCGGTTTCAAGTTTTCCCGATGCAATTGCGTTTCGCGAACGTCCCGTTTTCGTTTCGTTGTCGCGAAACGGCGAACGGCGGGGGGGGATAATTAGCTGCCAGGCATAAATTTCGATCATAAGTAACCATGAAGTCGACATTTAATTGTACGGCGCCTTGGTAATCGCGACAAAACGCACCTTGTGTTTCGTTCTTTCGTATTCTCTTCGTTCTCGTCTAAAACTTCAAGCTAAACGCCAAATGTTCAGTTCAATATCATGTTATTTCTTCACAATTTATTTTGTCAAGATTATATGTTTTTTTTTTTTGAAATTTAATTTTCGACAAATCGTCCACGATCTTTTGCTCTTGAAACATTTCGCGGAACTTAGAATTTATAGCGTGGAACGTTCGTTTCGTGCAACATGTGTACACGTTTATTCGCGGTGATAATTAATCTGATTCTATTAATCTGTTAACTACTCCAACGTGCTCGAATTACATGGAAATGCTAATACTCGTGCAAACGGCGCGCTAAATTATCATAAATAAACGAATCCATATTGTTCACACCGAATTGGTAATAATTTATTGCCAACGAATGCACATAAAAATTTCGCGTATTCGGTGTCGTCGAGGTATTAAAATAAATCTTTATCGATCCCTTTCGCGCTAAACCCTCGACAAACGTGTGAATATACTTTCCGCCGAGCAGAGAAGAATCCCCAAAAACCATAATTCTTCTTTTCCACAGTTGTTTACCGGTTGCAGAACGATTTTCGCCCGGACAGTGTTCCAACAGCGAAAAAGAAACTTCCCATCGCATCTGTTTCAGTTTCCGACATTGCTCCTCGTCCCTTACACCGTGGCGAGTAAATAGCGGTTTTAATTAAATTTCAAATCATTCTCGCAGGTGTGCCTCAGATTCCGCAAACGCTCGATAGAGAAATATCTGTCACGTTTCCCGGGGGAATGTGCGCAAAGCAAAGTTTCGTCACGGAAGGGTTGGAAAAATTGTAATAACGGTTCCCAGAGTTTCACGGACACGCGTGTAAATATTTTCTTGAAGGGACGCGAACGTTTCACGAAGATCAGGCTAATCGCAGATAGGATATTTATTGATTTAAAACGTACGTGATATTTATTTTTAAAGTTGCAATAAAATCATTTCAATCGAGTAAAATCGTATTTCATGCGGTTTAATTAACTCATTTTATTATGATTCTTTCATTATTTTTTTTCATTTATTTGTTTAAAGTCACGGAGAATACATTGTTAGAGCTTGTTGTACAATTTAGTCATTTTTTAGGCAATGTAGTAGATTTTGGATCGATGTGTTGCCCTTTAGGGTTGGTTTTATGTTGATTCTTCTTAGCAATAAAACAGGAAATATTTCCTTTACTAACAATCGTTATAACATTAAAAAAAATTAGTAATTTTATAAAAATTTTGAGTCATAAACTTTGGATGGGATTCGACTTGTTAGCAATAAAACAGGAAATATTTCCTTTATTAATAATCGTTATAACTTTTAAAAAAATTAGTAATTTTATAAAAATTTTGGGTCATAAACATTGAATGGTATTCGACTTGTTAACAATAAAACAGGAAATATTTCCTTTACTAACAATCGTTATAACATTAAAAAAAATTAGTAATTTTATAAAAATTTTGAGTCATAAACTTTGGATGGGATTCGACTTGTTAGCAATAAAACAGGAAATATTTCCTTTATTAATAATCGTTATAACTTTTAAAAAAATTAGTAATTTTATAAAAATTTTGGGTCATAAACATTGAATGGTATTCGACTTGTTAACAATAAAACAGGAAATATTTCCTTTACTAACAATCGTTATAACATTAAAAAAAATTAGTAATTTTATAAAAATTTTGAGTCATAAACTTTGGATGGGATTCGACTTGTTAGCAATAAAACAGGAAATATTTCCTTTATTAATAATCGTTATAACTTTTAAAAAAATTAGTAATTTTATAAAAATTTTGGGTCGTAAACTTTGAATGGTATTCGACTTGTTTATGTAACAATTTCACGAAAGAAAGAACATAGAAAATACACAAGAACGGAAACGTTTTTATTTAAAAATACCGATCGACGGCGGTCGCTTTGTTTGAATTGTAAGTTTGTACGAGAGAGGCCGAGAAAAAGTAAAATTCCGATGCAGTTCGCTAGCATGAAAACGAAGGGAGCAATTGCTCGTTAAACTTTCGTCTTGTTCTCGTCGAGGATAACTTCCTTTCAACGTCGGTGATTATCGGAACCCGGGAAAAGAGAATTCCCGGCTCGATTATTTAAAACTGACTGCGATTCTTCCGAAAGAGATCGATTTCTCCGCTTCGAAAGACTTCCAACTTTATATTCACACTGTTTCGTGCTTTTCTCCTTGTCTTTTTCAAACAATTTTCATTACAATTGGTGAAAAACTAGTTTTTAAATGTTTAGTATCGATTTCCCCGCTTCGAAAGACTTCCAACTTAATATTCATGTTACCGTGAATGACCGAAATTGGAGAATGTCAACTTTCACCGGTGAATGTCAACAGATACCAAATACGTCGGTGAAAGATCGAATATTTCATTACATTGTTGTACATTCGGACCCTCTCCGGTGTGTGTCGACAATCACAGATATGCTCTGGTGGAGGTCCAAAACAGAAGAGTCAAAAAACAAGCGACTGGCTCTCTCCTGCCAAATCCTTTGTTCTGCTCGGAGTCAATCAGCTTTGTCAGTCTTATGCAAGCTTTGATAACGCGAGCAACGTTTTCTTAATTTTTTTTCCGATACCCTAATTTATACTAAATGGATACTGCAGTAAATCGTGATCTTTTTCTAACCCAGACCTAACCCAGACCTAACCCAGACCTAACCCAGACCTAATCCAGACCTAACCCAGACTTAATTCAGACTTATTCCAGACCTAACCCAGACCTAACCCAGACCTAACCCAGACCTAACCCAGACCTAACTCAGATCTAATCCAGACCTAACCCAGACCTAACTCAAATCTAATCCAGACCTAACCCAGACCTAACCCAGACCTAACTCAGATCTAACCCAGACCTAACCGAAATCTAATCCAGACCTAACCCAGACCTAACCCAAATCTAGGGTCTGGGTCAGGTCTGGGTTAGGTCTGGATTAGATTTCGGTTAGGTCTGGGTTAGGTCTGGATTAGATTTCGGTTAGGTCTGGGTTAGGTCTCCGTTAGGTCTGGGTTAGGTCTGGGTTAGATCTGGATTAGATCTCGGTTAGGTCTGGGTTAGATTTGGGTTAGGTCTCGGTTAGGTCTGGGTTAGGTCTGGGTTAGGTCTGGGTTAGGTCTGGGTTAGGTCTGGGTTAGATCCTTTCAGAAAGAGAGGCGAAAAAGTTACGTCGCCCTTGTGACGTTTTATAGCGACTGAATTACGGAGAAGAAAATATAAATCTCCAACATGTTCAACACTCACCATTAGTGCATGGTGAATGTCAACATTTACCGGTGTAAGTCAGAAATGAGGGTGTTTAGCAAATATTCCGGTCATACACTAAGCGACTATGTGAATGTTGACATTCACCGGTGAAAGTCGACATTCTCCAGATTTCGGTGTTTCACTGTAACATTCACACTGTTTCGTGCTTTTCTCCTTGTCTTTTCGAAACAATTTTCATTACAACCGATTAATAGGCTACCGGTCGGTAAAGCGTTGATCGGTAAAACAGTCGATTAATAGGCTACCGGTCGGTAAAGTGTTAACACCTTGACGTACCATTTAATATTACAAGCAATTTATAGAGGACAGATTTGTTTTATGGATGTCTGGTGAATGTGAAAATGTGTTTTTATTAATGTGATTTAGTATTAAATGTGATTTTAATATACGAGATTTGATAACGAGTCTAGATGTGGTCCAATAGTAAGTATAAGCGTACCATACTAGTTTTGTTATTGTAAAATGGAGGCAAGGAATTAATTTTTTTATCCACACATGCTAATAAATTTTATTGTTTAATTAAAAATTGATGTAGGATATAAAATTGATAAAATAGAAATATCACAGATGCATATAGAAATACATACTAAGATTCATGAACTGTTGAAAATAATTAAGTTATTGAAAAGTTGAGCCATTTAACAACATATTTCTAGTTTTATCTTAAAATTTGAGGCCATACAGAGTATATTTTAGAGCACATTTACCTTAAAACTGTGATTTTTGAATTGGTTGTCGAAATGTTTAGAAATCTAATAAACATATTTGCCATTTAATTTACAATAATGTGCTCTCAGATGTGCTGGTGATCTAATAATTTTAATTGAATAAATTAACACCTAAAAAGGTAGGAAAATGCAGCAAAACAGCTCTGAATTTTTTTTAAACTAAACTAAAAATTCTAAAAAATTCTTTGTTTAAATAAGCTCGAAAGCAATGGATTGGATTTGAAAGTAATGTGCAAATAATTACAAGTAGTTTTCATGTATCACGTTTAAAGCAGAAGAAAAAAGATGAGAAACGAAATGCGTGGAAAGTTGAAACAAAGTATTCCGGGAATATTAAAACGCACGACGGTGGCGCAGAAATTAGCAAATAAACTTCTCGGGATTAAACCTTCGAGGGTTTTCGACGCAGACTTGCAAAGGGAATCCAAACCGGAGTCGCGAATCGCGTAAGCGTGGCCCAGATCGTCGGAAAGGGTCGTTCAAAGTAGCTGACATTAAAATTCCATTAAATAGACGTATTTAACACTGCGCAGGGCGACCAGAAAGGGAACGGGGCACGTATCGAGGTTGTGTGTGAGAGAGAGATTCTCTGTTGTCGCTTGTAACCGTGTGTGCGTTGACAAAAACGCGAAAATTCACGTTTCAAGCAGTTCGTTTCGCGAGCTTCCGGGCGGAGCGATTCTTTTCGCCCCATTTCGGTAGCACTTTAATCCCGCAGGACCAGTTTCTCTTGTTCGCGTTGCTCCGTGGCCATGGAAAAACTGGGGGAATCGAGTAACAACGGGCTAAAAAGCGTTAAACGCGATCCGTGCACTTGAAATAGCGTGTATGGAGTATCCACTGGAAACCCATTTTTTGGATTACTTAACTCTCGCGCGTTTCACATCCGAAAAATCATCGAGCTCGCTAATCTCGAAACGCGAGTCGTGTTCAATGACGTTGCGTGCAATTTACCGGGGAATGAATGCGTCCCGTAAACACACGGGAGCGTTCCTTCGCGTCTTTTTGCCGCGAAATAGCCCAGAAACGCTATTTAATGCGTAGCTGGGAATATTTAGGGAATCGGGACCAACGATCGCGTGGTTTCGTTGCTGGGAGGGTCGCTGGTGCGAGGAATTCATTATCCGGATGGTCGACTAGCGCAAATTTTGATAACGGTACACGGATAGATGGCTAAATTATTAGTTAGGGAAGAAACTAGTTCCGCAATCTGTATTACATACTTTAGGAATTTTTTTCTGGAAAATGGGAAGGATCTCGATGATATGTCTAATGACGAAAAATTATTGCAATGGATCCCTGCAACTAAAAATAATTTTTTTATAACGGTTTAAAATTTTTTAATTTCGCCGATTTTCACCACCTACTCGAATTTTTTTCTCGAAAATGGGTAGGATTTCGTGGATATATGTAATGACCTAAAATTATTGTAATCGACCCCCGCAACCGCAAATAATTTTTTTTATAACGATTTCAAATTTTTTAATTTCGCCGATTTTCAGCATCTACTCGAATTTTTTTCTCGAAAGTGCGCGGGATTTCGGGGGTATGTCTATTCACCAAAAATAATTGTAATTGATCCCCCTGGGTAAACATAATTTTTTCAGAACGATTTGAAAAATTTTTTTCCCCCGAGAAATTTCAGCATCCTGTCTCTGTCGATTTTTCTTAGAAATTCAGGAGATTAAAATGAGAAAAAGAATTTATAAGAAGAAGAAACTAGTTCCGCAATAGGTAATCTGTATTACTTACTTTATGATTCAACAGTGTACTGTACAAATAAAAGACTAAACAATGTACAATATAAGACTAAAGCGTTATATAACAACAAATCCATAAATGCTTTGTATTAGGAAGTTGTGAGAAAAATATGAGATGTGAAATTCAGGAGATTAAAATGAGAAAAAGAATTTATAAGAAGAAGAAACTAGTTCGCAATAGGTAATCTGTATTATATACTTTAGGAATTTTTTTCTGGAAAATGGGAAGGATCTCGATGATATGTCTAATGACGAAAAATTATTGCAATGGATCCCTGCAACTAAAAATAATTTTTTTAGAACGGTTTAAAATTTTTTAATTTCGCCGATTTTCACCACCTACTCGAATTTTTTTCTCGAAAATGGGTAGGATTTCGTGGATATATGTAATGACCTAAAATTATTGTAATCGACCCCCGCAACCGCAAATAATTTTTTTTATAACGATTTCAAATTTTTTAATTTCGCCGATTTTCAGCATCTACTCGAATTTTTTTCTCGAAAGTGCGCGGGATTTCGGGGGTATGTCTATTCACCAAAAATAATTGTAATTGATCCCCCTGGGTAAACATAATTTTTTCAGAACGATTTGAAAAATTTTTTTCCCCCGAGAAATTTAAGCATCCTGTCTCTGTCGATTTTTCTTAGAAATTCAGGAGATTAAAATGAGAAAAAGAATTTATAAGAAGAAGAAACTAGTTCCGCAATAGGTAATCTGTATTACTTACTTTATGATTCAACAGTGTACTGTTCAAATAAAAGGCTAAACAATGTACAATATAAGACTAAAGCGTTATATAACAACAAATCCATAAATGCTTTGTATTAGGAAGTTGCGACAAAAATATGAGATGTGAAATTCAGGAGATTAAAATGAGAAAAAGAATTTATAAGAAGAAGAAACTAGTTCGCAATAGGTAATCTGTATTACATACTTTAGGAATTTTTTTCTGGAAAATGGGAAGGATCTCGATGATATGTCTAATGACGAAAAATTATTGCAATGGATCCCTGCAACTAAAAATAATTTTTTTATAACGGTTTAAAATTTTTTAATTTCGCCGATTTTCAGCATCTACTCGAATTTTTTTCTCGAAAATGGGTAGGATTTCGTGGATATATGTAATTACCTAAAATGATTGTAATCGACCCCCGCAACCGCAAATAATTTTTTTTATAACGATTTCAAATTTTTTAATTTCGCCGATTTTCAGCATCTACTCGAATTTTTTTCTCGAAAATGGATAGGATTTCGTGGATATATGTAATGACCTAAAATTATTGTAATCGACCCCCGCAACCGCAAATAATTTTTTTTATAACGATTTCAAATTTTTTAATTTCGCCGATTTTCAGCATCTACTCGAATTTTTTTCTCGAAAATGGGTAGGATTTCGTGGATATATGTAATTACCTAAAATTATTGTAATCGACCCCCGCAACCGCAAATAATTTTTTTTATAACGATTTCAAATTTTTTAATTTCGCCGATTTTCACCACCTACTCGAATTTTTTTCTGAAAAATGGGTAGGATTTCGATGATATGTCTAATGACGAAAAATTATTGCAATGGATGCCTGCAACTAAAAATAATTTTTTTAGAACGATTTAAAACCGAAAAATTCGCGCCCTGGTCTCAGTCATATTCTTGCACTTTGCCCTCATTTTTCGCAACTTTCCCCTCACTTCTCGGAAAAATGGCCAATGCATTTTATGTTCATTGGAAGGTATAGAATCGATATGTCAAAGAATTATTCTTTGGTCGCCAAAATTGACCTATTTTTAACATTGTCCTTTGACACACTCGATGCAATGGACCACGTATGTTGGAAACACACATTTAACTTGAAATATCTGTTAAAATTCCATGAGAGTATCACAAAAAAAAACCGAGTAAATCAGATCAGATCACAGGCAGAAACTTCGTTGTTTTCTGTTTTCGTCGAATCGACGCCGCGAAATCGCGGAATCGCGAAAATTAGCGGCGATCCTCGGCGCCCGATATAGCTGGCAATAATTTATGGAACTTAATACACCGTGGCGGATATAAAAGAAGCAGAAGCCAAAAGCTCGATCGAGCGTTGCACGTTTCCTTTTGTTCCCCGTTCGATCCCTTCTCTCTGTTAAACGCGACACACGGTTTCGTCCGGTTTTAGAGCAATACCGTGTGCCATGTGTGCGAGAATTGGACGACGTTTCGCTCTTGGGGAGTACCAGATACCCTCCTCCTCCAGAAATAACCCACCTCGCGCCGGATAGATCGTAACACGCTCCTTTTAATAACTTCTCTGCTATCCCCCGCTCGAAAACGTGCTGGTTTTTTGTCAGTTGCCTCGGCAGGGGAAAGAAATATCGACTGTAAATCGTTCTAGATTTGTTTAACTGGTCGTTTTCTAAGAAAATCGTTCCTCTTTTCGACGAATTCCGCGATTCGAATATGTAATTGCGTTATTCCATAAAAACCGACTAAAATAATGATTTTAGAGAAAAGTTAAACTCCTCAAAATCGATATTTGACAATTTGAAATATTTCTAAAATTCAATACTTTAACACTGGAACTAACCGACATATATAGTGTATTTATCTGTACCAAAGAAATTAAATTAAATTTTTTAGAGTTTAGTCGAATAAATTTTTTACAAGTTTTATTAGGAATTTCGAATACACTTTGCCTGCTTTGTTCTAATATTCTAACATGGCACGTTTAAGTCATAAGTTATTAAGCGCACACGTTGTTCAAAGCGGGCATATTGACCTGTATCGATGCGGATATCCTGTCCACGGATCCAATTTTAGATGCTAACAGAGTCCTGTTAAACCCCCAAGCGATAAATACTGCTAATGTCTAAATCAACCATTCGAGTCGACAGCTTTCCGAGTGCATAATACTGAAAATTATAGTTAGAACAGATACGCAAAGTGAAATATAATTGGAAAAAGTCGGTTTCCATTTCTATTTACAGTCGTGCCTTGTTCGGATCAAATTAAATTCAGAATTGCAACGTGTACATCCGACGTCGGGCACAATACCGGAAATATCCAGCTACGCAACACTTCCTACAGAAAGTGTCCAGATTCCGAAACGAATTTGATTATAATAATAATGGGAACCAATAGGAAACGAATCTTTTAGAAAACGTATTATATTTTAATTTTATCAACACATTAAGTGTATTATTCTCGTTTGATCGTGCTTTTGTTTTTTGAAACTGTTGAGGGGAAGTCTGTTAGCTCGAGAGCCTTTTTCTCTTTTTCTTCTTTCTCGCGTCTATTTCTGAAAGTTTCTGCTCCGAGCAGTGAAATTCTGAGAACGCGACTTACATCGTTCTGGCTTTAATCGGCTCATATAATTTTCTCGATAATAGCCCCCCCGGGTCATAATTCTCCGTGACTCTCGATAAGACCTCGCAGTTTTCACGCTGGAACAAAAATGCCCTCGTCGAAAACTCCATTCCTGAATAATGGACTTCATATGCGCGCGATCTATCATCCCCTCGCCATCCCTAACGGGCGTAAGCCGTTAAACGTAGTCATGAGGATCCGATATTCAACGGGATATGGGTTACTCGTTCAACGCGTGTCACGATCGAAGAAGTCTCACGACACGTACACTCGCGTTTCCTACACTCTGAAACATCGAACACAACCCCGATGCATTTTATACGCCTCACAGATCCTTCGAACTCTTTTACATTCATCCCAACACCTGAAATCGGCAGAAGATTCTTTAAAGTTCGTGATCACATCACCGTGTACTAATTTCTCTCATCTCATGTCTCTTTGAATGCCTTTTGAGACTCGTATTTGCTGTTTTTATTACGATTCTGGCAAACTTCGATTGTTGTTGAATTTTATTTTTTACTTGTGCAAGTAAATAAAAAAAATTCAAAAAAAATATTTATCAAATAGGCCTTGTAAATTTTACTTTAAAATGTACTAATTTTAATAAAGTGTACTAATTTCATGGTAATTTTCCTGGCCACATATTATATTTTCAGTAAAGAATTTTTTTCTCGAAAATGGGTAGAATTTCAAGGATATGTGTATTGACCAAAAATGATTGCAATTAACCCCCTCAACCGAAAATAATTTTTCCAGGGCGATTTGAAATTCGTTAATTTTGTCGAAAAATTTCACACCTCGAATTTTTTTTCTCGAAAGTGGGTAGGAATTCGAGGGTATGTCTAATGACCAAAAATGATTGCAATGGACCCCACCAACCGCAAATAATTTTTCCAGAACGATTTGAAATTTTTTAATTTTGACGAAAAATTTCACATCTTGTCGAATTTTTTTCTCGAAAGTGGGTAGGAATTCGTGGGTATGTCTAATGACCAAAAATGATTGCAATTAACCCCCTCAACCGAAAATAATTTTTCCAGGGCGATTTGAAATTTGTTAATTTTGTCGAAAAATTTCACACCTCGAATTTTTTTTCTCGAAAGTGGGTAGGATTTCGTGGGTATGTCTAATGACCAAAAATAATTGCAATCGACCCTTGCAACTGAAAATAATTTTTTTAGAAAGATTTGAAATTTTTTTTTTGCACCGAAAAATTTAGGCACTTACTCCCTTGTCGATTTTTCTTAGAAATTAGTTTTTCATTTTTCATACATTTGTTCGACGCTCTACAGAAAAGTTGTGCAACACTTTTTTGTAGGTATCTATGTACTCTAATTCCCTCCAAAATTTCAATGAAATATATTCATTATTGTAGGAATTATGGCTGTTTGAAAATTGTACTCTTTTGATGGGGTTTTTCATTTTTAGTAATTTTGTTTCACGCTCTACAGAAAAGTTGTGTAACAGTTTTTTGTAGATATCCACAAACTCTAGATCTCCCCAAAATTTTAATAAAATATATTCATTATTGTAGGAGTTATAGCCATTTGAAATATTCGACCATTTTTATGGGGTTTTTCTCAATTTACGGGGTCAAGGAACAACTTTTTCACTATTTCTAGAATTCCTACATATTCTTCGCGAAAATACGCGTTGTTTGCCGCTTCAAACAATGAAATCCTTCAATCCGTTCAGAAGTTATGGCATTTTAAAGATTCGCATGAAATTTTCGGGCAACATAAATTACATATTCGATTAGGAATTTTTTTCTCGAAAGTGCGTAGGAATTCGATGATATGTCTAATGACCAAAAATTATTGTAATAGACCCCTGCAACCAAAAATAATTTTTCCAGAACGATATGAAATTTTTTAATTTTGTCGAAAAATTTCATATCTTCCCGAATTTTTTTCTAGAAAATGCGCAGGATTTCGGGGGTATGATTATTCACCAAAAATGCTTGTAATTGACACCTGTAACTAACTATAATTTTTTTAGTAGGATTTGAAATTTTTTAATTTTGCCTAAAAATTTCATATCTTCTCCAATTTTTTTCTCGAAACTGGGTAGGATATCGAGGGTATATCTAATGACCAAAAATTATTGTAATTGTCTCCTGCAACCGAAAATAATTCTTCCAAAACGATTTGAAATTTTTCTGATTCGTCGAAAAATTTCATATCTTCTCGAATTTTTTTCTAGAAAATGCGCAGGATTTCGGGGGTATATGTAATGATAAGAAATGATTCTAATTGCCCCCTGAAACCGACAATATTTTTTCCAGAACGATTTGACAGTTTTTAATTTTGTCGAAAAATTTCATATCTTCCCGAATTTTTTTCTAGAAAATGCGCAGGATTTCGGGGGTATGATTATTCACCAAAAATGCTTGTAATTGACACCTGTAACTAACTATAATTTTTTTAGTAGGATTTGAAATATTTTAATTTTGCCTAAAAATTTCATATCTTCTCGAATTTTTTTCTAGAAAATGGGTAGGATTTCGAGGGTATGTCTAATGACCAAAAATGATTGTAATCGACCCCTGCAACCGAAAATAATTTTTCCAGAACGATTTGAACGATCCAAGCGTTATCGCGCGCGCGAACTTTTCGAAATGAATTTTTCTATAAAAGAAGACAGCGAGTTTTGAAGAAAAATACACTTTATCGCGGATACGAAGCTACCAGCGGATGATGTAAAAAAAGCAGAAGACGGGAATGTAAATTTCAGAGTCGGGAGGATGTTCAAAGGGAAAAAGTACAAGTTACGAGCACATGTGCACGGAATATGCCACGTAGCTCGATCCCATTGAAAAATTAATTCCCGTTGAACTGAAATAATGGAACAGAGGGAATGTGAGACTCGCGGTTCCCGACTACCAGAGGCTGAATCACACGGAAAGAGGAACACGAGATGATGTACATCTGGTAACACGTATCGACTGCTCAAATTTTATATGCTATATCACAGTATAACAACTCCAAAGTGTATAATAATGCATGAAAATAGCGGGGGAGACGAGAATGGAACTCGAAATGCAATAACATTTGTATCAAATCGTTTCAGAGCATGTATCGTGGCTCTTAAGATCGCCATTTTGAATATTTATTAGAACTACGAATGTGAAAATGCAAATTTCAGAATTATTACGTTTGCTTCATAGAAAACAAGCAAAAAAAAAGGTTATTTTGTTCATATTACAAGGCTCTACGAGAAAATAAATAACAAAATATATAGTTCCATTTGAAAAGAACATTATTGTCTTTGAAAAGCACAAATAAAATAATTTTTATCTTTACAAATAAATGAAACAGAAAAATTGAAATTTGCACAGTATAATCTAATTGTCATTCTCGAATCAGGACATTTCGAAACGGTGCAGTGCATAAATAACTAAATTCAATTAATAATAAATGTTATCAAACGAACACAATTATTATTACTTCCAAAAATAGAGCACCGAACCAATTAAATCGCGGCGTGGAGCAATTAATACGCGAACTGATCGTTCGAATCATTTATATTCGGTCACCTCAACTTTGAATCATTTATACGGGACTGCCCGTCGGCTGTACAACGTGTACACAATATGTTTGTATAAATAACACGGGGTGAATATAGAATTAATTTATAATAAACCGCTGTATAGCTGCAGGTCAACATTTTAACGTTAACACTTGTAAATTTTTGTTGGCTCGTGAAATTCATCATTACGTTCATAAAGTTCTCGTGTAAGTTTCATATAACGATCTTTTTATAGGAGCAGAATTTAGAAAAAATTTAAATTAGTTTTAAATTAGAATTAGTTAAAAATTCGGTCTTTGTGAAAATTAGGTTTAAGGTTTTTTATATATCGTTAAGGCCGGCGCTAGTGATGCGCGTTCCCGCGACTTCCGGTTAGTTCGATTAATACGGATGTGTAGCATGCAGCATGTAGAAAGATTATTCATATATTTACTTTTGTTCCATTATCATATCATTTTATAGTTTAATAAATGATCCATATATGTATATGTGCGAAGTGGTGTTATAGTGGTAATGAATAACCCTACACAATGTGTAGCTAAGAATTTCCCAAAGATGAAGAAGAAGAACCGCGAAGTCCAGCCTGGAACATTAGCGACACACCGCAGAGAGAGGAAGTATTACTCGACTAATCACTTTGTAACACGTTCGTGGGAGGTAAGGGGAGGGACGAAAGGATAGAAGCAGGTACACTTTCGTTGTTGGCCAAGGCGAGGAGGATCTGGTGGCTGTTTCGTGGGAGTGGGTCGAGGGGCCCTGGAAGGAGGTGAGACGGGCCAACAAACGGTGCCAAGTACCAACTCTTCTTGTTAGGGAACAATTAAGAAATGCAGCGCGCCGTAACGATGAGTCGACGCCGAGTTTTCACGCACGTTCCCCCCGTTTTCTACGAGTTTCCGGCAATTACAACTATTCGTACGGAGATAACGACGGTCTTTTTTATTTTTATTAACTTCATAGGTTCACTGTTATTCAATGAAGCATTTATTAGGCTTCTGAAACTTTATTATTGTTCTGGATATACAAATTTTGCCAAAAAGAAAGAGGGAGGGTCTGGGTTAGGTCTGGATTAGATCTAGATTAGGTCTGGGTTAGGTCTGGGTTCTAATCCCAGTTAAAGTTAACCCAGACCTAACCTATACCTAATCTAGATCTAATCCAGACCTAACCCAGACCTAACCCATACCTAATCTAGATCTAATCCAGACCTAACCCAGACCTAACCCATACCTAATCTAGATCTAATCCAGACCTAACCCAGACCTAACCCATACCTAATCTAGATCTAATCCAGACCTAACCCAGACCTAACCCATACCTAATCTAGATCTAATCCAGACCTAACCCAGACCTAACCCATACCTAATCTAGATCTAATCCAGACCTAACCCAGACCTAACCTAGACCTAACCCAGACCTAACCCAGACCTAACTCAAATCTAATCCAGACCTAACCCAGACCTAACTCAGATCTAATCCAGACCTAACCCAGACCTAACTCAGATCTAACTCAGATCTAATCCAGACCTAACCCAGACCTAACCCAGATCTAGGGTTAGGTCTGGATTAGATCTGAGTTAGGTCTGGGTTAGGTCTGGGTTAGGCCTGGATTAGATCTGAGTTAGGTATGGGTTAGGTCTGGATTAGATCTGAGTTAGGTCTGGGTTAGGTCTGGATTAGATCTGAGTTAGGTCTGGGTTAGGTCTGGATTAGATCTGAATTAGGTCTGGGTTAGGTCTGGATTAGATCTAGCTTAGGTCTGGGTTAGGTCTGGGTTAGGTCTGGATTAGATCTGAGTTAGGTCTGGGTTAGGTCTGGATTAGATCTAGCTTAGGTCTGGGTTAGGTCTGGGTTAGGTCTGGATTAGATCTAGGTTAGGTCTGGGTTAGGTCTGGATTAGATCTAGCTTAGGTCTGGGTTAGGTCTGGGTTAGGTCTGGGTTATACAAGGGTTTAGTCTGGCTATACAAACTCTACGAGTTTCCGGCAATTACAACTATTAGTACGGAGATAACGACGGTCTGGTTATTTCGTAAAAATCGAGAGACGCAAACGTGAGAAATTAAATAGTGTCAACAGATAATCGCTAATGGGGGGGAGATTGGATTCATTACTAAACGAAAGTGTGTATAGACTTTTAAATGTACACGATTTTTCCACGAAGAAGATTGTTCTTTTCTTATTTATCGCGTCCACGTTCTTACCAAGCAAAGTGTATGAAACCTGTGGAGAAATCGGTAGCGTCTGAGGCTCTCGAAAGGTTCATACGACGTTGTTTTCGTCCCGTTGCAATTAGTAAGGTAGAAATGATCGACACCGCTTCACCCTTGAGCACAAGGTGCGATGCCTCTAAAGTTTCGCAGGAAGCCCGTCTCCCAAATGTAGTACACATTTTTTATGAGTATCCAAAGCAGGGATCCGGGGGTCTCTGGCGCGACAACATGCTTCTGGTACACCGGTATCAGATTTGATGGGGCCATGCGGTCGTGTTACGCTGGTACAGGTCGTTACGAGGGGCGATCGTGGCCCCTTTCGTTCCAACCATTACGAGGCATTAACTGGCCCTGTCGACTATTACCCCCGTGGCAACGGTTATAATACTTCTTTTAACCCGACGATACCGCGGTTTCCAGGCGAGGCCAGTTTCCAATTGCCCTTTGTTGCTACGATTTTCGCCACCCTCTACTTCCCATCGTTTCCCAACGATTCTTTACCCCCGTAACACCCTAACCGTCCACCAGCACGAAGGTACGACTCCCGGCCAGGTAAAATTTCAAGCAATCGTTGGTTGCTGTTCCCGAAAACGAAGCAACGACACAAGATCGACCTCGTTCGACGCTCTCGAAACTACGGTCACTGTTGCGTAGCGCGTTTTCATTCATTAACTATTGTTTAAGGAACTTTTAATATGAAACTATTTTTTCTGCAAGAATGGTCAAAGTGATTTATTTCGAAAGGTATTATACTTTTTAAATTAAATGGACGGTGGAAGAAACGCGAAGGAACTAAAGTCTCACTGTCCACTGAAATATCCTGATTATTTCAAACAATGGAAATGTTATTTATAAAAGTAGTATAAATGATATTCTTGCAAGTCGAGGCATAACGAAGAGACTTTGTTTTTTTTAAATGGAATGTCCAATTTTGTATGCTCGATTTCGGACAAATTCACGTATTTTTAGTGTAAAAGTACTAAGGTACGTTTGTTCTAAAACTTAGCATTCCCAATTCTAAATAACTAAATCTAATTATTGAAATTTGAATCAGAAATGACTCTGGCACAGGCTTCGAAGTTTACTAATTACATTTTACTTTCTTATTTATTATTCTAGTGATTATTATCAATGAATTGAGCTCAAGTTGGGCTATGCAAACTGTAAAAATGTCCACTTAAAAACAAAGTGCAATTCTAACCTTTCTATTGCAGTCTTTTTTACAAATATCTTGGAAAATAAAGTAAATCGAAAGCTATATCTACAGGCAAAAGTTATTCAAAATATTATCCCTAACAATATACTTTAAGTAGAAGACTCTATTTCAATAATTACCGAATACTTTTCTTCGAGATTCTAATAATTTCTGACTGTTGTTTACGACTTCTTTAAAGTGCAACAGAGTTCATTCACCTATGAATATGTAATAATTTCATCCTGACTCGATTTTAAGTCATTTCGATTGTACTTTTGCTATTACGAGATACTTCCCTGATCCAACGACGAGTTCTAAATAAGAAATAGCGAATACCAGGCGAAACAAAGAGCAGGAATGGAAATTCTGGACGCACATGCAGGGAAAGACGTACCTGGAATCGGGGTTACGGAGTAATTAACCTACCAGGTCGGCCCTGTTCGTGTTGAAGAAGCAAGACTGGCTTTCAACGACTTCATTCCACCTCGCGTTTCCAAGTAATAATAAACTCGAAAGCCCGTTAAGTTATATCGAGGTCCAATTACGGTGTAATAAAGCAAAATTACATTCCTTCGCGCTCTTGACGTAACTTCATCTTTCGCCAAACCGGGAGTTAATAATCCCTCGCGATAGAAAAACGCGCGGACCGCGATCGTCTATTATTCCCCCGTTCGTCCTTTCAAAATCGTTAAACTACCCTGAACAATCCTAAAGTACAGCGAAAATGAAAGAAAGCGGTTCTGAATTAATTTTCATAATCTTACTTCCACCGCAATCCACTTCAATCATATAAATTTCAAGTTTTGTGTATAAAAGTGTGGAAAATTTAGGGGAAAATACTCGATTTACACGAATATGTTTATCGATTTTTTATTCTAGAGAACTATGCAAGACGTAATCTGATTCTTAGTGATTGAAATTTATTTTATAGAAGAATAAGACAAATTCTATTATATTTTACTGTTCAGGGTGAATTAGTATAAATTAGGAACGAATTTTTCTATTTTCATCCAACAGGCATGATTTGAATGAATGTTAACTGAACCAAGGGGCTTGTGAATGTATAATTAGGTAGATTCACCCTTAAATACAAATTTACATTATATCGATTAGAACTGAAATGTACAATAAAATAAAGCTTGTAATATTAATTGAAGTTAGAACAGTTATCAACAACAAAATACAAGAAATAAAAAAATTTCAGAAATCTTGGAAGAAAATACTTTCAAAAGCTAGTAGTAATGCTATATCAAATGATTGATTTTGTAATATTGAGTGGATAATTGTAACTGTTTACGTACAAAATACATCATCTAATTATAATTTACAAATTTAAATTTGTTTATCGTAAATTTGAAAAGAAGGTATGAGTGAATAATTATTCCCGGGGTCGTGGATGGGGAGAAAGGGTCTTTCGTGGAACTTCTGCCATAAAACACGATTAGTTCGTCGATCATAGTGGGTGCAATTTGAGCCACGAGTCCAGCTGCGTATAACGAGCATGGAATCATCCGCGGTCGAACGCACGCAATTCCTAGATAAACGAGCACGCGATTACTTACGCGGTTTAATACGCGAATCGACGAATCGCTGGTCGGTTGAACCGAAGGGTGGCTTCTCTGTCTGGCGAATACGCGATACCTGACCCTTAGGATCTCGGTGGTAATTGCGTGCGAATTCCGCGACGTCGCCGGGCGACGGCTGGCTTTTTATTGCCGGTTCGTTAGTGTAATTAGGTCCCCGCGACTCACGAAACCCGGGGTCACAAGCTTAACGTAATCACGGGACAGATGTATATGCGAAACGGAAGCACGTCGCCCGCGACGAACAGGAACGCAGGCCGTTCGTTACCTGAAGTTAATTTATACGCGTGCCTGGGCCGCGTGTGCTTCAATTTTTCCGATAAGAGGCCCGGCCAGACTGCTCTATTTTAATTGCTTTCATTTCGTTCGCCGCGATCAGGCTCCTAGAAACACGAAATCATCGAAAATTCCACGGATAAGAGAAGCTTCCACATATGAAATTAATTTGGATAAAAATTGACGTCAAAGACGGTTTTAATCAGCCTCGAATGGAAACATAAATGACACTTTTTATCAATTTTCTTTACATTTTAGATTCTTCTAGACATGTGTAATGTAACTGAAATAAGTGTTGATCAATTATTATGCTCCCACATGGACATTTAGATTCTCACACATGTTTCTGTGCCACACATGTCTCTGATGTCAACAGATCCAGGTTTGTTTTATTTATTTATTTATTTTGATATGTCATTTTTATACAACTTGATTTGAAGTTTATTATGCTCCCAAAATGGATATTTAGATCCTCCAGGTTTGAGGATAATTTCATTGCAAAACACTTCAAATTTAAATGAATTTGAAAATTGTTATTAACTTTTGCTAATTTTCATCGATGCAGCAAAAAAAAAAATTCCTGAAAGTAGCACTATTCTTCCTCTTTTATTACTCTAATTACTCTCTATATATAACATGACGATATTAAAAATTCTAAATCAATTTCGATCTGAATATTCTTTACAATAATTCTTTCTCATAATCGACGTTTTTTTTTTATCATATAAGCGACTATTTTGTATTTGAAACATGTGCAATCCCAACATTACATATTGCAAAATCACAAACTGCCCTCAAAGTGAGAAAATTCACAAAATTTTTGATTCGAGAATGGAGAAATCACGAGTTCCCAAGGTGAGGGTGATAAAAAAAATTTAACATCGCCACAGTGTGTCGGGCATGGCGAACGAGAGCTGACGACCGCAACGAACCTATGGCACATCGAGGCTGAAATTTCAATGGCGTCAGAGGCGATCGAACGAGAGAAAGAGTATCGCGGAGCTGTTGATAGCGGTTGTAACAATTTAGAGGGGGAGGGAACCCCCTGATCCCTGCTAAAAGACTCCAAGCATCCTCCTTCTTCCTAATATCGTCGTTCGAGATAAACTAAGATTCAATTTAGCGCGCGACAGAATTGCACGAACCGATCTGAGATTTCTCTGACCAACTGATATCGAAGAAAAGTGGTTCTTTGGAGGCTCGAAGATTCGAAAACAGGTGCATCGACACTATCATCGAGGAATTTCGATATTAATAGGATCGATGATTCGATTGTAGAGAGATCTATGCAACGATAAACTACAATTCAGTGTTTGTTGGCTAATAATGGTATTTGATCGAATTTTGCACGATATTTTAATCGTTCACTTCCGGATTTCAATGGCGATAGAGACACTCACAAATGAGCACTAATATTTACCAATAATAACACAGAATAATCGTAGCAATTCTACAAAATTCGAAATTTCAAGAATCATAACGCAGAAAGAGGGTTATTAATTAAAAGATAAACTATTAAAAATAGACATATTGTAGGTACGATTCCTTGGTTTATGTCTGCTAAACTATAACGATTTTACCTTTTTCTGGCCCAAAGAGTAGAAATAAATTTTGTAAATTTTACTACAAAAGGTGCTACAATTTATTCACAAAAGAATTCTCTAAATAAGCCTAAAAAAACGTGCTTCACGCAAGACAATACACACGTTATTTGCTATGAGAGTCTACATCTATTCGATAAAAAGAATTACCTCAAATTCGATACGACATATTGCATCGTCGATTAGAGGCTAACCGCTTCAGTCGTTAATACACACCAGGCAATTACTTAGTATTTACTACTCCAGCAATTTCTCCAAATCGCAACCGTTCATCGCATTAAATCACACGCCTAAGCTGCTGCGCGAATCACGTCACCTATAAATCATACGCGAGATCGAATCGGAGTACGTTTTGTGCGGTTTCCCGGGAATCAAGCTCCCTGGAAAATTTTCCAGTCGAGAATTTCATTAACAAAATAATTCACATAAACTAAAATTAATTGCCTCTTATATTTTTTAAAAAACACTTAAAAACACATCGAAAGAATGATGAAAGCGAGAACCTCGTCCGTTTCACGAGAATTTCGTTAAACAATAATTTGGATATAATCTAAAATTAATTACCTCTTATATTTAAAAAAAAAAATCTTAAAAACTCGTCGAAAGAATGATGGCGTGAATCGAAAAATTGAGACGAAAAATCAAGACTCTGTGCCAAGAATTAATGGGTCTGTCTATCCAGTTTTTTGTTTACATTTTTCTAGAGCCTTTTCGAAGTGTTATGGAATTTCGAATTAAACACTATATGGGTGTTTCAGAAAATTCGTAGGCCTAAACAGGTGAATTTAGAGTACACCCGAGCCACGACTCTGGAATGACTCTGAAAAATAAATATTGATTTCGACGAGAGCTTTCAAATAAAAAAATAAATTAGCTGGCTTTTGTTGATTTCGAGGAAATTCGGCGCTGTTGGAGCAAAATTTCATCAAAATTCCATCCTGTCGCGGGGAGAGCCTAGCTCGATACACGGATTTCCCTTTGTAAACCGGTTGTGCAATCTGACGCTTCTTTTTTAAAATGCACGCTCATTACGCGGGAAGTTTAACTAGCTGGACGCGATAACACGCGTTTTCGCCTAAACATCCGAAACACCGCGCGCCACATTATATCCTCATTATCCTTTTTATCGTCGACTGGGAGTACCAGCGTTCACCGCCGCTTCTCCGTGAATCGTTTCCCCGCGTTGAAGCTGCCGGGCACTTTCGCACGTTTACACGCCCGGCTACAAAGTGTTTTCCAGCGGAATAAAGAGAACACAGAGAGCGAGGAGGAGAGGCCACGGAGAGGGGGATAGAAAAGAAAAGGAATGCTCTCTCGAGGGTGACTGTAATCCTGTCGTTGGAATATCCGACAAGCACCCTGCGCGCTGGCTGCCTTCAACCACCCTCCTCCTGCTTCTACGTTGTCGTTGTCGAGCGTTCGCTATTCCGGAGATTTTGTTTCGCGTTTCGTACACCCAACACTGGCCAAGCTTACATCGCGAGCGGATTTCGCTTAAAATAAAGAAAAGATGCAAGCTAATGCAAGCAAAGCTCTCTTTTTGACTCCGGTCGCGTAAGCTGTCTGCATTAGTACGACTTTTGACAAAATCGTGTTTTATTTAACGCGACAGTTTTACCTTGTTAATTAAAACTTATACTGTCAAAACACCACATTTAAATCCAACAGACATTTTCATATTTAGCAACTTTCCACAATATTTCTGCCAATTTGAAAGAATGAAAAAATTTGAAAAAATTTAGGGTTATTCCTCAAAGTCTTTGTAACATTATCCAATAGGTTTTAAAGTCAAATATTGAAACGTTTTCTGAATAAAAATCGAAGTTCGAGCACAAATCACCTTTACTATATTCCATAATAATTTCGACAATATTTCTGCCAATTTAAAACAATGCTACCGTTGAAAAAAATTTGAATAAATTTAGGGTTATTCCTCAAAGTCTTTGTAACATTATCCAATAGGTTTTAAAGTCAAATGTTGAAATGTTTTCTGAATAAAAATCGAAGTTCGAGCAGAAGTCACCGTTTACTAAGTCCAACAGACATTTTCATATTTAGCAACTTTCCACAATATTTCTGTCAATTTGAAAGAATGAAAAAATTTGAAAAAATTTAGGGTTATTCCTCAAAGTCTTTGTAACATTATCCAATAGGTTTTAAAGTCAAATATTGAAACGTTTTCTGAATAAAAATCGAAGTTCGAGCACAAATCACCTTTACTATATTCCATAATAATTTCGACAATATTTCTGCCAATTTAAAAAAATTTTACGTTGAAAAAAATTTGAATAAATTTAGGGTTATTCCTCAAAGTCTTTGTAACATTATCCAATAGGTTTTAAAGTCAAATATTGAAACGTATTCTGAATAAAAATCGAAGTTCGAGCAGAAGTCACCGTTTACTAAGTCCAACAGACATTTTCATATTTAGCAACTTTCCACAATATTTCTGCCAATTTAAAAGAATGAAAAAATTTGAAAAAATTTAGGGTTATTCCTCAAAGTCTTTGTAACATTATCCAATAGGTTTTAAAGCCAAATATTAACAAGTTTTGTGAATAAAAATCGAAGTTCGAGCACAAATCACCTTTACTATATTCCATAATAATTTCGACAATATTTCTGCCAATTTAAAACAATGCTACCGTTGAAAAAAATTTGAATAAATTTAGGGTTATTCCTCAAAGTCTTTGTAACATTATCCAATAGGTTTTAAAGTCAAATGTTGAAACGTTTTCTGAATAAAAATCGAAGTTCGAGCAGAAGTCACCGTTTACTAAGTCCAACAGACATTTTCATATTTAGCAACTTTCCACAATATTTCTGCCAATTTGAAAGAATGAAAAAATTTGAAAAAATTTAGGGTTATTCCTCAAAGTCTTTGTAACATTATCCAATAGGTTTTAAAGTCAAATATTGAAACGTTTTCTGAATAAAAATCGAAGTTCGAGCACAAATCACCTTTACTATATTCCATAATAATTTCGACAATATTTCTGCCAATTTAAAACAATGCTACCGTTGAAAAAAATTTGAATAAATTTAGGGTTATTCCTCAAAGTCTTTGTAACATTATCCAATAGGTTTTAAAGTCAAATGTTGAAATGTTTTCTGAATAAAAATCGAAGTTCGAGCAGAAGTCACCGTTTACTAAGTCCAACAGACATTTTCATATTTAGCAACTTTCCACAATATTTCTGCCAATTTGAAAGAATGAAAAAATTTGAAAAAATTTAGGGTTATTCCTCAAAGTCTTTGTAACATTATCCAATAGGTTTTAAAGTCAAATATTGAAACGTTTTCTGAATAAAAATCGAAGTTCGAGCACAAATCACCTTTACTATATTCCATAATAATTTCGACAATATTTCTGCCAATTTAAAACAATGCTACCGTTGAAAAAAATTTGAATAAATTTAGGGTTATTCCTCAAAGTCTTTGTAACATTATCCAATAGGTTTTAAAGTCAAATGTTGAAATGTTTTCTGAATAAAAATCGAAGTTCGAGCAGAAGTCACCGTTTACTAAGTCCAACAGACATTTTCATATTTAGCAACTTTCCACAATATTTCTGTCAATTTGAAAGAATGAAAAAATTTGAAAAAATTTAGGGTTATTCCTCAAAGTCTTTGTAACATTATCCAATAGGTTTTAAAGTCAAATATTGAAACGTTTTCTGAATAAAAATCGAAGTTCGAGCACAAATCACCTTTACTATATTCCATAATAATTTCGACAATATTTCTGCCAATTTAAAACAATGCTACCGTTGAAAAAAATTTGAATAAATTTAGGGTTATTCCTCAAAGTCTTTGTAACATTATCCAATAGGTTTTAAAGTCAAATGTTGAAATGTTTTCTGAATAAAAATCGAAGTTCGAGCAGAAGTCACCGTTTACTAAGTCCAACAGACATTTTCATATTTAGCAACTTTCCACAATATTTCTGTCAATTTGAAAGAATGAAAAAATTTGAAAAAATTTAGGGTTATTCCTCAAAGTCTTTGTAACATTATCCAATAGGTTTTAAAGTCAAATATTGAAACGTTTTCTGAATAAAAATCGAAGTTCGAGCACAAATCACCTTTACTATATTCCATAATAATTTCGACAATATTTCTGCCAATTTAAAACAATGCTACCGTTGAAAAAAATTTGAATAAATTTAGGGTTATTCCTCAAAGTCTTTGTAACATTATCCAATAGGTTTTAAAGTCAAATGTTGAAATGTTTTCTGAATAAAAATCGAAGTTCGAGCAGAAGTCACCGTTTACTAAGTCCAACAGACATTTTCATATTTAGCAACTTTCCACAATATTTCTGTCAATTTGAAAGAATGAAAAAATTTGAAAAAATTTAGGGTTATTCCTCAAAGTCTTTGTAACATTATCCAATAGGTTTTAAAGTCAAATATTGAAACGTTTTCTGAATAAAAATCGAAGTTCGAGCACAAATCACCTTTACTATATTCCATAATAATTTCGACAATATTTCTGCCAATTTAAAACAATGCTACCGTTGAAAAAAATTTGAATAAATTTAGGGTTATTCCTCAAAGTCTTTGTAACATTATCCAATAGGTTTTAAAGTCAAATGTTGAAATGTTTTCTGAATAAAAATCGAAGTTCGAGCAGAAGTCACCGTTTACTAAGTCCAACAGACATTTTCATATTTAGCAACTTTCCACAATATTTCTGTCAATTTGAAAGAATGAAAAAATTTGAAAAAATTTAGGGTTATTCCTCAAAGTCTTTGTAACATTATCCAATAGGTTTTAAAGTCAAATATTGAAACGTTTTCTGAATAAAAATCGAAGTTCGAGCACAAATCACCTTTACTATATTCCATAATAATTTCGACAATATTTCTGCCAATTTAAAACAATGCTACCGTTGAAAAAAATTTGAATAAATTTAGGGTTATTCCTCAAAGTCTTTGTAACATTATCCAATAGGTTTTAAAGTCAAATATTGAAACGTTTTCTGAATAAAAATCGAAGTTCGAGTAAAAGTCACCGTTTACTAAGTCCAACAGACATTTTCATATTTAGCAACTTTCCACAATATTTCTGCCAATTTGAAAGAATGAAAAAATTTGAAAAAATTTAGGGTTATTCCTCAAAGTCTTTGTAACATTATCCAATAGGTTTTAAAGTCAAATATTAACAAGTTTTCTGAATAAAAATCGAAGTTCGAGCACAAATCACCTTTACTATATTCCATAATAATTTCGACAATATTTCTGCCAATTTAAAAAAATGCTACCGTTGAAAAAAATTTGAATAAATTTAGGGTTATTCCTCAAAGTCTTTGTAACATTATCCAATTTTCATGCATCTTTTTATATCCAGAAACATAAAAGGAACATTTTCATAGTATTTTCGAAAACAATAATGTTCTAAATCATTTTAAATTTCAAGCGTATGGTACTATTTTTAAACCAGCGAATACACGTTTTGCAACGATCTTCTTGTGCACGGTTCATAAATTTCTGTATAATTCATGAGGCTTGTAAATATCCAAGATAGCAATATCCATTTTCTTTTTGAATAACGTAAATTCTTCTATCAGGGATCGTTGAAAATTTCTTTCGAGGAAGAAAGCGCAAGCTTACCGGCGCTACAATTTGTTTCATAGATGTCTAGCTTTATGCGAGTATCATTTGTAATATTTCATGAGCAGCGTAACAATGAAGAAAATGTTATGCAGTCGTGTCTGACAGGTTTGCATTTGTGACTTTACATTTCGAAGCTAAGAATGAATTTCCACGAAAAATACTTCGTTGCAAAATCGCGATAAAAGTACATAAAAACTACATAAAAAAAAAGGGATTCAATTATCAAGTGAAACGCAATATTTTTGTGGTGAAATTATATTTTTGACAATGTTTTTATTGGACCTTGTTTATTATCTGAAATTTGGGTATTATTTTGATATTTCTATCGAACGACTTGGAAATGTTTGTAATTAAATTATATTTGAGAAAATAAGAAAGTGATTCTTGAAATTGGAATAGTTGGCGGATTCTAGAGGCCAAAATAAGACAAAAATCAAGAATACCAATTTGTTGATGGAAGCTTCGTTAAGAAGTTATTAACGTTCAAAGTGTGCGGCTGTCGAACGACAATTTGTCCACCTACTCGATTTTTTTACTCGAAAGTGGATAGGAATTTGGGGGTATGTCTATTCACGAAAAATGATTCTAATTGTCTATAGAATCGAAAATAATTTTTCCAGAATGATTTGCAATTTTTCAATTTTCTCGAATAATTTCACACCTTCTCTATTTTTTTTCTCGAAAGTGGGCAGGATTCCGTGGTTATGTCTAATGACGAAAACTGATTGTAATTGACCCCCGCAACCGAAAATAATTTTTCCACAACCGATCTGCAATTTTTTTTTCTCCGTTGAAAAATTTTATTAAGTTTTTACCAGATTTAATGTTATAGAACACGTTGAACATAATTTGTAAAGAACGTTTCAATCTTTCCAAAATATTCGAATATAGCGAAAAAACACATCTCGATTTTCCCGTTCTTCGTCCACCAAACAGCGCTTTAATTTAATCCGCACTTGCGGCTGCGACTGTACGGCCGCGATACGATCGTAAGCTCGTGGTATCGAATCTCTGGTAACTAACAGAACGGATATTAATTTCGACGAGCTTCTCAAACTGATTCATTGATTCAATTTGCACGCACGTTTCACGTGTAATGTATTCTCCTCGTGTGTGAACATAAGTGTAATGAAATTTACGCGAAATGGTACGCGGCAACTTGCGTCTAATTGGTTCGTTCCATCAAAGACACCATTCCCAACCAAATTGTTTCAAAGGAATTTAAAAATTCTTGCGTAAATATAAAATAAAATTCTTATGAAATAATTTTATATGGCTCAAAAATCCTATTTAATAATAGAGCAAATTCAATTTTTCATACTTGGACGAATGAAATGGAACGTTGGTTCTTTCAGGTATCTCAAAGAATTTTTATTTTATTTTTATTTTTTATACATGGTCACTCAGAAAATAAATATATCGCTGGAAAGAATTTAGAAAATTATATATCTAGAGGATCGTAATGTAAAAAAATATAATCACAGTTTGAAAATTAGTAATATTCATTAATTTCTGTCTCATTCGTTGTACAATATGCATTGCAAACGTGTCTTCTGAACATCGCTCGAAAAAACTTTGCATTTACTTTGAAAATTCCATAACGAAAGCGAACGTTCAAATTAGCGTAATTCTTAGCAGCACACGTAGAAAGGTGAAACAAACAGCCTTGAATAACTTATCGAGCCCCCTCGCGCTTTGTTTGGAAGCAACACGAAAAACGAAAGACGAAAGACCCGTGAAGAAGAAAACGAATGTCCGAAAACAACCACGTCTTCGAGTTCCTTTGAGAGGTCTGAAAACGCTCGTATTCCGATTCCATTTAACGAACCGTGTCGCGAACTTTTCTGTTCCGAAATTTTCCAAACGAAAGCTGACCCCGAGTTCGATAATTGCCCCGTCTTTTCGCTCTCTTTTCGTCCGCCATCGCGCAAGATTTGCCCGGGCCGCTGAATTAACCCGCGTAAATCCTTAATTCGACCGTAAACTCGAGCAGCTCGCCCGGAATACTTTCTTTGCTCTGGCTAGAAATCTACGAATGATGTTTGCGTAAGTAGCCAGGCGGAGAAAGAGAGACAGATCGAGAACAGGTCTAAGACTGAGAGAGAGAGAGAGAGGGGGACTCGACGAGTTTCCTTTTGGTCGCCAAACGCACCTAAAGATTCTCAAGATTAAAAGCTAGCACACTGTCCTTTCTCTCTCGCTTGGGTCCGACCCTCTCGAACACTTGCAGCGAAGACTGACTGGCTAATGAAGGATGATAGGAAGGGACTCGTCCGCCATGCGGTGCCCAAAGCCGCGCATTCCTGCGGTCTCGACCTCCCCCCTCCCCCCCTCCCCCCTCCCCCCTCCCCCCTTTGAATACCGAGACATTGACTTTGCTCGGTGAGTTTCCGAACTTGGACCTTAAACTCCTCGAAGCTCTTGGCCGCGGTCGAATTATCCCCTTTGAAGCCCCCTCCGGAACCTCGAAGATAGCGAAAGAGTTACCGCATTCATCTCAGAAATCATTAGCCAACTTTTCCTGGTTAATTTAGCTCCGCGATCGAGGGCGAGGAAGTCGTTTATTCTATGTATCTGTCGCGTGCCGCTTCGACCACTGTGTTTTTTTTATCTCGAAACGATGCAAGCCCCTCTTGGGAAGTTGTCGAGACCCGCGTTGAAAGGGATAACCGAGGGGAAAAAGCGAGGAGATGGAAGAGAGGGGGCTGAAGAGCGCGAAAGGCGCAACAAAACGGCGTCTCTCAGTACTGGAGCCCGTAGATCGTACAGGAAAGTCCCGTAAGTCTGTTTTTAAGATGGCGACGCCAGTCTGCAGAGATTACCGCGTCGATGGACGGACCAGCGATAAAACTTAATTAATAGTCACTTTATTCTTAACGTTGGTAAACGGGGATTCGGGATAAACAGATTCTTTAACAGAGACTTAACATTGAGATTGTTTTACAGCGATGCGCGTTTAAATTTCATGGATTTTTATACGCGTGATTTTGTATTGCTTCAACTAACACAACATTTCGAGAGTGCAAGTTGATACCAAACAAACCAAACACTTAATTCTTAACGTTGGTAAACGTTAGAAAGATTCTTAAGCACTAGATTGCCCAAGGGAGTCATTTTGACTGCTTTTTAATTTCAATTAGAAAAACAATTATGTATATAATTACAGAATTTCTTAGAATTTTGTTACTTTTTGTACAACATATAAATGCGTTTATTAATAATTGTACTTATAATAAAGACGAAATTCTACGGTTAAATATTGTCATTTAATCGAATCATGCAACCCGTAACCTTATGATTCCAATAATTGCCAACGTAAGGGATAATAAGAAATATTTTCGAGACAGTTTACGTTCCGAGAACGGATATAATCGCTAGTCGAATTATGGGAACTGATTTCGCAACGAAAATCAGCACACAACGAACCCATATCGCGTATCTCGCGTTACAATAACGCACGTGCAATACTCTTCCACGGTATTTACATATCTTCGGTTACGCCAATGCGCAACGTACAGGATGTAATGCCGTACTGCAAACAGAGTTCGCCAGCAGATTAAACCTCTCAACGACGGACCAAGATTCAGTTCCCTTGACCATCGACGAAACAAATCCTTCTCTATTCGCTAGACACAACTAAACAACTACAATAGGGGCGAACGAAACGGAGCAGAATTTTCGTTCCCCAGGACCAAACGGAGCACCCAAGGGGGTCGAGTGAGAAATGGGCGGAAACTCCCGGAGGCCAGCGAAAATTCCCCGTAATTTCAAACGAAACGAAAAAGTGGCTCGCAAATTCGTGTAACAAGGCGGACAACCGCGCAATTAAAATTACGGGGAAAAAGCGAGACAAACTCGTGAAAAAAACGAGGAAAGAAATAACAACGGAAAAACTAAACGAGAGAGGCGTGCGTGGGGGGGGGGAAAAAATGTCTCGTCCGAGGAGTGTTGCACGCGACAGTCGTTTTCGTAAACGCACGGGAAACGGGTGACACGCGGTCTATGGGGTCTATGGTGCACCCTGTCACGAAACACACGCCGACTCGAAACACGCACTTTCACACAGAGAGCTCAGTTGGCTGGCAGAGAGGCAGCCGTGGCTGCTCGACCGACCATTCCACATTCCATTCGACGGTTCTCTCCTCTCCTCTCCCATTCCTCTCTCTCTTCTTCGAACACATAATGAAGTCAGTCCCGGGCGTTCTAAGCCCCGGTAATATCGTGTGGCAGGGCCCTCCCCGAGATAATATTGGTGATGTATGCTAACGGGCTTTTCGGTTACCGGGGCTGCGTCGTTTTTACGTCCACCTAAATGATTTACCGCGAAAAAGAGAGAACGCCCGCGCGAGGGGGTCGGTCAGTATCTCCGCCGCTGTCCCCGCCCCCTTCAACCCCCGACGGCGAGAAAAAAACGCCTTTTAATCCCGCCCCCGGGTGTATACCCGTGGCGAAAAGTGTTTTTTCGCGCGTGCACCGAAAATTCCGACGGTAAACCAGCCCCGGAGACTTCGTTAACCTTTATCCACCGCGCCCAGTGGGTGTCTGCGAGGGGCGGCCGGACGACGTGAAATGTTTGAAAGTTCGCGATTTATACGGCGCGCGGGGCCATATTGTTCCGCGAACGCCATCGTCGTTGGTATTTGGAACGTTGCTATAAGAGAAACTCATAATATTAATTAACGAAAGGGTATTAACGACACATTGCCCGCGAAGATCGCTAAACATAATTATTATCACCGCGAAATTAACGAAGAATGCATTCCTGGGCCGAATTTCGCGAATTTAACACTAGATTTACCGGAAGTCGTAAATTTGACGGATGTCTCGTTCCATATTTAAAATTGCAGACGGCGTAAATATTATTTTTGAACAATTTATGTTGAATTTGATGCAATGGCATGAATACATATTCTAATTGAATGAAAAATTGTATTGCAAGGTATTCGTCAATAAAATCTAGTGTTAAAGAAGCTTTCGATCGTTTATTGTGCTTCGTTTATCTTGTTTGGGGTTTGTTTTCTTTATTGGGTGTTTTGTTTTCTTTATTGGGTGGTTTTTTTTTCTTATATTTTGTCAATTAATTTTGTTTCTTTGACGAATTACAAGTAGGTTGTGTAGCTTTCTGTTGGGTGAGGTTTTCTTTGAGGTTCCAGCTTGCGTTTACGACGAAGAATATTGCATTTTGGGCAGCCAAGGACTAGGTGGTCCGTTGTAATTGTTCCTTTGATAATAAGCATGAGTGGGAGATTTTGGAGTGTCCAATTCTTAATCGGGATTATAGCAGTTTGCTCCTTTCTAGTTAAAGCAGTTGTGTTTTCTGCAACAAAAGCGTTATCTATGTTTTTAATGCGTGATGGAGCTTTCTCCACTCAGATTTGGCATTTTAAATTGTTTCTGATTTCTTTAATTAAATCCTTTTTGGTACAATTTTACAACTATTCATCGATCGACTGTTTAAAAGTTCAGCTTTTCTCGTAGGTGATTTATTCAACAAGTTATGGCGCTCCAAATTAACACTAAAACTATCGAAATGGTCAATATGGCCCATTCGTGAATTCTAATAGAAGTTGGTACAAATTTACTCGAATTTCTTCAAATTTACCAGAATTTTCTACGAGAGAATGAATAAACAGTTATTTCTATTATACTACACATTTTTTCAAATATCTACAATTTTAATTCCTTTCGAAACATGAAAAAGTTACTACAGAAATGTTAGACAATACATTCATCTATATATTGAATACATTGAGCTATTTATAGTTCATTTAAATGAATGAAACTGAGGAAGAAATTAACTGAACAAAAGTTTAACGATACTTGAATTGAAATTTTTGTTTCATAGTTTCTATTTTTATAGAAAAATGCAGCTTTTATTTTATGAATTATTTTCCCAAGCTTCTACCAAATTTGATTAATTAAAATTCATTTCAATTAATGAAACTGAGGAAGAAATTAACTGAACAAAAGTTTCATGATACTTGAATTGAAATTTTTGTTTCATAGTTTCTATTTTTATAGAAAAATACAGTTTTTATTTTATGAATTATTATCTCAAGCTTCTACCAAATTTGATTAATTAAAATTCATTTAAATGAATGAAACTGAGGAAGAAATTAACTGAACAAAAGTTTAACGATACTTGAATTGAAATTTTTGTTTCATAGTTTCTATTTTTATAGAAGAATGCAGTTTTTATTTTATGAATTATTATCTCAAGCTTCTACCAAATTTGATTAATTAAAATTCATTTCAATTAATGAAACTGAGGAAGAAATTAACTGAACAAAAGTTTAACGATACTTGAATTGAAATTTTTGTTTCATAGTTTCTATTTTTATAGAAGAATGCAGTTTTTATTTTGTGAATTATTATCTCGAGCTTCTACCAAATTTGATTAATTAAAATTCATTTAAATGAATGAAACTGAGGAAGAAATTAACTGAACAAAAGTTTAACGATACTTGAATTGAAATTTTTGTTTCATAGTTTCTATTTTTATAGAAAAATACAGTTTTTATTTTATGAATTATTATCTCAAGCTTCTACCAAATTTGATTAATTAAAATTCATTTAAATGAATGAAACTGAGGAAGAAATTAACTGAACAAAAGTTTAACGATACTTGAATTGAAATTTTTGTTTCATAGTTTCTATTTTTATAGAAAAATGCAGCTTTTATTTTATGAATTATTTTCCCAAGCTTCTACCAAATTTGATTAATTAAAATTCATTTGAATGAATGAAACTGAGGAAGAAATTAACTGAGCAAAAGTTTAACGATACTTGAATTGAATTTTTTGTTTCATAGTTTCTATTTTTATAGAAGAATGCAGTTTTTATTTTATGAATTATTTTCTCGAGCTTCAACCAAATTTGATTAATTAAAATTCATTTAAATGAATGAAACTGAGGAAGAAATTAACTGAACAAAAGTTTAACGATACTTGAATTGAAATTTTTGTTTCATAGTTTCTATTTTTATAGAAAAATACAGTTTTTATTTTATGAATTATTATCTCAAGCTTCTACCAAATTTGATTAATTAAAATTCATTTAAATGAATGAAACTGAGGAAGAAATTAACTGAACAAAAGTTTCATGATACTTGAATTGAAATTTTTGTTTCATAGTTTCTATTTTTATAGAAAAATGCAGCTTTTATTTTATGAATTATTTTCTCAAGCTTCTACCAAATTTGATTAATTAAAATTCATTTAAATGAATGAAACTGAGGAAGAAATTAACTGAACAAAAGTTTAACGATACTTGAATTGAAATTTTTGTTTCATAGTTTCTATTTTTATAGAAGAATGCAGTTTTTATTTTATGAATTATTATCTCAAGCTTCTACCAAATTTGATTAATTAAAATTCATTTCAATTAATGAAACTGAGGAAGAAATTAACTGAACAAAAGTTTAACGATACTTGAATTGAAATTTTTGTTTCATAGTTTCTATTTTTATAGAAGAATGCAGTTTTTATTTTGTGAATTATTATCTCGAGCTTCTACCAAATTTGATTAATTAAAATTCATTTAAATGAATGAAACTGAGGAAGAAATTAACTGAACAAAAGTTTAACGATACTTGAATTGAAATTTTTGTTTCATAGTTTCTATTTTTATAGAAAAATGCAGTTTTTATTTTATGAATTATTATCTCGAGCTTCTACCAAATTTGATTAATTAAAATTCATTTGAATGAATGAAACTGAGGAAGAAATTAACTGAATCATTTAATCAAATTAACATTATTTAAACAGTGTTATAAAATAACAAACTAAACACAAGCTCGATTCAACTAGAATTCTCGATATTCAGAAATATTTACCTTTAAATTGCAAAATTAAATTGCAATCATTTGTTAATAAATTAGAATTCGAATCTCCAATTGAATCGCAGATAAACGAGTTAGTTTTAAGAATTTTATTACGACACGTTTTGTCCAGGTTTTGAGGGCTTTGTTTATCTGGTATTTCGTTGAAAATGTCGGAGATTGGAGCGTAGTATTCGAGTAAATTTACGGACAAAGGTAACAAACTGTTTACCTTTGTAATGAATGTCGAAGACGAGTCGGTAAACGGAAGCGAGGCGACGGGTTCTGATATTCTGGGTCAACTGGGGAAAACTGGAGAATTTTCCAAAATTGCAAAGAGCGACAGGTATTGAATTTTATGGACTGTCAGTCGGTGCAATCTATTTTGCAGGATTCTATTTCGAGTATACGAACGCCACTCCAAAATACTCGCACGTGATGTGACCTTTTTCTCGCATCACGTGTGTAACTTGGAATAGTAATTATAAAGATGAACCGTGAATAATTGAACATTACTTTCCAAGCGATATCAATCAAATCTAATTTAAGTTTACAGCAATTAAGAAGATCGCACATTACATTATCGATCATTTCTGATGTATACAACGAGAATAGGATTACAAACATTGAAAAATAAATACAAAGAAACGACGAGGACGTATACTATCGTAGTTGAAAATAATTCACGGAGCCAGGATACGAGATAATAACAGGATATTAATTGTGACAGCGAAAATCAATTTCCTCCCAATCGAGGATATTTATTATTTAATTCGGCAAATCTGCGTTGAAAGGAAACCGAAAACGTTTGCAAGGAAACGTGAAATATTGACTATTCTCTGATAACTCTGTTAACTCTGACTGTATTCTGATGCAGAAAGAGGAATCTGCAACTTCTAATGCAAATACGTCGTTAATAATGAAAACAAAAATATATATATTCTGTTAAAAAGAAATCTTTCTGTGGCAAATAAAATTTATTTTAGAAAAATAGAGATCAAGTTAGTCGGAGAAAAACCTCCGGGGGGAAAAAGAGTAAATTGTCTAAATTTTATCTCTGCATTCGTGTACATATATTCAACATTCTATCTAAGCAGTATGTATAATTCTATTTCTAATAAAAGTGTATCTTCATAACTGTTCCCTAAAATAGTTATCCAATATTCGAAGAAAAATTTACCAATTTCTATATCAGAGTCTTTGATTAAACACAGTTCGTTCTAACATTCTATCGAAGATTCTATTTAGGAGTGAACTATTACTCAGCCTATGTGACACGACCAATTATCCAGAAAACCCTCGTCTATCGGAAACTCGTGAGCTGTAGAAGAGACCTTTGGAACTTATCGAAAACGTTCCCGTTATTTTTCACCTTATCGTTGGTCACATTCGACCAATGGGGGAACATTCCGAGTAAACACATCGTCGCGTACTTCGAACGGATATTTGCTAGCGTTATCTACGTTACACAAAACTCCATTCCCTTCGTGAGGAATTACGAAAACGGACAGACCTTTGTGATGCCTGAGATGCGAGCGTCCGCAGCACGGTTGCTCGAAATAAGCGTGTCCAGGATGCGCTCCAGCGGGCCTGTTGGCCAAGCTGGGTCCCAAGATCTGTCCCAAGACAGCTGCCAGGACAGCTGCCTTCATCAGCAGCATGGCATCTGGTAATCTTTGTCGCTGCATCCTCGAACCACCGTAAACAACACACGGAACCAGCTAAATATTCCACACACAACCGATAGAAACTCGATGGACGCTAATCTCGGAGCATAACGCGGCCCGGAAATCGAACAAGTATAGCGATCAAACGACCAAGGATGTTTTGGAACGGTGGGACTGGCCTTGGCTTAACAGCCAGTTTCTGTCCACTGTGGTTGTTGCCCTTTGCCGTTAGCAACACGCTGACGGACGTTCACCGATGCTACAAGGCTCCGTTTCTCTCTCTTTCGCTTATCCAGGTACCCCACACAACCGACCAGGTAGAAACTCGACCGCGTGCTGTGCTTCCTTTCCTCCCTACTCCTCGACGCTTCGAGGACAAAGGAATTCTTCCTTCGTCTCTCTTTCCTGCGTACCTGGTGTCCTAACAGTGCACCGAAGAGGATCGACCCAAGAACCGGACTGATATCGATAAATACAATTCACTTTGTTTCCCTTTCGGAACGCTAGCTTGTAACAAACGGTATTTCCAGTTTGAAGCGTGCTCGCTGCACCGGGACACAGATCGCTATTCAAGGCTCTTCGCGTCCTTACAAACGTTTAAACATTCAACAATCGACGCGCGGCTTTACGTCACTGACGTACGCGGTGCACTTTCGTTCGCGTCATATTACGTCACTGCTTTACGTAGAAGTACACACCGATCGTTGAACCGACGCGGACGCGTGCAACGGAGATATAATCAGCAATTAAACGCAATGGAACGACGCATCTGTTGCTTGGGCCCACGATACGAGAAATGTTCGTTTATTTTCGTAACGTCGACGATATTCTTCGCGACAGGGTCACAACATGATTTCGTATCACCGGATCAGTCGAAGCTGTGCACGCGTCTCGCGATAAAACGGAGCATCACCGACGACACGAGCTGCGTGAACCTCCCTCTGCGAAGGCCGCGGCACGACTGTACTCTCGTTCCCGAATTGCCGCGTTCAGAGCGGCTCGGCCTTCCTCGGCGGTCCTCGGGCTTCCTCGGCCGGCACTGCTCGTGCTTCGCGACTCTATAATCCGCGCCAGTTCCTTCCAATCCCGAGTCACTCGTCGACCATCGCGTACGAATGCCCGTGAAACCATCACCCCTGATATTTCTCTTAACCCTCGCTGGGGGCCGCTTTTTATGGCTCGTATGAAAAATTTTCGACCACGCAGGACCAATACGGACAACGAACGGCTGCTCCAAGCCGAACCGCGTCGTAGTTCCGCAACAAAGGCTTGAATTATGGACTGCTTTCCCGAATTACCATACAACCCCCCCTGATCCACTGTCTATTAAAGATTTTTTCCCTCCTATCGAGTGTTTAGTTTCTTCCACTGGTATATCCACTTTCCCTGCTTTTTGGGTTTCACTTGTTCATGGCGATATTATAATTTTTTTGATTTGCATTTCTTAAAAAAGGGGAATTGTTCATCTCTAAGGGTTTACGAGATTTAAAACGAGAAGAAGCATATATAGAAGCATTATACCGTGAAATAAGAAAGATATTTATAATATTTTGTTATTGCTATGGGAGTATTCGACCTTGGAACATTAAACAATTTATTCATTTTTTGTTAAATTTGCCTACGCTTCAAAAATATTTCTTGAAGAAATATATCAATGGATTTCGATTATAAAAAAAATTCTTCATATTTTAAGTTATATTAAGCACTTCACATATGACTCAAGACAATATTAATGAAATTTTAATTTAAAATGGCTCTTGATGGGCTAATATAGGGTTCTTTTGTACATTTTTATATTTCATACACTATCTATAATGAAATTTGTATTAACTACCACCAAAATAACATTTCCCTTGTATTATTATCTTCGCAATATCTTGATCGATTTTTTCCAAAATTGAATAGCATCTATATACAGGGTGTTCGGCCACCTCTAGCAAAAATTTTAATGAGCGATAGTAGAGGCCAAAATAAGACGAAAATCAAGAATACCAATTTGTTGATGGAAGCTTCGTTAAAAAGTTATTAACAATTAAATTCAAAAATTTCAAATCGTTCTGGAAAAATTATTTTCGGTTGCGGGGGTCAACTACAATCATTTTTGGTGAGTACACATACCTTCGAAATCCTATCTACTTTCGAGAAAAAAAATCGAGTAGGTGCTGAAATTTTTCGGCGAAAAAAAATTTTTCAAATCGTTCTAAAAAAATTATTTTCGGTTGCGGGGATCAATTACAATCATTTTTTATCATTACACATACCTCCAAAATCGTACGCACTTTCGAGAAAAAAATTCCTTACTGAAAATCCAATTAGGTGCCTTTTTTCAACGGAGAAAAAAAATTGCAAATCGTTGTGGAAAAATTATTTTCGGTTGCGGAGGTCAATTACAATCAGTTTTTGTCATTAGACATACCCACGAAATCCTGCCCACTTTCGAGAAAAAAAATAGAGAAGGTGTGAAATTATTCGAGAAAATTAAAAAATTGCAAATCATTCTGGAAAAATTATTTTCGATTCTAGAGACAATTAGAATCATTTTTCGTGAATAGACATACCCCCAAATTCCTATCCACTTTCGAGAAAAAAATTCGAGAAGGTGGATAAATTGTCGTTCGACAGCCACAACTTTGAACGTTAATAACTTTTTAACGAAGCTTCCAACAACAAATTGGTATTCTTGATTTTCGTCTTATTTTGGCCTCTACTATCGCTCTTTAAAATTTTTGCTAGAGGTGGCCGAACACCCTGTATATAAAAGCCATCTTACTAAATTTCATAATTTTTTAACAAACCACTCCACATATAATTCAAGACAAAATTAATGAAATTTTGTACATTTTTGTATTTTCTTTAACTAATTTTGCAGTATTTTTTTGTGATTACATCCTACTGTGTATACTTTTAATGAAGTAATATGGATTACTGTTATCTGAACTGTGAATGATCGAAATCGGTATACAGGGTGTCCTAGGCATTAATTTTCAAATTTTGTCACTATATTTTATGGCACTAAATATTTTAACAACATTTATAATCAAAGCTTTATTAAAACAGTCATAACATAACAAATGAATAATGTATTCAATGAAATCAAACAGAATAAAAAGGAAATTCGACACAGTTATGAATTCGATCTTTGATCTATCTGTCTGTCGATCACGTATTGTCAAGAACGATAAACATTTTTAAATAGAATGTTATTTAACTCTGAAAGTGACGATATCAGATAGTAACAGCATGTTGTTTATAAGTCCACTTGTATTTCGTATTTCTGTTATAACTATTCAATAAAGCTTCAAATTATCATAGTATTACACCATGAAATAAGACAGATATTTATAATATTTTGTTATTGCTATGGGAGTATTCGACCTTGGAAAATTAAACAATTTATTCATTCTTTGTTAAATTTGTCTACGCTTCAAAAATATTTCTTGAAGAAATATATCAACGAAAAATACGTTTTATTAGTATTGATTATTGTTAAAATTGCCAATGGATGACAGTTGATCGTCTTTTGCTATATTCGACCGCACAAACTGAACAGTCGTACGTTCCAGTCATGATTTCCAGGCTCAAAGGGCATAGGGTCTCATCGAAAGAAACTTTTTCACGAAAGTTGTTGTTTCTCAGACATGGGGGGCCGCGATTTGCACGCGAGAATCGAGTCTGTTCGTGTCGTGTCGCTGATAGTTTATATTTCCTCGCGAACGTTCGAAGTGATTTACGGTTTTTCCAGCAATTTGCTGGTCTTTTCGAGAAAAGCAAAGATCCCAGGCGACGCTTAGAATCCGAGCGAGAGCTGGCCCCTGCAAGAAACGACAAAGGAACCGGGGTTTCTGGTGGGGGAAGGCTCATGCAATTCTAAACTATTTCAATGAAATGGGATAGCGGCCGGTGGATTTGTTGGTCGCGGCAACCGACTGGCTCCTCGTTCGTAGAGAGAAGACCGGGTAGAGAGAGAGTTAAGAAAAGCCACGCTTCTGTAAGGACTTCGTTTGCTCGGTCTCCCTTTGTTCTAAAATTCTTACGACTTCCCTTACGTCTTGCTAGTTCCCCAGTCTTTAGTTCTCCCTTCCTTTCCTAGCGAACAACAAAGGAAGTGGGCTTGCATCAGCATGGTGGTAATGGCGGTACAGCGGCGGGCAGGATGATACAAAATTGTTTCTTCTTTCGCGTCAGGTCGGTGGATACTTTGTAGATAGCGAAGCGATCCGGATATGCGTCGCGCAACTTTCTTTGCCCATCGGCTCAGCCTTGGCTCAGCTAACTTGGAGGAGGTTTTTGCATTAGCATATCGACTTATTCATACAATCCACCTAGGTTCGTGTTCCATGGACGAACCGGGAGTTCTCCTCGGGGCTATACGAAGCGGGACTGCCGTCGATGATGATGCCCGTGCTGATGGCGTGCCACGCTGCGTTTTCAGGGGCTCTAAACTTCGCCTTCGACCCTCCGGGGAATACGTTACGACGTGTTTCGATACATTGATTTCGTTAAACTCGAGTGCTGACTGCCGGGGCGTCCTCGAAACGGCTTCGATTATGCCATAACGCTCTTCACGCGGAATACAGATTCCTCTCCGACCATCCTGGCCCGGGAAAATTTGTCCACGAATAAACCAGTCGCGTTTTATATACTGTGTTACAGGTTTTAATGTACAAATTTTGGCAGGATATTCTATGGTACTAAATAAGAAAACTATGTTTCTAAATATATAGGTAATTTGAAGCTTTATTGAATAGTTACTGATGACAAGTGGACTGATAACCAACATGCTGTTACTATCTGATATCGTCACTTCCAGAGTTAAATAACACTCTATTTCAAAATGTTTATCGTTCTTGACAATACGTGATCGACAGTGATCAAATCTATGGTACTAAATAAGTTTATAAATACTATTTTTATAGTCCTTTGGAAAAAAGAAAGAATTCTGTTCCCGTTAATAAAAAAAATATGTATAGAAAAGTTAATTCCAGAGAAGTTGCATTCGAAATTGCAGTGCAATTGCATCGAAGACACGAGTGCATAACTATCAACAGTGATTTCGGCGATGTAATCGAATGCCTGAAAGCAGCGTTCAAGCACAGGAGCAATGCAGGGGCTCGGAGCACGTACAATACAGCCTGTCATGTTTATGTGAATGACATATCCGAGAGAAACGCATTCTAACTCGAGAACTTCTTAGAACGGTTCGGTTTGAATAAGAAAGAAGGTATTATTATGTTGGCTGGCTGTCTGCCGGCATTCATTGCCGGACAGTGTTTCGTGACGCGGTTGATGGGCGTTTCGTAAATTTCAACATGCTTGCACAAAGTTCCCATAGAGGCTCTGACTTATGGAATGCCGGGGGCTTGAATAGATCTACGTAGAATGCAGAAACATGCGATTGGAAGGGACTGATAAGCTCCAACGGAGTCAAGCCTCCACAAAACGTTTCATATTTAATTTACGGAGCCCTCAATTAACTAAAATAATAAATAGGGCTATTAATTAGTAGTTAAAGACCAATATTGCAATCCTTAGCTATAGAGACCAAAATCTTGAGTAAATTCTGTTATGTTGCACCCCTATAAATTGTGACCTTGGCTGAGACTGATTCCTACCAAATTTTAGATTAATTACATAAAAAAACCCCATGGTGCATTAAACAATTCACCACAATTGGGTTAGGTCTGGATTAAATCTGAGTTAGGTCTGGGTTAGGTCTGGATTAGATCTGAGTTAGATCTGGGTTAGGTCTGAGTTAGATCTGGGTTAGGTCTGGATTAGATCTGAGTTAGATCTGGGTTAGGTCTGGTTTAGATCTGAGTTTGGTCTGGGTTAGGTCTGGTTTAGATCTGAGCTAAATGTGGGTTAGGTCTGGATTAGATCTGAATTAGATCTGGGTTAGGTCTGGATTAGATCTAAGTTAGGTCTGGGTTAGGTCTGGTTTAGGTCTGGGTTAGATCTGGGTTAGGTCTGGTTTAGATCTGAGTTAGATCTGGGTTAGGTCTGGTTTAGATCTGAGTTAAATGTGGGTTAGGTCTGGATTAGATCTGAATTAGATCTGGGTTAGGTCTGGATTAGATCTAAGTTAGGTCTGGGTTAGGTCTGGTTTAGGTCTGGGTTAGATCTGGGTTAGGTCTGGTTTAGATCTGAGTTTGGTCTGAGTTAGATCTAACCCAGACCTAATCCAGACCTAACCCAGACCTAATCCAGACCTAACCCAGACCTAACCCAGACCTAACCCAGATCTAATCCAGACCTAACCCAGACCTAACCCAGATCTAATCCAGACCTAACCCAGACCTAACCCAGATCTAATCCAGACCTAACCCAGACCTAACCCAGATCTAATCCAGACCTAACCCAGACCTAACCCAGATCTAACTCAGATCTAATCCAGACCTAACCCAGACCTAACTCAGATCTAATCCAGACCTAACCCAGACCTAACCCAGACCTAACCCAGATCTAATCCAGACCTAACTCAGATCTAATCCAGACCTAACCCAGACCTAACTCAGATTTAACTCAGATCTAATCCAGACCTAACCCTAGATGGAATCACGAATGTTATTCAGGTTTCGTTTGGCCTCGAAGTAAGATTAAAGATACAAATTTCAAGGGAGCATGACCGAAAAGATAGCCGCGTATTCGTACAATCGCGGTTAAATAAAACATCTGGTTCCCGTTGGAGGGCGTGTTTCCCGTGAAAATATTTTTACGTAATTTCCATACCCTCTTTCCCGCGGTTCCAATTCTTTGAAAACCGCGAGACCATAAAATCCAACGGTATTAAACGATTTCTTTGGGCGACGAGATCAATCGGGGGATGATCAGTCATGCGTCCTCGATGTTACTTCAGGCACAACCTGATCCTTCGTTAGTTCCGCTTCAATAGGGGCGAATGTCTGGCCCGTCGTAAAAAGCGCGAGCGATGAGAAGGCTTTCGCGAGATATTAAATATTCAAGGGCGTCAAATCGAGTCCACATTATCCTCTTATTCCGCGACGGTACTCCGGCGTACCTTGGAAGATCCCACGCCTCCAGGCGCGGAATCGACGAATCAAAAACATTTGTCACCGGGAAGATCAACAAAATCCCACCGACACTCTTCTCCTGTTTCTTTCTCTTTCGGATTATTCTAAAATCCATTTTCGTTGCGATAAAAACCCTCCGTGGCGCTTTAATTTCACTCCTCTTTCCTCTCTCGTGTAACATTTTCCAAACGAAAATGAAAATGATTTACCCGGCCAGAGAACAAACATCGACCAAGACGAGGCCACTTGGAAATTCATACAATTACGCCGACCCAATTTCTTCGCCCTTTTTAATCGCGGGGATGAAATATTAACCGTGTTTTCACGCCACTCTTTCGACGTCCATTGTTAAAGAACAGCTACCAGGGATCATTAGATCGTCATTAGAGGTTCTAATTGCGACAAAGTAACCGTCCCAATTGCTCCTTAACATCGATCCACGCCTTGAAACGTTCGTCCAAGCTCTGCACGCGAGCTCGCGACTGCCAAGTTGATTGCACCCCTAGTTTTTATTATTCCGACCTAATCCCACTCGTCGAAGGAACACTGGATTTATCCTGGAATAATCGAGACTCGTACTTCACACGATTTCCAGTCTCTTTCTTCTCGTTCTTTTATCGAGACCCGCTAAATTATACCTAATATCCACGCGATGTAACCCTCACTTATCTCTCCTCGGGAACATATGGTACACGACAGCATCGGGATCTCATCATCTCGTTCGAACCTGAAGATTCCTCGCCACGGGCTCCGGATAATGTCTCACTTCGCCACGCGAGCTTAAAACCGCTCTTTTATTCGACCAAATCCATTTATCCCCCCTTCGAATTAGAACATCAAAGAGAACGACGCAATTTCCGAAAGGCACACTCGAAAGGATCGTCTCGTTTCGTTTCCCTTGTGATATTTCTTAACACTTTACCGACCGGTAAGCGTTGGTCGGTAAAACAGTTGATTAATACGCTATCGGTCGGTAAGCGTTGGTCGGTAAAAAAAGTCGATTAATAGGCTATCGGTCGGTAATGTGTTAATAGTGAAACTATTCGATCGACGATGTCACAGATTCTTCGTACATAAATCGAAAAATCCTATCTACGACTGTGTTCACAATTAGAACAATTTTTGTGGAAAACTATCAGCGACTGTTAGGGCAAGATACTTCTCACATATGATTCAAAATGATTAGAAACGTAGTAATTCTAAAAAAATCACTAATTTCTGTATTTTATCAGCCACAGTATGTTCGATGAATAACAATCTCAGTTATCGAAAAATCCACACGTGATGAAACAATTATTTAATCCACACGTGACGAAAGAGTTACAAACGTGCTTAAAGTTCAAAATGCCATAATCAGTGCAACTTATTGTCCTCTGATTAATGCGTGCCATCCTCGTGTTTTTCACACACCGATTTGTCTTCGAAGTAATTAGAAGTTCAAGAAGTTCACGAAAGGTCTAGCAAAACGAACAAATGGCACACCTGTTATCATAAGGGTGCAATCACTATACAGGATGTCTCGTCTAACTTAAACGCCCTAAGTATCTTGTTTATCTTTACTCACGAATCACGCATTTACCATACAAATTATACAAAAATATATAACTCGAATGAAACGTGAAAATGCAATGTTTATTATGAAAATAAATTCTATCAATTCTCTAGATGCAATTTCTAAAACTATTGGATAAAAACAAACATATTCGTATCGATATGTTTGTACAGTTTTTTACTGCTGTAATTCGAGTTATCTTTGTCGAGTTATATGAAGTAATCCTGTAATTAATGCCGTGTATTTCTCTGTTCTCAAAGTGAAATAAAACAAGTTACTTTCGATCATCGATCATCGATACATTTCCCTCTGAAATTTTTCGGCGAAAAAAAATTATTTTCGGTTGCGGGGATCAATTGCAATCATTTTTTATCATTAGACATACCCACGAAATCCTGCCCACTTTCGAGAAAAAAAATAGGGAAGGTGTGAAATTATTCGAGAAAATTGAAAAATTGCAAATAATTCTGGAAAAATTATTTTCGATTCTAGAGACAATTAGAATCATTTTTCGTGAATAGACATACCCCCAAATTCCTACCCACTTTCGAGTAAAAAAATCGAGTAGGTGGACAAATTGTCGTTCTACAGCCGCACACTTTGAACGTTAATAACTTTTTAACGAAGCTTCCATCAACAAATTGTTATTCTTGATTTTTGTCTTATTTTCGCCTCTAGAATCCGCCATTAAAATTTTTCCCAGGGGTGGCCGAACACCCTGCATATGCTTCTGCCACTTCTTGCATTTGTACCACCACAACCATGCTATGGCAATGCTTAGGATTAGCACTGCGGATGTGTAAAATCTTTCCTGTTTCACGGTGAAAATATCAGTTTTCTAATGCTGACATGTTTGGAGGCAGGAAAATATTGAAAAATCTCGAATGATCGATTGGTTCCGGGAAATTACTTTCCAATAGAGAGGACCGCTAAACGAATCACGATCAAAGGGAGCCCCGATAGAGTCGCGCGAAATTGTGCCAAGGTTCGCTGGTCGTCATTCGATAACGACAAAAGGATCCAGTATCCAGCGTGGAGAGTCCTCGTGGATCGTATCTTATTACGGCCTACTCCTGGGGACTTGGACAGTTAAGACGTTTGGAGGTGCCAAGGCTCTTCCGGGGGTATGGCCAAGAAACTGGGAGAGATTTCGTCACGTGTTAGGAGAGTCCCCCCAAGGTGGAGAAGGAAGGGAACACCGAGAGGGAAAGGGACGCGGTCTGTACGGGGTGTAATCATCAAAGTGACCCACACCCCGTTAAACGGCTCACGCCTCGATCACAGGCAAGCAAGCCCGAGTGATACCAAGGCTGCCGGCGGTCTAGGGTGTCACGGTGGATTTAATTAATGCAATTTAGCATCCATCCATCATCTCTCGCGTTTTTGCGTTAACGAGGGCCGTCAGTCGTCGGCGGTGTCGGCGTTGTTGGTGCCACCGTCGCCGTTTGGAGAACCACGGGGACACTTTGATGACGAGCAAGCCTCTCGATTATAACGACACCCAGGACCGCCCCCCTCGACCGGCGAAATCGGGGCTTTATGGTCACCAGCCCGTACTAAACTCCGCCATGGAAGGCGAACGTTCAACGGAGTCCCTTTGCGCGACGGCAGCTGCCGATACATCCTCCCTATCGACGCCATAGACGTCCAGGGGATAATAATAACGATATTAGAAAACAGTCGACGCAAGCTTCGCGCAAGAATCTCTCCACAACGCGTCAGTCACGTCCACAAATCGCAAAGGCTTGAAAGAGACGGATCACCCACCCTCTTCGATAAAATGGAGACCGTACGACGATCGGTTCTCATTTTTGTACATTGTTTCGTGAAGCCTCAGAGCGAAAGTTCACCGATGAATTTACACCGGGACGAGTGTCTCGAACGCGAGATCTGATTTATGAACGACTTTGCTCGGGAATATAATCGACGCCCGGGGATGAGAAATCGTTTGACGTCTATTTTTCCCGCTCTCGTAAATGAAACATCGACCTGCCGAGATTGTTTATCGGTGAAAGGTACCAAAACGGAACGAAAACTATTTTTATTATTCTCATTTCGAATACGTCGAGTCCTTAACTTTTCCAAGTCATAAGAATTAGAAATTAGAAATTTCAATCTATCGAAACGTGTTTTGTTGCCTTGTATTTTTCAAAATAATTTAAATCTATTTTACGCGATAAAAAATGCAGATCAATAGCGAAGTGACCATTTCCATCGATTCTAAACGCTGATCGTATTTTTCAATATACAGTAATCCCCCCTATAACACGGTAGATTGGTTCTTACAATTAAAAAATTAAAAACACAAATTTAATTTAATTTTATAAGAACACAATCGACAGAATGTGCAAACTATGAATTTCACAGTACATAAATATAAAACACGTGTTATACGAGGTACACGAAATCGCGTTAGAAGGAGGATTGCTATAAAGTGAAAATTGCATAACAGAGTGTTCGTGTCTATGAGAAAAATACACAGCAGGTTCGATCGCAAGGAACAAACGTACTTTCTCTTTGGGGAACGCCAGTCGGCGAGATGAAACATCAGAATCGTTCAGCGTGATCGCGGTCGTTTTGTAACAACGTCAAGAAGGAATCCGGCCGGCTGCACGGAGCAAAGATCGATTGCATCGAAATTGGGGCGCGCAGCCACGAATCCCCGATCCCGCGACGCGTGTTTGTTCTTTACAGAATCGAAAGAGAGAAATTGGAATCGGGATGGATGGTGTAATCGCGCTGAGGCGGGGACCAGCTCGTTCTCGATAAGGCGAGAGAGAATCTTCCTCGACGCTGAAATGACCGCGATCTCAGCCAACCGCGTTGAGGATAAGTGCTTTCGAGCTCGTGAACAGGATTACCGGATGAGCTGTGGTTACGGGGGGAGGTTTAAAGTAACGCCGACGGTGGACACATATCCGTTAATGTCGCACGTTTCCTCAAATTTTTAGATAATAAAACAAACACACTTTCCCCTAAACGGATTCCTTTTATCGTTCCATTCACCGGCTCCTTTCTACTTCGTACAACGAGTTATAAAATCAAGGGATGAAAATAACAGCAATTAACACGAATTTTTTGGGGGGGGCTAACTTTGAAACCTTTTCTAACAAATGTTTAATGTTTTCGAAAGTGGGTGTAAGGGTCAATTAACTCTCCATAACACGGAATACAATTACATTACTCAGGAATTCGACACTCAGTTATTTTTCGCGAATTTTTGGGGGGCTAACTTTGAAACCTTTTCTAACAAATGTTCAATGTGTTCGAAAGTGCATCTTTTGAACTACTTCTTGTAAAAACTTCATATAAAAATTATTTACTACTACCTATTATTTACAGCTCTTAGCCTGAATTCATTATAATTTTTTTTTAGCTTCAACGATGTAAGGGTTAATTCTGCTAATTCTGATATAAGGGTCAACGCATTGAATGATGCTCTAGATTTAACTCTCCATAACATGGAAAACAATTATAGTGCTTTCCTTTGCCTCCCGAATACTCGATCTAATTACTTATCGGACAAAGTGTTACCGTAGTTTCTGGGTTAGGTCTGGGTTAGATCTGAGTTTGGTGTGAGTTAGATCTAACCCAGACCTAACCCAGATCTAACTCACATCTAATCCAGACCTAACCCAGACCTAACTCAGATCTAATCCAGACCTAACCCAGACCTAACTCAGATCTAATCCAGACCTAACCCAGATCTAACTCAGATCTAATCCAGACCTAACCCAGACCTAACTCAGTTCTATTCTAGACCTAACCCAGACCTAACTCAGATCTAATCCAGACCTAACTCAGATCTAATCCAGACCTAACCCAGACCTAACTCAGATCTAATCCACACCTAACCCAGACCTAACTCAGATCTAATCCAGACCTAACCCAGACCTAACTCAGATCTAATCCAGACCTAACCCAGATCTAACTCAGATCTAATCCAGACCTAACTCAGATCTAATCCAGACCTAACCCAGACCTAACTCAGATCTAATCCACACCTAACCCAGATCTAACTCAGATCTAATCCAGACCTAACCCAGACCTAACTCAGATCTAATCCACACCTAACCCAGATCTAACTCAGATCTAATCCAGACCTAACCCTAATTCTGGGTTAGGTCTGGGTTAGGTCTGGATTAGATCTGAGTTAGATCTGAGTTAGGTCTGGGTTAGGTCTGGATTAGATCTGAGTTAGGTCTGGGTTAGGTCTGGATTAGATCTGAGTTAGGTCTGGGTTAGGTCTGGATTAGATCTGAGTTAGATCTGAGTTAGGTCTGGGTTAGGTCTGGATTAGATCTGAGTTAAGTCTGGGTTAGGTCTGGGTTAGGTCTGGATTAGATCTGAGTTAGGTCTGGGTTAGGTCTGGATTAGATCTGGGTTAGGTCTGGGTTATGTCTGGATCAGATCTGAGTTAGGTCTGGATTAGATCTGAGTCAGATCTGAGTTAGGTCTGGGTTAGGTCTGGATTAGATCTGAGTTAGGTCTGGGTTAGATCTGAGTTAGATCTGGGTTAGGTCTGGTTTAGATCTGAGTTAGATCTGGTTTAGGTCTGGTTTAGATCTGAGTTAGGTCTGGGTTAGGTCTGGATTAGATCTGTGTTAGGTCTCATTTACACTGTTGTTGTATTTTGTAATTTCCAAGTGTATGATTTGGTTTGGACTCGAAAAAATGTCGAATGTGACTCGACGACCAATGCAAATTGGAACTTGGAGATCGGCACTTTATTTTTCAGTGGACCTCGATGGATCAACGATCGCGACTAGGAACATGTTGAGCAACGTTTAGCGGGCAACGTGTACATTTTTCACGGCAATATGCTTACCGTTGGTATAACGATCGCGTCCAATGAATGCTGGTTAATTGGTGGTCGGGGTCTCTAATTATATACCTGATTGTCGATGCGTCCGTCGGCGAACGACCGCCATCTGCATTAACAGTGATTACAGTGATGTCCGTCCGAAACGATCGAGCTGTCCCCCATCGCATATTCCTGCCCTCGATCGCCTGATTATACATTCCGTTTCGGGGGATTCGGCCAGTAGTGCATTTTTCACGAGCAGTTAACCGAAGTAATTAGCCGCCGGACGGCAAGCAACCGGAATAAACGACCTATCCTGTAAAACATTCCGCGGCCTCAACTTGGATCGACGCGAAACCTTTCAACTTTCAACCCTCGAGACGTCAATTACCGTTGTCAAACGATGGAACGAAAAATCTCGTCGCGAGATAATAAACTCCGAAGAATGGAGCGATCCTGATTTCTCATTCGACGCAAAAAGGGAGAACAGTGAGTCCAAACTCAAATTGAATTGAACATACAGGGAGAGGGGATGATTCTACAAGAAGAAACAAATCGAATATTCACTATGGCTCAAATAAATCTCTCCATTTTTAATAACATTTGATGATATAAAGTTATCAAGTGGAATGGTAATGCACACATATCGTTAGGTATTTACTTCTTAAAAAATTATTATAACAGCATCCAGGGAACTCGATTAATCGAAATCCTTATCGACGAGAAATAAAAATGAACGTTCGTGGATATAGTGGTCATTGAAAACCGCGATCCGTTCGTTCTAATGCAGAAACATTAATTCTCAGTAGCGATGGTTCACGCACACACGTGCACACACTCGTAACAATTGCTTTTAATTGCATCGACCGTCCGGTTAATTGTCCAGACAACGGAGCTTGATTGAAGGCGCTACAGTAAAACGAACAGAGTCGGTAATGATTCTCAAACTTTACTTCGCTCTCTGCGCGTCCTTTGTGACATCGTTAAGGACACCGATATTGAATAATTTATGGTGCAATACGCGTGGAAAAAAATGGGTTTTCTTTTGCTTCAATTAACGCTACATCGGGATAGTTTCGTCTCGTAATTTCGTTTAATACGTGTTTGAAAAGGACGGATCGCGTCGTGTGAATATTCAGGACGAAAAATTACCACGAACAGGAAAGTATTTCCGCACGGAATTCTTTCACGGTGGTAATTACTATTTAAATAATTTTCTTTGAGTTCGGAATAATTCAACATTTTGTCGCAATCAGCTTGGACGAGATACTCGATCGGATTCAATTCCGCAACAATAACTCGACATTATACAAATCAAACGAACGTTGGTATTCATGAGCGGCAAGTCAGAGGGTGACGATATAATTGCGTTAGCCGTACGTACCAGACTACACCGAAGTTGTCTCTTACGAATCCCTTCGTTGTTTCGATTCCTGCCGAATAATCAGTCGCGTTATACGCGCTTCCGCTTCGGTAGCTGGCGAAATTGCGTTAAATCCTGGTAAAAACTCAACCGCGCTACCCTTTCTAGCAATACTAAGAATCTTTATTTATCGAGAATATCATATCTCGATTGTTATTTCTTTAAACATCAAACTTTATAAGCGTCAACAACTCGAACAGCTTTTTAAAGATACCTTCATTCGTTGAGATAGTTTGTTGAACTATTTCTGGTGGACAGTAGGTATTGGATGAGGATAAGAAATTTTAACTGAGAGTATTTTGATATGTAACACTTGTCTTTGAACGATTGCTCATTACAACTAGTTACGTAAGACATAATTGAAGATGGTAGATCATACGTACACAGAGATGCTGCGATTAGTATACAGGGTGTTCGACAACCCCTGAGAAAAATTGTAATGTGAGATTCTAGAGGCCAAAATAGGACGAAAATCAAGAATACTAATTTCTTGATGGAGACTTCGTTAAAAAGTTATTAACGTTCAAAGTTGTGGCTGTAGAACGACAATTCGTCCACCTTCTCGAATTTTTTTCTCGAAACTGGATAGAATTTCGTGGATATGTCTAATGACCAAAAATGATTATAATTGACCCCCGAAACCAAAAATAATTTTTCCAGAACGATTTGAATTTTTAAAATTTGTCGAAAAATTTCACACCTTCTCGAATTTTTCTCTCGAAACTAGGTAGGATTTCGAGGGTATGTCTATTCACCAAAAATAATTGTAATTGACCCCACTAGGTAAAAATAATTTTTTCAGAACGATTTGAAAAATTTTTTTTGCGCCGACAAATTTAGGCACCAACCTCCTATCGATTTTTCTTAAGAATTCGTTTTTCATTTTTAATACATTTGTTGGACACTCTATAGAAAAGTTGTTTAATACTTTTTTATAGGTATCCATGAGCTCTACTTCGGAAAAAAGTTTCATTGAAATATGTTCACTATTGTAGGAGTTATGGAAATTGGAAAATGGTTTGAAAATTGGACCATTTTTATGGGGTTTTTCTAACTTTACCGTATCAAGGAACAACTTTTTCACTATTATTAGAATTCCTACATATTCTTCGCTAAAATACGCGTTGTTTGCCGCTTCGAACATTAAAATCCTTCAATCCGTTCAGAAGTTATGGCATTTTGAAGATTCGCATTAAATTTTCGGGCAACATAAATTACATTTTCGATTAGGAATTTTTTTCTCGAAAATGGGTAGGATTTCGTGGATATGTCTAATGACCAAAAATGATTATAATTGACCCCCGAAACCAAAAATAATTTTTCCAGAACGATTTGAAATTTTTAAATTTTGTCGAAAAATTTCACACCCTCTCGAATTTTTCTCTAGAAAATGGGTAGGATTTCGTGGACATGTGTAATGACCAAAAATGATTGTAATCGAACCCTGCAACTGAAAATAATTTTTCTAGAACGATTTGAAATTTTGTAATTTTGACGAAAAATTTCACACCTTCTCGAATTTTTGTCTCGAAACTGAGTAGGATTTCAGAAGTATGTCTATTCACCAAAAATAATTGTAATTGACCCCTGCAACTAAAAATATTTTTTCCAGAATGATTTGAAATTTTTTAATAACTTTTTAAGGAAGCCTCAATCAAGAAATTAATATTCTTTGATTTTCGTTTTATTTTGGCCTATTTTAAAATTTTTTCCACGGTCCAAACACTAATAGGTTATGATAGAGGTACAAGTTCAGCATATCCCTCTGCTGCCAAAACAATAACTGTAAATAAACAGGAATACGTAATGTGTATATTGAATAATTCTAGTCGAAACGACGAAGAACAAATTGGCCAAGTTTTCTGGATCGATTTTCCGCGATTTTATCGTTTCCCCTCGATCAGATATTGACTGATGGCACGTGGGGTTAGGAGGCCAGCTAACTTTCGAATTTCTCTGCGCCGCGATACCCGGTCATTGGCATAACGAGACGAAAAGTTGGCGGAAAGAAAATCAAGCGTCGGGGCAGAGTAAAGAATGAAAAAAGAAAAGAATTCTCGGAAACTTTTTGGTGGTTCGTGATGGAAACCGCCCGGAGACGGTGAAGAATAGCGAGCATCGAACAGAAAGACGGCGAAAAGTTCGAAAATTCGTTGAAGCGACGCCAAGTCCGACATAGTATACAGAGGGCACAAAATGGCGGACAGAGTCACGTTTGTCTTACAGTTCTTGCGGGATTCATCCGCTCCCCAACCCCTCCCCCGTTGCTACCGTTTGTTCTTTTGATTCTTTCCAGTCACTTCACCAGCCACCCCGTAGTCCACCCACGGTTGCCTTCCAAAGTAAGCCGTGGAATCTTTCTGCGAAAAGTTTGGTTATTTAATTTCCTAGCCGCGGCGTGCCAGTGGAATCTCTCTCTGTCTTCCTTCACCTTGTCACTTTCTTCTACTACTCGCGTTAAAAGTACGTCCATTTCCCTCTGGACCGAACGTCGTTTCTCGTCGACCCTCTTATCGGAGCGCTGAAGATGGCTGTCGATTATTTATCGCCCCTGATTAACGGTAGATCTTTCTTCGAACCACTATTTTTCGATTTGACCGTACCATTCTCATATTAGGATGTCTCAGAAAATGTGTATTTTAAAACTTCATGAATTGGCATCGTTCGATTCTCTGTTATCGTTCTCAAAGTGGTTGCGTTACATAAATAGAAGCTAACAGTCTTGAAACTATAAGTTAGGATATGTAGATCTCGTAGATCTTCCAACTTAACCAATCTACCAATAAACTAGACTTTACAATGTGTTTTGGAGGTCCTCTAACACCTGTGATTCTTCGTCTCACTTCTTGAAGACCCCAAAGACAACAAAGCCAGTCATCTTTGGATGGAAACGATGACACAGCTACTCTAAAATATTCCACGAAGAAACGATCGTCGATATCGAAGGGCAACCACCACCATAGAAGGCGATACGCCGTAGAGAAGTAACGCATGGTCGCGCACAGTTTCTCGCGATTACGCGAAAACACGCGTTCCTAGCGATAGTTTTCCCAGTGCCTTCCCCTCGCCACATCGATTCTTTTGAATGCTCGTTATCATGCAAACGGCGTCGCGACGCGATACTGCGAGAGCCTCTTCCGGTAAAAGGGAGCCTCGCGTGAATCTCCGAGCGTCGGGCATCAGGTTGAACAGCTTCTTCTTCGCGACTCCTCCGGATAAGGATCTCCCTCTGCCCACTTTACGAAACTGCTCCATCGTTTCGGGCTTTCCCCATTGAATAGTCGCTATCCAAACGTATCTTGGCGCGCGGGGGTGGACCGTTCCAGCCGGATGTTCGTTGTATACACAACGGCCACCGTGGTTGGCGGCCTCGCCTGCAACTACGTACATCGCCCAGCCGTGGACATACCAGCGCCCGTATAATTCAGTTTTACCCTGAAACGACTCATTTATATGCGTTCGTTTGATTGAATCTTTCCCGCGTTGCTCCGGCTCCCTTTCTCTCCCTTCTGGTTCCAGACTCCCATCCCTTCTTCCCGCTTTTTGTCCCTCCGGGCACCCTCGTCGACACCGACGCGGTTAGCTGTTTCAATTTCCCCTCAGCCGCACAAAACTGAAAGGCGTCATCCGCGTTTTCCACTTCGAGTTCGAACGGCGACGTCTATCCCGCGTGTCACGGATATTATTATAGCCTCCGTGGACGGCCAAGCTGACGGGCGGTTAGGCCATTCGTGTATACCTGCGTCTAGCCGATCGACAACGTTTCCACCCCGGAACTGCCAAGTATTCGACTCCTTCTGTCCTGTTTATCGGTGGCCGTTGCTCGAGGCTAATTCGGCACGGAAGCTTGTGAAACGCGAGCGATCGTCTGCCCGTGGGAGTAATGGCCTCTCCTTACGGCGAAACTCGCCCCGTGGATTGATTCGACCCTGTTAGAAATTTCTTACGTCGGGTTGCGTTTCAAAGTCGTTCCCGTAGTTGTTTCCATAAAGAGGGCATAGTTGAAACGATGTGATAATTTATTGAAAAGATTATTTGTTTCTAAGACCCAAATCGTACCGTAAAAATTGTTACGAAATTTTTTCTGGATAATAACATGTACTAACAATATTACAGATAGAAATCAATTTAGATACGTTAGAAAAATTAGTAAAATACCAAAACGGGTGTCAGAAGTAATATGACAAATGCCTAAATTTTTCGGCGAAATTGTAAAGTTTCAAATCGTTCTGAAAAAATTATTTTTACCTAGGGGAGTCAATTACAATTATTTTTGGTCATTAGACATACCCTTGATATCCTACCCAGTTTCTAGAGAAAAATTCGAGAAGATGTGCAATTTTTCGTCAAAATTCAAAAATTTCAAATCGTTGTGGAAAAATTATTTTTGGTTGTGGGAGTTAATTATAATCATTTTTGGTCATTAGAAATATCCACGAAATCCTACCCATTTTCGAGAAAAAAATTCCTAATCGAAAATGTAATTTATGTTGGCCGAAAATTTAATGTAAATCTTCAAAATGCCATAACTTCTGAACGGATTGAAGGATTTTAATGTTCGAAGCGGCAAACAACGCGTATTTTAGCGAAGAATATGTAGGAATTCTAATAATAGTGAAAAAGTTGTTCCTTGATACGGTAAAGTTAGAAAAACCCCATAAAAATGGTCCAATTTTCAAACCATTTTCCAATTTCCATAACTCCTACAATAGTGAACATATTTCAATGAAACTTTTTTCCGAAGTAGAGCTCATGGATACCTATAAAAAAGTATTAAACAACTTTTCTATAGAGTGTCCAACAAATGTATTAAAAATGAAAAACGAATTCTTAAGAAAAATCGATAGGGGGTTGGTGCCTAAATTTGTCGGCGCAAAAAAAATTTTTCAAATCGTTCTGAAAAAATTATTTTTACCTAGTGGGGTCAATTACAATTATTTTTGGTGAATAGACATACCCTCGAAATCCTACCCAGTTTCGAGAGAAAAATTCGAGAAGGTGTGAAATTTTTCGACAAAATTCAAAAATTTCAAATCGTTCTGGAAAAATTATTTTCGATTGCAGGGGTCAATTAGAATAATTTTTGGTCATTAGAGATTCCCTCGATATCCTACCCAGTTTCGAGAAAAAAATTCGAGAAGGTGTGAAATTTTTCGACAAAATTCAAAAATTTCAAATCGTTCTGGAAAAATTATTTTTACCTAGGGGGGTCAATTACAATTATTTTTGGTGAATAGACATACCCACGAAATCCTACCCATTTTCTAGAGAAAAATTCGAGAAGATGTGAAATTTTTCGACAAAATTCAAAAATTTCAAATCATACTAAAAAAATTATATTTAGTTTCAAGGGTCCATTAGAAGCATTTTTGGTCATTAGACATACCTTCGACATCCTACGCACTTTGGAGAAAAAAAATTCTTTACCAAAAATATAATTTCTGACCAGAAATGTCGCTCCAAAATTTCGTGCGTATCTTTAAAACGTTATAACTTTTGAACGGATCGAAGGATTTTAATGTTTCAAGAGGCAAATGACGCGAATTTTAGTAAAGAATATGTAGAAATCGCAAAAATATTCAAAAAATGGATCCTTGACCCCGAAAAATGAGAAAAACCCCATCAAAAGGGTACAATTTTCAAACCGTCATAACACCTACAATAGTGAATATATTTCATTGAAAATTTGGGGGAAAGTAGAGTTCATGGGTACCTACAAAAAAGTGTTACACAACTTTTCTGTAGAGCGTGAAAGAAAATTACTAAAAATTGAAAACCCCGTAAAAATGGTCCAATTTTCAAACGGCCATAACTCCTATAATAGTGAATATATTTCATTGAAATTTTGGGAGAAAGTAGAGTTCATAGATAGCTACAAAAAAAGTGTTACACAGCTTTTCTGTAGAGTATCAAACAAAATTACTAAAAATAAAAAACTCATTCTTAAGAAAAATCGACAAGTGGTAGGTGCCGGACGAAATTGAAAAGTTTCAAATCACTCTGGAAAAATTATTTTCAGTTGCAGGGGTCAATTGCAATCATTTTTGGTGAATAGACATACCTCTGAAATCCTACGCACTTTCGAGAAAAAAAATATTTTACCGAAAATATACTGTGTTTAGAAAATCGTAACTTCTGTGGAGATTGAAGGTTTGTTTTGATATCGTTGGACTGTATATCATTGGAATAGTGCGTGACCAGGTCCTACAACCTTAGGAGACTCGGAATAGCGATATACGGGTAGAACCTTGGAGGGTGTCGTCAGCAATCAGTAAATACAATAAAGGAGCGTCTGCTTTGAGCCCTGTAGACGCTGATAATTGGACGAGGCTTTCACAATACAGGCTTTAACCGATCCCTTCTTGTTCATTCCCGTGTTGACCGGGTCCGAGGTATCCAGAATAGCTCGAGGTAACGAAGCAATCTAGAAATGCGATTTGGCTTAACGACAAAAGCGATTTCCAATCACCGGGGACAACAGAGACCAAGCAACTTGCATAACCCCACCGGGTACGTTTTAACGAATGAAGAAAACACGCGAGACTGCTAATTCGGCGGGCTTGAAACACGAGTAAATTGATTTCTTTATGCGGTGAATGGGGGACCCTCGAATCGCGTAAATCCGTATAAATCTGATTGGAATGCCCTCTTCTTAAAGGGAAAAATTTACACAATATGCTCGACTTTCATTTCTTTTAAGCTTCGAGTGATTTCTTATCTAGATAAGACGTCGAACACTCAAATTTTATAACGAACAAGAACGAAACAGCGTAAGAGACGAAATGCAGTTAAAATGTTGTTGTTAAATCCCAATCTCGAAACGTGAACTCTTCCTACTTGAATGGAACGATCTTGGTCTTGAATCTGGGTAAAAATATTGCCATAAATTCGAGACAATTATCTAATGCCTTTGTTCCAGTAAGTAGGTACTCCTTTTTAACATGAAAGTTCCTTAACGATAGCTGTTATCGCAGTACGCAACTTTCTTTGGCGTCGACATTCCTCACATATACGAGTTATTCTCGTAATTTAAGATTCGCCTACTACGATCAGAAGCGAATGCACTTTACGGCTGAGCGATAAGAAAGACAACATTGGCAAGAGAATACCACGGTTGTTGGCTCGGTTCGCGAACGCTTGCAAAAACGACGAGGATATGCACTTTGCATTGCCGTACAGTTTGCAGTTACTTTCATGGTGCAACGTGTTTCATCAAATTTGTTCGATTTTCGCCCCAGAAATTGCATTTTCTCTTCCCGTTAACGCGATGGTAATTTTCTCATTCTTAAGTTTAATTTCTTTGTAATGGTAACCTCAATTTCGTCGTTTTCAAAGCTACGTTTGGAATTTAGTTAAAGAGAAGATCATTTTTAATGTGAAACAAGTTGCTTGGAAGTTTTAACTTTCCAATTTAAACTCCACCTTTGAATCGTATTTTGCACGAGGGGCAGGAGTGATTTATATAAAAAATTGTAAAGTGTGAATATATGGACAGTTTAATCAAAATTAGCCATTTAATTATTTTTAAAATTATGGTGGACCCAGACCTAACCCAGACCTAACTCAGATCTAATCCAGACCTAACCCAGATCTAACTCAGATCTAATCCAGACCTAACCCAGATCTAACTCAGATCTAATCCAGACCTAAACCAGACCTAACCCATACCTAATTCAGTCCTAATCCAGACCTAACCCAGACCTAACTCAGATCTAAACCAGACCTAACCTAGATCTAATCCAGACCTAACCCAGACCTAACTCAGATCTAATCCAGACCTAACCCTAATATCCCTGCTTTCACAGAGAATGATACCAGAAAGTGGGACAACTTATAATTCGATACAGAATGGAGTTTAATTCCGTATCGAGAAGGTTATTTTCGTTGGAACAATCTCTAGCAAGTGTCAGAAGGAAATACACGGAGATTCGGGTGTTCTCGAATGATGGATGTCGACGTTTCCTCGAAAGGGTGAAACGTTGGGGGAAAAAGACGGATGCAAAGACGAAGACGAAGCTGCGCCCGACGAGGACGCCGGAAGTCGCGATCACGTGTTCGAAGGGAGGGAGGGGAGGATAGGCGGAGGACCGCGGAGACTCGGAAATGGAACAGAGGGCCGAAAAGAAACGAGATTTCATCGCAAGTTGCGTCATCAGGCGCGGTGCAACGCTTCAGCGAGTCTAGGAAAGTCGGACGAAAGCAATTTTTCACGGACGCCGTCGAGGCGGAAATCTACCGGAAACCGGAAGCGGGATCGGCGAACGCGCGCGAAAGAGAAACAAAGCGTCGACCGGACGCGCGTCTAGTGCTAGAGCGCATGCGCGCGCAAAAACGCTCGGCCTTATCACGGTACGCGACAGAAAGAGATTAACGTCGTTTGATGCATCGCGATGTTTCTCGTTATTCCATATAATTGTGGCCATTTTTCATTTCTGATACGAGTAATATCTGAGCCACCACGCGACACAATAGGCATACGTTGCCTACGGTTTATAATGGAACCACTGCTTTCGAATAACATCGCTGTCAACCGTTAAATCGAGTCTATTTGATCCTAATCTTGCCGGAGGATTTAAACGATCTGCACCGTTTTATTGTTTCGCGTGAGCCCCAGAACCTCGAAATACCGGTTTAATCACGAGCTGGAGCGATTGTACAGTGATGTATATAAATACAGAAACGGAACATTTTTGTTTAAATAAAGTCTGTATAGAGAAGTGTGCAAGGAATTACTGAAAACAGAAGTTAGGAAAGTGAATCGATTTTTTAAAAATTTTGTATATTCGATACAGTATATTGCCCTGTTATACTCATACTGTATTAATAACAAGCATCGATAGAATTTCTTAAAATATTTCTCTTAGCAACAAATCTGTAAGCTCTTTAAAACTGCTCCCGTTGATATGGAAACTAGCAATGATAACAATCCAACAGTTCAAAGAGAATAAATGGAAATGATTGTGAAAGAAGTTCCAAAGACTCGAGTTTCAAACACCACGGATGGTCGACAAAGCGTCAAGCGATTCAGTGTTTATATTTATGCATCCAATGGGACCAAAGTTGGGACTGAAGGCGCTGCTTAAACAAAGCGACCGACTGAAAAACTCGATTGAGAAATATTGAAACAGGGAAATAAACAGTTATAGATTCAAGTGCAGCCGTGTCGAGTAAAATGTTGGACACACAGAGGAAGAAGAGAAAGCGGGAATATCAAAGAGCAAGCAGCCACGGTGCAAAAGCAGCGGAGGCCAAGAGAGAGAGAAACAAGGGGCACAGAAAGCGACGTACGTATTACGTCAAAGGCTACATCGTCGGAAACGGAAGTGAGGTGATGCTTATTCAGTCGGAAGTTGCAACGGAGCTTGCTGGCTTTCACAGAGAGGGGGCGAGCTCTTCTTCGACACAGAGAGGAGTAAAGAGACAGGAAGGAAGAGAGAGAAGGGGATAGCAGAGGACCTATCGGCCGGAAGGCGTAGATACTCTATCTACCGCGACCGCGATAGATAATTCTCTGGAAAACTCGATAAAACCGTTTCCCTTTCGTGTGTCGATCGGTTGGACCACCAAAACCACCTTTACCTATCACACGATCAATTTTAACGAATACTGCTAATTACGATCGGCACACCTGATACAACGATCCGATTCTAAAAGCTGGAAATTATCCTCCGGTTCCTTCGCGCGTCGAAGGCTGCAAGATCCTATCTAGCAATCGTACGTGCACGGATAAGTTGGTTAGGTGAAGTTGGTTGGGTCTGGGTTAGATCTGGATTAGATCTGAGTTAGGTCTGGGTTAGGTCTGGATTAGATCTGAGTTAGGTCTGGGTTAGGTCTGGGTTAGGTCTGGTTTAGATCTGAGTTAGGTCTGGGTTAGGTCTGGATTAGATCTGAGTTAGATCTGGGTTAGGTCTGGATTAGATCTGAGTTAGATCTGGGTTAGGTCTGGATTAGATCTGAGTTAGATCTGGGTTAGGTCTGGGTTAGATCTGAGTTTGGTCTGGGTTAGGTCTGGATTAGGTCTGGGTTAGATCTAACTCAGACCAAACTCAGATCTAATCCAGACCTAACCCATACTTAATTCAGACCTAACCCAGACCTAACCCATACTTAATTCAGACCTAACCCAGACCTAACCCAGACCTAACTCAGATCTAATCCAGACCTAACCCAGACCTAACTCAGATCTAATCCAGACCTAACCCAGACCTAACCCATACTTAATTCAGACCTAACCCAGACCTAACCCAGACCTAACTCAGATCTAACCCAGACCTAACCCAGACCTAACCCATACCTAATTCAGTCCTAATCCAGACCTAACCCAGACTTAACTCAGATCTAATCCAGACCTAACCCTAATATCACTGCTTTCACAGAGAATGATACCAGAAAGTGGAACAAGTTATAATTCGATACCGGGGAAAAGTCGAAAGGTGAATAGGATTTTTAGAAGTTATACAGAATATCTTCAAGCAACATCAAAAATGTCTAAATTCTATTATCCAAGAAAATAATTCTTAAAATACACCAACTATTGTACTCAATTTTAAAAACTATTTTCAGACTTTTCCGTACTTCTTTAGTGACTTTATCTTGTAACACTACAAACGAAATAAAATCATTACCATTCCTGATATTAAATTATGTGAAAATAAGTATGTTATTTTAGAAGCAAAAGCAAATATATTACTCGACGTTGTACCTTAATATATGTAATAAACCGTAGGAGTATTAATTGAGCTTAACCTTTCAAGTAAGGATTTAAATTTGATGTGGGGACTTAAATAACAAAAATTATAACTAAACAATAGTCATAGTATATCATAATAGTCATCTCACGGGCTTGAAAGGTTAGTGAACCATGTTAAGAATACCTCAATTCCATCTTTCTCGCGTCCAATTACTTTTGACAGTTTATTTTGAATACCGAACTTTTAAATATTGAACCAGCAAATATATTCTCGGAACTATCGATTATAATTTATTTTATGAAAGGATGAAATAATTTATCACAACTTTTCAGACGCCCAAAAGGCCAAGCATTATTCTAAAAGATATTTCTATAAAATAACTGTATTTTGAATAAAATAAAATATTCCCCTAAAATTGACTACGTTTCATTATTTTTAAGATGTTTGATTATTTTCGTAACAAGACACTATACTTCTACAGCACTGGATAACATGATTTTTGCTCAACATACTTAAAAACTAAATTATCTCAAATAATGAACTATAGAGGCTTAACATGAAAAAATATAAAATTATAATTTATTAAATTAAAATAACATTTTTTGTACTGGCTCTGGGGTCTCATATAACACGACATTTTCTAGGAAGCTATCTACCGTGTTATAGGAGGGTTACCTGTACAATTGAACGTTTCAGAATGGCGATGGACGAGTGGAAGTGAAGTTAGGCTAAAACCCAGCGGGCAGTATGGACCCTGAAGACCAAACCGCGCGGAAGAGACGCATCAGACGCTGACAAGCTTGCGTGAAACATAGAACGCGCGAACGGCGAAGGAAAACGGAGGTTCGTCGAAGGGGAAGACACACCTAGACTCGTCGTTCCGAACGGTGTGACGATGCATGATTAATATCGAAATACGAATGACTTTATTCATGAGGGACCCGTCGCCTTGTTATGCAGATCGAATTTACGGTTAAATCATATGGTGCTCACCGCGCGATCCTGTTCACGTTAACGCTCTCCCGCGTCAAAATCAGGATAACGAGAACGAAACAAACGCGGAAGCAAGACGGATGCGGTCGCTTTGCGAACGCGCCTTAAACTGACTCCAACGCCTCGCTCGCGTGGCTTCTTTTATCATTATCTACGCTTGTTTCGCGATATGTAAATTCACATCGCTATTTGCGAATCTCTTTTCTGCCTAAAAAAACTATTCTCTAAAGTGGGAGTCTCTAAAATGGAGGATTAAATATCCAGAAGGGGCGCAAGGTTCATTTTTATCGTTCGAGTGTTACTTGTGTAAACAAAATATACAAAATAGAAAATATAATTAATATATATAATATAATTTTTATAACAAAGAAACCATCTTTTTTTGTAGAAAATACAAGCCTCTAATTTGATATAAAATTCTAATAAAGACTAATTATGAATGAATTAAAATAGAAAATATTACAAACATGGAACAATTTTCATGAAACTGTAATATTTCTATAATATTCTTTTATAAGAAACCATCTTTTTTGCATCAAATACTTTGCTAGCCTCTAATTTGATATAAAATTCTAATAAAGACTAATTATGAATCAATTAAAATAGAAAATATTACAAACATGGAACAATTTTCATGAAACTAATATTTCTATAATATTCTTTTATAAGAAACCATCTTTTTTGCATCAAATACTTTGCAAGCCCTTAATTTGACAAAAAATTCTAATAAAGACTAATTATGAATGAATTAAAATAGAAAATATTACAAACATGGAACAATTTTCATGAAACTGTAATATTTCTATAATATTCTTTTATAAGAAACCATCTTTTTTGCATCAAATACTTTGCAAGCCTCTAATTTGACCAAAAATTCTAATAAAGACTAATTATGAATGATTTAAAATAGAAAATATTACAAACATGGAACAATTTTCATGAAACTGTAATATTTCTATAATATTCTATTATAAGAAACCATCTTTTTTGCATCAAATACTTAGCAAGCCCTTAATTTGACAAAAAATTCTAATAAAGACTAATTATGAATGAATTAAAATAGAAAATATTACAAACATGGAACAATTTTCATGAAACTGTAATATTTCTATAATATTCTTTTATAAGAAACCATCTTTTTTGCATCAAATACTTTGCAGGACTCTAATTTGACCAAAAATTCTAATAAAGACTAATTATGAATGAATTAAAATAGAAAATATTACACATGGTGACATTTTCATGTGACTGTAATATTTCTATAATATTATTTTATAAGAAACCATCTTTTTTGCATCAAATACTTTGCAAGCCTCTAATTCGACCAAAAATTCTAATAAAGACTAATTATGAATGAATTAAAATAGAAAATATTACACATGGTCACATTTTCATGAAACTGTAATATTTCTATAATATTCTTTTATAAGAAACCATCTTTTTTGCATCAAATACTTAGCAAGCCCTTAATTTGACAAAAAATTCTAATAAAGACTAATTATGAATGAATTAAAATAGAAAATATTACAAACATGGAACAATTTTCATGAAACTGTAATATTTCTATAATATTCTTTTATAAGAAACCATCTTTTTGCATCAAATACTTTGCAAGCCCTTAATTTGACAAAAAATTCTAATAAAGACTAATTATGAATGAATTAAAATAGAAAATATTACAAACATGGAACAATTTTCATGAAACTGTAATATTTCTATAATATTCTTTTATAAGAAACCATCTTTTTTGCATCAAATACTTTGCTAGCCTCTAATTTGATATAAAATTCTAATAAAGACTAATTATGAATCAATTAAAATAGAAAATATTACAAACATGGAACAATTTTCATGAAACTAATATTTCTATAATATTCTTTTATAAGAAACCATCTTTTTTGCATCAAATACTTTGCAAGCCCTTAATTTGACAAAAAATTCTAATAAAGACTAATTATGAATGAATTAAAATAGAAAATATTACAAACATGGAACAATTTTCATGAAACTGTAATATTTCTATAATATTCTTTTATAAGAAACCATCTTTTTTGCATCAAATACTTTGCAGGACTCTAATTTGACCAATAATTCTAATAAAGACTAATTATGAATGAATTAAAATAGAAAATATTACAAACATGGAACAATTTTCATGAAACTGTAATATTTCTATAATATTCTTTTATAAGAAACCATCTTTTTTGCATCAAATACTTTGCAAGCCCTTAATTTGACAAAAAATTCTAATAAAGACTAATTATGAATGAATTAAAATAGAAAATATTACAAACATGGAACAATTTTCATGAAACTGTAATATTTCTATAATATTATTATATAAGAAACCATCTTTTTTGCATCAAATACTTTGCAGGACTCTAATTTGACCAATAATTCTAATAAAGACTAATTATGAATGAATTAAAATAGAAAATATTACACATGGAACAATTTTCATGAAACTGTAATATTTCTATAATATTCTTTTATAAGAAACCATCTTTTTTGCATCAAATACTTAGCAAGCCCTTAATTTGACAAAAAATTCTAATAAAGACTAATTATGAATGAATTAAAATAGAAAATATTACACATGGAACAATTTTCATGAAACTGTAATATTTCTATAATATTCTTTTATAAGAAACCATCTTTTTTGCATCAAATACTTTGCAAGCCTCTAATTTGACCAAAAATTCTAATAAAGACTAATTATGAATGAATTAAAATAGAAAATATTACAAACATGGAACAATTTTCATGAAACTGTAATATTTCTATAATATTCTTTTATAAGAAACCATCTTTTTTGCATCAAATACTTAGCAAGCCCTTAATTTGACAAAAAATTCTAATAAAGACTAATTATGAATGAATTAAAATAGAAAATATTACAAACATGGAACAATTTTCATGAAACTGTAATATTTCTATAATATTCTTTTATAAGAAACCATCTTTTTTGCATCAAATACTTTGCAAGCCCTTAATTTGACAAAAAATTCTAATAAAGACTAATTATGAATGAATTAAAATAGAAAATATTACAAACATGGAACAATTTTCATGAAACTGTAATATTTCTATAATATTCTTTTATAAGAAACCATCTGTTTTGCATCAAATACTTTGCAGGACTCTAATTTGACCAAAAATTCTAACAAAGACTAATTATGAATGAATTAAATGCAAAGTTTGTCTATGTTTCGAGGACTATAAAGAAATTATTTTGCTTTCGAAGTTTCAATGAAGTTTTTGTGATCGTTGAAACGATTTTCTATCAAGTGTTATTTCCTATCAAAGTGTTATAACCTATCGTATTTGCGGATGGCGTTACGCGTGGACGATTTTAACGACGCGTTACCCATAGCCGGGAGCCCGATTTTCCGCCATTGTAGACGTAATAAATCTCGCGGGGTGTTTCAATACATTAAACAGAAATTTATCATCGTCACTCGAGCGGTGTCGGTGACGCCGTGTAAAGGTACGTCAGGGACAGAAATGATAATGACTTTTCGTTCTATATTTTTCATCTTCGATCGTCGAAGAGAGATTAATGTCGCGCGTGCGCATTGTATCGTCTACCGTGATGAGACGCACCGAAGCGATTTTAATTTTTATTACACGTTCGATAAGATTGATCTGCTCGAGAAAATTCGTCGACGTATCGTCCCGGAGTTGGACGATAAAAAGTATGTTTGGATAATGATAAAGGAGAAACTCACCTTCGTGTAGTTTCTCCAATGTTCCCGCTGAAACGCCGACGAATAGGAAGACGAGCCATAGCAGACCGATCATTCTTCTCAGCCGCGTTCGATTTCTTGACGTATCCATCGTGCTGACACTTAAACACTGCAACAAAAATAGAGTATTTCATGTATTCTGCAAAGGATGTACATATTAATCTTATGCAATTGCAATTTTTTCTTTGATTTAATAATTAAAATCATGTTCCCTATTAAAACGGTTTCGAACATTCATTCGCTCAATATTAATTCAAGACTCCACGAAATATTTTAATTATTTACCAAATTTAATGAATACGTGGTAATTAATTACTACATGTATGTGCACTGTATTAATCAAAATTTTAAATTAAAAGAATATTTACATTGAAATTTTACCAATGAGATATTAAAGCTTGGTCTCTCTTTAATTAAGTCTCGTTTCGATTATTGAACCAACGCAAATAAGAAAAACAGTATTTATTTGTTGTTGGAAACAATCAAAGGCGTTAAAGGCAATAAATGAGTTTTATTATATGAATATTTGGGAGAAAGAGATGCAATAAAATAAGACAATGCACCAAGAATATAAATACACATTTTAATATTAATTGGACTATTATTCTTCGAACACAGTTCATAATTACGAAATGTGTACATTCTTCGAAAGACACTAAGGTAAACAAGTTCGAGTTAAAATTGCTATGAAATCTTAATATAAAAAACCTCCTACATCACGAAGTTAGTTAACGTGGGAATATAAAGACAAAACTTCAGTCTAGACAACAACTCCCTTAGGTATATTATAGCTAGAATGATGTCTGCTAAGTTAGACTCCCGAGACCTCTAAACTAAGACCATTTGTAGTAAATGAAACTAAAAAATCGGGATACTAATGTGTTTACTTGCAAAGTGAGAGAAATTTTTCTGCATAATACTTTTTCATATTTTTCCAGTAATAAACAAGACCAAAAAACAGGATTCAACCTATATGTATGGATGTTACAGTGAAACACCGAAATCTGGAGAATGTCGACTTTCACCGGTGAATGTCAACATTCACATAGTCGGTTAGTGTATGTCCGAAATATTTGCTAAACACCCTTATTTCTGACTTACACCGGTAAATGTTGACATTCACCATGCACTAACGGTGAGTGTTGAACATGTTGGAGATTTATATTTTCTTCTCCGTAATTCAGTCGCTATAAAACGTCACAAGGGTGACGTAACTTTTTCGCCCCTCTTTCTGAAAGGATCTAACCCAGACCTAACCCAGACCTAACCCAGACCTAACCCAGACCTAACCCAGATCTAACTCAGATCTAATCCAGACCTAACCCAGATCTAATTCAGATCTAACCCAGACCTAACCCAAACCTAAGCTAGACCTAACCCAGACCTAACCCAGACCTAACCGAGACATAATCCAGACCTAACCCAGACCTAACCCAGACCCTAGATCTGGGTTAGGTCTGGATTAGATCTGAGTTAGCTCTGGGTTAGGTCTGGATTAGATCTGAGTTAGCTCTGGGTTAGGTCTGGATTAGATCTGAGTTAGGTCTGGGTTAGGTCTGGGTTAGGTCTGGATTAGATCTGAGTTAGGTCTGGGTTAGGTCTGGATTAGATCTGAGTTAGGTCTGGGTTAGGTCTGGATTAGATCTGAGTTAGCTCTGGGTTAGGTCTGGATTAGATCTGAGTTAGGTCTGGGTTAGGTCTGGGTTAGGTCTGGATTAGATCTGAGTTAGGTCTGGGTTAGGTCTGGATTAGATCTGAGTTAGGTCTGGGCTAGGTCTGGATTAGATCTGAGTTAGCTCTGGGTTAGGTCTGGATTAGATCTGAGTTAGGTCTGGGTTAGGTCTGGATTAGATCTGAGTTAGCTCTGGGTTAGGTCTGGATTAGATCTGAGTTAGGTCTGGTTTAGGTCTGGGTTAGGTCTGGATTAGTTAATAATCCAAATTATCTTAACCCTTTGCACTCCTATGTCGAGTGTGATTCGACATCAATTTTGATCTCAGGAGCACTGTAACATATATACAGCCTGTTGGTTCTTTATTAATCTCGCTATAGAACACCTTCCAAAAACAAAGATATTAATCGTAAGAATGGAACAGATTGCTAACGTTGTCTTCGTCGTCATAGTGTCTCAGATTCGAGTGTTTGGAGACTTTTGTGACTGACTGTAGGTGGAACCGCAAGTCGTCCAACACACTGATTGCAATCCACCGGTGAATGTAACGTCTTAGTCAATAATTGGTTACCGGTGAATTACACAAAGGACGAACTCGCCGGTAGGCTGGTTCCTGATGCTTAAGTCGCATTCTCGCAATTGTGCTAACGAGCCTCACATTGCATCGTGAAGAATTAAACGGAATTTGAACACGAGATAATCAAAATTAAAATACCCCAAAAAATAAACAAATATTTCTTTTTAGCATCCCGGTGAAAATTCAGTCAAGTTAATTACAATTAAAATATTTATTTTACATTTAATTCAAACACGTTGATAGAGTTTTAATATTACAGTTTAACCTTCAGTAATAGACTGATGAACGGTTTTTTAAAAAAGACGAATCATTTGTTTTCGTAATAATATTTGTGCAGTGCCCGATACATAGTATTAAACGTGGGGAAACAAGCGACGGTGAATCTCGTTTGACAGTTTCAGACACAGATCCTGCGGACCCTTGGCCGTCTAGAATCGAGATTATAAATATTGATCCTGAGCGTCCTTCAACTTTGAGTGCACTCGAGGAGTCCCTCTTGTCCCGCATTTCTATACCCCGGCCGTCGAGGGGGATTCTTCGTGGCGAAATTGAAATCCGAGAGGTTCCTCTTGCTCGTTCCGGTAGAAAAAGAGTCAAAGTCGCCCGGGCAAATTAAAATTGTGGGGCACAGGCAATGGACAACTGCCCTTTGATGGCCGCGCCAACGGTCACGGATCATCTAGTCTCCGGAAATAAGGGAGAACGATGACGGATAGGGCGACGTTTCGTTATAGCGTTCACAGAAAAGGCCAACGATACTTGTGTGGCCGATTGAAACCGAGGAATGCCCCAATTTTATAAATTGAAACGATGGAAACCAAATTGCCTTTCCCTTTTTTTGGTAATTCCAATCTCTATCTCTATTGAAAGTATATAGAAAAGTAATATACAATTAATTACGTGTAAACAATATGAAGGAAGCCCAAACAATAATAATAAATGTACGAGTATAACAAAAAATTCCATATTGGAATTACCAGCAGTGTAAAAATGAAACATGAACCAATTTTTGTAATACAAAAACAGATATAATTTAGTTTGTGAAAATACTGTCAGAAAGGAGGGAACGTAAGGGTAAAAGGGAGCCAGTAGTGACCTAACTGGAGGGAGCCAGACGTCAGTCGAAGATCAGCCACGGGTGTCAGGCCGTTCGGTCCCTCTATCTCGTCTTGCCGTCTAAATCGGTTTAACCGAGCTCTCGTTAACTTCGTTATCGTTAATGCTCGTTGCAATGTAGCTAAGTGGCTGTTGCTGCCTCGAGCTGCACTGCCCTCGAGCCTCGCATCCTTCGCCAATTACTTTACTACCGTCGAACTCCTTACTCGATTAATTAATTAACGTAAGTTAATTTCAAAAGCAGCGTGTCTTCGATCTGTCCAGTCTGGCCACTGTCCCCCTACCGTCATGGCTCCGATTTTCTTCTAAACTTCCGAAATATACTTTCCGTTACTTTGGCTGAAAGTACTATCCGAAAGATTTTACTTTTTTAAATACTGTCAAATACTGTAAATCTGCAATTAAAAGTCTCCCGTAACTTTGAAAAGGTATATAACTAGCGTAGTAGCGAAAGCTGGCGTAAATCGAGGTGGTGGCGCTGCGAGCAGACGCCAGCGATACGCAGTTTTAAGGTTAACCCACGTGATACTTAATATTTCGCCTACTACAAAGGTTCAAGAACCCTGACGTATTGTTTCTAACATTTCCTTTGATAAATTCTATGCCAACGTAGTTTTTGAAAATTCCAAACACCCCGAGTATATCTTGAGATGCACTTATAAACGACGAGTGCACTTTACATGTGAATTTGTCAGCAGACCCTTCTTATGCGCGCGACGAGGGCGTGTTTTGAAGTTGAGGTAAACGCTACTCGCCTGTAAAGCGAATTTCTGATGAATCAAACCTGATGAACCACCAAAAACGAGCCACATTGTCGCTGGAAGTTCTCACTCGTAATCCCGTGATACTTGTATCGCTGGAAAGCTTAAACTCCCAAAGAGAAAACAACGTATCGTTTGAAAAATAAATAAAAAATAAATTTGAACCAATAATAAGAAAAAAAAAGATCGATATCTTTTTTCTCTTGTTTCTTTTAAAAATCGAACATCTTAAAAATACTGTTTTAAAATATTACATCAAGGTGAAATTTGTAACACCGATGAAGGTATAAAGTTTTTCGTAGAACGTATCCCAGCGATAAGTAATCGATCCTCGAACTTTAAACGCGTCTTTCTCGAAATTGGATTTTTCAAACTGGCGAGCAACTTTCCCCGGAAACTACTTATCCGATTAACATAAAACTTGAACTATACATTCGCAATAGCATTCTTCAGAAGGTACGATTTTATCTTCTAATAACTAAAAAACTAAAAAAAAAAAATTTTGTTATGTAAAATTTACGATGATTTGTTTCTTAAAAATCTCGCTGTTTTTAAAGAAATTAGTATATTTGGTTATTTAATTTAAAAAAATTCTATTCAATTCTAAAGAAATAGGATTTTCAAATGGTAAGTTGCTTTTTTTAAATGGGACCTGGTGTTTTTTATTGCATATTCAAATTGTACGTAATCGTTAGCATAACATTTAAAGTACTACATTTGTTTATGTATTTCCAGTAGTTGAGTTTTATAATTCAGCTGGAAGAGCTGGAAGTTATTTCATTAATTCACGACACTCTGCCAGGAAACGCACAACAGGAAAAACGGTCGTAATCTAGGCACACGTTTTCTGCATTCGACGAGTACGAATAATCCTCCGGTTGGCCCCGGCGCGGCTCTTAGGTGAGAAAGTTTTGATTTACGAGGCTCGTTCGATACCAATGGGCGCTTGCAACGGTACACTGGAAAAGTTTTCCGTGCGACCAAGAACGCTCTATTAGTACCATTCGTTATTTTCTTTCCTCTTACGCGCTCACGTGCAAGAACGACGAAGAAACATCCGCGAACTGGCTCGCAAGAAAGGGCCGAATCCCCCGAAAGGATATCCGTTCGCGGTTCAAGTGACTCGGATGGTTTTTCGTCATGGAAAACTGGTTATTGATACTGCACCAGAAACTCCCTGGAAACTTTCTACCGTTGCTTCCGGCCTCGAAGCTTCCACCGATAAAAACATATTTCGGGGACCGATGTTAACAACCCCCTCGCTCGTATCGTTTGTCATTATTGCCTGAACGATCTTCGAGGCCCTGTGGGAAACTTTCCCCGAGAACTTTCACGCCGTTACAGATCTCGATTCCATCATAGTGTTGTGGCGCTGCTTCGCCGCGGGTAGAGGATCTCGTGAGAATTCCGTAGGAGGGCAGAAAAGGAAAGGAGGGGGCGCGTTTCGTCCGGGCCTGCCAGTGGACTCATCAGTAAGGCTTTCTAGCAGGCCCTGCCTTAGACGACTGGGATATTGGGAAGTCGTTCGAGGAGTGTATATGTTTCACTGTAACATACACATATGTGTTCCACGTGGGTGTCGCGTCGTGGAGATCGTAAAAGGACGGCGGTTGAGTGACTCTTTGAAGTTTTTCAAAGCTACACGATTACGCTCGACATTCCCGGACTTTCATGGGGTGCAAAGTGAAAGCTGCATAAAAAGCAAAGTGGAAAAGCACCTCTATAGAATGGATATTTTGCTATCCCGTACGCGTTGCAAGGTCCATAAAATTGATATTAAAAAGTTCGAATTATTTTTATATGGATACCTTTATTCACGATTAATTTATTTTTTTCTTCATTTATGAGTACAATTCATTTGCTCGATACGATTCGACACTTTTGCTACCCTTAAAATGTATCTAACATATTTAATTTTTCTTCAACCCTTAACGGGTACAATACTGTTACATTAATGGTACTAGGGGCGAAATTTCATCCATATATTATAATTATAGTATTGGAAACTATATTCCCTTTGAAACACAAGTTTATCAGTAAAAATATAAAACACCAGAGAGCATTGTTTTAACATTTTTCACCCGGAATATTAACCTATCTGTCTTTCTCTTAAATGCATTAGTATCTTGAAAATAAAATGAAATATCAATATTCTACCCCAAGCGGCGCGCTGCGTCGCGTCATTATCGTGTCCCTTTATAAGGGTTTCCTTGCTGTAAGACCACCTAAGGAAGGTATAGGATTTCCAGCAAACAAAAACTTCGTTGTAAGGATTGCGAAGAGCATGGTGTCATTAAACGACATCGTCTCTGTGATCGAAAGGGAGGGTCGTCTTTCTTTGGAATCGCGGCGCCGTAGCTTTTCAACTAATGATTCGAGGGTATGGTTGAATCTCGATAAGGGTTCTTCTTTTAATGCGAGCATTGAAATGCAAATCGTCGACAGTGTATGTTTCGATAACCATTCTTTTCAACGTGCGATGATAGAAATTTTAACAAAAGTGTCCTTGAAAATGAAAATCTCGCTCTGGGGGCAGTTTGTTACGAAATCGATGTCGAGTAACTTTTGTCCGCGGTGCTCGAGGGGAATCGATTAGAAGACGCGGCGGCGGAAACGCATCGGTGAGCCCCGCGGTAAGGCTGTTAGCGAAATTTTCACGGCGCGGCTAATACCGTTCGTCGGAGGTGCTCTTACACTGTCAAAGGCCCACGGCATTTTCAGTTTTCAGCCACGCGCGACGACGTGATAATCGAGTGTGCTACGCTTTTAGCTATAATGGGCAGGTGCATGCGCCGCCAGGAGCGTTGCAAAGAGACCGAAGGGAAGGGTGAAGTAGCGCGATGAGCAAAGACAGCAAACTGAACAGAGAATGCACGGGAAAGAGAGAGAGAGATGGGGGAACCACCGGGGGGTTGGTGAACAAGTGCGCGGTAACCGAGTTAGTTACTTGGTAGACTGCGTTCACCGGTTTTGGTGACGGGATTTTATGACGATCCAACGTGGCAAACGCGATTTCAGTTTTGAGCACGTTATCGCCTCCAATCGCCACCCGGGAATTCCCATATCGGGGCAAATCGAAAATTTATTTTTTCACGAGCAAATAACTCGTACAAAACAGTCTTCGTTCCTTCTCCAAAGAATAAATGCTAATAGCCTTTATTTTTGTGCAAAACAATAGCAAAAGGAAGTGGTATTAACACTTTACCGACCGGTAGCGGTTGATTAATCGGCTATCGGTCGGTAAACGTCGATAAAACAGTTGATTAATAGGCTATCGGTCGGTAAAGTGTTAAATTCCACGTAATTAAACAATCGTTAACAGAAACGTAACCACTGCTTTGGAATAGCTAGTCTATTCGTCGAAATGCAGTAAAATCTGATAGATAATACAGATAATAATACAACATAACGTGATTTACGTAGAAAGATACGTTAATCCGTTCAGGGAAAATTGCATCGTTCCGTATATTCATTTACGATTATGCGACATCATGGTCGATATTAAATGTGGCTGTCATGTTGCCGTTAACGATCGCGCTAATCCAGAAAATTAGGAAACACGAGGTCATTTTGGAACAGCAAGAAATCCATATTTAGCAACGGTTTACAATTCATAACGAATATTCTTGATCCGATGGGGCCATCGTGTTAAATGATAGCACGCTGATAAACTGTTAGTTTCAATTACTCAAAGTTACGAAGCCATTTGTTTTGGGAACATCTGTCCCAGCCTTCGCTTTCGAAAATACTAATTCGCGGTTAAACGCCCTCGAAACACCTGCTACGGGATTCGAAATAGACTATCCTGACTATTGAAAACAGCGTGCAAGTTGCAATCGTTAATTTCTACTCCATCATACAGGCAATTACGACTGTTATAAACTATGGTCAGTCGGTTGTTGGGAGTTATTAAACGTATCACGTCATTTCATAGTTTGTTAACCAACTGTTTCCAACCTGGAGGATACCATGTGAAAGAGGAAAAAGCTTGCTTGATAATTTTGCTTCTATCAATATTATATTCCATATTACAATATAAAGATGTAGCAAACAACGATATAGGTGTACTTTTCAATTTATCAAGGAAACAATAATTCTCCAAAAATAATAATGTTTAAGTACACGTTTACAACTTTAATCAACACACTTCTAAAAATATTCTTTTGTTGTAATAATTATTTTTATAAGCTTCATGAGCTTTTATAGAATAGACAACGAGATAAAAAATGACGAAGTACGGATAAATCGTTTGCGCATCCTTTTCGCTGGATCCGCGGAAGAAGTTCGAGAAGATTGCAGCAAGGAAAATAATTGCAGTTCCAATCTTTCTGTTCTCCGGACGATTTCTGCACGGTCGAGGGGAAAGGAGAACGGCTGAGATAGCAGAGAAGCGTTCTTTATTAATGAATAATTAAAGAGTTTAATGCGAAGTATCGTCAGTGACTGATAAAAGGCCGTAAGTGAGTTTCCATCGTTCGAGTGCTTCTTATTACCAGAGAAATGAGCAATAACGTTAACAATACACAAGCAGTTACGCGTAATTGACAATTTTTCATTACGGTCTCGCAAATGGAAAAGAAATATTACAATATACTTTCGTAATCAAATCGTCCGACAGATGGAAACTTACTAATGATTGGAAAATACATTCCAAGAGCGGAATTAAATTTGTAATTAAATGGAGACTCGTATAATTTAGTAATGTTACTACCACAGACGAGGTATCTGCCATACCGACATGAAAATTCGGAGGTGATTTTAGCGACCTCTCGTGGACAGCGGTCAGTCGAGTAACTCGCTCAATTAGTGTCACAGACAGCAGCTAGTGCGTGTCAATGCATACCAGTTAAAAAGTAAGTATTATTCGCGATTCGTTGACTAGGTAAAGTTGTAAATAATTTGCTAAAAACCAGTCTATCCGCGGTATCTATCTCAGGCATATCTCGTATTCGTAATAGAAGCTTCGCGAGACACCGGAGCTCCCCCCACCCCGCCGCCTAATTCGCGAGCATTACCGAACACAGCGGTCGGCCATCATTCGTCCTTTGACGTCAACACGTATCGGCGTTCCGTGACCTAGGTACGTATTTCTAACCTGTTGATCTTTCCACTATTACTACTCGCGTTTTAATTATAATAATCCTTCATGCACCTTAATACATCGTTATTTCGTTTCTGTTACAGCCTCCCATTGGAATTCGAAATCAACAAGACCTGTTGAAACCTGTCAAGACGTGTCGACGTTTCGCGACCAACGAAGTATGTATTTCTAACCTTTTCCTATTTCCTCCTTACAATCAATCATGCTTTAATTACGATTTAATTTCTATATTAGTTCTGTTGCAGTCTCTGATGAAAATTCAACGCCATGGGAAGTTTTATTGCCGCGTAAAGGACGCCTTAGCAGTAAGAACTCTAGTAAGAAGAAAAAAGAAAATCGATAGGCAAAGCACTGGTGTGCTTGTTGTTGTTTCTTATCTCCTGTCCCTTTCTTTTCAGCTCGTTTCTTTCCAGGAAATTTGTTGGCCGCGCGCAATGCGGCCGGTAGAGTCAGTGATCGTGCGTAGCAACATGTTTGTTTCTCGGGGCAAAGTGACCCCGAGTACGTTGTCGTTCACGGTGTTAGGCAAACGCGATAATAGAAGCAGTGTTTCTTACGCGGTATTAAATTACTTCCAGAGCATCGTGGCTCTTTCTGTTTTCTGAATCGCGATAGTAGAATCATTTGTTCGCCGATTTCAATCTTCGGTCGCGGTAATCTAATTTAATACTTTCGAATAGAATTAATTATTTTTTCAATTTGAAATTTAAACTCCTCGTTACCGGAATTAGAGTCAGTGCATCACCGAAGAGGATTATTTCGCGATGCTCCACGAGCAAACAATGTAGGTATAAATTTATACTTTGGAATTTTTAATTAAAAATCTTTACAGTTTTAACAATAGATTCTAATTGTTTTCTTACAGTTTTCTTACAGTTTCTGAACATGGTCCTGGGAACGAGCAGCAGTACTCGGGGAGTATCGGGCGGTGGACCACGAGCGAACAACGTAAGTATAAATTTATACTTTGAAATTTGTTAATTAAAAATCTCTATAATTTTAACAATCGATTCTAATTGTTTTCTTGCATTTTTGTTACAGTCTCTGGACCTGAATCTAACCAGCAGGACAATGCTGACTGATGGATGATTTCGAGGACTTGAAGTCATCACTGGTAAGTCGCATGCTATTTTGTTTCCTCTGGTCCCCAACCATGTTGTAGGATGAAAGATCCGAATCAACACGGGTGACCAGTTGTATACTTAGTATTTTTGACGAGTTAAGTGAATAGTAACATCATCTGTTATATTTTTTAGAGCAGGTTTTAGGGTCTTCTTGCACTCGCGTTTCTTAATATTACAAATGAATATAATACAGTTATATGATTGAATAGAAAATGAATAAATATAATGTGAAAACATTATATTTATCATACGATCGCGTAGAATATCAATGATAATTAATATGACACTGTACAACAATATTTACAGCATTAATATAAATTCATAACTATTGATCGTTTACTTAATTAATACATCGTACGATGTATTTAAAGTGCAAGAAGGCATTTCGCGACAGGTCGATTTTTGAGTCAAAGTAACATGTATTTTATACTAGTTTCATCTTTTAAAAAGTTTACTTTGACGACAGAATCGATCAAGGATAATTGAATATTTTGATTAACAATTTAATGAATTCATTTCAATTTTTAAAGTAAATTCTTTTATCATGAAATCTCAAGTAGAGTCTTTCATTTTAAATAATTCAATTTCAATTATAATAGTTTTATCGAATAGTAGTATTTTTCAATGTTAACGTTTTTTATTATTGATATATTACATATAACAAGTCGAATCATTTGAACTAAAAATTAGATACGAAATACCGTTTAGCTATTAACCAGTTTTTCTAGTCAGGATTTTCAGAGTAATTTTTCCGTGTTCGTTGCCTAAGTTCATGCACATGCCCAGGTGCTATTTGCATGAGCGAAGGCAACGGGGCACGATGAATTTATTTATAACAATTCAACGACATATTGACGACTGACATTGGCTAGTGAATCGTGCGCGACGTACTGTCCACATGTGTGTGTGTGGTTAGGTTGTGGAAGTGCGTCGTTTCAGATGTTTTATGATTGCAATTTACATGCAGAATTTTATAACATTAGATTTTTATCAATAATAATAACAAATTTCAATTTATCATTTATTTGAAAACTGTTGATCTTAATGGATTTAAATCTTAATATTTTTCAATCTTCAATGATACATTTATGTAATAGATTTTATTAAAGACTATATTCCATATATTGAAACGTTCTATACAAACGTTTATCTATATAATATAAGTACGCAAAGATCACTAGCCCTTGTCAGTCTCAGAAACTAGTAAGTGCACAATTAGAGTGTGAATGTTTGCAATATTCGGGTGTCGGAGGAACCCCGGGGAATCCTCTCTAGTTTAGGTCGCGCCCGAATATTATGCGTGAGAACCGTGGAGTGTTTGTTTGCGAGAATGAGTTTTGCAATTTTTTAAATATAGGTTTAGGTAGGTAGGTAACTTCCTTTCTGGTATGTGTGCTAAATCTAAGTAGGTAGGGTCAGGGCAGGACTGTCCACATTAGTAATTCGGGTAGATGCGTTTTCGCGTGGCAGTTCTGTTCCTGTAGTTACGATTTCGAGAGTAGAAATCTTGCTGATTCAAACGGTGTACATGTGCTGTTTGTTTCGGCTTTATTTTCGACTCCTCGAATCGCGCGACTCTTAAAGTCGCTCCCTCGCGCTCGCGGTCGTGATTAGGTCCCTTTCGAAACGTTCGTCCCGCTCGAGATTCACCACGTATGTTCTTGCAACAATTCGTATATTGTTGGAAGACTACGTATTGCACAAAATCTCGAGCCCTGTCTTAAGTAAGTTTCAGGCATCGGCAGGACCGCCGAAGAAAGAAAAGGCTCTCGATGAGCTGAAGAGGCCCTGACAAATTGTTTCAAGAGTGGGCTGCAACAAATGGCTTTGCATCTTCATCTTCGGATGAGAATGGAAAGCCATTCCTGTTACTACTTTGTCACTTAACTCGTCTGTAGTTGTAGTTAGTTTATTTTTCTGGCTGGCTCACGTATGCATGTACTTCGTACACGATTGCACCATACATGCCAGCCATCTCTCCCCATAACTCGCGGTTATGATATACATAGAGTTGCGAACATGCAATAATCGCGTTTGCTTTTAGAGTTGCGAACTCTTATTTTTCGCGTTGACTTTTCAGGGTAGCGTTGCGACTAAACACGATACGCGATTGCTTTTTTGCTTCAGTACTTAAGTACTGAATGTTTGCTTAAAAATAGCGTTGCGAATGATTGATAAACGCGATTGCTCGTAGAGTTGCGAATCACTATTTTTCGCGTTTGCTTTTCAGGGTAGCGTTGCGAATAATCACCATTCGCGGTTGCTTTTATTGTTATGAATCGCGTTTAGAATTTTTATATTATAAATTAGCGTTGCGATCTTGACTTGTCGCGTTTTTTATTAATTAGAGTTGCGATTCAATGCCCAAAACGCTGGCTGCTGCACCAGGATCATCAAAAAGCAAGGTGGTATTCTGCAAAGCCTCGAATGGCTCAATATCATTATTAAAATTAGTGTTGCGTATGCTTGAATTTAGGTGCACGCGATTTAATTGATAAAGGAACCCCGTGTGGTTCATTTTACGAATAACAAGCACCATTCGCGTATAGTTTTTTATTTCATAATTTAGCGTTGCGAAAGAAAGAATGGTCCAATCACGGGTTGTTTGAATTTAACACGAGTGGACGTTTATTCCAACTATCGCAAATACATTTATATATTTGCCAAAGGAAATGCTGCTTGAAAGCACTGTTGTAAATAGACCAATTGTTTTATTCTTCACAACGTGTTAAAATCTGCAATTTATGTGAATGTATTTGAAATACGACTGAGTAATTGGCGTCCTTCAATTTTCACGAGATATGTGCGAAAAGGTGCCCGAGAACGAACGAACTGGAAGAGGTACAAGTGCACGAGGAGTGTAAACGGCTAACAGTAATTGCAAAAACTAAAAAAAAAAGAATGCAGTAAAATCCAGAGTTAATTTAAATTCAGTTTCTGCCGCCTTTGCCACCGTACACATATTTGGTAAATATTGTAGCAATCGCTCGACTGCTCTCTTTTGTTAAAACGTAGTATAGCGCAACATTTACCGCGTATGTTGGATTTACAAACCGATAAATTCATTCAACGCTGAAACGTTACGGGGCACGATAGTCGATTCAGAAGAGGCATACACACTTCCACACACATCCGAATCCTTCGTTTCCATACCGTTCACTTTTATTTTTTTCGATTCTATCGATGATTGGTCGTGTCCCTTCCTCGAAGCTGATTGTGCTGGGAATACAATTTGATTGCTCGGGCGCACGGTCTCAGCCGACGCGGTAATTCTAGCTCGCAGGCTTAATGAAAAAGTATTAGCGACTATTTTTCTTCGAATGGCCGTGCTAATCCCGCGAGCGGCCAAAATTGTGCGTTTACGTTATGAGAGAAAAAGACATAATAGAAGGGACAGTCCATACGATGGGTCGCTTAATATTCACCTGGTCTTTACTCGCGTCTAAATTGGAGAGAATCTTTTTTTAATTTTATCGCGAGCTCTACGCTTCAAACCTTGATTCTATTCAACAGATTATTCATCAAGTGAGTTTTATTTTTACTGTCTAGTTTAAAATCATTCAAATACGTTTGCGATTGGTAAGATTGTTATATTGTAACGAAGGTAGCCTTGCAATAATAAGAACATGGCGAGGATAACTTTGTAATAGATTGTGGAATAAAATTTGTAACAATTTAAAGAATATTATGGTACTTTCAATGATGTTTCACGATTGCTTTAAACACGTCATCATTTAAAAACAAATTTCTCAATTTCTACACGTTGCAAACCCGCGCGATAAGGACAAACTTCATCTCAATAACTCGCTCAAGGGAACGGACAGCGACGTTATTAAAAGTTCGGACGAGTTGGACGAAAGTCGCGAATGAAAATGGCCGCCACCGAGCTCACAATCAGATGTATTCAGAAGCTTGTCATAGTGCGACATCGCTGTTGAAGTGAATTCGAGGTTAGGCTATCCTTTATACAGGGTGTTCGGCCACCTCTAGCAAAAATTTTAATGAGCGATAGTAGAGGCCAAAATAAGACGAAAATCAAGAATACCAATTTGTTGATGGAAGCTTCGTTAAAAAGTTATTAACAATTAAATTCAAAAATTTCAAATCGTTCTGGAAAAATGATTTTCGGTTGCGGGGGTCAACTACAATCATTTTTGGTGAGTACGCATATCCCTGAATTCCCACGCACTTTCGAGAAAAAAAATTCCTAACTCGAAAATGTAATTTATGTTGCCCGAAAATTTCATGCGAATCTTTAAAATGTCATAACTTCTGAACGAATTGAAGGATTTTAATGTTTCAAACGGCAAACAACGCGTATTTTGGTGAAGAATATGTAAAAATTTTAACAATATTGAAAAAGTTGTTCCTTGATCCCGTAAATTGAGAAAACCCCCATAAAACTGGTCCAATTTTCAAACAGCCATAATTCCAACAATAGCGAATATATTTCAATGAAACTTTTTTCTGAAGTGGAGCTCATAGGTACCTACAAAAAAGTATTAAACAACTTTTCTGTAGAGCGTCAAACAAATGTATGAAAAATGAAAAACTAATTTCTAAGAATAATCGACAAGGGAGTGCCTAAATACTTCGGTGCAAAAAAAAATTTAAATCGTTCTAGAAAAATTATTTTCATTTGCAGGGGTCCATTACAATAATTTTTGGTCATTAGACATACCTTCGAAATCCTACCCACTTTCGAGAAAAAAATTCGAGAAGTTGTGAAATTTTTAGACGAAATTAAAAAATTTCAAATCCTACTAAAAAAATTATAGTTAGTTACAGGGGTCAATTACAAGCATTTTTGGTGAATAGACATAACCCCGAATTCCTACTCATTATCGAGAAAAAAATTCGAGAAGGTGGATAAATTGTCGTTCGACAGCCACAACTTTGAACGTTAATAACTTTTTAACGAAGCTTCCATCAACAAATTGGTATTCTTGATTTTCGTCTTATTTTGGTCTCTAGAATCTCCCAATACAATTTTTTCTAGAGGTGGCCGAACACCCTGTATACAAAATGGAAGAGAAGTCTATGGTCTTCCATATGGTGTGAATTAATACAAATATCGCGATTATTCGAGATTTTTAAAGGAAAACACGTTGCTATTGTAAAATATTTTTTTTAAAGAATTTATAGGTACATAGCTGTTTGTTTCTATTCATTTTTTAAAGAATTTATAGGTACATACTTATTTCAAATTGATATTGCTATCATTGAGTGTCGATTTTATCTAAAACAGTAAATTTTTCAAAAGTTTCTTAACAAATAAATTTTCCCCTCAAGCCAGTGAGATATATTATATCAAGATTTCAAAAATTATTTAAGTAATTCCAATAATTTGTATAATCAGTCGTGAATGATTTCTTCGTTGAATGAGAAAATAAAATCCCTTGAAGGATGAGGTCCAGCCCGTTTCTCTTTAAGTCCGTGATATTATTTTTCCCCCCAGACTTCTGCGCATCTCGTTACGAATTCTCGATAATCCGTATCGAGTGAGACGAAGAAAGTGTTTCGAACGAATCGTCTTTCCTCAAAGCGTGCCCCCCCCCCCAGATAATAGAACAACGTAATAAAGGTGTATGTCGAAGCAGAGGGAACTCGTTGTAGCCTACGATGCATTTGCAGCCGACTTCGTTGTCAGACGGTGCATTAACGCGATTAATTTGCACGACTACGGCAAACCTTTGTTTCCGTCTTCGGCTCGATAACTTTGCTCCCGATTTCTTTTCGCTTCCCTTACGGATGCCTTTTTCCAACGGCAGCGATCCACCGCCCCCTCCTGAAGACATTCTCCTTCCCGTCTACTTACTTCTCCCTCCCACGATACCCCCTTCGTCCCTCCTCCTGTTCATTGCAACCCCTTCCATTTTCCGGCTCGTCGCTTCGATTCTGCTTCGTTAGCGGAAGACCCTTCATAGAGGATCGGACGTACTTTAAAAATATTAAAGTGCACGCGCGCTACTCGAACGAGCCTGTCCTTTGTTACATGCCGGTAAGCAGCTCTTCCAGTTTTCCTTTTAACCCTCTGCTCTCTCTCGTACCCACAATTCCAACGAATTTTCCCCGCGATCGTTCTTCGGGGAGACGAAAGAAAATTTTGGTATTGTCGTTGGAGGGCACACGCTCGTAGGCTACTGATTATCGCGGACAATCGAGCACCCGCGGCAGGGCGAATTAGCTTCTTCGACCTCAGCTTTGGGGGAACGCTTTAGCCTCCGTCTGATGGAGGGCTTTCGTTTATCATTCATGGAAGGTCTTCCGACCCGTGTACATATTTGATCGACTCGGGAGTCAAAATTGCCGTCTAATTTCCACCAGTTAGCTAATTGATGTTTAAGCATTCACGCGCGGATTTTTATGCAAACCCCCTCTTGATTATTAACACTCGTGATTGACGTTATCTCAAAGCTTAAATAGTATTAATACTATACTATGCCCTCAGGAAGAGATATAGCATTTTTTTTGTGCTGTTGAATTTCCTAAAAATCATCTCCAGTGACAACATATACAGGGTGTTCGGCCACCCCTGGGAAAAATTTTAACGGCGGATTCTAGAGGCCAAAATAAGACAAAAATCAAGAATAACAATTTGTTGATGGAAGCTTCGTTAAAAAGTTATTAACGTTCAAAGTTGTGGCTGTCGAACGACAATTTATCCACCTTCTCGAATTTTTTTCTCGAAAATGGTTAGGATTTCAGGGGTATGTCTATTCACCAAAATTGATCGCAATTAACCCCCGCAATCGAGAATAATTTTTTTAGAACAATTTGAAAATTTTTTTTCCGATGAAAAATTTGACCCATTCTCGAATTTTTTTCTCGAAAATGCGCAAGATTTCGGGGGCATGTCTATTCACAAAAAATTACTGTAATCGAACCCTACAACCGGAAATAATTTTTCCACAACGATTTGCAATTTTTTAATTTTCTCGAATAATGTCACACCTTCTCGAATTTTTTCCTCGATAATGGTTAGAAATTCGAGGGTATGTCTATTGATCAAAATTGATTACAACTGACTCCTGTAACTAAAAATATTTTTTCCCAGACCCAGTACATTTTTATTTAAAAACCTGTATTTTCTTTTATAAACGAGGGTGATAGAGAAATTCGTATTTGGGGGTGAGAAATTTTACCTGAATCACTTTTAATGTAATTTTTGTTTGAACAATAGGGGAATAGAATCACGCGTCGCGATAGAGGTAAATGACGAATGAAATTATTAAAGGGGAACTCGAAGTCGGTGAAATTTTCAGGGAAATAATTTCCGGTCTGGTCGGCTTCGCGGTTATCTATCATGGCGTGCGTTTATGGGTGAAACACGCGAGCACGGGGGCGCAAAAACTCCCGGAGAAGTACTCCGTCAAATTAAGCCTCCGCTCGGGCGTAAATTGATAGATACTCCCCGATAGTTGCCTCTACATTCATAAACAAGACATTATACCTACGAATATCGCGGGGTAATGCGTTCCATCTATTCCCGGTATCCGCCAGTCGAAAAGAAATTCCCCCGGATGGGATGGAGCGATGAAGTTTGGTAATGCGAAAATAACAAGTCGAGGGATGAATCATGGTCGGATCTGACTGCTGCTGGACACGTGAGGGGTGGCTATCGAAGTAGGCGACTGCCTTCAGTCGATCGCTACCTAATGGACGATGGATATTTTATAAAAGCTACGCTCGACGACGATCGACCATACATAGTCCATAGAGTTACAAAACGATCGTGTTTCCTTTAACCCTTCTAGTATCTTCTGGTATCTAGATATATCGTTGCGTATGCGATGGTGCCTTATTCTTCGCATTGGGAGAAAGCTGTGTCTCAAAAAAAATTTATAAAACATTATAACGGGTCTAGTTTCATTTCAAAAGCATTTAAACAACAAAATAAACAGAGATCTTGAATCGGTATACAGAATGTTCGGTAACCCCTGGGAAAAATTATAATAGAGGATTCTAGAGGCCAAAATAAGAGGAAAATAAAGAATATCAATTTCTTGACTGGGGCCTCGTTAAAAAGTTATTAACGATTAAAAATTCAAAAATTTCAAATCGTTCTGGAAAAAATATTTCTGATTTCAGGGGTCGATTACAATCATTTTTGGTGAATAGACATACCCCCGAATTCCTAACCATTTTCGAGAAAAAAATTCATTACTGAAAATATGTCTGACCATATCATCTGTCTGTTCTCCTTGAAAATTGAAAAGCTTCAAATCATTCTGGAAAAATTATTGTCGATTCTAGGGGCAATTAGAATCATTTTTCGTGAATAGACATACCACCGAAATCCTACCCACTTTCGAGAAAAAAATTCGAGTAGGTACTAGAATTTTTAGACGAAATTAAAAAATTTCAAATCATACTAAAAAAATTATATTTAGTTGTAGGGGTCAATTGTAAGTATTTTTGGTGAATAGACATACCCCTGAAATCTTACCCACTTTCGAGAAAAAAATTCGAGCAGGTACTAGAATTTTTAGACGAAATTAAAAAATTTCAAATCATACTAAAAAAATTATATTTAGTTGTAGGGGTCAATTATAAGTATTTTTGGTGAATAGACATACCCCTGAAATGTTACTCACTTTCGAGAAAAAAATTCGAGCAGGTACTAGAATTTTTAGATGAAATTAAAAAATTTCAAATCATACTAAAAAAATTATATTTAGTTGTAGGGGTCAATTATAAGTATTTTTGGTGAATAGATATACCCCCGAAATCCTAACCATTTTCGAGAAAAAAATTCATTACTGAAAATATGTCTGACCATATCATCTATCTGTTTCCCTGAAAATTGAAAATCTTCCAATCATTCTGGAAAAATTATTGTCGATTCTAGAGACAATTAGAATCATTTTTCGTGAATAGAGATACCTTCGAATTCCTACCCATTTTCGAGTAAAAAAATCGAGTAGGTGGACAAATTGGCGTTCAACAGCCACACACTTTGAACGTTAATAACTTTTCAACGAAGCCTCCATCGACAAATTGGTATTCTTGATTTTCGTCTTATTTTGGCCTCTAGAATCCTTCTAGCAAGGAGAAAATCGCTTTTCACATCAAAGATTATGGATTTTCTATTTACCATGAAGATAGAATTTTTCCCAATCAGTATTCGTTCTTTATTGATTTACAAAATGTTAAATGTTAGTTCTCAGATAATTCATAGTGTCGATTATAACAAATTTAATTTATTAACAATAATAGCTAAAAGACGTAATTTTTAAATACGATACAGAAGGTACAGAGGGTTCCAACAAGGAGAAAATCGCTTTCTGGACTATTTCGAGATTCAAATATCGAACACGATGAATCAAAATCGATCCTAGAATAGTTAGAGACCAGACGTTTCTATAAAAATTTAGCACTAAGCGTCAGAATTTTGAGAAACCATACAATTTTTATCCGACAATGGTCCAAGCAAAATTCATATCCAAGTGCAAAATGATCACGTTTATAAATTCCTAGTCTTCATTTTCGTTCGTGTTCCAAATACAGAGAACTGTCATACGTAAACAAAGCCATGTTTTCACGCAGATTCCAGCAACGTCGAGGTTCGATTCGACCAAGAAATCCTGAGAAATGGCGACACTGCTGTAAATCGACAGATGTTTACGATGTAAATTGCAATTTGCCCGTGATCGCGTAACATTGTCGTTCTCAGGGCATTTCTTGGTCCATATTGCACCCTTCAGGAACCCCCCAGCTTCGAAGAAACTCGTAGCAACGACATATTCACGGGCAACAAACCGGATATAACTCGAGCAATCGACATATCGAAAACACTCGAGCGTCGAACGACAGTTAGGGATACGAGTGGTTGGCAGTTACTCCATATAAATTCACTGCATCATTAACGTGTTATACGAGGCAACGATAAACGTGAAATAAAGCTGGCCGCATAAAGAGATTTATGTGGTTCGCGTATTACGAGGCGCGGATGTGAGGGAAATCGTGTTTTGAAGGAAAAGGGGAGACCATAACGCATAAGTTGACCGGTTCCCTCGAACTTAGACGCGTCACTGATAAGTTCATGGCCCTATCGTGTCATTTAAAATCGAGGGAATCTTTTTATCCTTTAATTATTAATAATACAATTACAACACAGACTATACAGACTGACGAGGAGCTAATTTTGCACTTTCAAGGGGAAGTTTCAAAACGGATGTTTCTTGAATCAAACCAAACTTAAACGTATTGCAGATAGATTTTAGAATATTAACCGTTTTTATAGAAACTAACGTAAAAATATGGAACAGAAATGATTATTTACGAAGTTTCTTTCCATTTATAACTATTCGAGAATCCACTAAATCGATGTTACATATATTCGTAGGAGATTTATGTCGAATATTTGTGCCACGTTTGGTTCGATGTTAATTTACGTGCAAAAGGGTTGAAAGTGTTTTGTTAAAAGAAGAATAAAAAATTTAATTATATCATTTGTACATTTGTTCCAAATACAATTCTCTTTTTTTCAATCCTACATATGGACAAAAGTTCTATTTTCAATTATCGTACCTGCCCCAAGCATTGGAAGAAAAGTTATTTTTTTGACTCGCGAGTGCTTAAAGGCGTCTTAGATTACATCTAAAAACGAATCCTACCCCTCGAATGGTACACGCAGCGTGTATAATGGATCCACAGAAAATTGTCTCTAAGGGGGTTAAAGGTAAAAAACTGCAGCGGGCCCTTTGTAAGCCGGGGATCATCGTTTTCCACGGAGAAATTGAAACGATTAAAAGAGGAAGAACGGGCAAAGTATACAAGACAGTCCTTTTACCTCGAGGAGCTTTGAAACGAAAAGTAAGCCAAACGAGGTCTTCCGAAAGCTTTTTTTTCCCTCCATACATCTCGTTCCCTTGATCCTTCTTTCAAAAACTTTCGCACACGTTGCGCTAATTGCACTGTATCCCTCGTTAAAATTACCTTCCGCTAAATAGACGGGGCACAGAAAAAAAAAAGAGAGGAATACATTTTTAATTAGCCGTAGAGACTCCGTCACGTCGACAGAATAATTCGTTAAGACGCGTCCCATGAATCAGGAACGCTTCCTGCGCCGAAAAGTTCGGGAAAAGACGGAGAACCAGGACAGTTCTAAAATGTAGTTCAAAGACCTTTACGCGAACGGGAACATGGAACAAGAACTTCTTCTTTTCGCGAGTTCTCGTTTTGTCTTCGGGAATACGTTAGTTCTCTCGTTTCGGGCCTCCGAAGTTGCTCGAGTTTCCGTGCACACCCGGTTTAATGTCTGCCCGGAGCTTTTTCCCCAAAAACGATCACTGCACTTGCATGCACGCCGATAAGAACCGTGTTAGACCGTAATGGGCGCGAAATCGCTATGCAAACGCGGCCAAATGCGAGAAATAGAATAACGATCGTGCATAGGGCATTTCGCTATCGCGAGTTAGGTTTATATTTGGAAATAATCACGAAGAAATATTGATTTCCTAGATCTCCATTACGCTGTCGAAAACGATGATTAATTTTGCAATTATTGGATTGACAAATATTGATTAATAAGTATATTATATTATCTATATAAATTTATTAATTTAATATCTATAGCTATTTATAAATATATATCTAGAGTTTGATAAACTGAGTGATTGCGGATTTTGTCAATAGATGGCGTTAGCACAGTCTTTTGTTTTTTCAACGTGTTCAAAGCACCTAATCTATATTGTTTTCTTGTCGTTTGGACTTCCATCTTTGATTTGGTTATTTAGTTTCGTTTTTATCCCAATTTAAAAATGGAAGAAAAAAAGCACCTAAGCTAGTATATTGTTTTCTTGTTGTTTGGACTTCCATCTTTGATTTGGTTATTTAGTTTCGTTTTTATCCCAATTTAATAATGGAAGAACGAGATAAGTATTTCAGACATATTGTATTATTTAAAGCACAAGTTATGTAAATTACGTATGATTGAGTATGATTTTTCCAAAAGAAAAGTAATTTGTCAATATAGATTTCCAGATCCGATAGAATTACAGTTCGTAAAACGTACATATTTGCTATAATAGTAAATTTTAATAGCTTTCATATAGTTTGAGAAATTCCAATCTAACTTGCACGCCAAGTTTGAAATTTCATCTAGCACGCATAGTTTACCGCAGGGATTAGTTACTCGCGATGTAAAAGTGAGCAAATTTGAAGAAGAAAAATAGTACAGTGGATGTAAACTTCGAGCACAGTTTCATACTGCGGAAATTCAATATTTTTTCCTCGACAAAATTATAACACAAATAAGAATGATTCAAACTCGGTAAATAGCTGTGTTTAAAAATTTCTTTTGCATCTTTATTCCAGTTTTGTGTTCAATTTTATACTTAAATGGACTACTTTGTAAAATAATTCAATTTTTATGTCAATTGTACATATTAATTTTATGGTCAACGAAGGTGTCGAAATTAACAAATGTTTTTGTTATAAATGTGTTTGTTCAAAGTTAGGGGTTCACTATAATGAGAAAGTTTTGATTGATATAGTTGTATAAAAGCTTCTTACTTCATATACGTAGTAAGTGTTTTCATCATAAATGTATTTGTACAAAATTATCCTTATTTTATAGTAAATCAGAAAAAAATGAATATTAAAATTCATTTCGTTCGTTCTCCATCTTCTTTCCTCTTGTAAAATAATTGCAAACAGAAAGAATGAATAAATCTAAAGGAGAGGAAACAAACTACTCTAAATTTTCGAAAGAAAAATTTAAAAAATACGTATTTTTATATCATTTTTACACTGAATTCGAGTACTCGTATCTAAAAAATTGTCAGAAAATGTAGGTTTCCAACTTTTCCTTAGCAAAGTACTTTAATTAGTATTTGAATGTTTTCGTCTCTTTCATATTAACAGCTTATAGCTAAGAAAACTTGCAATTTCTCTGTATAAGACACAGTGACAAGCTCATTATAATTATTTGGAATTCCCAAATGTTAGAACGAAAGGTCCTTTTGTCGTTCTGTATTAAAGAAAACTCCCTACGCTGCCCCCCCCCCTTCAAGCACACCCTTGCAACGATGCCCTTGGAAGGGGGTGCGTTGGAGGAAGTTGGTGCTTTTGGTCGACGAGCAGATCAATTTTCTCCAAATTTTTAGCTAGGAATGCTCATAATAAGGCTGTGTACTGACTTGCAAATGTGAGAATCGAAGAAAGAATTGTTTTTTACCATGAAACTCGCCTTGAACACGATTTGAGGGAGTGGTCGATTCCATGCTCAACATTGTCCCTGTTAATCACACGTACCACGACTATATTCGTGTTGGCAATGCATAACATCCTGTCAAACACGAGTATAGCGAATGGGTCAAGGCATAATAGAGAGTTGACTTGTTTGCTAGGCTCCTAGAAACCAAACAAGGCAAGAGCAAGGAGAAGAGGTCTTCATATCACCTTATTCCCTCTAGTGAGGCCTGCTCTGTCTCCATAATCACGAGAGATACACTTTTGTTCCATTCATGGCTACTATTTTGAGCGTACAGTTGCACCAATGCCTCTCAAGTCTTGCTCCATCCTTCATCACGCGATGGAATCATAGTTATGACCACCTCAGCCACTAGACAATACATCTGAGAGCAAGCGTTGCTATCAAGCTACCACCAATCGTCCTACCTAGCCATCAAGTCATCCCTCTGACATCACTTTGCATAGTAGTAGGGTCCCCTTAACCACAAAAGATACACTTTTCTTCTATTCATAGCTATTTTGAGCGTACAGTTGCACCAATGCCTCTCAAGTCTTGCTCTATCCTTCATCACGCGATGGAATCATAGTTATGACCACCTCAGCCAATAGACAATACATCTGAGAGCAAGTATCGCTATTACACTACCACCAATCGTCCTACCTAGCCATCAAGTCATCCCTCTGACATCACTTTGCATAGTAGTAGGGTCCCCATAACCACAAAAGATACACTTTTCTTCTATTCATAGCTATTTTGAGCGTACAGTTGCACCAATGCCTCTCAAGTCTTGCTCTATCCTTCATCACGCGATGGAATCATAGTTATGACCACCTCAGCCACTAGACAATACATCTGAGAGCAAGCGTTGCTATCAAGCTACCACCAATCGTCCTACCTAGCCATCAAGTCATCCCTCTGACATCACTTTGCATAGTAGTAGGGTCCCCATAACCACAAAAGATACACTTTTCTTCTATTCATAGCTATTTTGAGCGTACAGTTGCACCAATGCCTCTCAAGTCTTGCTCTATCCTTCATCATGCGATGGAATCATAGTTATGACCACCTCAGCCACTAGACAATACATCTGAGAGCAAGTGTTGCTATCAAGCTACCACCAATCGTCCTACCTAGCCATCAAGTCATCCCTCTGACATCACTTTGCATAGTAGTAGGGTCCCCATAACCACAAAAGATACACTTTTCTTCTATTCATAGCTATTTTGAGCGTACAGTTGCACCAATGCCTCTCAAGTCTTGCTCCATCCTTCATCACGCGATGGAATCATAGTTATGACCACCTCAGCCACTAGACAATACATCTGAGAGCAAGCGTTGCTATCAAGCTACCACCAATCGTCCTACCTAGCCATCAAGTCATCCCTCTGACATCACTTTGCATAGTAGTAGGGTCCCCATAACCACAAAAGATACACTTTTCTTCTATTCATAGCTATTTTGAGCGTACAGTTGCACCAATGCCTCTCAAGTCTTGCTCTATCCTTCATCATGCGATGGAATCATAGTTATGACCACCTCAGCCACTAGACAATACATCTGAGAGCAAGTGTTGGTATCAAGCTACCACCAATCGTCCTACCTAGCCATCAAGTCATCCCTCTGACATCACTTTGCATAGTAGTAGGGTCCCCATAACCACAAAAGATACACTTTTCTTCTATTCATAGCTATTTTGAGCGTACAGTTGCACCAATGCCTCTCAAGTCTTGCTCTATCCTTCATCACGCGATGGAATCATAGTTATGACCACCTCAGCCACTAGACAATACATCTGAGAGCAAGTGTTGCTATCAAGCTACCACCAATCGTCCTACCTAGCCATCAAGTCATCCCTCTACACTACATCTATCCTAACTTTGAGAGATTTCCATCCTTTTCCCGTTAAATCGACACTCGAAAGGGCCAAGCGAAGTTAAGCACCCTCGACAGCGAGTCCTAGCCTAGCCCTGTAACGAAGATCGCGAGTGCGTTATCGATTCCAGGCGTCGAAAGGTTTCATACTCTTCCAAGTCAGTCATGCGACTATATGGGATTTCCGGGAACGCAATCTCGTCTTATTTCCACGGGCAAAGAGACGCAAGAGACCAAGGGGGTAGATGGGTGTGTACGGTAAGACGGATCGGCGTCGGGGGCGACGGTGAATGCGCGTCGACGTCGGCCCCCGCAGTTACTCGCTCGAGGGGCCAATAAAGCGACCGTTCGCCGTGCAATGCGCGTAATTCAGAATAATTGAAATACGCGCGCGCTGCCCTGATCCCGAAGCTGTTTGGACCCGATCGTTCCGAAGGCAATCCGTCGCGCAAATTCGCTAGAGTCCTCATTTCCGCTTTATTGGCATACAATAAGGGAACGAGAGGACTGGCCCGTCAGCCCGGCCTATATGACCGCTGATCGAGTAATGGATTTCGATTCCATTTCCAACTACGTAATCGCAGCTGCAAACACCATTCCTCCTCGCGGGTGCAGATAATGTGTCACTCTCGTACGGACCGTGATCCCGATTCGCGTAACATGTGTGCTTACGCGAATAAGAGAAGAGCTGGCCCGTACACGTAACGCGATGTTTCATCGTTCCGCGTTCAGGTGTTTGGTAGACTCGTTTCGCTCCTGATGGATATCGTTGCTAACTCATATCGTGATGCATGCACCATCGTTACTCAAATTGCGATCACCGTGTGGGAGTTTTCTAAGCCCTCGCAAGGGAAATCCCCCAGATTTCAGTTTTCGCTAAATTTTGATTGGATATTATAGTACTTCACCTGTTTGGAAATTTTGATGCTCGTTGGAAAACTAATTTGGGTATACATTGCATTTCTTCGTTTATTTTCTTTGCATTTTGGGTCTTTCTTCTTGAAGCTTTTACTATTTACTATTTTATTATCTTAATTATATAGAAATTATTATAGAAAACAATTACCTGTACGAAGAGGGATCTGTAATCGATAAGGTGGCGATCGATTACCTGCTCTACTTTATCGACACAAGTAATATGACCCCGTGTAAAAAAAAGAATATAAAAAATATTCAATCAGTAGTTATGTAGATTAGAAACACCATTATGTACCTAAATATTCTGTTAAAAATGATTCATAAGTATAAAAAATTTAATATCAGATGCGAGATGAAAATTCTGACGAACAAATTTCGACTTCAATGACCGAGGTTAATACGCTGGCATTTGATGAGGGAACTTGGTTCGTGTTTATGAAAAAAAGAAACTTTTTTGCCAATAACTCTGAAACCCGTAGACACACTTAACTATTCCATCAACTTATATGCAACATCGTGCATTAATCTTTTCATTACTTTTTTTACGGTTCAATCGTGGAGAAGTTTTACCCGAGTCTAAGTCGTTTAATACAGTCGTTTCGGGATTAAGAATCCACCGGGCGTAGTGAAAAATCTGTAAAAAGTTACGACGACAAAGGAGATGGCGTTAAAATAATAAATCGACATTAGTCCGCGGCCATTCGTTACGAGTATCATTCCAGTAGGAAAGATTTCCGGTTCCTGACGCTGGCAATTTATGTGTCTCATCCGGGCCGGCGACTTTTCTTAATAACTGCTCTGTTATACAGAACGAACCACATAACTTGTCCACCTTCATTACTTTTATCGTTTACGGAAAGATTACGAGTCTTACTTTCCCACTTATCAGAGAAGAAAGTATTATTGTCGTGAAAAATATGATTTGAAACTCATAGATCATGTTTTAACTATTTAGAACACTTTTGGGCGTGTAATTATTAACACATTACCGACCGATAGCGTATTAATCAACTGTTTTACCGACCAACGCTTACCGACCGATAGCCGATTAATCAACTGTTTTATCGGTCGGTAAAGTGTCAACACAATTGTGTGTAAAATTTCTAAATTTCCTCATTTATTTTTCAACGCTATCCTTTATTAAAAAAATTAAGTATTTTTAATCGAGTCACTTTTTGTTATTCCACATTAATAAACTGGGTTAATTAAACAAAAAATTGGAAAACAAAATTTTTATTACTTTTCGCAAGACTATTCTTTATTAAAAAATTTATGTAATATTTTTAATCGAGTCATTTTTTATTATTCCACATTAATAAACTGGGTTAATTGAACAAAAAGTTGGAAAACAAAATTTTTATTACTTTTCGCAAGGCTATTCTTTATTAAAAAATTTATGTAAAATTTTTAATCGAGTCATTTTTTGTTATTCCACATTAATAAACTGGGTTAATTGAACAAAAAGTTGGAAAATAAAATTTTTGTTATTTTTCGCAAGACTAAATAACGAATTAGTCTTCTATTATTTACGATGATAATTTAAGATTAAACTGAGACATGTCAAGATATTTGCAGCCGAAACGACCTCTTCTTTTCGGTTTCCGGCGGGTATTTATAGCGGTAATTTTCAATTACCGGGTAAACTTTCACGGAGATAGTAATTTCCCTTTTTTGCGGCTCGGATGGCAATCGTGTCGTTACATGCTGCAAGATTTCCGTTCCTTGGTCCTGGAAAAAAAAAAACTCCCGGGACGATCGCGGTGTGCTAATCAGGAAGCAGAAGGGTGGGAAGGTGGAGAGAATTTCTCGCTTAGATACGCTCCTGAAATCCCAACGGGGCGTAAAGTAAGCCAGAGCTGTACGCAAGTTCCCAAGATCTCACCTAGAAATGTTTCTACGACACTGAGCTCGGCGGTTAGTAATTGTAATTAAATTCAGAGTGCTGATTTGGGTTAATTCGCCTTTCGCTTTCATGCGATCACCGTCACTCTTCGTTGCAAAATTATTGGCCTGCACGCTTTTCGCGAATCGGAAAATAATCTCTGTTCGATGGACGAATGTATACAAATTATACAATCTTTCTAAATTGTGTGTTTTGGATTTTTAACACATTACCGACCGATATTAATCGACTGTTTTACCGGCCAACACTTACCGACCGATAGCGTATTAATCAACTGTTTTATCGGCGTTTACCGACCGATAGCCGATTAATCAACCGCTACCGGTCGGTAAAATGTTGTCTAAAATCCTAAAATTGTTCACGAGACTGAAACTTCGATTTTAGGCAATTGTAAACTACACAACTTAAAAGTTGTACCAGTCACTTTTGTAATTTCATTGAAATTTACGAAGCCTATTAAAATTGATTTTCTTTAAAAATTTAGATTTAGAATTCATTATTAAAGTTCTACTGTTAAAAGTTCCTGTGACCCATATATGGGTCACGCGGCAGTCAAAGTGACAAAGAGGCGTGAAGCTAGCAATCTTAATCTACTGTTGCACATATTGCAATATACAGAGTGTTAAATAAGTCTTTGTATAGTTTAACCAGATATTACGGGTTGAAGAACGCGAGTTTGGAAAGTGAGAGACGAGATTTCGTTTTCTCTGGTTTTGAGGGACGTAAATTTCATTGTGTCCAACGATAGGTAGCCTAAACCCATCCAAAACAAACGGCAATCATGATCGCGGTTAATAATTCGATGCCGCAAACCGTGCGTGAGAGAGAAATATAGAGGAAATACCGAGGCAGAGTGCGGTTGCGACGCAAAGCCGCGAGCCCACGGCAAAATCCGACACTGCAACGCTCGAAATATTGCTCGGTCTTCCCGCGCTGACGTGAAAATAAGTTTCGACGAATTAATCGCGTACAGACCCACGGGACCGCGTGTTTTAACGCGCAGCTTGAACACTGTGGTCGCTCGTACGTGGCATATAATAACACCGCACATGAATCATACCGAACGACGTTCCTCATTATTTCCTACACATGTACAGACACGATCCAGATTTAATAATAACAAATAAATACACATTTAACGTCGATTACAGTACATCGAACAGACGATCGATATTATATAATAATTAAATTAAAACGACTTTCATAGATACTCAGTTCGTATCATTTTCTTTTGCATTGTTGAAGAATCAATTTTGAGTTGATTAAATTTGGTTTTTCAATGGTGAATATTAATTTTAGATTTATGGAATTTGTACAGTAGCTTTTTATTATGTTTTAATCGTTCTATCAGTGAATTAGAATAAATACAGATTTAACGTAGATTATAGTTTGCTTTTCTCTCATCGTCCTTTGACTAGATGATCGATATAATATAATAATAAAATTAAACTTTCATAGGTACCCAATTCGTATCATTATCTTTTGCATTGTTGAAGAATAATATTAATGATTAATAATTTAAGAATCTAGAGGCCAAAATAAGACGAAAATCAAGAATACCAATTTGTTAATTGAGGCTTTGTTGAAAAGTTATTAACGTTCAAAGTGTGCGGCTGTAGAACGACAATTTGTCCACCTACTCGATTTTTTTACTCGAAAGTGGGTAGGAATTCGGGGGTATGTGTAATGACCAAAAATGATTGTGATTGACCCCCGCAGCTGAAAATAATTTTTCCAAAACGATTTGAAATTTTTTTTCCCGTCGAAAAATTTCACATCTTCTCGAATTTTTCTCTAGAAACTGGGTAGGATATCGAGGGTGTGTCTATTCACGTAAAATGATTCTAATTGTCCCTACAATCGGAAATAATTTTTCCAGAACGATTTGAAGCTTTTCAATTTTCAAGGGAAACAGACATATTTTCATTTAAAGTTCCACCTGTAAACAGGCAATAAATTTGAACTTTTTAGAAAAAGTAGTTTAAAAATTTCGTTTAATAAAAATTCGTGCCAATACCATTAGGCATACAGGAATATTCGTTGCTGAAATAATGCGTTTATCTCGCAGCTTCGTTGCCTATCTTTTCTTCCTGTAATATTTCGCGAACTACTGAGCGTTCAGTCAATAATCGATAATTCATTTCCACTCTATACCGAGGCGAGTGCCATATTTGGAAATGCATGGAATGCTGCGAAGCTTTCAAGAATTTTTTGATTCCAGGAATGATGATTACGCATATCGAGTTCCAAAGAATAAAATTTCACATTCCCCTATAATACGATGCTTAATTACTTTAATTCCGGCGCCGAGGGAAACGAGATGAAAAATGAGGAGCAAAAGTCTCAGGCATTTTCGAACGAGTTAAACAATTATAAAAATTGGAACACATCGAACGAATTTAACAATGAAAAAATACCTAAAAAGAAGCTTTATTATGAATAAAAATTTCCTTTTATGTATTTCTGTGGAAATATTTATTTTCTTTTAAGCATTCCATGCCTTCATTCGTGATATACTAGCAGAATGATATATAGAGTGTTTCTTTTTAACTCGAATTCTTTGGAATATTTGAGAAGGGACTGAAAATATCAAAAAAATATTGTTAGGTATGATAATATCAATATAATAATTTTCAGTCCCTCTTGAGATGTTCCAAAGACGTCCAGTTAAAAAAAGGACACCCTGTACATATTTCTGACGTTAACTAAAAAATTTTAAAATATTTTTGACTTTGCCTAATATCGTACGCTCATAGAGTGAACATAGGATTTTCTGTTCGATTGTAATTCCATTTTCTAAACGATAAAACAGTTTTCGCGATATTTAAGCATACTTATTCGATCGGGTTTTATCATTAAAGCAATCAACAGCCCCGCTCCGCGTTCAATTTCCCGGAGTTTGGCTCCGTAACAAGAAAGCACCGAGCTCGAGGCGTGTTCCGTAAGTTTCCCGGCGTACTTCCTCGGAGACAAAACCTGCGGGCGGGAACGACAATCTCGAATTTTCATAAAGCGTCCGTGTGTCTGGTGCATTACTCACGATAATCCCGACAGCGGTTCCACGGGCCCCCGGAGCATGAAACCGCAAACCAAAGCCGCGGGACGAAGGCGACGGAAAGGGCGGTTGTCGACCAGTCTCGCGTCGGCTTACTGTACCCCGCAAACTTCCAAGTTTTAATTCAAACTTTTATTTATACGAATCGTGTATTATCGTAAGCTCCAGGTCTTCCACTTCCTAGCTCAACGTACACAAACCCTGGTTTTATTAACACTTCCCCCACCATCTTGATCGCATATCACCCTGGGGACTTTCAAGAAAAGAAGCGCAACATGCAAGGATTCCTTAACCCTCGGCACTCCTGATGAATGTGACTCGACATCAGTTTTTATCTCGGGAACCAAAGAGATATACACTTGAAAGCATTGGGGAGCAGCTGGTAACAAGATTGAAGTCTAATTCGAAGTGCAAAGGGTTAAAGCAGTGCTAAGATGCCTCACTGATGAGCACTACTAGCAGGTCCCTCTGCTCTTCTTTTCTTCAAATTCCCCGCAATCTTGCTCACCATTCCTCTGTCTGCCACGCCACACACTGTTTTACTCAATTAAACGACACTCAGGCTACCTAAATGAGACCAAACTCTAGACACGTCCATATTCAAACGAGAAGAAAGGAATTACCGCTCGACATCAGTTTTTATCTCAGGAACCAAAGAGATATACACTTGAAAGCATTGGGGAGCACCTGGTAACAAGATTGAAGTCTAATTCGGAGTGCAAAGGGTTAAAGCAGAGCTTGCTAAGATGCCTCACTGTTGAGCACCACTAGCAGGTCCCTCTGCTCTTCTTTTCTTCAAATTCCCTGCTATCTTGCTCACCATTCCTCTGTCTGCCACGCCACACACTGTTTTACTCAATTAAACGACACTCAGGCTACCTAAATGAACCCAAACTCTAGACACGTCCATATTCAAACGAGAAGAAAGGAATTACCGCTCGACATCAGTTTTTATCTCGGGAACCAAAGAGATATACACTTGAAAGCATTGGAGAGCAGCTGGTAACAAGATTGAAGTCTAATTCGAAGTGCAAAGGGTTAAAGCAGTGCTAAGATGCCTCACTGATGAGCACTACTAGCAGGTCCCTCTGCTCTTCTTTTCTTCAAATTCCCCGCAATCTTGCTCACCATTCCTCTGTCTGCCACGCCACACACTGTTTTACTCAATTAAACGACACTCAGGCTACCTAAATGAGACCAAACTCTAGACACGTCCATATTCAAACGAGAAGAAAGGAATTACCGCTCGACATCAGTTTTTATCTCGGGAACCAAAGAGATATACACTTGAAAGCATTGGGGAGCAGCTGGTAACAAGATTGAAGTCTAATTCGAAGTGCAAAGGGTTAAAGCAGTGCTAAGATGCCTCACTGATGAGCACTACTAGCAGGTCCCTCTGCTCTTCTTTTCTTCAAATTCCCCGCAATCTTGCTCACCATTCCTCTGTCTGCCACGCCACACACTGTTTTACTCAATTAAACGACACTCAGGCTACCTAAATGAGACCAAACTCTAGACACGTCCATATTCAAACGAGAAGAAAGGAATTACCGCTCGACATCAGTTTTTATCTCGGGAACCAAAGAGATATACACTTGAAAGCATTGGGGAGCAGCTGGTAACAAGATTGAAGTCTAATTCAGAGTGCAAAGGGTTAAAGCAGAGCTTGCTAAGATGCCTCACTGTTGAGCACCACTAGCAGGTCCCTCTGCTCTTCTTTTCTTCAAATTCCCTGCAATCTTGCTCACCATTCCTCTGTCTGCCACGCCACACACTGTTTTACTCAATTAAACGACACTCAGGCTACCTAAATGAGACCAAACTCTAGACACGTCCATATTCAAACGAGAAGAAAGGAATTACCGCTTCGACGGTGTTCCATTATCGTTGACGTCGTCGCGTTAGAAACGCGGCTTAAAAACATTTGATGTGCCTCTTGTCGCCGATAAGAAGCACGTCAAATGCCGGGCAGGAAAATCGGATTTGAGATTCGCTTAGTGCCCGGTGTTCAAAATCATTGAACATAATTAACCGACCAGGGAGGAGCGTCGTTCCCTGAGTGGTACCGGGATTCTATGCTCTGCCGGTCGCTCCGTTGCTCTGTCTGCTTCTCTCAATGGGGTGGCAGAAAGGTTAATGCAGTTAGCGAGCCTCCCTTTCGGTGGCCCTTGGTTTCGCGCGGCAGGACGTTAGCGCTCTTCCCGGGCGAGACAGGCGCTAGGGCCGAGCGTTTTAGTAAAATGGCCTGAAAATGCAATTATCGGCTATAGGTGTACGCTAATGAATTGCCGACGTTATCCGCGCAGACGCCTCCAAACCATCCACCGTCAACGCGATCGAGCTTGAGGAATATGTTATAACATGGATAGTTTTCTAGAAATCGTGTTTTTGCCAAGTTTAGTCGACGCAAGCATGAGCAACACTTAGAGTCTCGTCAAAGGAACAGGATTGCAACCCTAGAGGACTGTCAAATGGCCCACAGGTGCTTGGATTTGCATACCTAGGCCTTGTTCTCATAGCTAGTGGGCTCAAGGACCAACACACGTGGTAGAAAGTCCCTAAAATTGCTAAGCATAGCACCTTCTAACTTGGACATCAGGCTACGTTGGTATTGTTGCGCCTCTAAACCGTCCACCGTCAACGCGATCGAGCTTGAGGAATATGTTATAACATGGACAGTTTTCTAGAAATCGTGTTTTTGTCAAGTTTAGTCGACGCAAGCATGAGCAACAGTTCGAGTCTCGTCAAAGGAACAGGATTGCAACCCGAGAAGACTGTCAAAGGCCCACAGGTGCTTGGATTCGCATACCTGGGCCTTGTTCTCATAGCTAGTGGGCTCAAGGACCATCACACGTGGTAGAAAGTCCCTAAAATTGCTAAACATAGCACCTTCTAACTTGGACATCAAGCTACGTTGATATTGTTGCACCCCCGCCACTGAAACTCTTGGTAGAAGGGGGTGCAAAAGGCCAACGCCTTGGAAAAACAGTAGAATGCTGTCACTTCGTTTCTGACATCCAAACACTTGGGTTTTAGCATAGAACCAAGCATCAGACAGTGCTTTCTAGCCTCCCATAGTCTGTATAACCACGTCACGTGTCTATTTTTGTTAATCATCCTCAGTTCACAGCCTCGGTTCACTAGGAAGTTCGTTTCTTCACCAAAATAGCTCAATTCGCATCAAAGACAGTGAACAAAGTGCTATTCCAGCCTCCCATAGTCTGTATAACCACGTCACGTGTCTATTTTTGTTAATCATCCTCAGTTCACAGCCTCGGTTCACTAGGAAGTTCGTTTCTTCACCAAAATAGCTCAATTCACTTCAAAGACAGTGAACAAAGTGCTATTCCAGCCTCCCATAGTCTGTATAACCACGTCACGTGTTTATTTTTGTTAATCATCCTCAGTTCACAGCCTCGGTTCACTAGGAAGTTCGTTTCTTCACCAAAATAGTTCAATTCGCATCAAAGACAGTGAACAAAGTGCTGTTCCAGCCTGAATTAGCTCGCAACTATCAGCCCAATGTGAATTCTCTTTGACGTTCGGTCCAACCAAACAGTAAAACTCGAACGAGAAATTTAGGGGGTTGGAAAATTGTAGGAGCTTAATCAGCAAAAGTATAAAATCGGGAGAGGGTACTGCGAGCGACGTGCAAGTGGCCAAGATGCTCTGTAGTTTCGGGGGAATTAATTTACGGATTAATAAGGGACTCCGGAAGACCTGAGGCATTTACGTTGATAATTTGGGTAGCATCTGGCTCCAACAACTCCAAGAATTCTGGACCTGCCCCCCTCTCGAGGCCTCTGATACTTTCGGATTAAGAAGACCTCTTCCCGTTTTCTCTTTACTGGTAATCGGACTGTCTGAATTATTTAATCCGCGTTAAGTGTTCGCAATTAGCTCCTCCCTCGCTCCACCGAGTCACGCGTCTCCCTTCAACCGATCAAACGGAATTACAAATTATTCAAAATTATTACGTAATATTTCAAATTAAAATTTACTCTCAAATCACCTGCAAAATTGTGAATTTAACACTTTGACTGCCACGTGTCATCCATATATGGGTGACTAAAATCAAAGTTTTGGTCCTGCAAAGAATTGTATAGTTTTGCCAATGTGTTAATGTATATATCTTGTAAAGTTACGTGGTCTTTCACAATCAGGGGTTGCCAACCGAAGAATGGGAATCCCTAAATAGCAAGAAACCCACCCAGCAGTGTATATCATTACGCGTGACATTGTGTACGTTTCTTCGATGCACAAAAGACTTGCGAAAGAAAGCTCGTGCATAGAATCGTGCTCAATTGGTAGCACTGTTCAGGCACAGCGTTTGTAGAAGGGGACTCTGTTCTTGCAGGATACAATGGACGGAAACTCTTTAAAGTTCGATACGCGATTAACGCTTCCATCCCCCTTTTTGCTACTGCAAACACTCGCCGCGGGGCCAACGAGAGCTTTCATCGCCCCGGGAACGAAGATGCGCGATGAAAACGAGCACTTGGCCCCGACAATGGACAAGTCAGGCCGGAAGTAACAGTGGAGTTAACGAAATCAGGTCAACAATGCCTCCGATTCTTTCGATCCTCAATGACCTGTGGATGGAAGAAGCGAAGAGGAGCAAGGAGGGACGTCGAAACAGAAACTCGAGTCCGACTCTCGTTCCGTGGTTTCTAATGGAACAGATCTCGGTCAACGATGGAGCAAGTTCGCTGAATGCGTGTCCGGTCCTGTCCGCAACTTCCGCCCGTGTAAATGGATAGCTCTGTTTACGTTTCGACATATAATAATCATACATCATACAACGCCTTAACGAACTAACGAGAGAACAAAGGCGGGACGGTAGCCGACCTCGTTTTCCTAGATTTGTTGCTTTAATTCCTCGCAGACATCGCCGCGAGAAGCCTTTGGTGAATAGGATGGCTGGATGAAAAGCCACCAGGGAGATTTGAATCTCGGTCAGGCTGCCATTAAAATGTCCGACGAGAGTTCTTGCGGCCTCGAATCCACTCTATTGCTTCTTGGTAAAAAGTGTACGCGAGATATGCGATTCAAATCAGATTAGAAACGTGGAGGTCACTCGTTCGTGGACAAGTTTTGAGCCTGAAGGTTCTCGTCAAATATATATAGCCGAATAAGGGGGTGAAATGTGCCCTTGAACCAAATGTGACATACGATGGATCCATCGATAGAGCATCAGGAAAAAACGTTCTGTGCCAAATTTTAACCCTCTATCTTGTTTGGAAGGGTAGTTATTGAGAAAATTCGGATCAACGAATTTCTGCCTATTTCCCCTATTTAATCGAGTAGAAAAATTATGAAAAAAATCTGGTGCATTGTGGTTATTGAGATACGTGTTTGAGAATTTTGTCCGATTTTTCGATTCCAAATCCTAGGTGTGAAAAATTGAAAACGCAAAAATACACAGAAAAATACGGATTTCGTATTGAAGCTTTCGAGACACTAGATTTCTATAATTACTGTAAATGCGTATTGTCATCGGTTATCTCCCTGAATTTTTTCCGATTTTTCGATTCCAAATCCTAGGCGTGAAAAATTGAAAACGCAAAAATACACAGAAAAATACGGATTTCGTATTGAAGCCTTCGAGACACTAGATTTCTATAATTACTGTAAATGCGTATTGTCATCGGTTATCTCCCTGAATTTTTTCCGATTTTTCGATTCCAAATCCTAGGCGTGAAAAATTGAAAACGCAAAAATACACAGAAAAATACGGATTTCGTATTGAAGCTTTCGAGACACTAGATTTCTATAATTACTGTAAATGCGTATTGTCATCGGTTATCTCCCTGAATTTTTTCCGATTTTTCGATTCCAAATCCTAGGCGTGAAAAATTGAAAACGCAAAAATACACAGAAAAATACGGATTTCGTATTGAAGCTTTCGAGACACTAGATTTCTATAATTACTGTAAATGCGTATTGTCATCGGTTATCTCCCTGAATTTTTTCCGATTTTTCGATTCCAAATCCTAGGCGTGAAAAATTGAAAACGCAAAAATACACAGAAAAATACGGATTTCGTATTGAAGCTTTCGAGACACTAGATTTCTATAATTACTGTAAATGCGTATTGTCATCGGTTATCTCCCTGAATTTTTTCCGATTTTTCGATTCCAAATCCTAGGCGTGAAAAATTGAAAACGCAAAAATACACAGAAAAATACGGATTTCGTATTGAAGCTTTCGAGACACTAGATTTCTATAATTACTGTAAATGCGTATTGTCATCGGTTATCTCCCTGAATTTTTTCCGATTTTTCGATTCCAAATCCTAGGCGTGAAAAATTGAAAACGCAAAAATACACAGAAAAATACGGATTTCGTATTGAAGCTTTCGAGACACTAGATTTCTATAATTACTGTAAATGCGTATTGTCATCGGTTATCTCCCTGAATTTTTTCCGATTTTTCGATTCCAAATCCTAGGCGTGAAAAATTGAAAACGCAAAAATACACAGAAAAATACGGATTTCGTATTGAAGCTTTCGAGACACTAGATTTCTATAATTACTGTAAATGCGTATTGTCATCGGTTATCTCCCTGAATTTTTTCCGATTTTTCGATTCCAAATCCTAGGCGTGAAAAATTGAAAACGCAAAAATACACAGAAAAATACGGATTTCGTATTGAAGCCTTCGAGACACTAGATTTCTATAATTACTGTAAATGCGTATTGTCATTGGTTATCGTCCTGAATTTTTTCAGATTTTTTGGTAGGGTGCGCCGTAGTAGCAAAAATCGAAAACCGATTTTTTCGACGTTTTTCGCGTGAAAAAGCATCTTATACTTTGAATTTAATTACTAATATACAATTCTAATTACGTTCTCGATGTAACAATCGAGAATTATCATGTACAGTGAAGTAACATACAAATTGCAATGTTCAGTGACAGGAAAATCTACAATTCTAAGTGACTTTTTAATCATTACCAAAGAAGGCTATCATGTTAAGAGAAAACATTGAAATAACTTACATCAGAGATTACTTGAACAACCAGGGGGTTTATATATTCCCGAAGTATTATAAACAGTATCATGAATGTTTCCTCTTTGCCTTCAGTACAACGACTCAACCATTATCACGAACGATTCCTGTTCTACATATACGGTCACGATAAACCAACGCTAATCGCCATGTTGAAATTTCCATATTCGATCTATCTTAAACATCATGCAATAAGTAGGTTCTTTTTTATTTTTCCTTTCCTTAAAATTTAATTATTGGAGGTATTTTGCAACTAATTTTTGGTATGCTTTTTATTAATATTATTTGAATTCTATGTGTATTTTATTAATTTTTTAATTTTACCTCAATAAACATCATGCAATAAGTAGGTTTTTTTTCATTTTTTTTTCCTTCAAATTTAATTATTAGAGCTATTTTACATCTAATTTTTATTATGCTTTTTATTAATATTATTTGAATTTTACGTGTATTTTATTAATTCTTTAATTCTACCTCCTTAAATATCATGCAAAAAGTAGGTTTTTTTTCCATTTTTTTTCCCCCTTAAAATTTAATTATTAGAGCTATTTTCCATCCAATTTTCGTTGTTCTTTTTATTAATATTATTTGAATTCTACGTGTATTATTTCGCGAAAAGGGGATTGCAACATATATGTCCAAAACGTAAATATAAAGTACATAATTTAATTCATTACATATGATTAAGAACTCCATTAATCATTCAAAATTAGAATAATTTTCATACATATTCTACACTTTAATAAAGAAAGGTGCAAAAATAAAATTTTCTAACACTATTAACATCACATATGTGTGACAGCAGTAATCTGTATGAACGTACGAAGTACGGACTGGTAGATTAACGCGACATAATATTTAAAATATATTTCGTTGGTCCATTTAATACACAGCTAAAAAAATATGCACTGCATTAAATACAAGCATTACGTATGCAACGTGTGTTTCGCGGCGAATGGTCCTCCGACTAAATTGGCGACGGCAAACATATTAATTACAATCGATAAATTAAATTCTGTTTGCCTCGTGAGGCGAGCTAGATTACAGGTGAACGCTAGGTGGCAAATATGATTAGCGCCACTGGTTTTTATGCTTTCCGAGTTATCGTGAACCCTCGCTCGATTTACGTCCAAATTCTGTAACCTATACCCACGTCTCTGGTAGCTTCGCCATATCATCTCTCATTTACCCTTATTACCAAAGACGCAACGTGCTATTGGTCCACGGAGCATTTCGCCGTTCCCCTGACTCATAACCGCTCCCACGGAAGACGACGTCCTTAATTAAGCCGGCTCCGAAAGCTTCGTGTGCTCGTACCTAGCTCGAGCTTAGACATCGATGCACGGAGCCCCTTTAATAGTTCTTTCCTCGAGTTTGGTCGTCAAAAATCGTCCGTCGAACCGACGTTCGTACATCGAGCAACACTACGGATAAGACGCGAATTTATTCGATGCTAATAACGTCCGATTTACGGGACAGAAGTTCATCGATAACTTGTACGAATAAATTCTCGCGTATTCGAGGTCCGAACTTTCGACGCGATTAACTTTTTTAATATATGGATATTGCCGGCAGATTTCCTCGAAACTTCGCGAAAGTATCTGCTAAAAAATAATCGCGTTGCACGGGAATTATACATCGTGATAATTAACTGCGTCTCCACGTCGATACGTAACAAGTTTATTATCTCTGCAAATAGGAGAACACGATTTTACGTTTGAATTAGGGATCAATTTTTAATTATCTCTCGTAACACTGTCAAGTGATTTTTGAAATCATTAATTCTACCTTTACAGAAGATAATTTTAAACAAAAGTATTACAGCTAATATATTCCAAATAAACGAAACTTTCCCGACACATTTTAAGACGCAATCGTTCTGAAAAAATTATTTTCGGTTGAGGGGGTCAATTACAATCATTTTTTGTCAATAGACATACCCTTGAATTCCTATCCATTTTCGAGAAAAAAATTCGAAAAGGTGTAAAATTTCTCGACGAAATTAGAAAATTTCGAATCATATTGAAAAAATTATATTTAGTTGCAGGGGACTATTGGAAGTATTTTTGGTCAATAGACATACCCCCGAAATCCTACCCACTTTCTAGAAAAAAATTCGAGAAGGAGTAAAATTTTTCGACGAGATTAGAAAATTTCGAATCATACTAAGAAAATTATATTTAGTTGCAGGGGACTATTACAATCATTTTTTATGATTAAATGTATCCACGAAATCCTACCCATTTTCGAGAAAAAAATTCGAGTAGATGCTGAAAATCGGCGAAATTAAAAAATTTTATATCGTTCTAGAAAAATTATTTTTAGTTGCAGGGGTCCATTACAATAATTTTTGGTCATTAGACATATCATCGAGATCCTACCCAATTTCTAGAAAAAAATTGGAGAATGTGTAAAATTTTTCGACGAGATTAGAAAATTTCAAATCATATTAAAAAAATTATATTTAGCTGCAGGGAACAATTAGAAGCATTTTTGGTGAATATACATACCCCCGTAATCCTACGCATTTTCGAGAAAAAAATTCGAGTAGGTGGTCAAATTGTCGTTCGACAGCCACAACTTTAAACGTTAATAACTTTTTAACGAAGCTTCCATCAACAAATTGGTATTCTTGATTTTCGTCTTATTTTGGCCTCTACTATCGCTCATTAAAATTTTGCTAGAGGTCGCCGAACACCCTGTATAAAGGTCGAAACGTTTCGAATGTGATTTTTAGGGGAAACCACGAGTAGCTAGGACATTGTTTTTTCGCGATTAAATTCAGGGAAGGTGAAACAGCGGGACACAGATTTCCCGGAAGTCACATAGCGGCCTAACGAGGCGCGATTCACGCAACGTTGAATCGCTTAGCAAGGTTTTATATTATAATGGCGGAATAACGGTCGGTCGTATAGTTGCGCGACAACCGGCCGGGGGATTAGAACAGCGTGATATTCCCGCGGAAATCAACAAGCTGTCGGGTACAGGTGGCAATACGAGTGGCTCGTTCATTGTTCCGGGACACGGTGGAAAAATGCGCCGGCAAAAATACGCGGCGAGCAGCGCGACCGTTGCCGAAACAATAGCACGAAAATCCAGCTTGTCCGCGTAATAAACCCAGTTACAATCCCGCGCGAACCCGACGTTTCTCGCCAACGCGACCGCTGGCACACCGAGTGTCGCGCAATCATTTTTATACGAGTCGAAAATACATTTTTTATTTGCTCATAAAAGGACACACGACCGGAGCCCGCGTGTTTCATAATATAGATACAGCAGGGGATTTACGAACTGAAAATTTCAATTGTCTCGCGAAACAAATCCTTGTTGACCTATGACCGATAGAAACTCATGTTTCATTCCGTGACTATTTTTCCCCGGCAACTGTTTCCTAGGGAATTCGAGCCAATATTGGAATAGTTAAAGTTCACTCTTTAAAAAAAACATATATTTGTTGGCGTACTGTAAACAACTGTTATTTGTTAAAATATTATCTACCTTAACAGATGTTTTGATGCACATATACATAACTAAGGTAGCCATTTTCCTAGTTATGAAAACAACAAAATAGAGATCTTGAATCGGTATTTAGAATGTTCGGTGACCCCTAGGGAAAATTATAGTGGAGGATTCTAGAGGTCAAAATAGGACGAAAATCAAGAATACCAATTTGTTGATGGGGCTTCGTTGAAAAGTTATTAACAATTAAACTCAAAAATTTCAAATCGTTCTGAAAAAATTATTTTCGGTTTCAGGGGTTGATTTTAATCATTTTTTGTGAATACACATACCTTCGAAATCCTATCCATTTTCTAGAAAAAAATTCGAGAAGGTGTGAAATTTTTCGACGAAAAAAAAAATTTCAAATCGTATTAGAAAAATTATTTTCGGTTTCAGGGGTTGATTTTAATCATTTTTTGTGAATACACATACCTTCGAAATCCTATCCATTTTCTAGAAAAAAATTCGAGAAGGTGTGAAATTTTTCGACGAAAAAAAAAATTTCAAATCGTATTAGAAAAATTATTTTCGGATTCAGGGGTTGATTTTAATCACTTTTGGTGAATAGACATACCTTCGAAATCCTATCCATTTTCTAGAAAAAAATTCGAGAAGGTGTGAAATTTTTCGACGAAAAAAGAAAATTTCAAATCATTTTGGAAAAATTATTTTCGGTTTCAGGGGTCGATTTCAATCATTTTTGGTGAATACACATACCTTCGAAATCCTACCCATTTTCGAGAAAAAAATTCCTAATCGAAAATGTAATTTATATTGCCCGAAAATTTCATGCGAATCTTCAAAATGCCATAACTTCTGAACGGATTGGAGGATTTTAATGTTCGAAGCGGCAAACAACGCGTATTTTAGGGAAGAATATGTACGAATCGCAAAAATATTCGAAAAGTTGTTCCTTGACCCCGTAAAGTTAGAAAAACCCCATAAAAATGGTCCAATTTTCAAACCATTTTCCAATTTCCATAACTCCTACAATAGTGAATATATTTCAATGAAACTTTTTTCCGAAGTAGAGCTCACGGATACCTATAAAAAAGTATTAAACAACTTTTCTATAGAGTGTCAAACAAATGTATTAAAAATGAAAAACGAATTCTTAAGAAAAATCGACAGGGGGTAGGTGCCTAAATTTTTCGGCGCAAAAAAAATTGTTCAAATCGTTCTGAAAAAATTATTTTTACCTAGTGGGGTCAATTACAATTATTTTTGGTGAATAGACATACCCTCGAAATCTTACCCATTTTCTAGAAAAAAATTCGAGAAGGTGTGAAATTTTTCGACGAAAAAAGAAAATTTCAAATCGTTTCAGAAAAATTATTTTCGGTTGCAGGGGTTGATTTCAATCACTTTTAGTGAACAGACATACCCCCGAATTCCTACCCATTTTCTAAAAAAAAATTCGAGAAGGTGTGAAATTTTTCGACGAAAAAAAAAGATTTCAAATCGTTTTAGAAAAATTATTTTCCGACTATCTAATTTTTCAATAGTTTATTTTCTATCTATAGTATCGAAATCCATAAATGCATTTTTCTTCGTAAAAAAGAAATACAACTTTCCATAATAAGAATCTATTTTTAGTATATTAAACGTTTTAAAAATAACAATTTACACAATTTCTAGAATCTAATGGAAACGCAAACGTGAAATAGTTCAGTTCCTTGGCGATTGACCGAAAGCAAAAGCATTGTTCGATGGAATATATTGTTCCTCCGCGACAGGACCAAAGTATAGCGGTAAATTATTCCCCATCGTATGAAACTCGTTAGGTCCGAATAAAAGAACTTGGAAAATAAAAATAATTACTTTGAAAATGCTTGGCACATCCAGGACACTGTTATTTCGCTGCGAGCGTATCTGCATAAATGCATAATGATTCTATTATTTTATAATTTCCCCGGTTCGGTCCACTGCGCAGCGAGAAACTCAATTTGTAGAATTATATGTAAATTGCGTATGAAGTTATATTGTTCGCGCATTCGCGAGTCAAAGCGCGATTACTTTTAGCTCCGTCATGCCTTGGAGCTTGGAAAATGCTGGACCACAAAATGTTTAACCGCCGAACGATTATATTTGCCTGTTTTTTAATATTCTCCAGCGGACCAAGTCGTTTACCCAAATAACTCGTCGCTCTAAAAACGAAAGAAAAAAGTCAGAGTTGAGTGGGAAAAAATGTTAAAAAAAAATCAAATTTTGTATCACTCAGGAACTTAAAGTAAACTCACCACTGTACACCGCAAATATAATGAGAATGTTATTAAAAAAGTGATTTTAGTATAAAGTGGGAAATTGTTTATTTTAGATGTTCTTAATTTTAAAAAATTGTGTTCCACGCGATAATTATCACATCATAGATTCGTAGTCACACTTTTGGAGAATTCTGACTCCGTTTTGTGAGAATTTGTGGCCAATATTCGCAACTTTGGCGCTCTACACGCTGTCACGCCTCTACTGGCGAACAAGTGAACTACTTTCACACTATGCATCCATATTTGTACCACAGAAAGTCCCTAGACCCGTAGTTCTAGGGAAAAATCGTAATATATGTTCTCTCTTATCTAAAAAATGTGTAAAAATTGTTTCTACGTAGACAAATAAGCGTAAAAGAAGCTTAATACACTTCAACAGTAATTATATATTGGGAAAAATTTGAAACAAAAAAAAAAGGAATATTAAAATTTAATTTCATACTAGTCAAAGAATTTATAATATAATATTATTCGAATATTTCTTGTATTTGTATAATTGAAATAGCAAAAAAAAAAAGCTCCTGGCAGGAATGGTGGTTATTTTTTGACGGAACAATCGAGGCTGAAAATATCGAAAAATCCCGAGCAAACGTGACGCGAAGGTACACAAATAAATCTGCGCACCTTGTCCCATATTTCGCACCTGTGCAAACGGCCATTCTTCCCGTGTCTCCGTTCCAAAGAATCCTGACTATGGAGCAAACACAGACAGCCATTCAACACTTTCTATTATCGTCGACGAATGTGCAGCCGCGGTCAAGTCAGTCATTCGTTCGTTTTCCACACCCTCGAGCTGTCGACTGTCTCCATCTATCTCTCGCGTGCACGCGTCTACGCGCCATTGTACACCGTTCCCTTCCTCCCGTCTTAATTTTCTCCCATTTCGTCGGAGCATTTCAATTTACTCCACTCCGTAACGCTTTTCACCGAATTCGTGCATCTCCGGAGCTGCTCCCGCGGCATTCAAAGAACGCGAAATTCGAATTTCCATTCTTAAATCCAATTCGCGACTCAAACAGGTTACGAACGAAAGTAACAATTTTCGCGAATGCATCCACAATGATACTTCAAAATTCTAGAGTAATGGAACGAACTCGAAAATAATAATGAATTTATTCGAAGTAATAGAATAGTAATTGAATTTATTCAAACATAGAAGAACATGTCTCATTCTTAGTCAAAATTATGTCTAAATAACTATAAATCATCAGTGCACAATACTTTTTCGACGATCAGAGTAATGTTCTCTTTATCGACCATTATTAGGCTAATATTGATTATATAGAAGAGTTCAGTATGAATATTTACGGTTTAAACCTAGTTAGAATAATGAAGACTACTTTCTCAGGCTAATTCACTATTCTAAATTTCCCTAAAATTTGTCGGCGAAAAAAACTTTCAAATCGTTTTGGAAAAATTATTTTCGGTTGAGGGGGTTAATTACAATCATTTCTTGTCAATAGACATACCCTTGAATTCCTATCGATTTTCGAGAAAAAAATTCGAGAAGGAGTAAAATTTTTCGACGAAATTAATAAATTACAAATCATATTAAAAAAATTATATTTAGATGCAGGGGACTATTACAATTATTTTTTATCATTACATATATCAACGAAATCCTACCCATTTTCGAGAAAAAAATTGGAGTAGATGCTGAAAATCGGCGAAATTAAAAAATTTTAAATCGTTCTAGAAAAATTATTTTTAGTTGCAGGGGTCCATTACAATAATTTTTGGTCATTAGACATATCATCGAAATCCTACCCAATTTCTAGAAAAAAATTCGAGAATGTGTAGAATTTTTCGACGAAATTAGAAAATTTCAAATCATGTTAAAAAAATTATATTTAGTTGCAGGGGACAATTAGAAGCATTTTTGGTGAATATACATACCCCCGTAATCCTACGCATTTTCGAGAAAAAAATTCGAGTAGGTGGTCAAATTGTCGTTCGACAGCCACAACTTTAAACGTTAATAACTTTTTAACGAAGCCTCCATCAACAAATTGATATTCTTGATTTTCGTCCTATTTTGATCTCTAGAATCTCCCATTACAATCAGTATGAATATTTACGGTTTAAACCTTGTTAGAATAATGAAGACTGCTTTCTCAGACTAATTAACTATTCTAATCCTAATAATATACAGAAAATTACTATGTTAAATAGTCCAACTTGAGCTAGAAATATAAAAATCCTCCAAAAAAGAAAATCGTTCTCTGAAAATATCTCCAATTCAATGGAAATTCATAAATATCGATACACTTATTTATATTTATCGATAATGTGTTCAGTTTTCTAATCACATTACAATTTCGAAGACATTTCTCAAGCGGGGGTTGAAAAACTGATAGAATTATGTTTTAATCGTTATTTCGACGCTTTTATAACTTTCAATAATTCCTCTCACTTTTACTCAAACGAATTAGTATCATTCCACGCGAAATCAGACACCTTTTGGAGTAAGTTTCCAAATTATGTTCAACTTTGAATTCATTTTAGTCTTCGAATTTCGTATCGTTCTGAAAAAATTATTATCGGTTGCGGGGGTCAATTATAATCATTTTTGGTGAATAGACATACTACCGAATTCCTAACCATTTTCGAGAAAAAAATTCCTTAAGAAAATGTAATGTCTGATCATACATTGACATGTTTCCCTGAAATTTTGTCGGCGAAAAAAACTTTCAAATCGTTCTGAAAAAATTATTTTCGGTTGAGGGGGTTAATTACAATCATTTTTTGTCAATAGACATACCCTTGAATTACTATCCATTTTCGAGAAAAAAATTCGAAAAGGAGTAACATTTTTCGACGAAATTAAAAAATTTCAAATCATACTAAGAAAATTATATTTAGTTGCAGGGGATTATTGGAAGTAGTTTTGGTCAATAGACATACCCCCGAAATCCTACCCACTTTCTAGAAAAAAATTCGAGAAGGAGTAAAATTTTTCGACGAAATGAAAAAATTTCAAATCATACTAAGAAAATTATATTTAGTTGCAGGGGACTATTAGAAGTATTTTTGGTCAATAGACATACCCCCGAAATCCTACCCACTTTCTAGAGAAAAATTCGAGAAGATGTGAAATTTTTCGACAAAATTCAAAAATTTCAAATCGTTCTGGAAAAATTATTTTTACCTAGGGGGGCCAATTACAATTATTTTTGGTGAATAGACATACCTCTGAAATCCTACCCAGTTTCGAGAAAAAAATTCGAGAAGGAGTAAAATTTTTCGACAAAATTCAAAAATTTCAAATCGTTTTGGAAAAATTATTTTCGGTTGAGGGGGTTAATTACAATCATTTCTTGTCAATAGACATACCCTTGAATTCCTATCCATTTTCGAGAAAAAAATTCGAAAATGTGTAAAATTTATCACGCGAAATCAGGCACCTTTTGGAGTAAGTTTTCAAATTCTATTCAACTTTGAATTCATTTTAGTCTTCAACGATATTTAAACGCATTTTGAAGCATTTTCAAAAATTCAGTCGAGTAAATTTGTCATCAGTTTTATTAGAAGTTACGTATTTCGACTGCTTTGGTAGTTCCCAAGTGTCAAGATAAAATATCAAGTTTAATTATCGCTGGAAAATAAAAATCGTATCGGTATTGAATGCTAGTCCGCCATTTTGTCGCGTGGCGTGGACCCTTTCGCTGCGATCGAGTTAGCCAGCGTAGTTGCTGCAGCGCAGATTCCATCGGGATCTTTATCGCCCCTTTTGTCTTTCGTCCCCCCGAGAAGTTGCAGCTCGACGTTACTGCTCTCTTCGTAAATTCCGCGCTAATGGCCGCACGTTTCTGCCTCGCGGAACTATTCGCGAGAACGCGAGACGCGGCCGTGCCTCAACGGAACACAAAAGCTCGATCATTAGAGTTCTAAAATTGTCAAAGTATAAGCTAATAGGATTCCTTAATGCGTTCCACCTAATCCCGTTGCTAGATGAGGCAGCAATCGTAGAAATTAGTTTCACAGCAGTTACTCTCGTTACTCACTACATCTTCAAGGAAGTTCGAACAAACGAACTGCGACGTTTTCTGCAAAAAACAAATCAAATAGTGCTGGTTTTAAGAAGATTTTATTGTACAACGTTTCGACTGCTTTTGCATGAGATAAAGAGTCATTATAAAAATTAAAAAAGTGTCCATTTTAAAAGGTTAAAATGACGATAACTTCTAAATGAGAATATATGAAAAGGGATCAAAAGAATTAATATAAGTACCATAGTAAAATTCGATATTTTGTTCGAAAAAATCACAAAACAAAAAGGTAGCTAGCTTTCTATAAGAATATATATATTTAATTTACAACCAGTGACTAATAATTAATTAAATCGATTTACTCCCTGAAAAATAATAATTTTTTTTTTTCACGAGTATTATAATTTCTACTAAAAAGAAGCTTCGTGTGTTATCTCGAATTTGGCAAGAAACAGTCACTCCCAAGGGATCCATTTTACATCCACCATGTTTAAAACCTTTTGCGCCTGTTTCGAAACACCTAAATCCTCTTGGATCTGTTCCAATCCTCCTCGACCTCTCCAAACTAGCTCCACTCCGCGTAGCCTCCTTTCCAATTCGCGCGAAATTAATAAAACATCGATAAACGCTCGCTTTGGGAAAACTTTGGGTTTTTTTCCCAGCGGAAATCCTTATGGTTTATTAAATGGTCAAAGCCCCGAGAAAAGGAAATTAAATTGCGTAAAGAGCGACAAACGCAACGGAACGTTTAATTGCAATTGTTAAATTCCCTCGACCGTTCTGGCCGCCCTTTAGTTTGCTAGGAATTATCGAGTTCTCCTCCGTTGAACGGTAGTTCGTGATTTAATTCGAAACCATCTATACTCGCTACTTCAATGAAACCGATGCCACTCGATAATAATTGATGACTAGGAGTATCTTGAAGCGGTATCCTTCAATTTACTTGCTTTACGTTGGTTCACTCGAGGCTTTTGAAATTTCTTTCCCCATCCGTAACTTAATTGTTTGGCGGAGATGCTCCGTCCGTTGGATTTCATCCGTTTACGACGTACTTCCGTGCGGAACGAAAAAATTGGTCAAGAAGCAACGTTTACCAACAATGATGTTTAGTCTGGGGGAAACCGATACACCGGGGAAAAGAAAGCTAATCAGACGTTGGAAAACAAACCAATTTAAAAGCTCACGATGCACCTGCTATTATGTGGTGGTCAGTTATGATAAACAGGATGCTCAAAGATCTTCCACGAAATTGAAAAGATGGACAAAAGAACGATATTGAAATTCTTGTTAAGGAGGAAGGTAATGAGTTTTATTTATTTACTCGATTTTATTTAGAGTTATTACGGTCTTCTAAACTTATTGGAGTGGATAAAGAATGTACAGGGTGTGCAACCACCCCTGGGGAAAATTTTAATGGGAAATTCGAGGCGTGAAATTTTCCGGCAGAAAAAAAAAATTTCAAATCATTCTGGAAAAATTATTTCCGGTTGCAGGGGTCAATTATAATCATCTTTGGTGAGTAGACATACCCCCGAAATCGTAACCACTTTCGAGAAAAAAATTCCTTAAGAAAATGTAATGTCTGACCATACATTGATATGTTTCCCTGAAATTTATCGGCGAAAAAAAATGTCGAATCTTTCTGAAAAAATTATTTTCGGTTGAGGGGGCTAATTACAATCATTTTATGTCAATAGACATACCCTTGAATTCCTCTCCATTTTCTAGAAAAAAATTCGAGAAGGTATAACATTTTTCGACGAAATTAAAAAATTTCAAATCATACTAAAAAAATTATATTTAGTTCCAGGGGACAATTAGAAGCATTTTTGGTGAATATACATACCCCCGTAATCCTACGCACTTTTGAAAAAAAAATTCCCTAACGAAAATCCTCGTGTAAATCATTTTCCTCTGAAAACTAGCATTGTATTGCAAAAAAATGCAATAGCCACGGAATATTCATACATAAAAAGTATTTCTACCTTGCGTTTGACTCCCGATAATTCCTGGTTGCTATTTAAAACGTTTCGTTAAGTAGAATTTCGTGTACGGGGTGGTTTATTAAGAACTTCCGATAGGTGAAATGTAAAAATTAGGGGTTGATAGTTTCGCAGCGGGAATCAGGAAATCCATTTACAGAATTTGCACGTCGCATCGTTCCCGATATTCGCGTGACGGAAATGTACGCCACGGGACTGTTTAAGACAATCCGCGCGCGGCGCGAAGTTCATCGCGACTGGCGCTAATTGGCATAATTCAGCGCCGCGGCGCTCGACGTCGATGAATTATCCTGCGTCGGTGCCGACGACAACGACGATGACACTCGTGAGACGGTAATGCTCGAACTTCTGTTTCCGATATAGCGAACGGCCGTCGTCTCGGTTCGATTGTCTGCTACGCTGCTCGTGGTAGTCGACAAGTCGCCGCCAGACTGAATGACATATTTACTCGCCATTCTATGTGCACAGATTCATGCACGAACGAGCTCCGATGCAACCCCATCTGGAATATTGGCGACGGGTTCACGGATGCATGTACCTTTCACCGTTCGAGTACGCTCCTGGAAACTGTACACGCGTACATACAGTGTACACGACTTACGCAGTTAATTTGTTCCGCAGCTTTACGCGCAAATCGAAAACCGCGAACGTTGAATTGTATAAATATAGTCATCCAAACACGTACACAGGGTGTTCCAACCCGGGGAAAAATTTTACTGCGAGATTCTAGGAGCCAAAATAAGACGAAAATCAAGAATAGCAATTTCTTGATCGAGGCTTCGTGAGAAAGTTATTAACATTCAAGGTTGCGGCTGTAGAACGACAATTTGTCCACCTACTCGATTTTTTTACTCGAAACTGGGTAGGATTTCGGGGGTATGTCTGTTCACCAAAAATAATTGTAATTGACCCCCCTAGGTAGAAATAATTTTTTCAGAACGATTTGAAAAATTTTTTTTCGCCGAAAAATTTAGGCACCTACCTTGACGATTTTTCTTAAGAATTCGTTTTCGATTTTTAATAATTTTGTTTAACGCTGTACAGCAAAGTTTTTTAATACTTTTTTATAGGTACACATGGGCTCTACTTCGGGGAAAAATTTCAATGCGATACCTTTACTGTTGTAGGAGTTATGGCCGTTTGAAAATTGGACCATTTTCGTAGGGTTTTTCTAATTTTACGGGGTTAAGGAACAACTTTTCGAGTATTTTTGCAATTTGTACATATTCTTTACTAAAATACGCGTAGTTTGCCTTTTGAAACATTAAAATCGTCCAATCCGTTCAGGAGTTATGACATTTTAAAGATTCGCATGGGAACCATTTCTTGGCCACTCATTATATTTCCGGTAAGGAATTTTTTTCTCGAAAACGCGTAGGATTTCGTGGATATGTGTAATGATAAAAAATGATTGTAATCGACCCCTGCAACCGAAAATAATTTTTTTAGAACGCTTTGAAATTTTTTTTTTCGCCGAAAAATTCACCACATACTCGAATTTTTTTCTCGAAAATGGTTAGGATTTCGGGGGTATGTCTGGTCACCAAAAATAATTGTAATTAACCCCCCTAAGTAAAAATAATTTTTTCACAACGATTCGAAATTTTTTTTCACAAATTTCAGGGAAACATATCAACGTATGGTCAGACATTAGATTTTCTTAAGGAATTTTTTTCTCGAAAATGGTTAGGATTTCAAGGGTATGTCTATTGACAAAAAATGATTGTAATTAACTCTCCCAGCTCTGAATAATTTTTTTAGAACGATTTGATATTAATGAGAAGATACGAGAATCACAGTCGAGGCAATAAGACGCGATTTAATGTAATTAGCACAAATGTGCTAACGTAAGTATTGTATTATACCGGGTATACTCCAGTCACTGCTCTGAGATGTACTTAATTTCGGGACATTCCCATCCGCTGTAACAATACATTCTAAGCTTCGACATCGCTCGTCTAAAACAAAGCAGTTTCAACCATCTCTGGCGATATTAATTTATCAGAAAAGCAGTAGCAATTCGCGATAAGGACCGTCTGCTATTCAACTCGAATCCCTGCCACAACAATTAGCGAATCTAACGCAAATACAATCACGATTGTTTCATGGAATTTACCATTCGCGTTGTTGCATACATACTTGCTCTCTACAACACGAAACGTTTATTTTAATTGGTCAAAAGAAGCGTTACATAAAAACTGCAATCTAACATAATATTTGAAATAATTAATTTGAAAATCTGAGACTCTCTTAGACTTTAAACTTTCGAGATTTTTGGTACCTTTGTGATCCATAGTGATTGTCAAACTCCATGAGTTTTATTAATTTGTAACTGTTTGCATACGTTTTGCAGTTGCATTTGTTTCGTGTTTGTTTTAATTGCCCCAAAATTCGACCTGTAAATTTGTACTACCTTTTTGAATTTCGAAATATTCAGGCAGCACCGTAGGAACAAATATTCGGGCAGGATATTTCGTTGTATAATGTGCAGCGACAATCTCCTACGAATATCTCGATATTTTATCGTCGAGAACGCCGAAAGTAGGCGATCCTGTACGCCGCCAGAGTCTCCCATTTCCGCGTTCGATATGGATAGCTTGCCCTCGGGGATGTGACAACTTCAGCGATGACGTGTTTGCTTTCTTTCGGAGTTTAAGACTTCTCCGTTCGGTGGGAAAACTGGGCCAATAACTTTTGGTGATTGGTAACTTTGAAAATAGAACCGTTGACAGGGAAGAAGTGCAAACAGATGTCGAAGATCGAATGGAAAGCTATTGGGGGGATCTGTCGTTACGACTGATGGAACTCGATCTCGCTTACACGCAGTAGAAATGAATAGTTTATTGAAGAAGTATAAAACAAAGACGTGGAGGACTTTCTCTGCGATCAGGGTTGTCACCAAATGGTCAGCAGACCCATGGTTTTTCGAGAAAAACATATCTATTCTCAAGAAAAGTCAACAGTTGTACTCAGATCCACTGTGTGTGTCTGTTTTAGCGAGAATGCTCATCGACAGGCAAAACCGATAAAAATACAATTTTTCATGCACAATTTAAATCGTGGTGATGAATAATTCATGAAATCGATACTCTGAATAATGAAGAGAGGATTTATACTCTCGAATGCTTCTAAGTCGGATCTGCTACGAGAACTATGAACAATCGAACCATAACGTGGCTCGAGACGAGTATTGTTCTAGTATAGTTACTTTGGGTATTTCAGATTTAAGTATTTAAATCATTTTTCGATGTAAAAGGGGTAATTTCTCAATCAAAATACAAACGTTGGATCTAAAAAAAAGGATCTAACCCAGACCTAACCCAGACCTAACCCAGACCTAACCCAGACCTAACCCAGATCTAATTCAGATCTAACCCAGACCTAACCCAAACCTAAGCTAGACCTAACCCAGACCTAACCCAGACCTAACCGAGACATACTCCAGACCTAACCCAGACCTAACCCAGACCCTAGATCTGGGTTAGGTCTGGGTTAGGTCTGGATTAGATCTGAGTTAGGTCTGGGTTAGGTCTGGGTTAGGTCTGGATTAGATCTGAGTTAGGTCTGGGTTAGGTCTGGATTAGATCTGAGTTAGGTCTGGGTTAGGTCTGGATTAGATCTGAGTTAGGTCTGGGTTAGGTCTGGGTTAGGTCTGGAATAAGTCTGAATTATGTCTGGGTTAGGTCTGGGTTAGGTCTTAATTTACTCTTAAAAAGACGAGTTTGCTAATTAGAAAATCTAATTTTTCTTCCAGACCTTACCCAGACCTAACCCAGACCTAACCCAGACCTAACCCAGACCTAACCCAGACCTAACCCAGACTTAATTCAGACCTAACCCAGACCTAACCCAGACCTATTCCTTATAATTCCTTATAATTTTAGGGAGAAATAACAACTTTTGTACCAATCTACTCGAGAAGTTGTCGCAGTAGAAGTTGTAAAAAGAATGTTACTCCGAATTATTAATTTGCTCCGGCGTAAAAATCGCCCCAGTGGTGGTGCAATTTCTGGGGCGCCCTCTTTATTAATTGAAAATTTAACATCCGCGTCATATAGGAGGCTTCTCGTATTCGAGGCAAATAAGATTACACGCCGTCGGGGGAGGCAATTTAAAATTAAATGTCACGAATTTATGGACTCGTAAACGAGAAGACGGGGATCCCCTCTCGGATTTCTACACCTCGAGGCCGATTCGCTGACATTGGGGCAAAGGAACGAGAAGACCGCGCCTCCGGAGTACGCAAATGCCGAAATTCACTTCGTATGGGGGAGAGAGGGGGGGGGGGGGCATAATAACCGGAATTTCGGAATTAGCACTGCCGTCGCCCGCCACCGTACAATGGAATACATTAAACGGCGCGTTCCGAAAGCTAATAAAGTCTGTTCGCTTGTTACACCTACGGATACGCGTTTAGATCGATACACAATGCTTGTACAATTACCGATTCTTCGATACCTCTCGTCTATTTTACCCTTTCGTAAAAATATTGATCCAAAATTTATAATATAACCCAGATAAACACGGTTTCGTTGCTGGTCGATTGTAAACAAGCTTATGTTACAGTTGAAAACAGAAACTTACTATTTAAAATTTTTAAATGCTTCTATTTTTTAATATAATCCCCAATTTCAATGTATCTCATGCCATTTTAGAAATCTGTTTCTCGATGGATTTCAAAATTTATTTATTGTATCCATCGATGACGAGTAAGAAATTTTTTAAATTTTGGGAACAAATACGAGTCTGACGATGCTAAATCTGACGAACAAGTAGGCAAGCATTTATATTTCTACTCTTAATTAGCTAGAATATTAACCACAAATCGAAAAACTCAAGGGAATATTGATGTCTAGAATGCCATTTTACAGGCCTTTTTTCGTGATTTTTTTTTGTAATGATAGGTACGTTGTTTTGTTCTGAGATTTTGCAGATATATTGATACATCTTGTAAGTATGTACCGTATTTTTTTCACTGAGAAATATTAAAAACTGTGGGAGTTATAGCTTCAGACAGCAATATCCCCTTAATGTCAAATAACAGCAGGCTTTACGAGTATTGTTATCGAATACTGATATTGACATGACAGAATGCTTAAGATTGAGCATAGAACTAACCCCCAGAGTAGCTAGGACTTTGAAACGAATGAAATCCAACTACAAAATGGCCATTGGTGGTAGAAATCCTGTGTTTCTGGGTTGACTGCGTGTCGATTGTGGAAACACCATTAACGCTGACAGATTATCAGTCAACTCTCGTCTACCAGCCTTGGTCCTGTACAATATCACGGGATTGATGGGCCTTAAACCGTTGATGCAGGTTGCAGCACCAACCATAAACAGTAACTTCGTCATGGCACCCTTCCGACCGCGAATCGGCATGGATATAACGCAGCTCAGAATTGCGTTACACGATGATACAAGCCCCCGGTTAGGTGGTCGTGATTTAACGATAACGCGTCAACGGGAAATGTAACAGTGATGTACAAATGGTTCGTAAAAGTTCTTCAAAATCTAATCCATTGAGCTTAGACTCGCCTTTCGTTCGGTTCTGTTCTTCTTAAACACGAAATTTAATCGTGGGGGGTTGTTTTAATACTCAAATCTGAGTTTATTCGTCCCTAGTGGGCCTACAAATCCCACCCACTGAGGGTGGTGGTCAAGGGGCAGGTAGCTAGGCCCAAATTAACATGAAATTTGCATGAAGATCAAGTGACTTAAATAATATTGAAAAATAAACACGCGTCCTAAACAATCTTCCAATAAACCATGTTTGGAATTCCCCCCCTCCCTCTGTTCTTCGTCCACAAGAAGGTATTTCCGATAAAGCTTTCTCATCCTCAGTTTCTAGTTCTCTTCGTCGTTAGCTGGCCCACGTACACGTACACGTGTCGCGGCTAAAAAAGGAAAAGACGGACGAAAGAGACGGGCAGAATCGTCGTTTCTGTAGATAGAAGAGGATGGAGAAGGGAGAAGCAACTGCGAGACGGAGGGTTGGTTCTCGGTGAGAGCAAATCTTTGTCGTAGGAAATCGACCGTCATGGTCGAGAAGGCTTCCGAGGGCAAAGCACGTCGCTACCGGCTGATTCCGGTCGATCGTGTCAAACACTAAGTGCCGGTCTCTCGTGAAAACGATTCAAGGTTATCGTCCTTTCGTGACGAACAGCTCGGCTGAAAGGACCTTTCATTCTTTAAAATGGTCAAAACCATTTTTATCTCTGAATTTTTCTGGTAAGACAAACTCATCATGCAGCTTTTAGTTTTTTTTATAGCTAGCAAGTAAACGAAGAGATCGAAGTGTTTTGAAAAAGTGCGAGAAATGAATTTTTGTTGTCTACTGAGTGTATTGAATATCAAAGAAATATAAGCAGCTAAAATGATTAAAATCAATGATGGATGAAAAGGGAATTTGAGATTTAAAGTTGTGTATGGGATGAGAAGCTCGTTGGTGGCCTGGCCTCCTATGTGTAATCGAAATGGCGGAAGTTTACGCGAGATTTGAGCGCTTTCAGTCGAGTTTCCTCAATTGTTTGTCTTGAATTAACTTAGTGCTTTATAACATCGAGTCAGACTCGTGTTTCATAGGCTAATTTTGATTGAGATGACTGGAATTTTATATTTAGTAAATATAATCAAATTTTACGCTGTTTGTTATTGACCAAAGTCTGATTCTGATATGAGTTTCATTTTCATCGATGTTAACTGTGGTTTATTTGGACCAATTGTATCGAAAATAAAGAGTTTTGGAAAAAGAATTCATCAATATTTATAAAATAAACGAATGTTTGCGGAATAATAAAAAAACTGAATATTCACATCAAAATTTATGCAATGTTGCGTACCGAGAATTTGTTTGAAAAGTGCAAAGAAGAGTTTTGTAATGTTAGTCAAACAATGAGAATTCCAATGAATGAGATTTAGCCTGTTCTTACATTATAAAGTCATAATTTATTGTGTTATTTCTAGCTTTAGATTGTACCTGTCGCTTCGAAGTTTAATCCAGTTTATTTTCAAATGGATCTCAATCTTTCGGATGTTTTCATGTAGAATTTAGCTAATCCCGTCTAAACGAGACAGGGAACAAGCAAAATAACGCTCGGGAGATTAATTTGCTCGATGTAATTAAAATTCGTTGTTGGGAATAGTATTGGAATGAGAAAGCTTCGATAAATGTGTCTACTATGCCAGTTTACGCATAAACTATTCTATTTCGATTTAAAAATAGATTAAACTATTCTATTTCGATCTAAAAACAAATCAAACTATTTGACATTTTGAAACATTTAGTTCTCCAACATAGTAATCTGATCAATTTATATATGTAGAAGATGTTCAGCTTCCAAATTTGGTAAATACGAGTCTATTTTAGGTTCCAAACAAGATTTTCAATTAATAGATATGAGATCGTAGCTATAGGAATAAGATTCACTAACAACTTAACACTAAAGCTACCACGATCCGGTCAAATGACCGTTTTTAAAATTTTGTTTAGAATTTCTAACGCACAATGTTACTTTAGCGTACATTTAACTTCACGATTTTTCATATAGCATACGTACAATGAATTTTTCAATATTCACTTCTATTCTTATTGTTTTCTTATTGTTTTCTGAGAAAAATATGTAGTCTCTTTTGTCTGTAACGAATCGGGCGTTTTATTTTGGCCTCTAGAATCCCCCATTAAAATTTGTCCCAGGAGTGGCCGAACACCGTGTATTATAGTCCAGTATTCAGTTTCCATTGTCTCAGGACAGTCCAATAACGCGTATTAAAAATACTAAAACTTTAGACGCGTGCAGTTCCGAAACTACTAGGGATATATTAATTATTAAGGTATCGTTAGAGGCGGCAAGGCCTCCCCTTTAAAACGGTTTTTGGTTTTTGACGATCGGACTTACCGTTTTCGAGATATCGTAATTTATGTAAAGGGGTATTTTTCTTAATTTGATTATCGCTGTCTTCGTCTGACGCGTCGCGTTGGACCTCCTTGTCGCACGTGAGTCGAGACAGTCACGTGACGCACTGTTTACTATCTTCACGCGCGCGAGTTCATTGATAAACAATGAATGTAAACAAAGGCTTCGGACCGTCGTATCTCCGAAACTAGCCACCGCATCGACTTGAAACTAAAATCGCTATATCTCCGGAACTAATAAAGCTATCGGCTCGTACAAACGCTCGTTTTAAAGGGTATTTCATCCTCTATCCGATGACTATAACAACTATTATAATTTATGCTATCTTCTATGTTTATTTTCACATTTACTTTGACGCTACACACCTAAAGAAGTTTCAACAATTCCTACCGATCGTACGACTGTATATTATACGATATAATGCAAAAATTAGGCGATTAGAAATCATTTGACCGGTCATGGTAGGAATAGGTATACACGAAGTGTCGGTAGGTTTAGTGTTAAGACCCGAGTAACGAATTTAAACTGTAAAGGGGATTTAAATTACTTATTTAAATTAGTGAGAAAAGAAAGAGGAATTGTTAAAGGAATACAAGAATATGCGAAACCTTTTACGCTATCCCGTGTTTACGAGGGGATGCATAACGAGCTATCCTTCTTAATCCTTTCGTAAAGAGGATTCTCTTGTATCCTGGCTCGAAAACAGAGTAATCTTCACGATTTTTTAAAAGTATGCCACGCACTAAGTGAAATAACGCCAGGAAGATTAAAACTGTTCAAGAGTTAAACCTTTTTTCTTTATTAACGTAATTTTCTCCAATAAAATGCAAGTTATAATAGAAACCAAATGATCATAGAAACATAATACATACGCGAAATGGTTAGGATTGTGGTTAACAATAGGATGTAGCGATTAAATAAGAGTGTTAGACATTATCTTCCTTACAATTAGCTGAATAAATACTATATGAAAATTATAAATAAAGTGTAAAGAAATATAGTATATTGTAGGAAATACCAGCTCACTACGAGCAATTCTTCTTAAATTATTTTCTACGTTTAAAACCGCGAAAAAACTATTATTTAGACATTAAGCACGTCGTGAATTTCGAACCTTTGAGTGTAGGAATAAAAATTGTCAAATCTGACGATTCTTTGTCAAAGTTTGCGCCATCGATCGGTCGTTTCGCATGTCCAGTGACTCGAGACGTCAAATATTTGCACCTTTCGAGCTCGTTTCTCTTTTTCTCGGCGTGTTCCACGACTCCCCGGGCGAAAGAGAAAAAGATTACGCGGTCGAGACGCGAGCAAACAAATCGCGTGTGTGTCAGGGACGATGTGCCGCGTCCAACACCCCGGAATTAACGCACCGAGTGCTTTTACAAATCCCGACAAAGAGGGCTGCGGTAACAATAAGCCGCGGGATAAGTGCTTACAAACACCGAAGGGAGCGGCCGAGCTTCCCACACCTCCGTTTTGCCCTCTCTTTCTCAGTTACTCCCTCCGGAACTCTGTTTTCCCTTGCTCGAGCTTTCCTTCTGTTGTCTCTATGCCCTCCACCTGACTCCGTAACGGAAACTCCATACCTTCCCAAGCTGCTTTCTTCCCTTGACCTTTTAACCAGAAGTGCGCACTTCCGCTTGGAATTGCTCGCCATTGTATGCATCACGTGTCGAACTTATAACGATTCAACAGATGTGGTATCATGCATAAATTCGTACACAAGACCGTAAACAAGAGTTTGACGTTCCCAAAAGCCGTGTCAATCTTCACATCAGAAGCTCAGACAGTTCTTGGAAGCCCTTCGTCATACACTAAACAATAACCATCAAAGCTGCATCATTTTTACAGATTCCATGAGCTTAATCAATGGATCAAACACGTAGGCCTTTAAATTTTTTTTAGACTCAGCAGTGCATGTGCAATTAACAATTGCATCATTTCTTTAAATAGAAACGCATATTTTCTTTTACACAGATCGACTCTTCTGTTAATTCTACGTATAAAATGATTGGGGTACCATGGCGATACAATTATTAGATCTCGAGATATTTTCAAAAAATGTATTGGGCATCTGTGTTCCTGACCTGAAATTAAAAAAAAGCACGAATTCGATACGACAACTTGGAAATTTTGAACTTTAAAGTCATTTAGACATCAGGCCCTACAATTCTGCCAAATTTGGTTCAAATCCCAGGTTTAAAAGCGTCGAAAAGAAGCTAGGACTATCTATCATCCCTCTTAATGCGAATACTTGTTCAATGAATTTCTCGATAAGTGACAAACGATCTTATCTGTCCGACTGCATTTCCCGAGCACAGTTCCCCGACTGTATCGCGTTCGTGTTGATGCATCGACCGCCCACGAACACTTAAATGCTCCCATACACGCTATTATCGCGCACAGTAAACAGCGAGCAGGCAATCGACGTGCTGGCATTATGTTCGCGAAAGGATACACGATGTTCTTGGAGCCCCCGGTATCGGCTGGAACGCACTCGCGAGACAATATGTCGGCCTAAAACAAAAGGAGCGGGCGTGTTAGTACGCGAGTGCGGTCTCGACAGATAAGTAGTATCCACCGCAGGAGCATTTAGGGGGGTTGAGGTCGACTGAAAGGAAATTTATGCTTCGCCACGTCGGTACCAACCAGATTTACAGGAGTCATCCACCTACCCCCCGGGTTGTCTACCAGTATATAATGCGATGTTCTCCAATCCCCCCTTTCCCCCCTCGTCTTTTATCGTCCTTCCAGCCGTGGCACCGCGAACTGCGATTCGTATCTCCGATTACACAACTTCGAATCACGCCGGGCACAATGGTTCTGTCAAGTCGACAGAGACTGTGAGAAGGGCACGACAAGTGTTGGTAAATTTCATTATACCGCGGAAATGAGACGACTGCCTCCCTCCTGGCGCCTTAAAAAAAGTCTGGACGGAACAAGTTTTGGTTTCGTTCGTCCCCTATGTACCAGGATGGTCCCTCAACCCTCAGTAAATATCGTTTAGTCCGCACATCAGAGGCAAACATTCCACAATTCGATCGATTCTTTAAGGGAACACATGTGTACCTCATGTGTACGTTGCAAAATCATCTTTGTTAATTTTTTTTTAACTGAATGTTAAATCTAAGGCTGTGATTTATTTGTGCAATTTACTTAACCATCCTTTGGGAATACAAAATAAATTTTTCAATAATTTTTATTGATTTTTCATGGTTTTATTACGCTCAAAGTGAACACGTGTTTAAACACTGGCGCAGGTCAGCTCTCAAGGTTGACTAAATCAAAAAGACTTTTATTCGGTATTTATCTTAAAAAATTGATTTTTTTTAGGTCCGACAGGTGACTGAACTTATCACAATGATACTAGAAAAATGAATTTTCATTTAAAGACGTCGAGGGAAATAAATTTGAATAGAGTTTGTGGTCTAAAGTAAAAGTTTTGCTTTTGTAGAATATTATACGACTTTGATCCGCTGACAGTGGATGCGTTGAGCAATTTAACGAAATATGTTCATCGAATATTCCTAGAAACTATATTTTTTCTATCTTCCGCCCCAGAAACGGCGCCGAGAACGAGTCAAAGCAATAAATTCTGATTAATCTCGGCGTCTGGTTGGCATTCCCTCGTCTCGAAAAATCTTCGTTCGAATCGTTTCTACGTTTTTTTTCTCGCGTCGAGTCACGTCGCGCCGATAATTATGCCCTTAACGACGATCTAACCGTGACGAGAAGCTCTCTCTCTCTCTCCGATTTTCCTCGATTCTCGGCCCCGCGAAGAATTAATTTAGTGCACGTTGGCGGGTTTAAAAAGGCAAGTCTCGCGAAGCAATGCCTGGGCGGAGGTAACGCGAGCAAACTGCGCCAAAGGAGACAGGAATATGCACTCCGAAATGACGCTTTGCGGGCACCGCAGCACTCGCGAACCGCCGCATTATGAATCCCCCCGTATGCATTAAAGGGTAACCTAATTTCGGGGAATTATTACGATGCACCGTTTCAGCCCCGCGTGAACCACTGACGATATTCGTGGTACTACTGCCCGGAGGAAAACTCGGAACTCATCGATCCAAGTTCTATGCAAATATCGCTCGTAAAGAGGATCTATGCCAACTTGAACACGTTTAGAAGCTACTTCTTCGATCTAACTGATTTTTAGATGTGTTTTGATGGTCACGAAACAGTACAGATTTGTCTTATAAACCTCGAAATTTGGAGTTAACCCTTTGCACTCCTATGTCATCAATTTTTATCTCAAGTCAAGTCCCATTCGACATTTTTTCAAGTCCAAACCAAACAGATATCATACACTTGAAAATTACAAAATACAACAATGTAAATAAAACACTTAAAAGCATTGGGAGTCGCTGGTAACAAAATTGGAATATTATTTGGAGTTCAAAGGGTTAACATTTAAAGGTTATATAGCAGAGCACCAGATTTCAAACGAAAAATCAACCATTCTTTTGAGAATCCTTCGAATCACTTTGACATATAGTTATGGACTACATTTTAGTTGAATTCAAAACTGTAAAAAGAGTTCGAATTGCTCCCCTCTCGAATGTAGATGTTTTCCTTTATTTGTGAGACATGTGTTCACAGCAATAAATTCCCCTTTTACTTGCTCGTCCTGGAAATACGACCTACTTCATTCGCAAGAAGAATGTAAAATAGGAATTCATATGCGTGCCTCGTTCGCCAGCACGGTGTCAGCTTGTAGATCTCTCCGGCGCGAATATGCTTAAGAAATTGTTTCTATAAAGTTGGCCTCGTAAGATACGATCAACGACAGGATTGAAACATGTTTCATAAATCTGTGGCGGAGGGAGCTTAAAATATCAATTTATTTGAGACCACAAGCTATCAATAACTTCGATATAAACTTGAGGCGAACAGTCGCCATTTTCTATCATTATAAAATTGTTTCAGATGTTGTTAGACTTTTATTTAATGCATATAGAGATCAAATTCGTTTATAACGAAACAAGAAGCGGAGGAATAAGAATAGTTCCTGTTTGGAGGCATAAATGAAACTAATACTCTTTTAATTAACATTTGAAATAGTTTTCGAAAGGAAAACATTCCATTGCTTTGTATTATCATTCAAACTTACTCTGAACATCTTTAATATTGCAAGTTTGATACCCATAAACCACTGATGTAATCAAAAGTAATAGGTTTTGCATAACTATAGTTGTTCCCTTCGTGTGAATGTCGTTATCTTTTGTCGAGAAATGTAGTCGTTTGATCGAATTTGATTTTCGTTGCTCGTAGCTTCGCAGGATCAACTTATCATCCCACGATGAAAACATTCTTCTCCGATAGACAATTAGGAAGAGTATCCTCATGATTTCGAGCGGAACACTGTAACGATACTCGGAGGCAGACTCGACGGGTGTCATTAATCCCCAGGCCAGCTCGTCCGTCTTAATTAGCACAGCGAATGCCGACACACCGTGCACGGAGGAGATTCAAACGACACGCGAACACCGGTTTTCCGCGCGTTACCTGCAGCTACCACGTGCAGCCACTGCAATTACCACGTTCTCAACAACAAGGGGGAAAAAATAAATGTTTCTTTTCTGTCGAACACACCCGCCATCAGATTAATAACCAGCCTCGTTGTGCCAATAAACTCCTTTCGATGTTACTTCTCTGTAACCATCAAATCCTGGATCGAATTATAACTGTTTCTGAATTTTCGATTTGTAGAACAGTCCTTTCTCGTGACTATTTTTACTCTTCATGGTTGTTATTCTCAGCTAAATCTCGTCAACTTTTCAATGCAATTAGAGTGTGTTTCTCGAAAAGTTCCTTTCTTGATGCAATAAATGCTTCAAAATGGGAAGGTTCATCTTCGTCGTTGATTTCGTTCCAATTCTGATCAACTTTAGAATATAAGATAATGTGAATAATAACTGTGGTGAACAGACCCTAGATCTGGGTTAGGTCTGGGTTAGGTCTGGATTAGATCTGAGTTAGATCTGAGTTAGGTCTGGGTTAGATCTGAGTTAGGTCTGGGTTAGGTCTGGGTTAGGTCTGGATTAGATCTGAATTAGATCTGGGTTAGGTCTGGGTTAGGTCTAGATTAGGTATGGGTTAGGTCTGGGTTAGGTCTGGATTAGATCTAGATTAGGTATGGGTTAGGTCTGGGCTAGGTCTGGGTTAGGTCTGGATTAGGTCTGGGTTAGATCTAACTCAGACCAAACTCAGATCTAAACCAGACCTAACCCAGATCTAACCCAGACCTAAACCAGACCTAACCCAGATCTAATTCAGATCTAATCCAGACCTAACCCAGACCTAACTCAGATCTAATCCAGACCTAACCCAGATCTAATTCAGATCTAATCCAGACCTAACCCAGACCTAACTCAGATCTAATCCAGACCTAACCCAGATCTAATCCAGATCTAATCCAGACCTAACCGAGACCTAACTCAGATCTAATCCAGACCTAACCCAGACCTAACCCAGACCTAACCCAGACCTAAACCAGACCTAACCCAGATCTAATTCAGACCTAAACCAGACCTAACCCAGATCTAATCCAGACCTAACCCAGATCTAACCCAGACCTAATCCAGACCTATTGATAAATTACAGTTTCTCAATAAGCTAAAGTACTACTTGTTAGTCGAATCTTTATGCAGTGATACTTGTTCTAACAAGTTGTTTATTTTATTTCTTTTGCGCCCTAAATTCATAATATTAAAACCTAATATTAAAAATTAATTTTAAGCAAATTTCTTTACACATTAGTTATTCTTTCACAATACAGTAATTTTGACTGCTTTTGGGCAATATAGGTATATACTAAGTTTCAGTCTTTCTATTGTTAAGTGCATTCTGTAGTTTCTTGAGAATTAAAGTTCCCCATAAATGCATAAACATCCGCAGTCTAGTGATTAATGTCGAAAGGATCGGTAAATTTTTTGGCTGATCGAATTTATATATTTATCGCGTGTACGGATAATTTTATCGCGAATCTGCACAGTGGAAAGCCCCTTGAAGCGCGATCGGTGAAGCCCTGCAATGGCGTCGATTCACGCGACCGGAAACCCAGTCGAGCCTTTCAAATTGCACGCGCGTATTATGCTTGTATTTTGATCCTCTCCAAAGAATGCTCTCTCTGTGCACGCTGGTTGTCTCGAAAAGCTGTCGCGCGAACTGGGCCGGGTCAGCAAATTAAAGCGGTATGTAGCGTTCGAACGTAGCCGCGCGTGAAAACGCAGCCCCGGAGCTTCAATCGAACCGCGTTTTCAATTGCGTGCGTTTATTAAACGCGCGTTCAATTAGTTTCATGGACATTGTCGAAGATGGAGATTATTAAATTGTACAAATTTTGTTCGTTCCGCCGAATTCCAAGCGTGTTTGCCGCGTGGTGCATTGTAAAAGCGTTCTTAAATGAGAAATCGAGCCTTCTACGTTAATTAGAATCGCTCGTGAACTGTTTGTGTTTTCTAGTGAAAATTGTGTTTCCATAAACCGTCGTTATATGCCTCTTCATTTAGATATACTGGTTCCATTAGAAATGATACACTGGCTACTAATTTTAGTTAAACTTCTCGATTTAATGTACCACTACGTAAATTAATTGTTTCAATTTCGATACCTTTGCGTTATTTCTTACGTGTCTATACGGTCATTTCCCCTTTACTGATTTAAAATAAATTCATTTTGTAGTATATAATTGATTCTCTGTTGGTCCATTGGTCAGCAACGATTAATAAATCGCTTATCATCACTTGTATTTACGAAACTTTCTTAACCAGACAGAAGTCAATTATATTTAGCTATGATCTATGCATTTTCTATTACTTCTATGATATTCATAGCAAGAGGAAATGTTTCTAAACAGATCCTCGAGGATCCCTGCGCGACACAATACGTGATTTAGGGTGGTCGACGTGTTCAAGGCTAAGAGAACTTCGATCTTTGCGAGACGAGGTAAACGAACCACTTGCAAGTCCCCTCACCAACCTCCCCCTTATTAACCCTCTTTTAACGTATTCTCAAAGCCAGATTAGTCTATTGAACACCTGATCTCACGATTCATGATCTTCGTGCGTTGCTAAACTCTTCCAGTTCTTTTTCCTTGAACTGTTCGAAGAGTTCCACCGGCACGCACGACCCTAGAAAGGTCTGTAATGGTCGAGGGGGTCGACATCCGATACAGAGTAATTTTTATCTGTCGGTCGTTTAATTAAAAGACTGCCCGGGAGCCGCCCCTGGAAGCCAATTCCGAATGATGGATCGATTTCCAAGAAGCGGTGCACTCTGCACGCGAGCCGCCATACGCAGACGTGGCGTGACGACTGTCCGGGAGTCGGGAGTCGCGAGATGGCCGACAATCTGAAAACTATCGCGGAACAGAGCCGCCTCTCGAGGACTTCGATCAAAAATTCCGGACGCCTAACGGTTTTAATGGGGGGAGGGGAGGTTGATAAAAAGCGAACAGCCCCCGGGAAATACGAGTCACGCGACTGTCTGATCGCGGGTTGAGCTATTTCTGTCCGCGTTAGAGAAGCAACGAGAAATCGATGGACAGGGAAAAGAGGAGAAGGAACAAACGTGTTCCCAGAGTTCTTCCCTAGCGTTGCAAAAAACGTGAATTTTTATAATAAAAGGAAAGGGAATTGAAACGAAAAATCAGCGAAGATTACGTTTTCGCGAGTCGACGAACGCCAGTCGCGAAATGAGTAATTAACGGGGCGGCAACGTTCGGCGGAAATGAACTTTATTAGGGAATTTTAGCTGGGACGCGTTTACATTCTTGTTGGCCGGCGTTAAACTTTCATCGGTTGAACTTCCAGGACACGAGTACCGTGATGAATGCACAACACGCCCGAACATTGATTTATCGATTGGCTGCATTACCAACAACTTCGAATTTTCTGGAAAACACGGGAGGAGAAAGTTCAATCAAGCTATTATGACGCATGAAATGTAGATCTAATCCAGACCTAACCCAGATCTAATCCAGACCTAACCCAGACCTAACTCAGATCTAATCCAGACCTAACCCAGACCTAACTCAGATCTAACCCATATCTAATCCAGACCTAACCCAGATCTAACTCAGATCTATTCCAGACCTAACCCAGACCTAACTCAGATCTAATCCAGACCTAACCCAGATCTAACCCAGACCTAATCCAGACCTATTGATAAATTACAGTTTCTCAATAAGCTAAAGTACTACTTGTTAGTCGAATCTTTATGCAGTGATACTTGTTCTAACAAGTTGTTTATTTTATTTCTTTTGCGCCCTAAATTCATAATATTAAAACCTAATATTAAAAATTAATTTTAAGCAAATTTCTTTACACATTAGTTATTCTTTCACAATACAGTAATTTTGACTGCTTTTGGGCAATATAGGTATATACTAAGTTTCAGTCTTTCTAGTGTTAAGTGCATTCTGTAGTTTCTTGAGGGTTAGGTCTGGATTAGATCTGAGTTAGGTCTGGGTTAGGTCTGGATTAGATCTGAGTTAAATCTGGGTTAGGTCTGGGTTAGGTCTGGGTTAGGTCTGGGTTAGGTCTGGGTTAGGTCTGGGTTAGGTCTGGGTTAGGTCTGGGTTAGGTCTGGGTTAGGTCTGGGTTAGGTCTGGGTTAGGTCTGGGTTAGGTCTGGGTTAGGTCTGGGTTAGGTCTGGGTTAGATCTGAGTTTGGTCTGGGTTAGGTCTGGGTTAGATCTAGGTTAGATCTAACTCAGACCAAACTCAGATCTAATCCAGACCTAACCCAGACCTAACCCAAATCTAACTCAGATCTAATCCAGACCTAACCCAGATCTAACTCAGATCTAATCCAGACCTAACTCAGATCTAATCCAGATCTAATCCAGACCTAACCCAGACCTAACCCAGACCTAACCCAAACCTAAGCTAGACCTAAGCTAGACCTAACCCAGACCTAATTAAAATATATCATTAAATTGATATTTAATTGACTTCCTATGGAAGTTTTTATAGAAGTAACAATTAAGAATTGTTACAATTTTGTTTGATATAGCTTTGTTTTTCAGGAAATCATCCTGGGATAAATAGAAGAAAGAAGAATGTATTTCATGTATTTTGTTTCAGATTGCCTAGTTTATGTTTTAATAATTTAGATTTATAGTTAGAATGTAACAGTATGTTTCAGGAAATCTTCGTCGAAGGATCAACAAGGAAGAATACATTTTCCATGTATTTTGTTAGATGATTAGATAGATAGGATGTAAATTAAGACTTACAGTTAGGCAGGAGTTTTGTTCTCTGTATTAATCATTGTATCAAATATGTAAAATACTCATAGACCACTAGAAACACAATAAAACATACTTAGATATTCACAGGACATAAATTTAAGCAAAATAAAAATTTGTTCAATTGATAGGAAGCAGCATGTTTGGAAAAAATAAATTAATTCGCGTCTAAGAGTTAGGTTGAGGAACGTCTGTTGCTGGACCCTCGTCTCGACGAGATTTTGACGAGCACCGGATCGAGCTGCCGGCCGCAGGATCCATCGATCGCGTCAGGACCCCGTTCACGGGAAAACTAATAACGCGTCCAAGATATAACGTAATTATCGCAAAGGTCGGATAAGGGTCTGGTATTCCATAATCGATAACAATCAGAGGCACGGGCAGGACGTAAGGATGGCGTTTAATTTCCGAGGGCGGGCATTGCACATCGACGACGAGAATTAATATAGATGGATATGAGTTATCCGCGAAACTGACGGAGGCCCCCGTGTGTGCCGCTGACATGTATGACTCTCATGATGGGGATCACAAAGTCCTGACAGGACATTCGGCTGTGCAGGACGATAGATATCAAGCCGTTTTAACGTAACTGTCGAGTGGACGCTTTCAGATCTCTGAAACTGACACTGATGGCTTATCCGTCCTCGTCGAACCCCGGCTGATACGCATCGTCGGAGACCCAAACGTGTTCGGAACGAGTCCCGATCGACGTCTAATTTATTTTCAAACCACTTCGTAACCCGTTACGAGATCGAAATTTGCAACTAGTCGCGGAGAAAAGAGATGCTGCGTGAATTTTTTGGGGGGCTTAAACATAGAACTGGGGTCAATTATTCGCGATCATGCACTTGCAGACAAATTATGATTTCTAAACGTCTTGCATCGCTGTTTAATATTAGTCAGTAAAAAACAGCAAAATAGTTGTGACATCTTCGATAATAAACAATTGGAATCATAGTTTAGGTGATAGATGAAATATTGATAGATTAGAATTTCTAATCATTTGCAAATAGAATATTACTAGACAGAAATTGTAGCTTCTGTAGTAGCAACGATGATAGCAATATAATCTGTAACAATTAGAGAATTCGGAATCTTCCTTCTCCTAACATCTTCATACATCTCATTCATTGGTCTTCGTACAAGCTTTGCTCCCCATTCTTCGTGTTCCAGGAACGTTGTACCGTTGTAAGAGGATTCGTTAGCGTGTATATTTACGTACGTACTTGATACACGCAGGCATGAATTGTTATACGGTTCAGAGAATGCAATATTTCTCGAAAGAAAGTTCAGGCAGCTACCGGGTTTAGATACGTACATTTGACATGTCGCGAAAGTTCAAGCTACCCTCTATACTCGCTAAGTGTTTACAAGTAGAAGATACCGTGCGGAGTTTCGACCAAGTTTGAAATTGATATTTTCCAAAGAAACTCGAGATGCTCGAATATCTGTATACAGTAAGCTCGTAATTAGTAACGTTAGAATGCAAAACTTTATTAATGGAGCATCCTATATTCAACGTCAAACACAACCGTTTGCATCGCAAATTCGAACAGCACACACGTTATTTATTTTCTATTTATCAACAAAATAAAGTAGTTTCAAGGCCAAATTTTCTTATGATTGCAATTATACACTTCATACACCTTTAACGAAAACGAAAACATCAAGTGTCCTGTCGAGTTTCAAGTACTAGAATCATTAAAATTACACTGTTCATTTGTTAACTATGTTTTTAATGTAAACATTGTAAATAGTTAATGAAATTTTTATAACACAAGTGACAATCAACGCGGATCGAACCAGCTCGAGTTCCACCTTTCTGATTAGAAAATAGAAACAGAGGAACAGAGACTGTTTTTCTAATTGTTCGTCGATCATTCCGCGGGAACTAAGACGAAGCGTTGATTCTAAGCTCGACTCGGGGCAATCTGCTTCCCGACTTTCAATAAACTTCCCTCCACTGTTAGTATTCATATATGCGACCGACGTGAGTGCGCAGACCTTAGATTGCTTCGCATCTTCGCTGATCCGTTACGAGTACACGGATCGCAATATCGTCAGGGTCAATCTGCGGACCTCCGTCAAACGGAAAGCAAATCAAATTCCCCAGCAAAGCACGCGCGCGCCAATTAGAGTATTTCACCGGGAATCCCGCTTTGATCAACGGTACCGACCACCTGATTAATCTTACCCGTAACCGATCTATGCAACCTCTGATCATTATCAATCGACACCGCCACGGAAAAATTGCAAAAGTTTAGAAGTAGACTGGCGAATCTTCGTGCAAATTCATATTTTTGTTAATAGAAATGAATGAAATTCAAGCTTTCTAGAGGGTTGTCTCAAGATATAGCCCTAGATATAATAATTCGTATCTTAGTTTAAGTATTTCTTATATTTTTGCATATTAACTGAATTCTGTAGCTTTTTGAAAATTAAAATTCACTGTTCGATTCAAAAGAAGAGTGCAAGGCCTTCATGTCATCGATTTAGGTCAAATTTCGCGCGTTCATAGATTTTGTTCTTGTGTTGATTACAGGGGCAAAGACTGGATAGTTTTTTAAATATTTTTTTGGGGATTCTATGCTCGTTACTTCTTGCATTAATTTCTGTTTATATCGGTTATCGATGGTGGTACACTGTACATTGGGGTTCGATTAAAAATAAATCGATAAATTTTCTTTCATTTTCCCTAACTTTGTATTTTTTGTGTCTATTAGACGTAAAAATGCATGATAGATAGTGAATAAATTCTCTACACTTACTGGGAATCTAAGGAAAGTTTTACATCCAAGTATACTAACTTATTGCAAAATTATGAAAACGTTACGTAAAAAGAGAGAAGAAAAGCTCAAGTTTCTGGTCTGTGTTTGGAGGATTTTATTTTGAAATATAAAACAGTGGTCACAAGGGAGTCAATAATTGAGGCAATAATTAATAATGAGAGTTGTGAATTGAGTTTCTAATGGAAATGCCGATAAACTCAGACCTAACCCAGACCTAAGCTAGACCTAAGCTAGCCCTAAGCTAGACCTAAGCTAGACCTAAGCTAGACCTAACCCAGACCTAAGCTAGACCTAACCCAGACCTAACCCAGATCTAGGGTCTGGGTTAGGTCTGGGTTAGGTATGGATTAGGTCTGGGTTAGGTCTGGGTTAGGTCTAGATTAGGTATGGGTTAGGTCTGGGTTAGGTCTAGATTAGGTATGGGTTAGGTCTGGGTTAGGTCTAGCTTAGGTCTAGCTTAGGTCTGGGTTAGGTCTGGGTTAGGTCTGGATTAGATCTGGGTTAGGTCTGGGTTAGGTCTGGATTAGATCTAGATTAGATCTGGGTTAGGTCTGGGTTAGGTCTGGATTAGATCTAGATTAGGTGTGGGTTAGGTCTGGGTTAGGTCTGGATTAGATCTAGATTAGGTATGGGTTAGGTCTGGATTAGATCTAGATTAGGTCTGGGTTAGGTCTGGATTAGAACCCAGACCTAACCCAAAGTTAACCCAGACCTAACCCAGACCTAACCCAAACCTAACCCAGACCTAACCCAGACCTAACCCATACCTAATCTAGATCTAATCCAGACCTAACCCAAACCTAACCCAGACCTAACCCAGACCTAACCCATACCTAATCTAGATCTAATCCAGACCTAACCCAGACCTAACCCATACCTAATCTAGATCTAATCCAGACCTAACCCAGACCTAACCCATACCTAATCTAGACCTAACCCAGACCTAACCCAGACCTAACCAGACCTAACAATTGACCACCATTTCCAGAAAACTTATTGCAATATATTAAATTCGAGCTGAAAATTCTAGAATATAATAAATTCAATAAATTTCGGCACGAAAGAAGTAACTACATCATTTTCTAGTAATTTTTTAAGTTTCCTCAAAATCGAAACTTATTCCCCTAGTCTCCCCTATTTATAGTAAATCAAAAGACTTGCTAATATCTTTAAAATGAAAATCGTAGCTATGTATAGTTCAGATTTAATTGCAATAGGAAGTATTCATTTATAAACTATTTTCATCAGTTAATTATTAGTGCTGTCAATTCAGTGTAGTTATCAGTGCTGTCAATTCAGTGTAGTTATCAGTGCTGTCAATTCAGTGTAGTTATCAGATAATTTTGAATTCGTTAAATTAATTAAACAATCAAATACCATCGCATACAAAATCCACGAGTGATATTATTAATGCCATGACCCGGCTAGTCAAACTGATCAACTTTCATTTATTCATTAGCATAGCGCGATTATCAGTTCTTCTACTAATGTATTTATAGAGGACGATGTTTAGTAATTATCAAAGGTTGCAACTGGCACGAACACGTGCATTATCCTGGTCAGAGTAGGTATCGTGTTACGGTGGTCATTAGGCGCATTGAGTTATGTTGATCAGATAGCAGAGGGAAACGTAATACCATTTATTACTCAACGCGTATCTGATCAAATTTATTTCTACGTTCGATATTTGAAGAATGAACGTTTGGCAAAAAACTAGGGTAACTCTTTATAAATAGAAGAATTAACCAATAAATCAATGGATCACATTTATCTCAATGCAATAAGTACTTTCTTTTAACTGACTGCACAATTGTGTATTTCATTTCTTTTTTAGACAAATAAAAATTTCTACATGTCTTTATTTTAAGCCTCTCATTTTCTTGAAATTTTAAATTCTTCTAATAAATTGTGTTTCAGCATAACACTCATAAAAAATAACGTTTTTTTCATTTAATTGTACCATGTAAGGCACTCGACATATTTGCAAAAACTGCTTGAAAAAGTCGTCGTCCACAAAGGGTTAAGACATTGATTCTTACGATGAAGAAGTTACATTTAAACGTAAAAATGTTTCTAGTATTGTTAAAAGTGATGATAGTAACTGCAATTAATTTGATTTTTATCATCTCGACCACGTCTATGTCAAAGAAACAGTTTAATCTCGCTGGATAAGTTTAGGGGATGTGAAGGACCATAAAAATCATTAAATATTGAAATATTAGTAGGTTCGATGTGAATTCTAATAAATACAATGACTTAGGCCTCGATAGAGTTTCGATTCAGGAAGTGCACGGGGACTGTGGCTGAGAATAAGTTAAGAAAACGCTTGAAACTTCGTCATTGGTAAATTTCTGTTCCCCATCTAGCAGCTAGACGCCCCAGAGAGCCTCGCAAGTAGAATCCCGAACTTTGATGGAAGATAAAATTCAATTCGAAGACGGAATAAACTTAGTTTGGCAACAAGCCACATCAAAACAAATCAACCAACAATAGCAACGCCATAAACAGATTCGTTTTTAACGCCGTGTACAACCTAGCACGTTCACTTGTCACCGTGCTTCTTAAACTATAACTTCATTTAAACGTCGAGTGAAAATAAATTGTCTATTATTTGTTAACACCTGAGAGAAATGGTCTTTGGAGAAGTAACGTACAATTAGTCAGCAAGTCACGTTCAAATTCTTTAGAATAAACAAAGTTTTGTCAGGGTTATAGATTGATTTCAAATAAACGAATTTTCCTACGATTTTCATGTCGCGTTGACAAAAGAAAATGGTTCACGTTGTGTTGAGTACTGGCTAGATTCTTTTTAGTTCTTTTGGGGGTTGTGAGGCCCAATTAACCTTCGTAAAATAGTTTCAAACGTTATTCAAATGTAATATTAAATACACAAATGCAGTACGTTCAATTCATCCACCAACACAGATAATCTAAATGTAGATATGTATTGCTAATGATCCTGTAAAGGGTTACACAGCATCGAATAAAAAAAAAAGAGCTATATTGACACTGTCCATACTTTGAAATTTGTATTCATCTTGCACATATTAAACATAAACATAGAATTGAAATTATAATATGAGTAATAAAAGAAAAACAGTGTTGGAATTGAAAAAGAAGATTTAGAGATAGTTTCTAGTTTAGACGTAGATAATGTTAAAAAGTTCCCAATAGTCGACATTAAAATAATTAAAAATTAGAACTAGAATTAGAATTAGAATTAGGATTAGGATTAGGATTAGAATTAGAATTAGAATTTCGATACAAGATGAGTGATCAAACAATAACCATCCACAAAAAGTGTAAAAATTAGAATTAGAATTAGAATTTCGAAACTAGATGAGTGATCAAACAATAACCATCCACAAAAAGTGTAAAAATTAGAATAAGATTTAGAATTTCGAAACTAGATGAGTGATCAAACAATAACCATCCACAAAAAGTGTAAAAATTAGAATTAGAATTAGAATTTCGAAACTAGATGAGTGATCAAACAATAACCATCCACAAAAAGTGTAAAAATTAGAATTAGAATTAGAATTTCGAAACTAGATGAGTGATCAAACAATAACCATCCACAAAAAGTGTAAAAATTAGAATTAGAATTAGAATTTCGAAACTAGATGAGTGATCAAACAATAACCATCCACAAAAAGTGTAAAAATTAGAATTAGAATTAGAATTTCGAAACTAGATGAGTGATCAAACAATAACCATCCACAAAGAGTGTAAAAGCAGAGAAAAAAAACGACCATTTAGAAGTCACTTTATTAAAAAATACAAAACATAACAAAATTCAAGAATTACAGATTTTCTTTTTACATTACATTTACGATATATAGTGTTGGAATTGAAAAAGAAGATTTAGAGACATTTCCTAGTTTAGACGTAGATAATGTTAAAAAGTTCCCAATAGTCGATATTAAAATAATTAAAAATTAGAATTAGAATTAGAATTAGAATTAGAATTTCGAAACTAGATGAGTGATCAAACAATAACCATCCAAATGACCATTTAGATCAGACGATGCAGAAATGTATATTGCAAAAATAAATATTGACTTTATTAAACAGTAAAAAACATAACAAAATCCAAGAATTACAGATTTTCTTCTTATATCACATTCACGATATGTCTTTCGTACAATAAACATGCATCTTTCAAAACTATTTAATTATACAATTATTCTGGTATTCTAGGATCGATTATCAGAGCGAATTTGTCTCCATTATATCGAATAATTGACTTCTACCCTATTGTTGCATGAGGAAAAGCGTTTCACCTAACAGTGTCAGCTTTCTACCACGTGTATCTCGTCTATCTATAGAAAATTCGAGTTTTTCGAATCGTAAAACACGTCTCGCTCGGGGAAACGTGAACAGGCGCTAATTGGTCCAAGCACCGGAAGTCCTCCGCCGAAACGAGCAATCGACGACTATCGCGGTGGATCTCTGGCACGATTTCCAGCCGGAAACATAAGCAGAGCCTTGGTTGTCCGAAGTTAATATCGCGGCGCCAGAAAAGGCCGAGAAGGCCAGCGGCGGAAAACAGAGGGGTCGAGGGGGATGACAGGGGGGGGGGCAGACGCAGCGGGAGACGCGTTCTAATAGAGACAGAAAGCCAATTTACCCTTCTGGAGCCGAAATACATGTACCGCGGCCGGCTCTAATCTACCGGAGAACCCTTTCAGGTTTTTAGGGGGGGTTGAAGGGCGCGAACATCGTCCCCCCGCGGAAGTCTGCTAGCAGACGACGGTGGCCCCCCCCGATGCTTTCGAAAAGTTTCGCCCTGTAGCCGAAATTAAACGAGGATGCAGCCCCTTCGAGGCTTTAACGACGAGTGAAAGCGGTGTACTCGCGCGGCTGGAATTTTCACGCGGACGGAAAACCCAGAAAACACCACGTTGCACCTCCTTGGTTCGTTACATCCTGTTATTATGCTTATAGAGCCTTTTACAACACGTTATATCCACTTCGATGGTATTAGATTGTTCCACATATGTTCGTGACAAGTTTTGTACTGCAACTTGAAGCAATATTTTAAATATATAGGGTGTAGGCTCCCAAGTATGTTAGTGGAGCCCTTTATTTAGTAAATAAAAGTTCGATACTGTTTACAAATACTTGCATTTATTTACAATTATATACGTATGTGTTAACAGTTTAATTTTCAATGTTCTCAGTTCGATTCTTATGGAGTTCTCAACACTTTACCGACCGATATTAATCGACTGTTTTACCGGCTAACGCTTACCGACTGATAGCCTATTAATCAACTGTTTTATCGGTCGGTAAGCGTTGGTCGGTAAAAAAGTTGATTAATAGGCTATCGGTCGGTAATGTGTTAAGATGTTACACGCGATATCTACTTCGATGGTACTAGATTGTCCCATATATGGTCGTGACAAGTTTTGTACTGCAACTTGAAGCAATATTTTAAATATATAGGGTGTAGGCTCCCAAGTATGTTAGTGGAGCCCTTTATTTAGTAAATAGAAGTTCGATACTGTTTACAAATACTTGCATTTATTTACTAATATGTGCATATGTGTTAACAGTTTAATTTTCAATGTTCTCAGTTCGATTCTTATGGAGTTCTCAACACTTTACCGACCGATATTAATCGACTGTTTTACCGGCTAACGCTTACCGACTGATAGCCTATTAATCAACTGTTTTATCGGTCGGTAAGCGTTGGTCGGTAAAACAGTCGATTAATAGGCTATCGGTCGGTAATGTGTTAAGATGTTACACGCGATATCTACTTCGATGGTACTAGATTGTCCCATATATGGTCGTGACAAGTTTTGTACTGCAACTTGAAGCAATATTTAAAATATATAGGGTGTAGGCTCCCAAGTATGTTAGTGGAGCCCTTTATTTAGTAAATAGAAGTTCGATACTGTTTACAAATACTTGCATTTATTTACAATTATATACGTATGTGTTAACAGTTTAATTTTCAATGTTCTCAGTTCGATTCTTATGGAGTTCTCAACACTTTACCGACCGATATTAATCGACTGTTTTACCGGCTAACGCTTACCGACTGATAGCCTATTAATCAACTGTTTTATCGGTCGGTAAGCGTTGGTCGGTAAAACAGTCGATTAATAGGCTATCGGTCGGTAATGTGTTAAGATGTTACACGCGATATCTACTTCGATGGTATTAGATTGTCCCACATATGTTCGTGTCAAGTTTTGTACTGCAACTTGAAGCAATTTTTTAAATATATAGGGTGTAGGCTCCCAAGTATGTTAGTGGAGCCCTTTATTTAGTAAATAGAAGTTCGATACTATTTACAAATACTTGCATTTATTTACTAATATGTGCATATGTGTTAACAGTTTAATTTTCAATGTTCTCAGTTCGATTCTTATGGAGTTCTCAACACTTTACCGACCGATATTAATCGACTGTTTTACCGGCTAACGCTTACCGACTGATAGCCTATTAATCAACTGTTTTATCGGTCGGTAAGCGTTGGTCGGTAAAACAGTCGATTAATAGGCTATCGGTCGGTAATGTGTTAAGATGTTACACGCGATATCTACTTCGATGGTACTAGATTGTCCCATATATGGTCGTGACAAGTTTTGTACTGCAACTTGAAGCAATATTTTAAATATATAGGGTGTAGGCTCCCAAGTATGTTAGTGGAGCCCTTTATTTAGTAAATAGAAGTTCGATACTATTTACAAATACTTGCATTTATTTACTAATATGTGCATATGTGTTAACAGTTTAATTTTCAATGTTCTCAGTTCGATTCTTATGGAGTTCTCAACACTTTACCGACCGATATTAATCGACTGTTTTACCGGCTAACGCTTACCGACTGATAGCCTATTAATCAACTGTTTTATCGGTCGGTAAGCGTTGGTCGGTAAAAAAGTTGATTAATAGGCTATCGGTCGGTAATGTGTTAAGATGTTACACGCGATATCTACTTCGATGGTACTAGATTGTCCCATATATGGTCGTGACAAGTTTTGTACTGCAACTTGAAGCAATATTTTAAATATATAGGGTGTAGGCTCCCAAGTATGTTAGTGGAGCCCTTTATTTAGTAAATAGAAGTTCGATACTATTTACAAATACTTGCATTTATTTACTAATATGTGCATATGTGTTAACAGTTTAATTTTCAATGTTCTCAGTTCGATTCTTATGGAGTTCTCAACACTTTACCGACCGATATTAATCGACTGTTTTACCGGCTAACGCTTACCGACTGATAGCCTATTAATCAACTGTTTTATCGGTCGGTAAGCGTTGGTCGGTAAAACAGTCGATTAATAGGCTATCGGTCGGTAATGTGTTAAGATGTTACACGCGATATCTACTTCGATGGTATTAGATTGTCCCATATATGGTCGTGACAAGTTTTGTACTGCAACTTGAAGCAATATTTTAAATATATAGGGTGTAGGCTCCCAGTATGTTAGTGGAGCCCTTTATTTAGTAAATAGAAGTTTAATACTTGAATTTAATACACCTGAATTTATTTACAGATATGTGCATATGTTAACACTTTCTATGGTCTCTAACACATCTTGAGCAGTTATAATCAAGTATCAAAACGTCAGGATTCCTCATTTCACGTTTTATCGAACATTCTAATTGATAGCCTGAGTAATAAACTTCGTCCCAATTGCCAATCATCTCCAAGTTAATTTCATTTGTTTGTTTTCATGTTTGAAACAAATCTTCTAAAGATTATAAATATGCACTTGTGTAGTAGATAGGAAGATGTGTCGTTAAAAGATCATTCTAACACTTTCTATGGTCTCTAACACATCTTGAGCAGTTATAATCAAGTATCAAAACGTCAGGATTCCTCATTTCACGTTTTATCGAACATTCTTATCGATATCCTGAGCCTAACTTCGTCCCAATTGCCAAATCACCCCTTTCTCCATCATTTCCGGGGTGTTTAGAGCTTTAAACTAGAAAATCAAGTAGTTTCTAACTAAACAGGAGTCGATGGAGGTTCGAACGCAACGAAAGAGCAATATTCGCGTAATCGTTTCAGGGTCGTAACAAGCGGCGCGAAATGTTTTTTTGGCCCCCCGGAACGCTCTTACCGTTATTACGTCGTTTGATGGCCACAATGCCACCCGGAGAGCATTGGCTCTGTCGAGAAAAAGTGAAAAAGCGACACAGATGAGACTCGGTAAGGGGGCAAGGAACAACTGCATTCGGGTTGAATGGGGAGCATAACGGGGAGTAAGTGCACGGAGAGAACGGGTCCTTTTCGCAGTTTATTCTTCGGTGAAGTCGAACGGAGGACGAAGGGGTGGAGGGGGCGCTGTCGCGAGTACCATCGTCAATAGAGGACCTCGTCGTTACTCGTCGACGAGCATGCTCTCGAAGGGCGAGGCGTGGCATAAAGGCAACGATGAATAATTATCACGAGTGCTTAAAGCAAAACAAACAACTAACCGCTCTCGACTTGACGGCTAAGTGGCGTATTTAACAAACAACCGAATAGGTACAGCCGGGGCACGTGGAAACGACGAGACGCGGGGGACGTCCCCCGTCGCGTGTACCCACCTGATTAAAGACTGTCCGTGGGGAGACGAAATAAAGGAACACTTTGAATTCGTTAGCCACGCATTGTTCGCGATTCGGTTTCAAAACATACACACGATGGAAACTGCTTCACTGTTGGGTGCTGCAACGAGCTATAGATGTTAAAACTTCAACGTTCAAACACGGTGAAGATTATAATAACAAACGATCCCAAAAAAACGATTTTTATAAGCGTCCAAAGAATTCAAGTTCTTTTCGTTAAAAAGTGTTTTCAAGCGTGGTAATCGAAAGGTGCTAACTCGTGCGAATAGAGTGGGTGAGGCAGGGACATTCCAATGAAACTGCACTAATTTCTGAGAGGTCTGTAAAAAGACACGAGGTTGTTGTTCTGTTGGGGAAACAGCACCCTTTCGATTAACCATTTCCAGTCGTTTCTCATCGATTTTGCTGACTTTAATCAGTTACATGCAATATTTGTGATGTCAATTGGTGCATCGTACTCTTGTGGAAGGAATTATGGAACTGGATATAGCAAAATTATAAAGCAAGCTTCTCCATAGATCGATTCACAACTTCTACGAGAGTACAATAAACCCCAAATTCAATAGAAAATTATCACATTCACACCTCTTGAACTAGTAGTCCTTCCATGCAACACACACCTAATCATCGACTGCATCATCATCGAATTCTGTTATAAATCTAATCCTGATAACAGTAAAAAATATTGAATAATTATCTGGCACACTGGAAAGTATCAGAATGTGTGCAAAGCGTAGGCAGACAAACTTTTAAGATTATCAAATTTAAACAAATGTTGTTATTAATGTGCATTATTTTACAGTAGAAAGTGATACCAAGCAATTCTTATTAAAATGTGAAAATAATTCAGAAAGATCTAAAAATTGCTTATCTTTTTGACAAAAGTTCAGAAAACAGATCGACCGCCACGAAAAGGTTAGAAGTCCTAATCCTCCGGTCCACTCTGACCTCGATTTGAAAATACACTTCGTAGCATCGCGAATGTAAATGGCCAAGAATAAAACGTACCTCTCGAACTGCCGACTCGTACAAATAGAAGTTACAGAAAATATCGTAGTTCGATATAACCGGCGAAAATTTCACCGTCTCCATTGAATATAAATCACGCGTTGCCTTTTCCACCCTCTCACCCTCGATTTTTGTATTCTACCCTCGGATATTCCAATTTCTATCGGGGGATGCGCCTCTCCATTTACATCTCGACCTATATGCATGCTTAACCGGTGGCCAACCGGGTCAATAAGGGCTACAAGAACCGATCTTCGACCGTTGTAGGAAAATCGAAAAGAAACGGGTGCAATGCTCCTGATAGGCAAAAGAAAAATTCACCAAATATCGCGAAATTTCACCAACAATAAGGCTAGATCGATAACGATCGTAACATTGTTAATACCTCGAAAATAATCATTCAATATTTATAGGGTGTATAGGATACATTGTACAGAGTAAAAAAGCTTTATTAAACCTAGGTCAAAAGGTCGATCGTTTCTGAAATATTAACATTTTTCTTATAATTCTTCTTTTTACGGAAAATTCTTGAAAATTCCATGTTTCTGTCGCAATTGTTTGATGAGAATGTTGAATTCATTTATGTAATTCTTCCAAGTCGATTAATGATCCTTAGTCCCTATTTTTGCAAATAATACTATAAGTGGATTGCATCTGTATTTAACCCATCAAATATATTTTAATATTTTAAGAGTCTGTTATAAGATGTCTACTGGCTCAGACTGTGATCCCAGCATTTAACATTTTGTTCGTCAATTGAGTCATTATTATTATTATTATTATTATTATTATTATTATTGTTATTATTATTATTATGTACTTTGTAACCAGATCTATGAGCTCGAATTAAGAGCCTAATATTAACTACACTATTCTGGCCACCCTTCGTAAATACGAACATGAGCCTATAAAGAAATACCTGGTTAAAATTGTTCGATGTTTTATTTATTTGCAAAGTTATATAAAAAATTAGTAACTGTCCAATTGATCGACCGAGGGAAAAAGAAGAGATATGGCTGTAAAATTTTAGGATCCCCCGTACACCATATTTCCATTAGGGGTGTCTTTTCCGCGGCAAGCTTTCACCTGTCCCCTCGACACAATTCCTGAAACAGGAATGGAGGGCGACAACGGTGGTTTTTAAACGTAAAGGTATACCTTAACCGTAAGGGCTGGTACCGGGTTTCCACGGGTTTCGAAATGTACGAAGAGGAAAGGAGGAGAGGGTGGAGAGGACAGGGAGAAGATGAGAACGAAGGAATGGGCGAGGAGATAGAAAGGGTCTGGGGGGCATTAAGGGCGCGACCCGACTCCAAACGGTGGCTACTCTTTGACGTCATTTAGATAAAGTACGGAGGCTCTGCTAGGCTCCGGTGCCCGTCATCGAGCCATTCAGCCCAGCTTCGTGAAAGTAATTTGTTTATTAGTTTTAGAGGCCCGTATCTTTCTCGCTGCTATGTCCGGTACACGTTGTTAAGTACACACTATATAACGTTGCACAGGCTACCTCTAAAATAAGCGAATATTGCTTATGCTTTCATTTCATTTTTTATTCAACCTTTGTTTGGGATTTGTGAAAAAAGTTTCCATAAAAATCAACCGATAGGAAAATTAAATAACTGAGAATCAAACGTTTTCATTTCTCTCTTCGAAGTAAAATTCGCCAAGAAGACCATATTGAGACACATGAGCACTTTGTATGTCATATATGGAAATATCTTCTCTGAAATTTGGAGTGTAATGAAAATTCCTCCATCGTCTTAGTGTCGCTGGAATAGCTAATTTTTCCCCATACCTTTTGCATGGTGGTACTCGATATGAAAGGAGGGTTTGCACGTGGACGAAAATGGATGCAATTGCATCGTTTAGCAAACGTCAGTAAATTTCCCTTCGCTAAGCTCCCGTTACTTAATTTCTCAGCGTTCTCATTACGACTCATTAAAATTTCATTCCCGACGAAGCGACATTTGGCCCAGGCCCCGTATATTCGCGCTCGAAACGCGAGAATCCGCCTTTATCCGAAGTTCCCGCGAACTTTTCCAGCTACAAATTAGGCGGTAAATGGCGCGAAACGGGTTGTCGCAGTGTTCCAGGGGATATTGCAGCGATGTATCGCATTACCGTAACGCGAACCAACCGGGGGGTACGCTTGTATCGTTGGCAACGGGCGACGACAACGACGAAGAGGGGGTGGGAACAAGAGGTGACACAGGGTGGTTTGGGAGAAGAAGAAGAAGTCTGAAGAGTAGACGGGAGTCCAGGATCGCAAGAAACTACGCTTGTCGGCCGAGTTTCGTTCGCGCCGCGTTAACGGCTAACTCGAAGCTACGTTAAATTAAACAGAGGGGAGATAAGTTTGGACGTGTCGCTAACTTTCCGCCCCCTTCTCGCGACCTGACCGTCCTCTTCCGGTAATCTTCACTCCCCGCCACTTTTCGGACACTTCGGCAATACGAAGACAGAGACTGCTTGAAAGCTTTCGCGAATGGAAAACTCCGGAACGTGAGACGTTATCGACACACGCGATATTTGGATGATCTAGATAGGCATTAACACTAGAAAGACTGAAACTTAGTATATACTTATATTGCCCAAAAGCAGTCAAAATGACTGCATTGTGAAAGACTAACTAATGTGTAAAGAAATTTTTAATATTATGTTATAATATTATGAATTTAGGGCGCAGAGATAAAATAAACAACTTGTTAGATCAAGTATCACTGCATAAAGATTCGAATAACAAGTACTACTTTAGCTTATTGAGAAACTGCAATTTATCAATAGGTCTGGGTTAGGTCTGGGTTAGGTCTGGATTAGATCTGAGTTAGGTCTGGGTTAGGTCTGGATTAGATCTGAGTTAGGTCTGGGTTAGGTCTGGATTAGATCTGGGTTAGGTCTGGGTTAGGTCTGGGTTAGGTCTGGGTTAGATCTGGGTTAGGTCTGGGTTAGGTCTGGATTAGATCTGGGTTAGGTCTGGGTTAGGTCTGGGTTTAGGTCTGGGTTAGGTCTTGATTAGTTAATAATCCAAATTATCTCTTTGCAACAGTGTAAATGAGACCTAACCCAGACCTAACCCAGACCTAACCCAGATCTAATCCAGACCTAACCCAGATCTAATTCAGATCTAATCCAGACCTAACCCAGAGCTAACTCAGATCTAATCCAGACCTAACCCAGACCTAACCCAGACCTAAACCAGACCTAACCCAGATCTAATTCAGATCTAATCCAGACCTAACCCAGAGCTAACTCAGATCTAACCCAGACCTAACCCAGACCTAACTCAGATCTTACTCAGATCTAATCCAGACCTAACCCAGACCTAACCCAGATCTAGTCTGGGTTAGGTCTGGGTTAGGTCTGGGTTATTTCTCGGTTAGGTCTGGGTTAGGTCTGGATTAGATCTGTGTTAGGTCTGGGTTAGGTCTGGATTAGATCTGGGTTAGGTCTGGGTTAGGTCTGGATTAGATCTGGGTTAGGTCTGGGTTAGGTCTGGGTTAGGTCTCATTTACACTGATGCAAAGGGTTAAGATAATTTGGATTATTAACAAATCCAGACCTAACCCAGACCTAACCCAGACCTAAACCAGACCTAACCCAGACCTAACCCAGACCTAACCCAGACCTAAACCAGACCTAACCCAGATCTAATTCAGATCTAATCCAGACCTAACCCAGACCTAACTCAGATCTAATCCAGACCTAACCCAGACCTAACCCAGATCTAGGGTCTGGGTTAGGTCTGAGTTAAGTGGTCTGAGTCATTTGACCGGTTCGTGGTAGGTTTAGTGTTAAATGTTTCTTTCGCGTGAAAAATAATTACAAAGAATCCTGAATTTTCGGATTAAAATTAATAGATCGTCCTTTCAATGGATCCAATAAATTTCTTAGGCTTTTCTAGTAATTGGAAATACAGTATAATCGAGACTTCCCCGTCGAGACGGATGAAATTAACGTTCGAACCCCGCCTAGATAGGTGCAGGGATCTTCTTTAATCAGACACTTGGTCCTTGATGGCCGGGATTTCACTCTGAATCGACGTTCCCGAGCGCAACGAAGCTCGAAAAGTTCTTTTTCCCATCGGTTCGCGTTCGGGGAGCGCGTTTGAAGCCAGAGGGGCCCCCGCGACGCTTGGTAAAGTAAAGTAAATAATGATTAGGGCGATTTGTATTTTTACGTCGTGCCTGATTTCCGTTGGGTAAATATTGCGAGTTTTCTTAAGACCCTGCTTCCACTTTCCACGACCTCTCGTCGGATCGTTCTGTCTCTCCAGCGACTTTTCACCCTTCGCGATGCAACGACGTTGGAACTTTCCGGTGGATACAGGTCTTAGGACGTTCCAGAGTTTACACACGAGCGTTTAAAATGTTAGTCGAGCGCTACTTCGTCTTACGGTTGTTTAGGAGTCATTTTTCTTTCGCGATACTGGCCCTTCCTCCTCTTTTCAGAAACGAATAAACTTACTCTGATGTCAACTTTATCAAAGATTATAATATTCCAAATATAAATAAATAAATTCGTGGTGTTCGATATTCTAAAATTGACGAGGATAGAATTTGTCAGTTCAGGGGATTTCTCAAATTTTAATACCCTTAAATGGTACCAAAACGTGTGTTTACAATATGTACCAAATGGTATAAAACATGGTTTTACTATGGGTACAACAACAGTTGCAAACACTTGTTAAAACGATCGTTGCATCGCACATCGAGACAATTGCAATTGAATCGTAAAGAACGATCGAACGCATCGTTCGTTTCCCCCCCGGAATGAAACGGTCTGCTAATTTAATTATGCGTCATTACGAACGTATAAATCGGTTATGAAAACCATCGGCGTTGAGCAGCGCGATTCCTCCCCGACAATAAGTTAAATCTCCCGCAAAAGCGTCCGGCCAAAAAGAGGGGGGAAAAAAACTAAATATCGAACGCGTTCGCCGGAGCGATCGGTGCACGATATTCGATAGACACCGCGGATTGGTCGGCATGGATGCACACACCTGTCTTTTTCCTCGTTTTTTTTTTTGTGTGTTTCATCGAACCTTGTTCCGTTCCAGCGATTCTGGTTTACACGTTTGTAGAATCACAGGGCTAAATGACGTACAGACACGGTGTTCCGTCAGTTGTTCAAGTGGAATCGGTTGTAGCTGGCTGAGGAGCCGTGTTTTCCTACTCCATGCGGAAAACCAGTGAAACGCTGGCCCATGATGTGCTCGTGTGCCTTCAGAATGTTATATAATAGTATTTAACGCAAGGCAAATTTTGTCGTTCTTTCGCGAGTTGATATCTCGCGATCTAATTGAAAGCTAAAGAACGTGGAAACATTGGACAAATAGGTTTCGTGCAAGATTTAATGTTTCACTCCTATCGCGTAGCAAGTTAATCTTGACTAGTAGCCTATACTTTATTTGTAACGCGATAGAACTATCGACCACAAAAAAATAATTAACTGAGCGTGTTCTGAATATATTCATTAATTCTGTTTGAGGGTTGCTAAGAAGCCGATGGTTTAGTTTTCAACACTGGAGGACGATTTATAGCGATGGGAGAGTCGAAAGCAGAGAGAAAGGGTATTTCAGAAAGGGTAGAGTCTCTGAATACCACCATGGATGTTCACGATACCAATTAACTTGACAAACTAAGTTTCCAGGAAGAAATAATGCAAACCATTGCCTAGAAACACCAACACCATAACCATTCTCTAGCACAAATCTACCAAATAGGTACTTTCACGTGACCTATCCTTTTATGAATATCTCAAACCCATTGCCCAGTTTATGTTTTAATAATTTAGATTTATATTTAGAATGTAACGGTATGTTTCAGGAAATCTTCGTCGAAGGATCAACAAGGAAGAATATATTTTCCATGTATTTTGTTAGATGATTAGATAGGTAGGATGTAAATTTAGCATACGTACAATGAATTTTTCAATATTCACTTCTATTCTTATTGTTTGTTTTCCGAGAAAAATATGTAGTCTCTTTTGTCCATAACGATCGGGCGTTTTATTTTGGCCTCTAGAATCCCCCATTAAAATTTGTCGCAGGAGTGGCCGAACACCCTGTATTATAGTCCAGTATTCAGTTTCCATTGTCTTAGGACAGTCCAATAACGCGTATTAAAAATACTAAAACTTTAGACGCGCGCAGTTCCGAAACTACTAGGGATATATTAATTATTAAGGTATTGTTAGAAGCTGCAAGGCCTCCCCTTTAAAACGGTTTTTGGTTTTTGACGATCGGACTTACCGTTTTCGAGATATCGTAATTTATGTAAAGGGCTATTTTTCTTAATTTGACTATCTCTGTCTTCGTCTGACGCGTCGCGTTGGACCTCCTTGTCGCACGTGAGTCGAGACAGTCACGTGACGCACTGTTTACTATTTTCACGCGCGCGAGTTCATTTATAAACAATGAATGTAAACAAAGGCTCCGGGACCGTCGTATCTCCGAAACTAGCCATCGCATCGACTTGAAACTAAAATCGCCATATCTCCGGAACTAATAAAGCTATCGACTCGTACAAACGCTCGTTTTAAAGGGCATTTCATCCTCTATCCGATGACTATAACAACTATTATAATTTATGCTATCTTCTATGTTTATTTTCACATTTACTTTGACGCTACACACCTAAAGAAGTTTCAACAATTCCTACGGATCGTACGACTGTATATTATACGATATAATGCAAAAATTAGCCGATTAGAAATCATTTGACCGGTCATGGTAGGAATAGGTATACACGAAGTGTCGGTAGGTTTAAAATAAAAATTTTGATCGCTTAAATTTGATTAGTAGTTTCCCTGAAAGCACCTAGTAGTTCATATAAGCAACAAAGCTTCTACATTCGGTAATTTTCAAATAGACGATCAACACAATTCTCTGATTTTTCTTTTTTGAACTTCTTAGTCACCTATTTCACGTTTTCGTGTAAATTGAAACAAAATTCACTTTCGATAGAGGCGGTTAATGGAACGAACTTTTATTAAAAATATTTCTCTCCAACGAGGGATATTCCTTTTGAGAGTAAAATTCAATTAGGTTCGCAGAGTGCGTTTTCTTTTTCTCTCGCTGGTAATCTCGAGTTCTGATTCGATCTACCACTTAATCTGAGATAATCGGAAAGGGGAGAAAATCTCGTCGGTAGCCGAACTCGGGTTTCGAGGAAGGAAAAGTAGCGAATCGACCAGGAGCATCGAAGAAACCAGGACAAAGGGAAGTTTTTCGTCTTTAGGTTTAATTAGTCAATTTATCAGGTACATTTCATTTATTTTACATGGTGAATACCATCGACAAACTGAGTAGGAGAAAGAAAATGTGTTGACTTCAATTGGACAAAATTTTAACGAGCTAGTAGTACGTATTGTTAAAAATTGGAATATGTTACAACGAAAACGAATAACAAATTGTACGAAACAATCTGGAAACGGTTGTTAGGTGATAAACAGCTAAAGAAAATCTCGCAAAAATATTAATGTGACATTTTATCAAGCATTTTTATATAAGAAATGTCAACTGTTTTATTATTTTATAATGTTATCCAAACAAAGTCAACTTACGTTAATGTTTTGAATACTCAGTTGTAAATTGTTAATGTACAGAGAGAAATTCCTCTGAGAATGAAAAATGAAGAACAAAATGGCTCATTGGCGTCGCGTTCGCCTAACCCTGTTAGCGGCGCCGTGTCATTTCTTCTCGAGCAGCAGAAAGTAGAATTGCGAGTCGAATAGGAAGAACGAAGCAGAAAAAGGAATTTTTGGAAGAAAAAAAAGATGGGGTGAAAGAAATATTCGAGGGTCCCTTAGCCGCGGGCGCGGGAAATTGAATAGTGCCCGCGAGATTGAAAAAGGAAATTCGACGCGTTTCGTAGCTGCTTTGTTGGCCCCGTAGGTCCGAATTTTATTTCATCTGACTTCGTTCGCGATGCCGAGGATCGTTATGGAAACAATGCGAGGAAAGAATTGACCCCGGGGAACCCAATAAACCTTGATAGGATTGACGTATCGGTGCTCTTTCATTCCTACTTCACACAGTCACGTTTCACTTCAGCATGTGTTGGAAGTGGGGCTCAAAATAATGTTAACTCGACGACCACACCTAAGGGGTAGTTTCTTAACTGTACAGAACATTGCAGATTCTTGCTTGAGACTACTACAATTTCTTAAACATATAAACATAGTTTAATTTAACTTAATCTCTGTGTATAGCGTACCTTATATTTCTATAATATGTTAAACGTTTAAAATTTATTCGTTTTCTATAACCTGATGCTAATATCAAACGTTTGTAAGGTATTGTGGTTGCTAATGACACTAATGGGTTGAAAATGGTGTCAAAATTAAATAAAAAAAAAAAGAAAAAAGAAAGAAAAATAACTATTTCGACTGTTAGAATAGTCGATAACTCAGGAAACTGTAATTTTTTTGAGTGTATAAAGCAACATTGACTAGCATCTGATTATGTAATTGATATATTTATAATAACTATACAGAAGAACTGAAATAACTATTTCGACTGTTGGAATAGTCGATAAGTCAGGGATCTGTAATTCTCTTAACAATGTAAAACCAAAACATCGCCTAAAATCTGATTATTTAATTTATATATTTATATAGGGAGCCATTGTCTAGTAAAATGGAGCTCCACGTGCTGAGTCACTGTTTCAATTTTGTATAATATTAAAATTATTAGTAAAATCTCTTTAGTAAAGGCTCTGCCAATAGTCCTTAACATTGACTAACACGCTATATCAGATTTCACTGAATTAATTGGGGATGTTAGATATGATTCTGATTTGCAAATCAGTCGCTAGATCCTTTGAGAATCTAGAAGCATAGATAACCTATTCAAAGGAGAGACTATTAAGTTCTCTTCTCAGGTTAGTTGATTTGTTAGACTCCATGGAGTGTGTTTGGTCCGTTTGAAAATATCTACATCGTCGAAAGCTATTCTGGAAAGGTCGTCTGTCAATGCGATGTGTGCTACTCGATGTACTGGAAGTCAAACAGAAATAAAAATAGACTCGAAAATTGGAGTACCTGTCACGGTTGTGAAAGCAATGCTGCAGTATTATTTTGGAAAAGGTCATAGGAGTATTCATTGGTAATTGGTACACAAGCAATGACCTCTTCAATTATCAGTATTGTAAGAAAAAATAGTCGAGAGCTTCCAAAATTTATTTTGATGACATTCCAACGTGGTCACATAAATTGTTTTTCATTATAAAAATATTAGGGACAAAGTAACAATATATAAACACGGAATAATAAATAAAAATAGACGAGAGCTTCCAAAATTTCTTTTAGAGACATTCCAACGTGGTCACATAAATTGTTTTTCATTATAAAAATATTAGGGACAAAGTAACAATATATAAACACGGAATAATAAATAAAAATAGACGAGAGCTTTGAAAATTTATTTTGATGACATTCCAACGTGATTACATGAATTTTGTTTCATTATAAAAATATTAGGGACAAAGTAACAATATATAAACACAGAATAGTAAATAAAAATAGACGAGAGCTTTCAAAATTTCTTTTGATGACATTCCAACGTGGTTACATGAATTTTGTTTAATTCTAGAAAATATTAGGGACAAAGTAACAATATATAAACACAGAATAGTAAATAAAAATAGACGAGAGCTTCCAAAATTTCTTTTGATGACATTCCAACGTGGTCACATAAATTGTTTTTCATTATAAAAATATTAGGGACAAAGTAACAATATATAAACACGGAATAATAAATAAAAATAGACGAGAGCTTCCAAAATTTCTTTTGATGACATTCCAACGTGGTCACATAAATTGTTTTTCATTATAAAAATATTAGGGACAAAGTAACAATATATAAACACGGAATAATAAATAAAAATAGACGAGAGCTTCCAAAATTTATTTTGATGACATTCCAACGTGGTCACATAAATTGTTTTTCATTATAAAAATATTAGGGACAAAGTAACAATATATAAACACGGAATAATAAATAAAAATAGACGAGAGCTTCCAAAATTTCTTTTAGAGACATTCCAACGTGGTCACATAAATTGTTTTTCATTATAAAAATATTAGGGACAAAGTAACAATATATAAACACAGAATAGTAAATAAAAATAGACGAGAGCTTCCAAAATTTCTTTTGATGACATTCCAACGTGGTCACATAAATTGTTTTTCATTATAAAAATATTAGGGACAAAGTAACAATATATAAACACGGAATAATAAATAAAAATAGACGAGAGCTTTGAAAATTTATTTTGATGACATTCCAACGTGATTACATGAATTTTGTTTCATTATAAAAATATTAGGGACAAAGTAACAATATATAAACACAGAATAGTAAATAAAAATAGACGAGAGCTTTCAAAATTTCTTTTGATGACATTCCAACGTGGTTACATGAATTTTGTTTAATTCTAGAAAATATTAGGGACAAAGTAACAATATATAAACACAGAATAGTAAATAAAAATAGACGAGAGCTTTCAAAATTTCTTTTGATGACATTCCAACGTGGTTACATGAATTTTGTTTAATTCTAGAAAATATTAGGGACAAAGTAACAATATATAAACACAGAATAGTAAATAAAAATAGACGAGAGCTTCCAAAATTTCTTTTGATGACATTCCAACGTGGTCACATAAATTGTTTTTCATTATAAAAATATTAGGGACAAAGTAACAATATATAAACACAGAATAGTAAATAAAAATAGACGAGAGCTTCCAAAATTTCTTTTGATGACATTCCAACGTGGTCACATAAATTGTTTTTCATTATAAAAATATTAGGGACAAAGTAACAATATATAAACACGGAATAATAAATAAAAATAGACGAGAGCTTTGAAAATTTATTTTGATGACATTCCAACGTGATTACATGAATTTTGTTTCATTATAAAAATATTAGGGACAAAGTAACAATATATAAACACAGAATAGTAAATAAAAATAGACGAGAGCTTTCAAAATTTCTTTTGATGACATTCCAACGTGGTCACATAAATTGTTTTTCATTATAAAAATATTAGGGACAAAGTAACAATATATAAACACGGAATAATAAATAAAAATAGACGAGAGCTTTGAAAATTTATTTTGATGACATTCCAACGTGATTACATGAATTTTGTTTCATTATAAAAATATTAGGGACAAAGTAACAATATATAAACACAGAATAGTAAATAAAAATAGACGAGAGCATTCAAAATTTCTTTTGATGACATTCCAACGTGGTTACATGAATTTTGTTTAATTCTAGAAAATATTAGGGACAAAGTAACAATATATAAACACAGAATAGTAAATAAAAATAGACGAGAGCTTCCAAAATTTCTTTTGATGACATTCCAACGTGGTCACATAAATTGTTTTTCATTATAAAAATATTAGGGACAAAGTAACAATATATAAACACGGAATAATAAATAAAAATAGACGAGAGCTTTGAAAATTTATTTTGATGACATTCCAACGTGATTACATGAATTTTGTTTCATTATAAAAATATTAGGGACAAAGTAACAATATATAAACACAGAATAGTAAATAAAAATAGACGAGAGCATTCAAAATTTCTTTTGATGACATTCCAACGTGGTTACATGAATTTTGTTTAATTCTAGAAAATATTAGGGACAAAGTAACAATATATAAACACAGAATAGTAAATAAAAATAGACGAGAGCTTCCAAAATTTCTTTTGATGACATTCCAACGTGGTCACATAAATTGTTTTTCATTATAAAAATATTAGGGACAAAGTAACAATATATAAACACGGAATAATAAATAAAAATAGACGAGAGCTTTGAAAATTTATTTTGATGACATTCCAACGTGATTACATGAATTTTGTTTCATTATAAAAATATTAGGGACAAAGTAACAATATATAAACACAGAATAGTAAATAAAAATAGACGAGAGCTTTCAAAATTTCTTTTGATGACATTCCAACGTGGTTACATGAATTTTGTTTAATTCTAGAAAATATTAGGGACAAAGTAACAATATATAAACACAGAATAGTAAATAAAAATAGACGAGAGCTTCCAAAATTTCTTTTGATGACATTCCAACGTGGTCACATAAATTGTTTTTCATTATAAAAATATTAGGGACAAAGTAACAATATATAAACACAGAATAGTAAATAAAAATAGACGAGAGCATTCAAAATTTCTTTTGATGACATTCCAACGTGGTTACATGAATTTTGTTTAATTCTAGAAAATATTAGGGACAAAGTAACAATATATAAACACAGAATAGTAAATAAAAATAGACGAGAGCTTCCAAAATTTCTTTTGATGACATTCCAACGTGGTCACATAAATTGTTTTTCATTATAAAAATATTAGGGACAAAGTAACAATATATAAACACGGAATAATAAATAAAAATAGACGAGAGCTTTGAAAATTTATTTTGATGACATTCCAACGTGATTACATGAATTTTGTTTCATTATAAAAATATTAGGGACAAAGTAACAATATATAAACACAGAATAGTAAATAAAAATAGACGAGAGCATTCAAAATTTCTTTTGATGACATTCCAACGTGGTTACATGAATTTTGTTTAATTCTAGAAAATATTAGGGACAAAGTAACAATATATAAACACGGAATAATAAATAAAAATAGACGAGAGCTTCCAAAATTTCTTTTGATGACATTCCAACGTGGTCACATAAATTGTTTTTCATTATAAAAATATTAGGGACAAAGTAACAATATATAAACACGGAATAGTAAATAAAAATAGATGAGAGCTTCCAAAATTTCTTTTAGAGACATTCCAACGTGGTCACATAAATTGTTTTTCATTATAAAAATATTAGGGACAAAGTAACAATATATAAACACAGAATAATAAATAATAATACAAACCTCTACAAAATGGGACATGATAATTAATTTTATATTTCAGTTGTTCGTCCAAGGCAGATGGATTAAATTCAACGGCAGCCATTAGTAAACTGCCTCTGAATTTTCCATATTTCTCATTCCATCAACAACTCCTTGTTGCGCCCCAATATCTTGCTCGAAATTCACTTGATTGTTAATTAATTTTATGTATTGTTCGAGAAAGAAATTTTCTTCCAAGTAGATATTGTTACACTAAGTATATCGTGCAAAAAAAAACTGGAGAAAATGACGAATTTCAGCCTAAATAATCGGACGTGTTTCTGTATTTTGAAAATACGGTTTCGTAGTTGGGTTCGAAACTTTTCTCGTATTGTAACATAAAAAATTGTGGAAATGTTTCTTTCTTTCTGAACACGATGTTGCGTAATCCTTAAGTTGACGATTATTGGTTCGTTTGCCATGTTTGATAGGATTGTTGCGTTCAGCCGCAGACAGGTCGGCCGATTATTTCCGGGCCCTTGGAGCTTTATATCCTTTCCCCCCCCCGGGGCAGCAGGATGATAATAGAGAGCTGCCGGATGACGCGCCACTGTTTTTGGCGCGGGAATTATTGCCGGTTCCGCGGCCGCCTGATTTACATTTATTGCGCCGCTTGCGTAATGGTGTCGCTATATCTTCGGTTATTCCAACTAATTATACTTCCATTCCGATGAAATATGAGTCAAGAACTCAAGAATCACTCGCAGTTTATCTCGCGTCCTACGTTCCCGAACAATATCAACAAACCAACACCAACGCGTTATTATTTAGTCGAAAAGGCATCTAGGATTCAATTTTGTTACCAGCAGCTCCCAACAAACAAAAAAATTATATATAATCTTTAGTATTATAATAAAAATTGACTACAGCGATATCTTATAACGAAACACAATGAAATTCTTATGGTACGAAAAAAAGTTATTTAATAATAAGAAAAGTTAATTTTTAGCTTAATAATAAAAATTGATTACAGTGATATTTTAAAATGAAACGGCTCGATCGAGTTAAGTGTTTTATTTGAAATTTACCTGTTGAAATATCTGTTTTATTTGCACTGTTGTTGCACTTGTTGCGTTTTGAAAATCCAGATTTCTTAATAATACACGACAATGGAAATGTGAAAACTCATCTATTTAAAATCGTTTCTTCCGCCCTGTGGAACACAGAAATTTGGTATCGAAAAAATACCTAAATTTCCCAATAATAATTTCTCAATGAAAGGATTATTAAACCTACCGAAAGTGTTAAATTAAAACGATAAAACTCTTCTATTTAAAATCGTTTCTTCTGCCCTGTGGAACACAGAAATTTGGTATCGAAAAAATACCGAAATTTCCATCATTTCTCAATGAAAGATTTCTCAATGATTAATAAACCTATCGAAAGTGTTGGATAATATTTTGTTCCAGAATTTACATATGTAGATTTCGAGCAGAAGGTGCTCACATGTCGCGATTACGGACTTGGAGATAATTTCCGTGGTCGACAGCTAATTACATTTAGGCCAGGGAACGGACGGAAGACTTCTTGGGGCGGGGAGCTACGTAATCAGAACTCCCGAATAATCCTGTTCTCGATAACTGCGTTGCAGTTTCCTTCGGTGGCGGTTGGCCGCGTTTCCGCCGTTCTCGGATCATCCGCTGCCTCAGCAACCCCCTGTCGTTAATTGCCCCCGTTCGTTACGATTACTCGAACGATACATTCCTTTTATTGTTGCTGCGCGACGGTTCGATTCGTTTCTCATCGCGTTGCGTCGATTTGTTCCGCGAATTCCTTGTTTAATACTCGATAAAGGAAGATCTCTGTGGTCGAGTGGCTCGTCTTCAGCCATTGCGAAATGATGTACACTCTGCATTTTCCATGAGAATACTGGGGACGATCGATGGAGGCTTCATCGTGCATAGTTCGGTAATTTCAACCGAAATGAGCAGCGCGTGAGTGGTTGCACGATAATTCGTGGCCAGAGAAAGCACTTGGAACTTACGATTATTTAATTCTCGTACTAAATGCACACAGTTGAGAGGCAATTTGTAAAAGAAGCTTAACACATTACCGACCGATAGCCTATCAATCGACTTTTTTACCGGCCAACGCTTACCGACCGATAAAACAGTTGATTAATAGGCTATCGGTCGGTAAGCGTTGGCCGGTAAAACAGTCGATTAATAGGCTACCGGTCGGTAAAGTGTTAACTTGGTGATCCACAGGTCCTCAAAATGGTACTTTATTTTTAACAATATTATTTACTAAATTGACACAAAAAGAGAATTTTGACCTTTGTACCTAATTATGACTCTGTCTAATTGCATTTGTGTAAACTTATGCTAAATATGAATATAATAAGTTGACAGAATAGCCATTCAGAAAAGCATTGGTCAATTTCAATATAATTTACGATATTTCTCATTAAGAAATGGGATCTCTTGTATCGATTGATTCATGAAAATAGACACTTTGACGTTTCTGCTGATTCTGACTCTGTCTAATTGCAGTTGCGTAAACTTATGCTAAGTATGAATATAATAAGTTGACAGAATAGCCAAAAAAGGTCAATTTCAATATAACTTGCGATATTTCTCATCATCAAATGGGATCTCTTGTTTCCAACCATTGATTGTTTCATGAAAATAGACACTTTGACATTTTTGCTGATTTTCTTTACAATGTTGAGTGACTGTATCCATCAGTTAATGACAATCGAAGGTCCCAAATTTCGACCAATTTGCAAGAAAGTACAGTGATTGATAAAATAGCCAAAACCCAGAGACCACAGAGGCAACCTTCCACAGAGTTCCCTTCGATTGCACTTGGAGGCGTCATAGACGATGGAGTCAATCGGTTGGTGGTCCGTTATCTTCCCTCAGGGTCGCATTTTCGTTTGAAAGGCCCTCAGGAACTATTGCCGCGATTTCCTCCGCAGACGTGTTCGTCTTGGACCGCGAACGGAGGATCATTTGCGTTCCAAGCGGTGACATTCGTTTCTTTTGTCGTCTGGGCGCATTATGAGAGGAACGAGATGACACGGGGGGAAAGAAGGAAGGCCACGGGTGCCAGGGCCCCGAGGTTTGGTCGACTGCTTTATACAGAGCACAATGCAATGGGCGTCGTTATGGCCGAGCAGCGTCGTAAAGACCAGCGGCACTCGCGACACAAAGAGCACTATTTTGCCACCCCCTCACCTCCTCGTGTGCCTATTTTTTCACCCCCCCCCATGCGTTGTATACGACAGTAACAGCCCCTTCTCGCGGAGGAGAAGCTCCTGGAGCATCCCTTTTGCTCTCTTTGCCAACTTGCTTCTCTCATCGTAGGCCTGAATCTTCCTCTTCATCCTCTGTCTCGTGTTCCTAGGTTATCGCTGCTACCATGTGTCCAGGAGAAGAAGGCACAGTGTGTTTACATCCCCCACTCCTGGTGCTGTTCGCTGGACTCACATGCATTGGTCGAAAACGGTGACAACCAATCAATGGACTGCAACAAGAGGATGCAAAGAGGATAACACTGTGACTTCTTCTCGTGGGCACATGGGTACTATTTGCTTTCTACTCTGACCAGAATCCTCCTCGTTTTCGTTTGAAAGAACAAACTCGGTTTGTTTGAACTTGGTCTCATCTTCGTTCGCTCCTCCATTTCGAATCCTTTTTATATACAGTCACTTTGTTTCGGGTTTATGGGCCGTCGGTGAGTCAATTAATGCCACGGTGAAGCAGACTCCACATATTGGACTATTGGGCAAATATTCGAGCATGACAAATATCGAATGCGTGCGTAGGATGCTCGTGCCACGGTTTCCGTATAGTTCGTTGACAATAATCGTCTACGCATCCAAGCACAAGTGTTGAATAAAAACTAGTGGCTATCCACACATTTGACAAGTGTCATCCCTCAATACTTGTAAATTTTGTCCAATTTGCAGTCAAGGTTTTTCAGTTATTTGTCAAAATATCGATAAGATGAACAAAGAGGGTTTCGAGGTCCTCAAATGGCGTTTTCTGATTTAGTAAAAGTATTTTATTAACGCTACATATTAAAAATGCAACGTAAAATTACCATTGTTACTGTTCCCCATCCTTTGAGAATCAGGAGATCATTCTATTAGCGAGTGAGGATCCATTAATAGCACTCTTGTTCTCGCCAGCGTGGGTGAGACGTTCTCCAAGCCAAATACAAGGGAAGGAAGAACCGAAGAGGGTGGAAAACGTAGCCATTGTCGACGTATAAACTTCCTGGCTGGGTGCTTTTATGGGCCTAATATAAAGAAACGATCTCTGTCAACTGGCTGCCAACAGCTAGGCGATGCTTCATGAACTTCTATCGCGACAACATAAAATAATCCCGCTTTTCCACGCTTCCTTCGTTGCTCAGGGATGGAGCGAACGTATGTATTTCACGTAGCAGTCAAATTGCAAACACTTCGCTAGTTTGTATACTCTCTAATAAAAGTAAAATACTCATTATATTATGCTTGACTGTCGAAAATAGAATACACAAGCATTTTGTAACTGGTCAATGAATCTTAATAAATGTAGGATATTGGTAAAGATGCAATTCTTCACCCTACGTGTCGCTGTCTCTCTTACGTTCACTTGTATACAACCTTTAATAGCAACCCTTTATTGTTAAAAGCAAAAACACGCTAAATACTTTTCCCTTTGTCACGTTAAATATTAACACGTTTTAGATGTTCAAAAATAAATGAAATATATCATTATGGCCAGCTGGCTATTACTGTGTAAACACTTTCTTGACTTCAAGATGTTCATTTCTTTTGTATTATTTTTCTAGGGTAAGTTTCTAAGCGAATGTTGTTCTTATATACGATGACATATTACAAAATATATAATACATTACATTAACGTGTTACTTTTTTTGAGTCACTGTAGGTCAGACCTAACCCAGATCTAATTCAGATCTAACCCAGACCTAACCCAGACCTAAGCTAGAGCTAAGCCAGACCTAACCCAGACCTAAGCTAGAGCTAAGCCAGACCTAACCCAGACCTAAGCTAGAGCTAAGCTAGACCTAACCCAGACCTAACCCAGACCCAAGCTAGAGCTAAGCTAGACCTAACCCAGACCTAACCCAGACCTAAGCTAGAGCTAAGCTAGACCTAACCCAGACCTAACCCAGACCTAAGCTAGACCTAACCCAGACCTAACCCAGACCTAAGCTAGAGCTAAGCTAGACCTAACCCAGACCTAAGCTAGAGCTAAGCTAGACCTAACCCAGACCTAAGCTAGACCTAACCCAGACTTAACCCAGACCTAAGCTAGAGCTAAGCTAGAGCTAAGCTAGACCTAACCCAGACCTAAGCTAGAGCTAAGCTAGACCTAACCCAGACCTAACCCAGACGTAAGCTAGACCTAACCCAGACCTAACCCAGACCCAAGCTAGAGCTAAGCTAGACCTAACCCAGACCTAAGCTAGACCTAAGCCAGACCTAACCCAAACCTAAGCTAGAGCTAAGCTAGACCTAACCCAGACCTAACCCAGACCTAAGCTAGACCTAACCCAGACCTAAGCTAGAGCTAAGCTAGACCTAACCCAGACCTAACCGAGACATAATCCAGACCTAACCCAGACCTAACCCAGACCTAACCCAGATCTAGGGTTAGGTCTGGATTAGATCTGAGTTAGATCTGAGTTAGGTCTGGGTTAGGTCTGGATTAGATCTGAGTTAGGTCTGGGTTAGGTCTGGGTTAGGTCTGGATTAGATCTGAGTTAGGTCTGGGTTAGGTCTGGATTAGATCTGAGTTAGTTCTGGGTTAGGTCTGGGTTAGGTCTGGATTAGATCTGAGTTAGGTCTGGGTTAGGTCTGGATTAGATCTGAGTTAGGTCTGGGTTAGGTCTGGATTAGATCTGAGTTAGCTTTGGGTTAGGTCTGGATTAGATCTGAATTAGATCTGGGTTAGGTCTGGTTTAGGTCTGGGTTAGGTCTGGGTTAGGTCTGGATTAGTTAATAATCCAAATTATCTTAACCCTTTGCACTCCTATGTCGAGTGTGATTCGACATCATTTACGATGTAAAAATTACGATTTCCAAGCAAAATAAGTTAAATACAACATGGCGGTTAATAAAATCACGCACATTTTAGAAATCAATTTATTCTTGAAAAGCTAACATGCGTGAATGAAACCAGTTTGAATCAATTTCAAATAACCCAGACCTAACACAGACCTAACACAGATCTAACCCAGACCTAACTTAGACTGACGGATAATGGAATATTTCCATTTCTATTATCCATCGAATCTCGTCTCCTTTGCAGTCATTAATTTGTTTGAAGCTTCCAGGGTACGTGAACTTGGTAAAAAATGAAATTTCTCGGGAAAAGTGACCGCCGCTACACCGCGTTCCAATCAACGTCCCGCCGCGGACGAGACAAGGGAATGTAACGTGTGATATACACACACGAAATACGATATTCAGGCAGTTTCGGCGCGAACCCATTCGACTGCAGGGGGATATCTCGCGTAAGCTGTGTGTCGCGGTGAGATTTCGCGTAACAGCGCGGAAATATAACACCTTCATCGCCCGGTGACGCGGTAATACTTGCAGCGTAACGTTTACCCATATTTCAGGCTCGAGCGCATTGAATGCAGTTACAGGCACGTGAACGTGAGTTTATTCAACGGTGTAAATCTTGGGGAATCCTCCAAGAATATGGGAGTTTCTTCTCCACTCATTTCGAGGGCTACCAGAGACGTTGACACATTTTTCTGCGCAGCGTACACCAAACAGTGTAGTTAAAGAACTTGTCAATATTCAATATTCATCTTGTCGAAAGAAAATTGTCCTTCTCAAAACTCATTACGAAGTCCTGAATCAACACACTTAAAATTGAAAACGAAACTGAGCAATGCAATTAACAAAATACACTTTCATAAAGTGCACTTGAAATAAAAGTTCGACATCTTTCTTCGCTCGAATTGACGATTGCTGCGACTAGAGACACGATCGATGTTTCACTGATCCAATTTCACTGAAACAGAAACTAATAATTTAACTATTTACCGATGGATTCGTCGTTTCGTCGCGAAATTAATTCGACTATCATCACTCTTTCTCGAAAGTGAATCTGAAGCAAAATGAAGATCGTCGCTCACCGAGGAGGAAGGAGACGCAAAAAGTGGGAAGCCTAATCGTAAAAAGAGCCCAAGGACCTCCGTTGCAAGAATCTCCGAAACGAGGCGAAGAAATCAGAAATATATTTCCAGCCCTTGGACAAAGTTTCGCGCGGCGCAATAATGGCGTCGTTTTATCACGATCATCCAGCCGCGATTCTGCATGCGACAAGCAGTCGTTACTTCCCTTCCACCCCTCGTAGCGAAAGCTGCCCCACCGCAGGGCTCGCCCATCCCTTTTGCCCCGACAATCACCGTTTCCCCTTCTTCCGTGGCATCGAGAATCCCTCGGTTCTCTGCTGCCACTTGACACTAGACGGTCTCTTCTGTCTAGTGGGGTGACTGCATCCGCAACGTTCAAAAACCTTGCAACCACCACGTGTGCACGCGTTCGTACGTGTAACGTGCGTTTACATGCAAGTCGTTGCATCCCGGATGCACCCAGACGACGCTTCAGACACCTTTGACCCTGGACGAGCACATTGTACGCTCCACGGTGAATTTTAAAGCAGCTCTTCCACTACAACCTCCTCCAAAAATCGATCATTCCCTTTCATTTTTACGTAGATCCAAGAATTATAAACATTTTCGTGTAATTCTTATACAGTTATACGTAATTATATTTACAGTGTGAACATAGACTACGTAGCATTATTCTACAAATCAAGTCTGAACTTTTTTTAACACTTTACCGACCGATAGCCTATTAATCGACTGTTTTACCGACCAACGCTTACCGACTGATAGCCTATTAATCAACTGTTTTACCGACCAACGCTTACCGACCGATTAATCAACCGCTACCGGTCGGTAAAGTGTTAAGAATGACGACAAGTGTAACTACAATAATCGGCCATAATAATAAAGTGTAAAAGTAATGTTATAAACTCGTCTTTGTTTTAACCAAATTATCTTCTGTGTGGAATAATAAAATTGGAATTCCATTAAAAGTTTTATATATAAATTATTATTTAACTTTCCTTGGTTAAATTCATATGTGAGACTAATGCCTTCTAAAAGAATCCTCTAATGTCAGATTATCCCTGAAACATCGCTCTGTTCGATGGCGTCCAAATTCAATTTGAAGCTTTGTTATGTATTATATTGCTAGTAAGAAGTTAATTTCGATAATAAATATTCCATTTGTTTCCAACTCCTCAACAGATCTTTCATAATTAAATAGAACAAAGCTAGACTAATCTGCAGATCTCTGAGACTTGTCGTAATTTAAGATTCAAGTCCCGGAGCAGCGTTTTCTGAGATTCACCGTGAAACGTTGGCATGCCACAGGTTTTCCTCGCGTATCGAGAGAGGAAATTCGATTTCCATCCATCCAGAATATACTCGGGGCCTTTCATCCGCACTTTCCACAGCGCGCGGAGCTTTGATTTGTCGCCCCGATGCGAATAGCAAGCTCAAAAACATGTTCCTAACTTTGGCGGACCGGGCAGACACACAACTTCTGTCTCAGCGCCGTACGTGACTTGGCTGGCGAGAAATTATTAAACTGTCTCGTAATTGAATCTGACCGGATTTCGACCACGTAGATGCATACTTTGGACTACAGTGAATAGTACAGTGTCGTTACTGTCGCCGCCATTGCTCCTCCTGCACTTAAACTACCCGTACCGTGCAATATTCTCCGCAGAAATTCCAGACGACTCAAAACATTATTCGCCATTTTTATTCAGCGACGAGACAAGTTACTGATACATCGACTGCTGCTTCAATTTTACACAATTTTTACTTAGACATCAGTTCAAGTTTTAATTCAATTCTATTTTTAACATTCATAATAATAGTTACATTATTTAACCATTAGCTACTGGGCCCTAACTAGCTAAAGAATATTAATACTGCTATACTGTAATTTAAAATAAACTATTTTGTATTGATTTTGTATTGAGTAAGTCTTTTTCCAAGAAAAGGATAAAACATCTCACTCGAAACGATGATGTACCATAAACTTTGAGGATAAATATATTTCTATCGTATCTAACCATTAACTGGACTCTATCTAACTAAAGAATATTATAATTAACACTCTACCGACCGACAGCCTATTAATCGACTGTTTTACCGGCCAACGCTTACCGACCGACAGCCTATTAATCAACTGTTTTATCGGTCGACGTTTACCGACCGATTAGCCGATTAATCAACCGCTGCCGGTCGGTAAAGTGTTAATACTGCTATACCGTAATTTAAAATAAACTATTTCGTATTGATTTTGACTGTAAATAATTGCACATTCTAATACTCGAAAAGAGTAAGTCTCACTCGAGTCTTTCTTCCCATGGAAACGATGACCATAGACTTTGAGGATAGATGTATTTATATCGTATCTGACCATTAGCTGCTGGACCCTATCTGACAAAAGGAAACAGAAATAATAGGAAGTTGTCATCGGGGCATGAAACTCGAGCATAAAGGCGGCAGTAGGCGAATATTAGGTTCATCGTTTTCGCGTGGCGAGCAATCGAAACCCCTGGAGCGACGAGGGACAAGAACGCAAGAGGGTTGGCAAAGAAGAAAAGGCGAAAGAGGGAGGGAGAGGGGAAAGTAAAAGGCGACGCTTTTCCATCGATGGAAGATTGAATAATTCAAAAGCGTCTTGCCCAGCGATTTTCAAACGCTCCCACTTTTGCTCGCGGCCGCAATCCCTGGTCTAATTCCGCGTCTCCGAATAAATGCATACTATTAATGGGGGAGGGTGGTGGGGGGGCGCTTTTACGTCTCGAATATCCACCTCTCGCCTTAGCCCGAAGTACGGACCGGGAATAGGGAATTTTCTCGATTTGATCTCGATATTCAAGAACCACGTTCGTCTATGCCGCAGAAAAATCGAAGGTAAGAGCTACGAACACGTTCTCCTATCAACTATGCGTGCACGCTTCGATATTCCACGCTCCGATATTCCGCTGGAAGATTTCGAGCACCTAGAATCGATGTTTTCGGGGATATTACGGGGTTAGGTGTTGCTGAAATTCAAATATGGAACATTCGATTCTTCTTCTTCATCTTCCTTTTTAATATTCCACCGGTTAAAGGTGATTAAGGTACTTTCAGACGAATGTTTAATATATTCGTTGACTCTGTATGTGAAAATAACATCGAAATTTTCTCTAATTTTGATGTAGAAAATAGAAACACTTCGACAGAAGTCAGAATTTGGGGGGAGTAGCGTATACGAATGAGTAAAAGTTTCTTATGTGTCAGCTTCCCTGAAAATCTCGTCAATAGTCCCTTTGCGCTCCGAAAAAGTTTGCGTGGAATGGTTCTGGGAGCTCGATTAGCCGCCATGGGACTTTATGAATCCGCGGGGAATCCCATAGAGAGTTGCAGTCGGTGTCTGTGCCCGCAAAGGGACCGAACGATTATCCGTAGGCGAGCACTTTTTCGCGAAGGGCACGTTCATGATTTTTCCAGTCGCCGTCGGTTCCGCTCGAAGAATTTTGTGATGCAACGCTGCCTACTGAAGGCGGAGGGATGATTAATCACGCCAGTCTGATACATCGCTATCATTTTTCACGCAATAGATCGGGGAGCCTTTGATAGCCCCTTTGGCTATGCACGCGTTAGTCCCCGGATACGTGCACGCTTGCGTTAAGCATTCAGGAAGACGCATAAAGACGCGAAAACTGTGAGAAAACGATCTATGATTCGAACTGGCCATCGAGACGCGCGTTATTCGCATCGTTGAGACATTTTTGCTTATGTTCAATAGCTAACGTGTGCTTGTTGATATTTATGTATTGTCTATTGTGTTAAATTTAAAGAAATACTGTCAAAAACTAAGAATTTTAATATTATAGAATTCTGTCGAAAACTAAGAATTTTAATATTATATAATTCTGTCACTAAGAATTTTAATATTATATTATTCTGTCAAAAACTAAGAATTTTAATATTATAGAATTCTGTCAAAAACTAAGAATTTTAATACTATATAATTCTGTCACTAAGAATTTTAATATTATATAATTCTCTCAAAAACTAAGAATTTTAATATTATATAATTCTGTCAGAAACTAAGAATTTTAATATTATAGAATTCCGTCAAAAACTAAGAATTTTAGTATTATAGAATTCTGTCAAAAACTAAGAATTTTAATACTATATAATTCTGTCAAAAACTAAGAATTTTAATATTATAGAATTCTGTCCAAAACTAAGAATTTTAATATTATAGAATTCTGTCAAAAACTAAGAATTTTAATATTATATAATTCTGTCAGAAACTAAGAATTTTAATATTATATAATTCTCTCAAAAACTAAGAATTTTAATATTATATAATTCTCTCAAAAACTAAGAATTTTAATATTATATAATTCTGTCAGAAACTAAGAATTTTAATATCATATAATTCTCTCAAAAACTAAGAATTTTAATATTATATAATTCTGTCACTAAGAATTTTAATATTATATAATTCTCTCAAAAACTAAGAATTTTAATATTATATAATTCTGTCCAAAACTAAGAATTTTAATATTATAGAATTCTGTCAAAAACTAAGAATTTTAGTATTATTTAATTCTGTCAAACACTAAGAATTTTAATATTATATAATTCTGTCACTAAGAATTTTAATATTATATAATTCTCTCGAAAACTAAGAATTTTAATATTATATAATTCTCTCAAAAACTAAGAATTTTAGTATTATTTAATTCTCTCAAAAACTAAGAATTTTAATATTATAGAATTCTGTCAAAAACTAAGAATTTTAATATTATAGAATTCTCTCAAAAACTAAGAATTTTAATATTATAGAATTCTGTCAAAAACTAAGAATTTTAATATCATATAATTCTGTCAGAAACTAAGAATTTTAATATTATAGAATTCTGTCAAAAACTAAGAATTTTAGTATTATAGAATTCTGTCCAAAACTAAGAATTTTAATATTATAGAATTCTGTCAAAAACTAAGAATTTTAATATTATATAATTCTGTCAAAAACTAAGAATTTTAATATTATATAATTCTGTCAAAAACTAAGAATTTTAATATTATATAATTCTGTCAAAAACTAAGAATTTTAATATTATATAATTCTGTCAGAAACTAAGAATTTTAATATTATATAATTCTCTCAAAAGCTAAGAATTTTAATATTATATAATTCTGTCAAAAACTAAGAATTTTAATATTATAGAATTCTGTCAAAAACTAAGAAAATAGTATTATTTAATTCTGTCAAAAACTAAGAATTTTAGTATTATATAATTCTGTCAAAAACTAAGAATTTTAGTATTATATAATTCTCTCGAAAACTAAGAATTTTAATATTATATAATTCTCTCAAAAACTAAGAATTTTAATATCATATAATTCTCTCAAAAACTAAGAATTTTAATATTATAGAATTCTGTCAAAAACTAAGAATTTTAATATTATAGAATTCTCTCAAAAACTAAGAATTTTAATACTATATAATTCTGTCACTAAGAATTTTAATATTATATAATTCTCTCAAAAACTAAGAATTTTAATATTATATAATTCTGTCAGAAACTAAGAATTTTAATATTATAGAATTCTGTCAAAAACTAAGAATTTTAGTATTATATAATTCTGTCAAAAACTAAGAATTTTAATATTATATAATTCTGTCACTAAGAATTTTAATATTATATAATTCTCTCAAAAACTAAGAATTTTAATATTATATAATTCTGTCAGAAACTAAGAATTTTAATATCATATAATTCTCTCAAAAACTAAGAATTTTAATATTATAGAATTCTGTCAAAAACTAAGAATTTTAATATTATATAATTCTCTCAAAAACTAAGAATTTTAATATTATAGAATTCTGTCAAAAACTAAGAATTTCAGTATTATTTAATTCTGTCAAAAACTAAGAATTTTAATATTATATAATTCTCTCAAAAACTAAGAATTTTAATATTATATAATTCTGTCAGAAACTAAGAATTTTAATATTATATAATTCTCTCAAAAACTAAGAATTTTAGTATTATTTAATTCTCTCAAAAACTAAGAATTTTAATATTATAGAATTCTGTCAAAAACTAAGAATTTTAGTATTATTTAATTCTGTCAAAAACTAAGAATTTTAATATTATATAATTCTGTCACTAAGAATTTTAATATTATATAATTCTCTCAAAAACTAAGAATTTTAATATTATTTAATTCTGTCAGAAACTAAGAATTTTAATATCATATAATTCTCTCAAAAACTAAGAATTTTAATATTATATAATTCTGTCACTAAGAATTTTAATATTATATAATTCTCTCAAAAACTAAGAATTTTAATATTATATAATTCTGTCAGAAACTAAGAATTTTAATATCATATAATTCTCTCAAAAACTAAGAATTTTAATATTATATAATTCTGTCACTAAGAATTTTAATATTATAGAATTCTGTCAAAAACTAAGAATTTTAATATTATATAATTCTCTCAAAAACTAAGAATTTTGATATTATATAATTCTGTCAAAAACTAAGAATTTTAATATTATAGAATTCTCTCAAAAACTAAGAATTTTAATATTATAGAATTCTGTCAAAAACTAAGAATTTTAGTATTATTTAATTCTGTCAAAAACTAAGAATTTTAATATTATATAATTCTGTCACTAAGAATTTTAATATTATATAATTCTCTCAAAAACTAAGAATTTTAATATTATTTAATTCTGTCAGAAACTAAGAATTTTAATATTATATAATTCTGTCACTAAGAATTTTAATATTATATTATTCTGTCAAAAACGAAGAATTATATAATCTGTCAAAAACTAAGAATTTTAATATTATATAATTCTCTCAAAAACTAAGAATTTTGATATTATATAATTCTGTCCAAAACTAAGAATTTTAATATTACATTAGGTCGACCCATATGTTTGAGTCGAGTTTTGCACTACAAGCTTGAAGCAATATTTTAACCCTTTGCACTCCGGAGACTTTTCTTCGACCACCTACTACTAATTCAACGCACATTTTAAGTATTCCTAAAATCCTAAAAATGGACGTTAACTCGTGAACTCTCTGTATTCGCCTAAATCGAAGAAGAAGCATCCCAAGCGAAGAATCGCGCTATTTTGGGCGTTTCAGTATTATCGGGGATGACTTTTCATCAGGTTCTGCAACGATACTCGTGATTTATACCCGCGATGTCGTGTGGGGGGGGGTGGATGGTGAAGCACTTATCGCGGCAGTCACCGTGAAAAATGTTATTGGGACGTCTTTCTCGGCGAGGAAGCGTAATATCGCGTATGCAGTGTGTCGTTCTGTAATTTACACGGCGCGTATATCCTCCTGACGTGTCTGCACGCGAGAATCGATGGGAATCTCGTACCTCGTCGGCTTAGCAGGAAGGGATTGCTTTTTATGAGGTTTCTACAGGTGCGCGTTTCCCGCGAGAAAGGAAAAGTTCAATCCATTTTACAAAAAAAAAGAACTCATACTCAGTTTTCAAGCCTATAAAAATTTTCAACGTCGACTCTTTCCTTTTTTATTGTGAATACCTTTGTTTCTAGTTAGGTTTAGTAGTTTTAGAAACATACGATTTATACAGATATTAGTTCGTTAGGATATTGTTTATCCGTGCATATGTTTGTACATGAGAAATTGAAGAAGTAATTGCTTCTTCTATACTTTCACATTGCATGTATAGAGCTTTAGTAAATATTATAAACTTAGTTGCTATTTGTTAACACCTCGATGAGGGTCCTCTTCACAAGCAGTCGATACTTCATTTTCGTATTAATACTTCTCATTTATTCTTATCAAACCTTTATATGGGTAGAAACATTCTTAAATATTTTATTATTAGATGTTAGGTGTATTTGTACATCGTACGAGTCTGTAATATAAATGGAGAAAACTCATTTTTCGTATAAACACTTTTCCTTTATTCCTATCAAACATTTACATAAATAGAAACATTCTTAAATATTTTTTTATTAGACGTAATTTTCATTTATTCTTATCCAAGCATTTATATGGGTAGAAACGTTCTTAAATGTTTTATTATTAGATGTATATTCGTGCACCAGCGTGTAGTATAAATGGAGAAAACTCATTTTTCGTATTAATACTTTCTTAAATTATTCTTATTACTTTCAGAAATAGGTAATATTTTATTATCGACTATTTCGTGAATCTACCAATTGGCAATTTGCTAATTGCTCAGAGCGTGGAACGTACGGTGCATATGTTCGATAAATATTTCTGTGCTCCCATTGTTTATTGCTTTAACGAGAAGAATCAATTTGGCGATATTATTTCAGGTTTTTATTAATATTCCAAACATACAGGGGAGATACCGGGAATATCAGCCGGCCATATAATGGAGAAATATTCTATTAATTTTTCTATCGACCGAAACAATTCCGTTTCCAATTCGAGCTCGGAAAAGTGGAGTTCCCGCGGCGTTTTTCTCGTTACGAACGCATATTCTCGACGATTAATAATTATTTGAAGAGGGTGGGGGGCGAAAGGTATAAATACAAATCGATTTAATGAATAAACGATATTTGGTCGCGCTGCAATAATGATAAACAATTACGCGAAACATTTATAATGCTTCGGAATTTCGAACGAATTTCATCGAAATCTTCTTATTAACGTTTGTTAAATCCTGTCAACGGAGGGCCGGGTTTCATCGTTAAATGACACGGGACACGTTCAATGGAATCGTCGAACAACAATCGAGCTAGACTGTATATTTGATTAACCGCAACGCATCGCAATTAATGCGCGACGCTCAACTATTAATGAGGTGCTTTTGAGTATCGATACAAATTACGTGAAACAATTTTCCCATCAACGAACTGTCGCTACGCGGGACACGCGAATTCGACGAATGATCAGTTTGACGGGATAATTTGTCTCTTCTGAAGCTCGTTGAAATTTCCGTCGAAACTCTGCACTTCTTCGACGCGATCATAAGCGCGTATGAGCAGCAAAGTACTTGTAATGGAAATAAAAACTCTGTGAAATTTCTTAAGACACGTTTTAGGACACCATGACAATATATATGAATTATTGAAATGCAAGAAATTCTTTTTTGTTGTCTCTATGTGTGACCGTGCATATGTTTATCATTTCAGATGTGACTTTTGATATATTTGGAGACGTATAACCATTTCTACTGGCTTCTGATGGCTGCTGTTGGCCTCTGTTGGCTTCTGATGGCCTCTGCTGACCATTCCTCATACTTCTGACAACGTGTGACGATTACAACTGGATACTGCTAGCTTCTATCAGCCTCTGCTGGCCTCTGCTTATATTTCTGACAACGTGTAACAATTACGACTGACTTCTGCCAACCTCCATTGGACTCTGCTGACCATTGCTGATCTCTACATGCCTTAACTGGTGGCCAACTCGAGTTTGCAGGTAATTTCATAAAATTGTTTCACCTAGTTATACCCCTTCTCACCTGGAGTACAAGATACGACTAAATGGTACTTTTGAATTTGCTTACAGTCCTCCACTGGGCCTCTGCTGACTGCTGCTGACCACTCCTGATACTTCTGACAATGTATAATGATTACTATGGGCTACTGTCAATGTCTCCTGGCCTCTACTAGCTTCTGATGGCCTCTGATGACCATAGCTTATATTTCTGACAACGTGGAACGATTACTACTGACTTCTGCCAACCTCCATTGGACTCTGCTGACCATTCCTCATACTTCTGACAACGTATGACGATTACAACTGGATACTGCTAGCTTCTATCAGCCTCTGCTGGCCTCTGCTTATATTTCTGACAACGTGTAACAATTACGACTGACTTCTGCCAACCTCCATTGGACTCTGCTGACCATTGCTGATCTCTACATGCCTTTACTGGTGGCCAACTCGAGTTTGCAGGTAATTTCATAAAATTGTTTCACCTAGTTATACCCCTTCTCACCTGGAGTACAAGATACGACTAAATGGTACTTTTGAATTTGCTTACAGTCCTCCACTGGGCCTCTGCTGACTGCTGCTGACCACTCCTGATACTTCTGACAATGTATAATGATTACTATGGGCTACTGTCAATGTCTCCTGGCCTCTACTAGCTTCTGATGGCCTCTGATGACCATAGCTTATATTTCTGACAACGTGGAACGATTACTACTGACTTCTGCCAACCTCCATTGGACTCTGCTGACCATTCCTCATACTTCTGACAACGTGTGACGATTACAACTGGATACTGCTAGCTTCTATCAGCCTCTGCTGGCCTCTGCTTATATTTCTGACAACGTGTAACAATTACGACTGACTTCTGCCAACCTCCATTGGACTCTGCTGACCATTGCTGATCTCTACATGCCTTTACTGGTGGCCAACTCGAGTTTGCAGGTAATTTCATAAAATTGTTTCACCTAGTTATACCCCTTCTCACCTGGAGTACAAGATACGACTAAATGGTACTTTTGAATTTGCTTACAGTCCTCCACTGGGCCTCTGCTGACTGCTGATGACCACTCCTGATACTTCTGACAATGTATAATGATTACTATGGGCTACTGTCAATGTCTCCTGGCCTCTACTAGCTTCTGATGGCCTCTGATGACCATAGCTTATATTTCTGACAACATGGAACGATTACTACGGACTTCTGCCAACCTCCACTAGCCTCTGCTGACCATTCCTCATACTTCTGACAACGTATAACGATGACAACTTGCTATTGCCTGCCCCTGCTGGTCTCTACTTGCCTCTGCATCCCTCTGCTGTCCCCTGCTGTCCCCTACTGACCCCTACTGACCACTGCTAATGCTACCAACAACGTACAACGATTACAACTTGCTACTGCTTGCCCCTGCTGGTCTCTGGATGACTCTACATCCCTCTGCGTGCCCCTGCTGGTCCCTACTGTCCCTTGCTGGCCCCTCTGACCCCCCTGGCCCCTGCTGACCACAGCTGACCCTTGTTAATAACTTCTCCCTTGATATACATGTATTAAAACATTGTACAATGTAAATCTATGACAATAAATGATATAATTTCAAAGAATTCTATATCTTCTCGTCATTTTTACCTTCCTTTACCTTCTCCGAAGCATTCCCATAGTTATAAGATACCTGCCACCTCTTCCCACATCATGTCCTCCCGATAACAAAGTCTAAAACGAAAAATTAACTCTCAAATTCTCAAGTTCTCTTAAAAATTCTCACGCGAAAAATTTCTAAGTTCCTCGAGAAGATTTCAGCGGGGTCCCGTTTAAATTTTTGAAAGTCCTGAAACAATTCAAAGCCCTGAAACAGCTGGAAAAGCCTGAAACAGCGAAAAATTCCCCGCAGCTGGAAATTCCTGAAACACCTGGAACTTCCTGGGCCCGCTAGAAAAGCCTGGAACACCGAAAAAGGCCTGAAACAACGAAAAATTCCATTCCTGAAACAGCTGGAAAGCCCTGAAACAACGAAAAAAGCCCTGAAACACCGAAAAAGTCCTGAAACCGCTGGGAAGTCCCGGAATTTCTTGGAAACGCGGAATTTTTAGCAAAGTTCTGAGTTTCACGTCTTCCGCGGTGTTTCAGGACGTCTTATAACTAAGGCAATGAGCTGGAGAGGAAAAGGAAGGTAAAAATGATGAGTACTCATAGAATTTTTTGAAATTATATCATTTATTGCCTTAGATTTACATTGTACAAAGTTTTAATACATATATATCAAGGGAGAAGTTATTGAGAAGGGTCAGCAGTGGTCAGTAGTGGTCAGTAGGGGTCAGGGGGGCCAGCAAGGGACAGTAGAGACCAGCAGGGGCAAGTAGTAGCAAGTTGTAATCGTTGTACGTTGTTGGAAGCATCAGGGGTGGTCAGCAGTGGTCAGTAGGGGTCAGCAGTGGTCAGTAGTGGTCAGTAGGGGTCAGTAGGGGACAGCAGAGGCATGCAGAGACCAGTAGGGGCAAGCAGTAGCATGTTGTAATCGTTGTACGTTGTCAGAAGTATCAGAAGTGGTCAGCAGAAGCTTTGAGACGTTGTCAGTAGCCCATAGTAATCGTTATACGTTGTCAGAAGTATCAGAAGTGGTCATCAGAGGCCAGCAAAAGACTGTAGAAATATCCAAAAGTACATATAACCATACTTCTCACCTTATACTCCACGTAAAAAGGCGTATAACTGGCTGAAACAGTTTTGTGACATTACCTGCTACCTCAAGACACTGTTCTGAAATAAAACACTATGTTTGCACCTGTAGAAATATTCTTCTATATCCTTTTAGAATTTATAATACCTTTGTACTAAAATGGCATGTAGTCATAATAAACTGATACGATTATCTCAAAAGATATCGTGGGGAATCATTATTAATTAAAACCAGTCTTCTCCTTTTTCCTTTTCTGTCCTCCTACGAGATTCTCACGAGCTCCAAGGACACGATGTTTCTTGTTCGCCATTCTGCACCATTTTTACCATTTTTACGCGTCAATATTCGCATTTACGCGCAAACACGCAACGAAATGCGTGTGAATGTACCCCGTCCAACGTTCCTCTGCACAGAGAAGAAAAGGAGAACCGGAAGAGTGAGAACGAAGGAGAAAAGAGTGAAAAGGGAGGCGTGAAACAGAGAACCGTGGAGTGACAAAGGTGCAGAGTATCCCAGAGGGTGAAAGAAGAGAAGGTAGACGCGTTGGACGAATCTCTACTGAATTTGTTTGATATCTCCGCCACGTACCATCGACAAACTTCCGAAAACCAACTCGCTTCTCATCTTCCCACGCGCCGTTTTGTCATCGTAATAAATTTACCCAGATTACTCCGTAGGAAATCCAATAAAAGAAGTAAATGGCGCGTCTCCACGGTTAGAACCCTCCTCCTTGGTAAATTAGAGCCTGGTCCGTGAATGGAGGCTTAAGTGCCATCGAGAGTAAAAATCCCCCACTTAAAAATCGTGATTCGCACATTCGACCCTCGACAAGCAAACTTTGCGATCTCTTCCTTCCTACTGTCACCGGTTCCGCGATATTTAAGCGTAACACACGCTATACAGCATCGTTGCACATGGGAATATCGTCCTCTCAAAAGAATAATTAGTTTCCCAAAGAATTAGTCATTCTCTGACGAGAGGATTCTGCAAGCTCAGTGGATACTCCTTAATTTTTGTAACTGCATTAAGAGTGTGCCTATGGCCTGTGTCTATAGCTCGATTTTAATTGCAATATTTTATGGAGAACGTGGCCTTGAGTTTTGCTCCTTCGAACCAAATACTTCCCTTCATTTTTAAGTGCTCGAATTGAGCGTAATAGCATGTATGCTCTATCTAATGACGAATGATACAACCCAGTACGCGTCACCGAGCAGATAATAACAGCGACAGGAGTGCAGTGACTGACAGATTACACACCGGCGAGCCGCAAATCCCACGAAGATGTAACGAAACTCTCTAGCCCCGCGGTGTGTGTGTGTGTGTAAACCCGGAAACGCCGTCGAGACGTCAGCTATTCGCGTTCTCGTCGTGATGAACGTGGGCGTAGGGAGTAGGGCGCTTCCGTGTCGAGTCAGTAGTCACGAATTAAACGCAATAATTATGGCAATCTCAGGCTGACGGTGGACAAAATCGTTTCGCGGAAAGTCGAAAACCGACGAACGATTAAAAGACAACGATCGTTCGGGGGGATGAAGGGGGGAAGGGAAAGCAACGATAGCGAGCCAGTTGGCCGAGGGAGGGAAATAGATGACAAAACACGCGACGTGCACAAGGAGAAGCGTATCGATTGGGATCCCTGTTGCACGTAGGCGAAATGACGGCGTATTATTCCCCACTTACCCCCAACTGTTACGTTGGTAAAGAATACGGGAACACGACGTGAAATCGCTCGCGTGCCGCATGAATCATCATTCATTTCGTGTTACGCGACCTGACGTACGTGTAGGTGTGTTCCTGTGCCTGTACGACGCCGGGCTGGTGGACGCCGTACTTTTATCTCTGGAATCGGTTTACATGACCGGCATCTGATAAGCCACGGGACCGAACATAGTGGGATACCCCTCATTTACTCCGTTTTTACACCCCCTACATCGTTACACTTCTCTCTGTTTCTCCCTTTCCCGTCTCAAACCTCCAACCCTTCGCTTCGTTGGCCCTCGTCAAGGATACGTCAAGGGGAAGCTACGTAGAGATCGTTATCACCAAACGTTGTCTTCGATATACCCCAGTTTGCCAAATTGTACTTACAATGGCTCAAGAAAGTATTCCAACGCTCACATATGCAAGCTCGAATTACCAAAATAATGTAAATTAAAGTAATTTGCTGAAATAAATAGATGTCGATGGGAAGATGGAAGTCTTAGAATCATTCCACCAAAATTTGGAGAAGATTCACCTGTAGAAATAGCGAATAAAAATGTCGAATTCTCTTGAAACGGAATAAAAACGATAAATTCAATTGTAATTCCAACAGTGTGTCTCGAGCTATTCGAAGCTATTGCAGAGAAACGGAGTTGAAGATTCGATTTTTTAAATACCTATTCTATAATAGAACGTACTATGATCCTCGATACGATAAATTGAAAAGAAGTAATGTAGTTTTTAACATCCAGTGAGATAGTACTGTCAAACCTTCGCGTCACAGATGTGATATTACGAAATTAATAATTCTACATTTCGGAGATCCCGAGTGTCGTATGCTTAATTTAAGATCGTAGTTGTAGATCATTCTAGCGACCTAGTTTCAAACGGAGACACTTGCATGATTGCTGCCGCGAGCCACTCGTGAATAACTTATGCACTCTTATCGATATATTATTAACGAACATCGAGATATCTCGAGACGAGAAGCGACGTCATAGAGAACAGAGAAATATAGACTCTGATTATACAGAGTAATATACAGTAGCCTAATATACAGTCGTACGATCAGTAGGAATTGTTGAAACTTCTTCAGGTATGTAGCGTCAAAGTAAATGTGAAAATAAACATAGAAGATAGCATAAATTATAATAGTTGTTATAGTCATCGGATAGGGGATGAAATGGCCTTTAAAACGAGCGTTTGTACGAGTCGATAGCTTTATTAGTTCCGGAGATATGGCGATTTTAGTTTCAAGTCGATGCGGTGGCTAGTTTCGGAGATACGGCGGTCCGAAGCCTTTGTTTACATTCATTGTTTATAAATGAACTCGCGCGCGTGAAAATAGTAAACAGTGCGTCACGTGACTGTCTCGACTCACGTGCGACAAGGAGGTCCAACGCAACGCGTCAGACGGAGACAGAGATAGTCAAATTAAGAAAAATACCCCTTTACATAAATTACGATATCTCGAAAACGGTAAGTCCGATCGACAAAAACCAAAAACCGTTTTAAAGGGGAGGCCTTGCCGCTTCTAACGATACCTTAATAATTAATATATCCCTGGTAGTTTCGGAACTGCACGCGTCTAAAGTTTTAGTATTTTTAATAAGCGTTATTAGACTGTCCTGAGACAATGGAAACTGAATACTGGACTATAATACAGGGGTGTTCGGCCACTCAAATTTTAATGGGGGATTCTAGAGGCCAAAATAAAACGCCCGATTCGTTATAGACAAAAGAGACTACATATTTTTCTCAGAAAACAATATGAAAACAATAAGAATAGAAGTGAATATTGAAAAATTCATTGTACGTATGCTATATGAAAAATCGCGAAGTTAAATGTGCCCTAAAGTAATATTGTGCGTTAGAAATTCTAAACAAAATTTTAAAAACGGTCGTTTGACCGGTTCGTGGTAGGTTTAGTGTTAAAAAATACAGAAGTTATGAGACTCGTTTTACAAACATATACCATTGTATACCGTCGCGACAAATGAAAAATTAAATGCGAGGGAACGCGCTAACGCACTGAATTATCGCTGCCAAAAGTCACCGCGCGATATTAGCGGAAATATCAAAATGGTTCGGTGGTGCGACACGTGTGCATTAACGTTCGAAAAATAACACATTCAGGTTTCACGGAACGTTCATTAAAACGTCGAAACGACTGCGCGTCACGTTATACCGGAAGTCAATTACGTCGCGACGGGTGGTAATATGTCCGCAAAGCTCTTGGAAAATTTAGCGGACTTTTCGAACGCCGCAACACAGCAACATTCAAGAAGGGAACGTGTATTTCGTTCGAGTTAATACCTGTAATTAAGATGCCATCTGTTAACACCTGACTACGATAATCAATTATGGTCGTTTGTTACACTCTTATCTTTTGTTGGAGAACGCCGGAGCGGTTGAAACGTTAATTCGTTTCGAAATGAAACATTAGCCATTGAATTTCAGCACGCATTCACATAAATTTCCATAACTCGCATAAATATTAGTATGGTCGCGGTTAGTAGATGTTACTACGTATCACGTTGCTTTATGTTTCAAAGATTATGACATATTTAACAATAAAGACCGTGGTGTTAAGTTAAGATTACAAGTCATAGAGTGATAAATAAGGGTGCATAGATTTAGAGTGTACTTTCTAAATTAAATATTTAATGTGCATAACCATTTTCATCGTACTAAAACAACTGGAAAAATACGAATTTATTCAACGGATGTATACAGTTCGATTCTATTTGTTTTATTAATAGTGGTAAATGAATTTCAATTGACTGAAACAGTCTTAAGTTCAATCTCTAATTTAGAAGGCTTTCGAAACGTGAAGCCAACTCAAAAAATAAAGAAAACACAGGACAAAGGGTGCTACTTGAATATGACAGTAGATCAATTACTATAAAACAACTTAAAAATGCATAGCAAGGATTTATTACCAAACGAATTGCAACCAGATTTCAGTTAACGATTGCAGTAAATTGCAAGAACCAATTTTATTTGATTTAACCAAAGATCTGAAGCTTTAAACTTGAAGATTAGTTTGAAATATTGATAGTAAAGTGTACAAGCAAACTGATGAAGAGTAAGAAAAGAAATATGTGTAGTTGCACGTGGAGAAGCGTGCTCTTGTTTCTATTAACAGCGAAGATCAAAAGAGACGCGGATCGTTTGATGTTAATATCGGATAAGGGATCAAAAGGATATGCTCGCGACCCTCCAGCGACGCTTAATTACTATCCGAAATTATTACTGCAACAATTAGGCGCAAATGAGGGGCGTTCTTTAAGTATGTACCCAGCAATACTTTGGAGAAAAAGACCCTTGGATAATTACATCGACCTGAATATTTTCTCCAGAGTCATACACAATCGATAACAATTTGCGCTCAATGTTCACGGAGAATAATAAAGCGTTTTATTATTAAAGTCACTATTTTGCTGATATATTACCAAATGGTGAAAGCTCGAAGCAAAAATTGCAAAATTTCGTCGTTTCTTCTGCAACTTTTTAATAAAAAAGACGTGATGAACTCATAATAACTCCAACCAACATACGAGAGACAAACACGTTCAGATTTTACTCACATTTGGGGACATTTTCAATTTGAGATCTCATTCAACTCGAAATTTAAAAAATAAAGAGTTGTTAATAACTTTCAATCTAAACCAATATTCCTACTGAAAGTATTAATAGTTTTCCAGATAAAAACATTTAGTTTGCGCAACACAGTTTCATTGAAACGAATAAAATTCGTAAAATTGAGTTCCCTATATATTATACCAAATTTAAAAATCGATAAAATGACTAAACCACATTACGTTTCAATTTCCCTGAAATTTCCAGCATCCAGGACAAAATACGGTCGATTTGGCGTGGAATGGCCCTCGAAATATGCACAAGTTATAAGGGAACGAGAAGAGGGGGTGAAGATTCCAAGTAATCGACAAGAAATATAAATCGTTGGCCCTGGTGAAGTAAGTTTCTTTCGCGGCACGTCCCGAAAAAGTTTCCACGAATACCAGAAAAGTGTCCTCTGTTGGATCGTCCAAGGCGCGAGGGTGGTCCGCGTTAAATAATAATTGGCCCGCTGTCAGTCGGCTCACGTGCTAAACTTTATTGGAATTGGATCCGTAATCTCGGCACATTTCCCCAGATGCAGAGTGTGGGTCCTCTGGACCCTGGTTCCTCCTCGTTCTACTCGGATCTTCTTTGCGCGACTCCATTTGATCGACAAACGCACGCCAGCTGGGGGGTTTGGATCCTAATCTGACGGCCTATCTGCCCGTGATACTTTCGGCGAATGAACGGTTACTGTACAAGTGCGGGAGATTCGAGTTGCTCGACTTCGGCTAAACGTCACGTTACCTGTCGCATTAACGTGCCTCTGTTACGAGAATTGCCCGGATATCGATTGTTTAGATTCGGTTTCGCCCCTCTCTGCAACATCTCGCGCCGAATTTAATGCGGTTCCAATGCATTCTGTAGGGTGGGTTGCTTATTTTAGGGTAAAAAAGGTTAAAATAACACTTACACCACGTGTAACTAACAAAAGTAGCAGTAAAATGGAGTGTACTCCTGAAAAACACCCTTTCTCGATCTGATTGCAAGCTTTTGCGAAGCTGAAAGGACTGTTGGTGTCTAGCCATCGAATTTTTATGGAAAAAGGTAGAGTATACACTTACCAGTGAAATAGAACAAAATATTAAAACTGAGAATAGTGGTATTAACACTTTACCGACCGATAGCCTATTAATCGACTGTTTTACCGGCTAACACTTACCGGCTGAGAGCCTATCAATCAACTGTTTTACCGGCCAACGCTTACCGACCGATAGCCGATTTATCAACCGTTACCGGTCGGTAAAGTGTTAAAACATATTATTGCGTTACATGTATCTAAAGTTGACAACAAAATTAAGATTTTCTTTTTCCTTCAAGTATATAAATTTAATACGACCGCAAAGGGGTAAGATAACTTGAAAACTGAATGAACACATATTTGTCAGTATCCTCGAAGAGATAAAGGGTCATCACGGCATGACAATTCTTTCCAATTACGAGCCAAAGGGAACACGAAAGGCAGCGACGTTTAAAACGCGGTTCGTTTTGCTTGTAATCGGGCTTCGTTGGCGTAGTTTCATCATTTTGACGAAGTCGTGCTATGCATTACTCGCGTGGGCTAGCATTGCGTGAAGGAACACGTCCGACAAGTTCGTCGGTTCACTTAATGGGGATTTGCCCGAGTAAATTGCTAGCAGCAATTACCGAATACCGACTCCGGATAATCCCTTCCTAGTGCGCCTTGGGTTGACCCCTCGATACCCGCCTACGCTGCTTGGTTTACAGGGAAAACCACCCTCCTTGATTCCGTCCCTCACGTGTCACGTGCATGCACTCGCATGACGCACGTGTGAGACCCTGCACGCGCTTCTGTTGCCAGAAGAACGCTCTCGACTGGTTCGCGAACCAGAAAGAAGCTATCTGGGAATGTCCTCATCGATTGGCTGTTTAAAATTGTAGAGGATTATGGACGTTTTGCGATACAAGAGGGTGCTAGTTCTATCATGAGCAAGGGAGCTTTCGATTTGAGAAGAAACGAGATACAGCAGACGTTAACGTTCATCAAACTGTTTAAGATCGACGATGTTAAAAGATTCTAGGGTAATTACGAGTGTTCGATGTTGATGCTTCACGAGACAAATGACAAGTGACCTGTCAATAGTGCAGACGTTGTTGTCTGTTTCTGAGACTGCAGAAAAGAGAGGAGAGCATATAAGATCGACGATGTTAAAAGATTCTAGGATAATTACGAGTGTTCGATGTTGATGCTTCATGAGACAAATGACAAGTGACCTGTCAGTAGTGCAGACGTTGTTGTCTGTTTCTGAGACTGCAGAAAAGAGAGGAGAGCATATAAGATCGACGATGTTAAAAGATTCTAGGATAATTACGAGTGTTCGATGTTGATGCTTCACGAGACAAATGACAAGTGACCTGTCAGTAGTGCAGACGTTGTTGTCTGTTTGTAAGACTGCAGAAAAGAGAGGAAAGCATATAAGATCGACGATGGTAAAAGATTCTAGGATAATTACGAGTGTTCGATGTTGATGCTTCATGAGACAAATGACAAGTGACCTGTCAGTAGTGCAGACGTTGTTGTCTGTTTCTGAGACTGCAGAAAAGAGAGGAGAGCATATAAGATCGACGATGTTAAAAGATTCTAGGATAATTACGAGTGTTCGATGTTGAAGCTTCATGAGACAAATGACAAGTGACCTGTCAGTAGTGCAGACGTTGTTGTCTGTTTGTAAGACTGCAGAAAAGAGAGGAAAGCATATAAGATCGACGATGTTAAAAGATTCTAGGATAATTACGAGTGTTCGATGTTGAAGCTTCATGAGACAAATGACAAGTGACCTGTCAGTAGTGCAGACGTTGTTGTCTGTTTCTGAGACTGCAGAAAAGAGAGGAGAGCATATAAGATCGACGATGTTAAAAGATTCTAGGATAATTACGAGTGTTCGATGTTGATGCTTCACGAGACAAATGACAAGTGACCTGTCAGTAGTGCAGACGTTGTTGTCTGTTTCTGAGACTGCAGAAAAGAGAGGAGAGCATATAAGATCGACGATGTTAAAAGATTCTAGGATAATTACGAGTGTTCGATGTTGATGCTTCACGAGACAAATGACAAGTGACCTGTCAGTAGTGCAGACGTTGTTGTCTGTTTCTGAGACTGCAGAAAAGAGAGGAGAGCATATAAGATCGACGATGTTAAAAGATTCTAGGATAATTACGAGTGTTCGATGTTGATGCTTCACGAGACAAATGACAAGTGACCTGTCAGTAGTGCAGACGTTGTTGTCTGTTTCTGAGACTGCAGAAAAGAGAGGAGAGCATATAAGATCGACGATGGTAAAAGATTCTAGGATAATTACGAGTGTTCGATGTTGATGCTTCATGAGACAAATGACAAGTGACCTGTCAGTAGTGCAGACGTTGTTGTCTGTTTCTGAGACTGCAGAAAAGAGAGGAGAGCATATAAGATCGACGATGTTAAAAGATTCTAGGATAATTACGAGTGTTCGATGTTGATGCTTCACGAGACAAATGACAAGTGACCTGTCAGTAGTGCAGACGTTGTTGTCTGTTTCTGAGACTGCAGAAAAGAGAGGAGAGCATATAAGATCGACGATGTTAAAAGATTCTAGGATAATTACGAGTGTTCGATGTTGATGCTTCATGAGACAAATGACAAGTGACCTGTCAGTAGTGCAGACGTTGTTGTCTGTTTCTGAGACTGCAGAAAAGGGAGGAAAGCATATGAGATCGACGATGTTAAAAGATTCTAGGATAATTACGAATGTTCGATGTTGATGCTTCACGAGACAAATGACAAGTGACCTGTCAGTAGTGCAGACGTTGTTGTCTGTTTGTAAGACTGCAGAAAAGAGAGGAAAGCATATAAGATCGACGATGGTAAAAGATTCTAGGATAATTACGAGTGTTCGATGTTGAAGCTTCACGAGACAAATGACAAGTGACCTGTCAGTAGTGCAGACGTTGTTGTCTGTTTCTGAGACTGCAGAAAAGAGAGGAAAGCATATGAGATCGACGATGTTAAATGATTCTAGGATAATTACGAGTGTTCGATGTTGAAGCTTCATGAGACAATTGACAAGTGGCCTGTCAGTAGTGCAGACGTTGTTGTCTGTTTCTGAGACTGCAGAAAAGAGAGGAAAGCATATAAGATCGACGATGTTAATAGATTCTAGGATAATTACGAGTGTTCGATGTTGATGCTTCATGAGACAAATGACAAGTGACCTGTCAGTAGTGCAGACGTTGTTGTCTGTTTCTGAGACTGCAGAAAAGAGAGGAAAGCATATAAGATCGACGATGTTAATAGATTCTAGGATAATTACGAGTGTTCGATGTTGATGCTTCATGAGACAAATGACAAGTGACCTGTCAGTAGTGCAGACGTTGTTGTCTGTTTCTGAGACTGCAGAAAAGAGAGGAGAGCATATAAGATCGACGATGTTAAAAGATTCTAGGATAATTACGAGTGTTCGATGTTGATGCTTCATGAGACAAATGACAAGTGACCTGTCAGTAGTGCAGAAAAGAGAGGAAAGCCTAAGTACTGCATAGTGAAACGTATCATTGCAACTATCATCATCAGAAGAATATAAATAGATATAAATATGGTTCGAAAAGGGTGTTGAAGGGACACAAATTTTTTGAAACACCCAAATTTTGTGAAATAATGCATGGAAAACACTATAACCATAGTGAAATATTTCGTTTCTTCTCAGTTTTATCGAGCTTTTACCAAATAATGTGACTATGTTTTCGAATGAAAATGTCAAGCGTGTAACATGTTCTGCACTCGTGAGCTTTATTGTATTATATTTGTTCACGTAACGAGCACGGTATAAACTATGTGTCATTACTGGTGTAAACGCAGCCAAACTTAAACGCTGGCTATGAAATATGTATTTTGGTTCACGTAACAGAGATGGATACGGCGAACACTGTGGTATTCTGGGTCATTATAAGTTTGTTGCGTCCCCTGCCCCAGTTAGTATCGCAAACAATACAAATTGTAGCTTTGGAAGTAAAAATAAACTCTGCAACTCTCGAAGATTGAAACTAATAAAAAGTTACATAAATTAAAGTTTTCTTTGCTTCTTGGCGTAACTGCTAGTAAAATTTTTAGTAAATTGTTAGTTTCGAACGCTGTTTTGCAATAGTATCCTGAATAATTGAAATTTCTTTAAACATTACTTACTTTATCAGCCACACGCAACACAGTCATTCCTGCTTGGAAGTTGAAACTTACCTGCAACAAACAAAATAAACACAATTAATATATTTTAGTGTTAGAGACATATAGAAATGGTGAAAAATAGAAATTCATTCGCGAGATTAACCTTTTAACACTTTACCGACCGGTAACGGTTGATAAATCGGCTATCGGTCGGTAAGCGTTGGCCGGTAAAACAGTTGATTGATAGGCTCTCAGCCGGTAAGCGTTGGTCGGTAAAACAGTCGATTAATAGGCTATCGGTCGGTAATGTGTTACTGTCTAAAATCCTAAAATTGTTCACGAGACTGAAACTTCGATTTCAGGCAATTGTAAATTACACAACGTCAAAGTTGTTGTAATAGTTACTTTTGTAATCTCATTAAAATTCACGAAGCCTATTAAAATTGATTTTGTTTAAAAATTTAGATTTGAGAATTCATTATTAAAATTCTACTGTTAAAAGTTCCTGTGAGCGGCAGTCAAAGTGTTAGGCATAGGCAAGAATAAAGGCATAAAAAGAGCTATTTGACCACGTACGAATGTACAGAGAAGCGTGTCTGAAAGGTTCGCCGCGTAAAAAGGGAAGACTCGTAAGGGAAAAGATTCGTAGAAAGAAAATGGAATCAAGAAAAGGGAGAGTGACGCGAAGTAGATTGTACCCGACTGGCACGAATCGCTGGAAGAAACAAAATGTATTCCGTGAGCCATTAAACTTTCCTTTCGGAAGGGATCACGCGAGGATAAGAAGAACACGACGGACGACAAAGGGGGGAAGCTTTTGGATGAAATTTGGATAGCTTGATCCATCGACCCGCGCAGTTCACGATGTTCTTGCGTTTGGTATCTCCCCAGGAAACGACGAGAAAGGTACCACGTGGTTCTCGAACGACTAGCAGACATCGTCTGGCTAAACGGGGCTTCCAAGTTTGCTCAAAGCCCACGGAACCGCGATTCTCCGAGTCCGTAATTTGAACGTGGACGACTTTCAATTTTCGCAAAAGCGGTTGGGCGTTATTCTCGGAAGATCGGCCTTGATACCTAATAACGGGGCCCGGTACCAGTGTATTTCCTGGTTGTGCAAAGCCTCCACGGAGAACCTGGTAATAAACGATGCACTGTGCACAGCTTAAACGGAGCTTTATGAAATCCCAGCCATGATTAATAATTTTCTCCGCGCTCAGTCCCTCCCGCCCTCTCTCTGCCGCCACTGTACCTCGTTAGGCACATATCTCTCATCCTTAAACCTCTGCGTTGGCTTATGCATCGAGGTCTCCTTGGTGGTTGGCTACCTTTCTCCTTTCTCCATCCATCTTTGTTCTCTATCTTGTTGCACTTCTCTCGGAGCGCCTTGGATTATTAATTTCTATCCCTGGGCCCCCCGTACTCTTTCTCACCTTTTTCTGCTCCGAGACACAAAACGACAGATCCTCGAAGAGATTTCACCAAATTACTTCAACGAACTGCTGGTGCACGGTATCATTTCGATTTGTTCAGAAATGTATTAAATGTATAACTGTATTAACACTTTACCGACCGGTAGCGGTTGATTAATCGGCTATCGGTCGGTAAGCGTTGGTCGGTAAAAAAGTTGATTAATACGCTATCGGTCGGTAAGTGTTGGCCGGTAAAACAGTCGATTAATGGGCTATCGGTCGGTAATGTGTTAAAATATAGAACTAATTAATTAAATAATTTAGCTGTATTAAAATATTGCAACTATTCTGTGTATATTATGTGTATCACTTGAATTTTGCATATTTCCTGCATCGACTGTTATTTTAACATATTTTTAATTCTACCAGGATTAAGAAAACAAGCTATTATTGCTAATATTAATGCAAAACTAGAGATTTATGCCCATTATATGAAACTATAAGAGCTCGAAGTTCCCAGTAACTTGGGTGCTAGAACGAACTTCATGGTCGTGGTATTATTTCGGTGGATTATTGAGAAAAATTAAGACTAATTAGTTTGATATTAGCGTCGCCAGCAAAAGGACGAAACTTACAGGAAGATATTTGAATTTTCGAAGATTACAGCCTCGGATTATAAGTTTAATTAAATATAAACACGGGTTTCCCGAGCGAAGTAATTATCCCTCCCATGGCGGAGGGAAATCCCGTAATAAATGCCGTAAAGTAGATTTTTTAGTACGAATTAAGAATGTCTATGGCACGCTGTTATCTGTCTTCGAAGTTTCACAGCGCGAATACGGTGAAATAAATCTTTGATAAATCTTTTAACAAGAAAATAATCCTTCAAACTCGCAAGTCCGATTGGCGACATTTTTGCAAGCAGAAATTATGTTAAATAACATTATTAATGTCTAAACATAGCTTCAAACTTTTATGTATAAAATTACCATTATTCTCGCCATCCAAAAATTTTACAATTGAAAATATAAAACGATCTGTTCCTTTGAGACCAGAGACAGTTCGAGGCCTTTATTTTTTAAATAATAATAATCTTTTGGATTGGATAGGGTAGAGATTACGAATAAATATTGAGTTTGGTGAGTAACGTTCGGTAAGAAGATGACAAACGCGACAAAGAACAACTAACATCATTACTACAACCCTTCCGCGCGTAAAACGGGATTATTCTCGTTTGTGAGCCCATTAGGGCGACGTTCCAGAGCCACGACGCATTAAGTGGATGATACGACCGTCGGTTTGCACGCGCACGTCCCGCCCTAATAAATGTAATAACAATATAACAGCCCGTCGACATGTAACTGCGACCAACTACGTCATATTTTCGTAGTTTCATTCCTCTGCACGAGAAACACTGCTTCTTTCGTCTCGAATCGATAATACTGTTTTAAACGTGCATGCATGCTAATGTTTTCTGTGTCAACGCAGGAATATTGAAGCGATCGAATAATTAACCCTGCAATTTACGTTGCGATACCTTCGTCGCTTGTCACTCATGCTTCTCACCTTTGACTTATATTTTGAACATTAGACAGTGTTACACACCACATCAGAAGACACTGCTCATTATTCAGGCTCAAAATACTTGCAATCGTAACAGTGCAACGCTAATTTCCCATACTACGTACTTTGTGGCGGTTTTCTATAGCAAAATTGTGAAGATAAAAAGGAAAAGAAGAACTGAGTGTTTCGATTTGGGTTTGGTAATGGATTTCATCGATAAAGTATCCTAACAGACCACCTAAATATCTCCTCTAATTCAGAGGCTACAAAAATCATTTTTTGTATGCTATTTGGATGATTTGAAACAATGATTGTATTGCAAAAAATATTTTTTTCGAAGCTTACAATGTTGTCGATGTTATTTTGCATATAATTGTATAATTTTTTTTTTTTATGCACATTTTAGAAACGAAGATGTTGAGTGGGAGTCTGTAAATATGGAAGAACACGTCCGCCATTGCTGTGCACCTTTGAAAGAAGATTTTGAGGATAGCAATACTTAAAAAAAATATAAATAACAATATATGTATACTATGCAGAGTAAAATCAACATATTTTTGTTATTGGTTGATCAATTCTGTTACAATTTGTTGTAAATAAATTATTGCAAAAGTTTGAATGCACCCTTTGATTTCAAGAAATTTCCTCTACCAAATGCAAACAAAATACATGTAAGATGTGTCATTCTTTTGCTTGTGTATTAGTCGAGAATTTACGTTCCACCCTTAACAATAACATCCCCTCTGACGCCATTTCAATCCGAATTCCGTTTTCGAACACGTTCCAACCGCGCAGCACGATTTAATCTCGCTGGACATGGTATCCCCCGGCACACCAAAAACTACGTGAACTTCCTCTAAATCCTTCTAACTGCCAGCTACTAATTTCCAACTAGTTCGAACACGCGCGGTACCGCCGCGAAAAAACGGTTGTCGTTCGTATCGAGAGGGTCATCTGCATCTGCGTCTGACTGGCGTAAAAAAAAAATAGAAATGCGATTGCAGCTCCCTCTTTCTCTCTTTCTGTTTCGATCCCGGATGGGTTTCGGTGAAGTTAGCGTTGCGCTGAGGGGTGAATGAATGTCTGCCAATGGCAGACGACACCGGTGGCAGCGGTAGCAGCAACAGCGGTTCCTGCTGATGGATTGTCTCTCCTCCACGCCCCCCTGATTACCCTCGAATCTCCTCTCTCGTTTCCCTTACTCACCGTGTCGCCCCGTTATATGCACGAGTGCAAAAAAAATACAGCGGAGAGAAACCGGGTAAAATTTCCGCCGTGTCGAAAATCCGCGGAACGAGAGATTTCGTGTCGTAAGGTGCGCTCGCTCGATCGCGGAATAGGAGACACGAATCCCGTCGTTCGATCTCTCCAATTTACCTCTCGTTTTTCGGTGGAAGGAATCGAATGAGAGACAGAGAGAGAGCGGAGAGATACTGCTGGATGCTGGAACCCCAGGCGAATCTCGAGAATTGAAACAGAATTCGTCGCCGCGACGATGAAATACGCGGTTCCCTCCTATAAATGGAACCTCGTAACTTTCGCTGGGGGTTTTGGTTTCGTGGCAAGGCAATAAGAGTCGCCAAAACGTTACAAACAATGAAACTCATTAAATTTGATCCTTAGATTCACCCTTTTATATGTATAAACATAAAAATTGCCTGTCGTCGCAAAAAAGGGGCAAAGTAGTATACTAACACTGAATGGAAGAAGCAAATGATGCCCCTAACACGTTGATGCGCGTATTTTTATAATTGATCGCGACGCCGGTCACCGGTGACCCCCACGACGCTGTAGGCGACTCGAGTGCCGGTCACCGGTGACCCCCAAGGCAGTCAACGCGTTAACAACATATTTCAAGCCTGTTTAAATCACAAGTTCACCCTATTAACAATGCCCTGCAATAGTTGCAACAATTTTTTGCAAATATCTCGAAAACTAGGATCGACCAACTCCGAATGGAAGAGAAAGTTATTAAAAATGTTGATTTCTACGACGTGTTAATTGAAAATTGAGACAATTCATCGCCAAATGTTACAAACAATATCTCCTGTTCCTCTAACGCGATAGAAACTAATTAAATTTGATCGTCAGATTCACCCTTTTATATGTATAAACATAAAAATTGCCTGTCGTCGCAAAAAAGGGACAAAGTAGTATACTAACACTGAATGGAAGAAGCAAATGATGCCCCTAACACGTTGATGCGCGTATTTTTATAATTGATCGCGACGCCGGTCACCGGTGACCCCCACGACGCTGTAGGCGACTCGAGTGCCGGTCACCGGTGACCCCCAAGGCAGTCAACGCGTTAACAACATATTTCAAGCCTGTTTAAATCACAAGTTCACCCTATTAACAATGCCCTGCAATAGTTGCAACAGTTTTTTGCAAATATCTCGAAAACTAAGATCGACCAACTCCGAATGGAAGAGAAAGTTATTAAAAATGTTGATTTCTACGACGTGTTAATTGAAAATTGAGACAATTCATCGCCAAATGTTACAAACAATATCTCCTGTTCCTCTAAAGCGATAGAAACTAATTAAATTTGATCGTCAGATTCACCCTTTTATATGTATAAACATAAAAATTGCCTGTCGTCGCAAAAAAGGGACAAAGTAGTATACTAACACTGAATGGAAGAAGCAAATGATGCCCCTAACACGTTGATGCGCGTATTTTTATAATTGATCGCGACGCCGGTCACCGGTGACCCCCACGACGCTGTAGGCGACTCGAGTGCCGGTCACCGGTGACCCCCAAGACAGTCAACGCGTTAACAACATATTTCAAGCCTGTTTAAATCACAAGTTCACCCTATTAACAATGCCCTGCAATAGTTAAAACAGATTTTTGCAAATATCTCGAAAACTAAGATCGACCAACTCCGAATGGAAGAGGAGAAAGTTGTTAAAAATGGTGATTTCTACAACCGAATCAAAATGCAACAATCTTCAGTAACTATTGGTGGATTGCATTCGAAAGGTAAACACGAAAGCTGCAGCATAAATGTAAAAAATAGTATAATTTCAAGTAGACCATCTAATCTTCTTACTGCAAATGGTAAATTCCAACAATTGACGACGACTGTTGCAAGCATTCCACGATTTATGTAATTATTTAACTAACGAAGCCTAGATCACGATGAATCGTCCTTGCTACCTGTCGTTTACCTAATTCTTGAACTGAACAAGCGCATCGATTGTTAAAAATATCAGGAATAATTTCGAAACGGGGGGAAAAAACGAGCAGCGCGGTTTTAAGGGGGTCGATAAATTATCCACAAGCAAATTGGATAGCAGGTAATCTTTTCAACAGTATCAAACGCGGGATCAACTTTTAATTAAAGCCGGGATCAAGGCGGATTTAAGATATTTATTTTATATTTCAACCTGTCGAGCCCTTCCTGTAGCCCAATTTCGACCAAGCCCTGTGTTTCCCCGTTTCTTTCTAACTCCCACACTCGTCTATCTCTCCGTCTCTGTGCACCCTTTCGTGCTTTATCCGCGCGGATTCAGCCCTTTACAACCTGATTCTTCAATCTCGCAGGGCAGTAAAAGCTACAGATTTTACGACACGCTACAAACACAGCCCCTGATTTTACTCCCCCCCACGGTGTGTGCAGTCGCACGCGCGATTACACACACGACGCGTCGCGACGCCTCAAACGAGAACACCGGGAGTTCTTGTCCCAGCAATATTCGACGAGAAAAGTTTCCCACTTCGATCTTACGAGAATGCACGTCCGCGCCACGGATATTTGTCGCTCGTTTCTACGATACCCGTTTCGATTTAGATTTTTTTGTTCGACTTCGATGAAAACGAGGCCAGTGTTGTTAATTTTGCAAAATGGAACCTATGCAAACTGTTGTCATCGGAAATTAACACTTTATATTGGGATATTGGGAAGTTGTTCGAGCGCTTGTGAGAGCGCGGAGCCCTCTGGCGGCGAGCATAGGAAGCAACACCACAGAATACAAGATTTAAAAGACTAGATTAGAGTTTCACGAACTTTGTACAAAATTGAACTGTTCATATATCATTTTCACATTTTTTATTAACACGTTACATCTTTATGTATTCAAATTGTAAATAAGTGCATTGTAAATAATTGCATATAGGTGTTGTTATATATTCTATTTGCTAAATAAATCGACTCCACGAACTTTGTAAGACCCAAAAATAACTTAAAAAAATGAAGCCACTAAACTAAACATTTACTAGTAATTTAGGGAAATTTGCATTGATTCGATGAATGAAACGAGTTTGTCCATTGGTTGATTCAACCTTCCATCTTCAAACTTCCATCTTAAATAAACTTTTATCTCGAATGGAGTAAACTGGTGGACCAAGAAATCCCCAATCCTCGAATTTGGCCAAGAGAAACTCTAAAATTTCTTTATCGAACTCAACAATTTTTCCGATTCTCTGCAGGAGAAATACACACAGAGTATCAAATATTGCGCCGGACGTGATAACCAAGGCTTTCTTCAACAGGTATCCAGGTTCGAATCTCGAGAGCTGGTGGACCAGAAGCAAGGGCGGCAAGGTTCTCTCCGAAGAACGGTTTCCAATCCGACTTGACGCGAAAGGGAAAGAGTTAGGCGAGCGAAGAGAAAAAGGAGTCCTTATATAACGCGACCAGATTGAAGGAACGGAACAGCCGGGACGAACGTAATGGCAGAATAGGGAATACGATTGTCGGGCCAGCGTTCCGGAAGAAAAGTGCTTCGCAAGAATGGGGAGGGGAAGAGAAAAAGGGAAAAAGAGAGAGAGAGGTGAGCTTCCAGGTCGTGAGTCCCGGCAAGACGATCACCACACCGAGAAGAACTGTACCAGGAACGTGTATCGCAGAGGGACTTTGTCCATGATGACGAGGGACAGAAGGTAGAACGAAGCAACCATCCTCTCTGTTCTTTTTTCTCGATTTTTCCTCACGCTTCCTTTCCCCTTTCTTTCCTACGTCGTATCGAGAGGATCGCAAACGAATGGAAAATACATGTAGATGTCTGGACGCGATCTCGTCCCTCCGTCGATCCTTTTTTCGTCGAGCAAACACGTTCCTCTCCGTTTCCCTATTCCCCTCGACCCTCCAGCCGCCGCTGGAGACCCTTTTGTATTCCTGGCACATATCACTTAAGGGTCAGGCACCCTCAAAATAGATCTGTTTCACGAAATAACACGCGTTGCCACGGACACCCTTCAACGGTTCCGCATACCAAATGCGATCCTCTCGTTTGCCCGATCAGAAACCATTGACCAGCGCGGTGTTGCTCCAATAATGCTCTCGCTTTAGAAATATCCGATCAGGAAATCGCTTGCTAGCACAACCTTTTTCCGAAAAGGCAGTTGCTGTGGCGCGAACCGTGCCCAGCCTGTTGAAGCTTTTCCATTAGGCGGGGAATCGGTAGAACGTTTGAGCCATAAAAGTTCCCTTTTCTTACGGTAATTCAGCGCTCCTTTTTGATCACTGCGCGGAATACTGAATTTCGTACGCCTGGTTCACCTTGAGAGCTTTTCGAGAATTGAAACGATTCTTCAGATCTAAATTTCACTCGTTGGAATAGGAAACAACAATTCTACTGAATTTTATACGAAGTTTCATAGAAAAATTAAACCGTAGAAGTATAAATTCTGACTTAATCACTGATTCCTAGGAATCTAGTGTTTAGTAGGTGACTTAGATAAGGGTTGGTTGCATTTTAAATAGTTAGTGAAGAGATCTCGAAGAGATATGCCTTCAAGTATAGAAAGTGTTCGGCTAACCCTGGGGAAAATTGTAATGCGAGATTCTAGAGGCAAAAATAGCACGAAAATCAAGAATACCAATTTGTTGATGGAGGCTTCGTTAAAAAGTTATTAACATTTAAAGTTCCACCCTTACGGAATTTTTTTCTCGAAAATGGGTAGGAATTCGAGGGTATGTCTATTCACCAAAAATGATTGTAATTGACCCCCGCAACCGAAAATAATTTTTCTAAAAATTTCAGTGGAACATGTCAATGAATGGTCAGACATTACATTTTCTTAAGGAATTTTTTTCTCGAAAATGGTTAGGATTTTAAGGGTATGTCTATTGACAAAAAATGATTGTAATTGACCCCCGCAACCGAAAATAATTTTTCTAAAAATTTCAGTGAAACATGTCAATGTATGGTCAGACATTACATTTTCTTAGGGAATTTTTTTTCTCGAAAATGGTTAGGATTTCGAGGGTATGTCTATTCACCAAAAATAATTGTAATTGACCCCCCTAGGTAGAAATAATTTTTTCGGAACGATTTGAAATGTTTTTTCGCCGACAAATTTCAGGGAAACATATCAACGTATGATCAGACATTACATTTTCTTAGGGAATTTTTTTCTCGAAAATGGTTAGGATTTCGAGGGTATGTCTATTCACCAAAAATAATTGTAATTGACCCCCCCTAGGTAGAAATAATTTTTTCAGAACGATTTGAAATTTCAGGGAAGCATATCAATGTATGGTCAGAAATTACATTTTCTTGAGGAATTTTTTTCTCGAAAATGGTTAGGAATTCGGGGGTATCTCTATTCACCAAAAATAATTGTAGTAGACCCCCCTAGGTAAAAATAATTTTTCCAGAACGATTTGAAAAATTTTTTTTGCGCCGAAAAATTTAGGCACCTACCCCCTCTCGATTTTTCTTAAGAATTCGTTTTTCATTTTTAATACATTTGTTTGACACTCTATAGAAAAGTTGTTTAATACTTTTTTATAGGTATCCATGAGCTCTACTTCGGAAAAAAGTTTCATTGAAATATGTTCACTATTGTAGGAGTTATGGAAATTGGAAAATGGTTTGAAAATTGGACCATTTTTATGAGGTTTTTCTAACTTTACGGTGTCAAGGAACAACTTTTTTACTATTATTAAAATTCCTACATATTCTTCGCTAAAATACGCGTTGTTTGCCGCTTCGAACATTAAAATCCTTCAATCCGTTCAGAAGTTATGGCATTTTGAAGATTCGCATGAAATTTTCGGGCAATATAAATTACATTTTCGATTAGGAATTTTTTTCTCGAAAATGGGTAGGATTTCGAGGGTATGTCTATTCACCAAGAATGATTCTAATTAACCCCCGCAACCAAAAATAATTTTTTTATAATGATTTGAAATCTTTTAATTTAATTGTTAATAACTTTTTAAGGATGCCTCCATCAACAAAATGGTATTCTTGATTTTCGTCTTATTTTGGCCTCTAGAATCTTGCATTAAAATTTGAGGTATTATGGCAACGATTTGGGAAAATTTAATTTCGAATAAAGTTTCATATATGAATACTTTAATTAATACTTTAATATTTTAATTAGACGCTATAATTTTGTTAATTTTGGGAATTCTACATCGATAGAAATATTGTCAAGAGACTCTCAGATAATGTGTGAAGGAATATAGTTTGTAACTCGCAAGAAATTAAAGAAATTTGGCGCTAAGAAAACGCCTTTGTTTGTTTAATGACTCAAAGTGTCCGAAGAATTTTTTAGCTATTAAAATCGTTGCACAAAACTTCACCTTGAAGGTGTTACGCGTTAACGAGGATACCTCTGTCTTTTTCCACGATTGTAGGCTAGAACACCCCCTTAAATCGTTGATTCGTCCAATAATCGCTGTAAACATAAGTGGAGGGCGACAGGTCGTTCGTGGGCAGCCACAGTAGACACAGTCGACCGGCAGTCAGCCCAACGAACGAGATTCTAGCGTTAATCCGACGCAAAGTTCGTTGAAAATGGGAAAAAAAGAAGAGGAGCAGACGCTCATGACAAATAAGCTGTGATTTAATTTTCACTCGACCCGGTTACCGGCTGGAGCGGTCGTCGCCTCCGAACCCTGCGGATTAGCCTTAATGTCGCTGCAGGAAGCGGAAAAAAGTAGCGAAAGAGCGCAGGGGAGAACGGGAGAAACGAAAGAAGAGGAACGGAGATCCAAAAAGATAAGTAAAAAGAGCGACAGAAATGGAAACAGAGCGGAAAGAAGAGTAAAAAGACAAGAAGAGGAAAGGAACGGGTTTGGGGGGGGGGGTGGGGCATAGTTATTAATTAATCCCAACCCTCCTCTAAATGCCCGGCACGGCAGCCGCAAAATAAGGCTCCCGGCATAAAGAGCTTTACTTCCTGCGGGCATGAAACAATTATCGCCATCCGCCCTGAGCACAAAGAAGAAGCTGAAGAAGAAGGGATGCCGGGGTGGAAGCAGCGTGATTATACGCGGGGGTCCGGCTTCGCGACGATCAAAGGGATCCCGCCTGGTGTGGTCGCCGCTAATCGTAAGCTTTTACGTAATAGCCGCCCCCACCGCTGGGCGGAAACCGCCGTCGATCGGTCCTACCTAGTTTTTACAGGGGTGACGACCACCGCTGGGCGACAAGATAAATTTCACCACTTTTCTGAAACAATTCTCTCCACATCCGCGGCGGTGATTAAGGATTCTTCAATTACCACGTAAACGATCTGTATTATGTAGCTTTTTCCAATCGATTACGCGAGTCCTCCCCAAACGAGAAATTTCTTTGATTAATGATAACCCCCTCAGTTCTTGTGAAAACTATCGCGGTAATGGGACAATTAACGAAAATTAAAATGTGTCGCCTAGAAATTAATTAAAACAGCCCTTTTTAACTTCTTTTGCAAACTACAGAAAGATACCGAAGATCTGTATTTTTGTTTTGTTTTTATAGAGACTATAAAAATTATATTTGACACGATTTTGAAGCCAGACTTGGAATAGAAGTGAAGATTTAATTTCTTATTGCTTTAGAAGTCTTGTTAATCTGAAATAACCACGTTTTATTGACTGTCATGGTTGACGGTCACCGGTGACCGGCGTTTCAAGCTTTTAAGTTTAACCCCCTCAGTTCTTATAACTATCGCAGTAATGGGACAATTAACGAAAATTAAAATGTGTCGCCTAGAAATTAATTAAAACAGCCCTTTTTAACTTCTTTTGCAAACTACAGAAAGATACCGAAGATCTGTATTTTTGTTTTGTTTTTATAGAGACTATAAAAATTATATTTGACACGATTTTGAAGCCAGACTTGGAATAGAAGTGAAGATTTAATTTCTTATTGCTTTAGAAGTCTTGTTAATCTGAAATAACCACGTTTTATTGACTGTTATAGTGACGGTCACTGGTGACCGGCGTTTCAAGCTTTTAAGTTTAACCCCCTCAGTTCTTATAACTATCGCAGTAATGGGACAATTAACGAAAATTAAAATGTGTCGCCTAGAAATTAATTAAAACAGCCCTTTTTAACTTCTTTTGCAAACTACAGAAAGATACCGAAGATGTGTATTTTTGTTTTGTTTTTATAGAGACTATAAAAATTATATTTGACACGATTTTGAAGCCAGACTTGGAATAGAAGTGAAGATTTAATTTCTTATTGCTTTAGAAGTCTTGTTAATCTGAAATAACCACGTTTTATTGACTTTCATAGTGACGGTCACCGGTGACCGGCGTTTCAAGCTTTTAAGTTTAACCCCCTCAGTTCTTATAACTATCGCAGTAATGGGACAATTAACGAAAATTAAAATGTGTCGCCTAGAAATTAATTAAAACAGCCCTTTTTAACTTCTTTTGCAAACTACAGAAAGATACCGAAGATCTGTATTTTTGTTTTGTTTTTATAGAGACTATAAAAATTATATTTGACACGATTTTGAAGCCAGACTTGGAATAGAAGTGAAGATTTAATTTCTTATTGCTTTAGAAGTCTTGTTAATCTGAAATAACCACGTTTTATTGACTGTTATAGTGACGGTCACCGGTGACCGGCGTTTCAAGCTTTTAAGTTTAACCCCCTCAGTTCTTATAACTATCGCAGTAATGGGACAATTAACGAAAATTAAAATGTGTCGCCTAGAAATTAATTAAAACAGCCCTTTTTAACTTCTTTTGCAAACTACAGAAAGATACCGAAGATCTGTATTTTTGTTTTGTTTTTATAGAGACTATAAAAATTATATTTGACACGATTTTGAAGCCAGACTTGGAATAGAAGTGAAGATTTAATTTCTTATTGCTTTAGAAGTCTTGTTAATCTGAAATAACCACGTTTTATTGACTGTTATAGTGACGGTCACCGGTGACCGGCGTTTCAAGCTTTTAAGTTTAACCCCCTCAGTTCTTATAACTATCGCAGTAATGGGACAATTAACGAAAATTAAAATGTGTCGCCTAGAAATTAATTAAAACAGCCCTTTTTAACTTCTTTTGCAAACTACAAAAAGATACCGAAGATCTGTATTTTTGTTTTGTTTTTATAGAGACTATAAAAATTATATTTAACACGATTTTGAAGCCAGACTTGGAATAGAAGTGAAGATTTAATTTCTTATTGCTTTAGAAGTCTTGTTAATCTGAAATAACCACGTTTTATTAACTGTTATAGTGACGGTCACCGGTGACCGGCGTTTCAAGCTTTTAAGTTTAACCCCCTCAGTTCTTATAACTATCGCAGTAATGGGACAATTAACGAAAATTAAAATGTGTCGCCTAGAAATTAATTAAAACAGCCCTTTTTAACTTCTTTTGCAAACTACAGAAAGATACCGAAGATCTGTATTTTTTTTTTGTTTTTATAGAGACTATAAAAATTATATTTAACACGATTTTGAAGCCAGACTTGGAATAGAAGTGAAGATTTAATTTCTTATTGCTTTAGAAGTCTTGTTAATCTGAAATAACCACGTTTTATTGACTGTCATGGTTGACGGTCACCGGTGACCGGCGTTTCAAGCTTTTAAGTTTAACCCCCTCAGTTCTTATAACTATCGCAGTAATGGGACAATTAACGAAAATTAAAATGTGTCGCCTAGAAATTAATTAAAACAGCCCTTTTTAACTTCTTTTGCAAACTACAGAAAGATACCGAAGATCTGTATTTTTGTTTTGTTTTTATAGAGACTATAAAAATTATATTTGACACGATTTTGAAGCCAGACTTGGAATAGAAGTGAAGATTTAATTTCTTATTGCTTTAGAAGTCTTGTTAATCTGAAATAACCACGTTTTATTGACTGTTATAGTGACGGTCACCGGTGACCGGCGTTTCAAGATTTTAAGTTTGAATAATGAATGAACCCCAACACTTCTAAATTTTTAAATAATATCACTGTCATGAGAATCACTATAAATTGACAAGTAGACACCATTGACTAATCGAATATTTCTCAAAAAAAAAACAAATATAGCAGTTAATGGCACCCAGACGCCATCTCAGAATAAATAATGCATAATCGACGTTCGAAAGCAAAATAAAAAATCAGACTATATTTAAAACGTAAAATAATTATCGTGGAAAAGTAAAATAATTAATAAGTTCTCTTATTATAGAGCGGAGTCTGAAATCATTTCGTATAAAAACGTGTTAAACCAATTCCAACCAGAATTTCAGGAGCAAAATTTAAATTAAAATTCCACTTTCATTCCGGGAAGTTCGGAAGTGGAATTTTAAATAAAAATTTTTATTTCAAATTCCACTTATATGTATGAAGTGGAGTTTTTAAATAAAAATTTCAACTCGTTACGAATAATTGCTTCTGTGAGGGAAATTAATTACAATTTAGCGCTTTTTCTGTAATTGTTTCAACTACTATAGCCCTCATGTGATATTAATTACAATCTTCTTGAATACCCAAACTTATAATTTCAGATTTTATTATTCAACATCGTCAGTTATTATTTATGTTCAAAATATGAGGTCTCACTAGCGTTTCTAATAACTAAAGCAAGTTAAATTATTATAATATTAATGTTAGTACTAAAATAAGAAAACGAATCTTCCAAAATTAGTGTAAAATATTTTTAACGATGGTATTAATCAAACTATAAGTAAATTAATAAAGTAGAATATAATACCAATAAAAAAATAACATATATTCCATAAATGGAAGAATCATTTTTCACCAGAAATTTTCCCAATATGAAACTTAATAATTCTTGTTAAAGAAACAATTTCCAAACATAATTGCACAATTATTAGACACCAAACGATGTTTGAACGCAACACGTTGAACAGAAATGTTCTTATAAATCATAAATGAACCAGTGTTAACAAAAGATAAATTATTTTGAGTTTTCAGACGACTTGTATTCGAAAGATTTGAAATGTGTTCCGTAATAGAGCGTGTTAGGCCATATGTCTTGGCGCCATCTGGACACACAGCGGTGTATTTTTCTCAACTACCCCCGAATCGATTAATCTTCCTTGCCCACGGATAGCGCTGTTAAATGCGAGTTTGAGGGCGCCAGTGTACGGGGTGGAATTGTGAATAGTGACCGACTGCAAGCGATTTTACCGACGTTCCAACCCCCCGTAGTTTCTCAAAGATGTTTAAGTGTACAGATTTATAAAATGTGAAATTTAAAAAATGAAATTTTTATGGCATATTAAAAGCATTTTCTGCGTATCCTATTATTCTTCCATTAAGCTGCAAAGCGTTGTCCTTGTAATTTATGAAATATTATTACTATGAAGCAATATATGTAATTCCATTTTACAGAAAACGAACACTTTATTTTAGCAAAATTAATACGATACGTTAACCGACCACTTGTAGGATAAATTTGATATTAAGGGATGATGTTAAGAGATTCGTTTGATATTTTACAGTTAAATGTGTCTATTTCTATGTTACGAAGTCAGATAACCAGAATTTCGATGTTCGAGGTAAATTCGAAATAGGGGACGCGAAACGTCATATCTTTGAAACCCGAAATAGGATACGTGTCCAACAAATCATCCCTTGAGACAGCTACCCCGGCAATCTGCGACGTGACCCTTTAAAAACGACATTTCCTAGGCACGCTTTAATACGTCCACCTCCCAGTGTACTTTCTGGCTTTAAAATATACGCCTGTTCCCTCGTATTACCCCTGAGAATACTAAATACGGGATAAAAAATAGAATCAAATTCCGTTTCGTTATCGAACCCCTAGAAACCACGTGGATCATGGATTATCGAATATATTTATTAATGTAAATCTAAATATAGTAACGTGTGGTCGAAAGCGAAGCTTCAAATATTTTAAAAAATTGCACACATGAAAAACAGTCAAATATTAATTAAAAAATGTGTTCCACAGTTTTCAATATAAGTCCTCTTTATATCAAATTAATTTCTGTCATCCATATTCAATTTCTGCATTGATAATTTCTTCTACACTCCTTTTCTATATTTCTATGTTTATTTAGAGTAAAAAATCAATGTCTTTCATTTTCAATTTTTTTTTTTTAAATATTTCTGTTTATCGTAGAAAGCTTGAAGCTCGAATGAAATAAATTATGCAACGAATTCTTAAGTTTATATTTATTCCAAGAGAATTCGTCTGGACGTTGATTTTAAAAACTGAATTTCATAATTAATTTCATCGTTGCCGGGGATTTCGTACGAAAACAGTGACAAATCGTTTTCCAATAAGCGTTTCCCTTCGAAAAAACGCGAATAATCGTTGTTTGATTCCTCTGGTACAATTTCAGTTTCAGCTGTCGCGCGAGACCAGGAAAACAATTAAGGCTATTTATATTCGCGAAACGGAAACGATACGGGCAAAGAATGGCGATTGAATCGAGCTCGAACAGGAGATACATCCCCGTATATAGTCAGACATAGTTTACAGCTCGGTAGTGTTAGAGTAACAACGTTAATCAGGCCGAGCAAACACCTGCCGCTGATTGTGCTACGTACATATATAGGAAATACGCGGTGGCATACAAAGCGTCAGGAATCTACGAGGGTGGGGCATCGATCGTTCGAATCCTGGCATTATTCGGCCAAGAGGAAAGAGCTCGCGCAAGACCACCAATCCTAGGCCCTCCTACGATCACCAAATCACATACTCAAACGCTACGAGTTACCTGACAATACCTCCTTTCGTTTCGTTTCAATTTTTAACACTTTGAATCGTTTTAACCCCCACAATAAGTCAACAGATAGTCAAATGCTCGAATCCACCGATCCTAGGCCCTTCTGCGATCACCAAATCACATACTCAAACGCTGTGAGTTACCTGACAATACCACCTTTCGTTTCGTTTCAATTTTTAACACTTTGAATCGCTTTAACCCCCACGATAAGTCAACAGATAGTCAAATGCTCGAATCCACCGATCCTAGGCCCTTCTGCGATCACCAAATCACATACTCAAACGCTACGAGTTACCTGACAATACCTCCTTTCGTTTCGTTTCAATTTTTAACACTTTGAATCGTTTTAACCCCCACAATAAGTCAACAGATAGTCAAATGCTCGAATCCACCGATCCTAGGCCCTTCTGCGATCACCAAATCACATACTCAAACGCTACGAGTTACCTGACAATACCTCCTTTCGTTTCGTTTCAATTTTTAACACTTTGAATCGTTTTAACCCCCACAATAAGTCAACAGATAGTCAAATGGTCGAATCCACCGATCCTAGGCCCTTCTGCGATCACCAAATCACATACTCAAACGCTAAGAGTTACCTGACAATACCTCCTTTCGTTTCGTTTCAATTTTTAACACTTTGAATCGTTTTAACCCCCACAATAAGTCAACAGATAGTCAAATGCTCGAATCCACCAATCCTAGGCCCTTCTGCGATCACCAAATCACATACTCAAACGCTGTGAGTTACCTGACAATACCACCTTTCGTTTCATTTCAATTTTTAACACTTTGAATCGTTTTAACCCCCACAATAAGTCAACAGATAGTCAAATGCTCGAATCCACCGATCCTAGGCCCTTCTGCGATCACCAAATCACATACTCAAACGCTACGAGTTACCTGACAATACCTCCTTTCGTTTCGTTTCAATTTTTAACACTTTGAATCGTTTTAACCCCCACAATAAGTCAACAGATAGTCAAATGCTCGAATCCACCGATCCTAGGCCCTTCTGCGATCACCAAATCACATACTCAAACGCTAAGAGTTACCTGACAATACCTCCTTTCGTTTCGTTTCAATTTTTAACACTTTGAATCGTTTTAACCCCCACAATAAGTCAACAGATAGTCAAATGCTCGAATCCACCAATCCTAGGCCCTTCTGCGATCACCAAATCACATACTCAAACGCTGTGAGTTACCTGACAATACCACCTTTCGTTTCATTTCAATTTTTAACACTTTGAATCGTTTTAACCCCCACAATAAGTCAACAGATAGTCAAATGCTCGAATCCACCGATCCTAGGCCCTTCTGCGATCACAAAATCACATACTCAAACGCTGTGAGTTACCTGACAATACCACCTTTCGTTTCGTTTCAATTTTTAACACTTTGAATCGTTTTAACCCCCACAATAAGTCAACAGATAGTCAAATGCTCGAATCCACCGATCCTAGGCCCTTCTGCGATCACCAAATCACATACTCAAACGCTACGAGTTACCTGACAATACCTCCTTTCGTTTCGTTTCAATTTTTAACACTTTGAATCGTTTTAACCCCCACAATAAGTCAACAGATAGTCAAATGCTCGAATCCACCGATCCTAGGCCCTTCTGCGATCACAAAATCACATACTCAAACGCTGTGAGTTACCTGACAATACCACCTTTCGTTTCGTTTCAATTTTTAACACTTTGAATCGTTTTAACCCCCACAATAAGTCAACAGATAGTCAAATGCTCGAATCCACCAATCCTAGGCCCTTCTGCGATCACCAAATCACATACTCAAACGCTGCGAGTTACCTGACAATACCACCTTTCGTTTCGTTTCAATTTTTAACACTTTGAATCGTTTTAATCCCCACAATAAGTCAACAGATAGTCAAATGCTCGAATCCACCAATCCTAGGCCCTTCTGCGATCACCAAATCACATACTCAAACGCTGCGAGTTACCTGACAATACCACCTTTCGTTTCGTTTCAATTTTTAACACTTTGAATCGTTTTAATCCCCACGATAAGTCAACAGATAGTCAAATGCTCGAATGATACTCGTTTATGCGTTCATTACGATGCATTTTAAGTGTTTTTGCATGAGAAATAGTTGTGATTTGGCTCACAAAGACTGACCATCGCGCCCAGTGGCTCAAAGCTGCGCGTAACACCGAAACTGGGCATCTGCGCACGAGTGACATGCGCGCGCATTGATCACGGGCCTCCAGATCGATGCATCATGGAGGCCAAGTTCACGACCATCTTTTCTGAGTGTTCTAACCCTATCAAGAGTGAAAACTACGAAGTAGGGGTTGGAAATTTGTTTATCTGATATTTATTAAACTACTGAATGCAATAAATAAGTACAAACTCTATGAAATTGTATTTTTTATTAATGAATCCACCTACTCAAACAAACTCTAAAGTTATCTATTTACAAAATATACCAAACAATGAAATTTTTGTAATTTTATTCCACAAATTAACAGTGTAATTATTTTTCTTTAAAAGTTACTTTGAAATTGCATTTTTATGAGAAATATCTATTTTATTATAACAGATAACAAGTACTCAAGAGCAAGAGTCTTGATCTTCATAAAATTCATCAAAATTGATTAATTTATTCCTAGATTTCCTCAAGTTTAATCCGAAACCTTTAATTTAATCCCCACTTAATCATTGAGATGTATTCGAAGAATTCGTGTGTTTGCGCGACTTCGGTAGATTGTAAAGTCTTCCCCAGTAGTATTTACTTTCCCACTAATCCCTCGAAGGTTGTCACTCCTTAAGGGATTCGGGGGGAATCTCTTAAATGCTTTAAACGACTGCAAAAGGCTCAAGAATAAGGAAGTTATCGGCTTAAGGCGAAATGCGAGTTAACGACTACAACCAAAGGACGAATAAAACCGATAAAATTAGACTCCGAACGTTGGAAATGACAAACGACCATGTTATATGCTTCTTTGCGCATTCCAATGGTGATTTTTCGTGGACAAGCTTTATAGGACGCCATTATCGTTACGATGTAGCCATAGAAAACTTTCGAAAGAATTTCCAACCAAATACATTGTAAATTCGTGTGAAAATCGAAACTTTGTTTATTTCTCGCCAAAGTCGAATGAAACAAGCCGAAGGAAGCTTACATCTCCCCCTTCAAATGTAGATTTCTTCATCTTCGGAAGCAATACGCCAGTTATTACGCAATTCTACACAAAAAGCGAGGGCACACAAAGCACTTTCAGTAATTCCGTTGCCTTTGAACGCACGCAAAAGTAAATATTAACAAAAATTTAATTTAAAAAGGACCCCACTGTAGGAGAACAAACTTCATTTTCATGAAAATGAATTTTAAAAATTCATTGCCCACGCAAGCGTTCAAATACTACTTGTAAAAATTTTTTTAAATATCGAGGGTAATATTGTATAATTGGTACCAATTTTGCTATGTTTTAATTGGCATTTAACCGGAAGTGTTAATTGGACACCTCAATCAGGACTCATTTAAAATTTCAACGTGATTTTATTTTTATTTTATTTTACTTTCATTTCAAATATAATTCTCATTGTTTATGAATGAACTGAATACACAATGGTTAATTATTTATATTAAATGAATGTGATTCAGCTTCATTTGCAATTGCAAGTAAGACATATCTATAGACAACATGATTGAAATTAATTTCACAACGAACTTCCTTGGAATTGTAATTAATTTTAATTTCGTCCTTCATGAACGAAATGTACGAATTGTTTGAGTAACGAATAAACTTCTACAATGATTTCTAAACGACAGCAAAGAACGTACACGCGACGAATCTCGAGCATGTTCCTTTTCATGCCGTGTTTGAGCAAAATTGTTTCCGTATCGTCGAATTTTCACCGAACAAGAGCTCCTTGTCAAATAATGCGGTTGTTCCGAGGTTTGAGTTTCAAGAGACTCGCACAACAAGTGAAAAAGAAAGAAAGAGGCGGCCCAGGTACCGTTAAGGGTTTTGGTTGTTTTTCAGTTTCCCCATTTCCATACTGTCTGCAGGAGGCTGTATGGAAATTCGACGCGACGGGAACGCCTTCCGCGTACCAATATTGAGTTCGAACGAATACTGATGGCCGCATGCATTATCCTTCGAGAATAGATAAACGCGATACAAGGAACAACGAGGGGACGCGTGGGAGAGCTCTACTAACGCGAGTGTCTGCATGCGATCTACAATGAATTGAAATTAGCATGGGCTGTTGAAATTCCTGGATGCGCGGCGCCCACGTTATTTCGATCAAACGCATGAAAGAATGATCGCCGAAGGAATAGTTCCAAAGCTATCTCATTGAAATTTTTCCCCCAAACAGAGCCCATTGGTAGCTACGAAAAAGCATTAGACAACTTTTCTGTAGAGCGTCGAACAAATGAAATAGAAATTTTTAAGAAAAATCGACGACGGGGAAGTACCTAAATTTCTCGGCGTAAAAAAAATTTCAAATCGATCTGGAAAAATTATTTTCGGATTCGGGGGATAGGTAGAATAATTTTTGGTGAATAGATGTACCCCCGAAATCCTACTCAGTTTCGAGAAAAAAATTCGAGAAGGTGTGAAATTTTTCGGTGAAATTAAAAAATTTCAAATCGATCTGGAAAAATTATTCTCGATTGCGGGGGTCGATTGCAATAATTTTTGGTCATTACACATATCCACGAAATCCTACTCAATTTCGAGAAAAAAATTCGAGAAGGTGTCATATTTATAGACAAAATTCAAAAATTTCTAATCGTTCTGAAAAAAATACTTTCGTCCGCAGGAGTCAATTGCAATCATTTTTGGTCATGACACATACCCTCGAAATCCTACTCAGTTTCGAGAAAAAAATTCGAGAAGGTGTGAAATTTTTCGACAAAATTCAAAAAGTTCTAATCGTTTTGGAAAAAATATTTTCGCCCGCAGGGGTCCATTAGAATCATTTTTGGTCATGACACATACCCTCGAAATTCTACGCAGTTTCGAGAAAAAAATTCATTACTGAAAATATGTCTGACTATAACTGTGTCTCTTTCCCTGCAAATTGAAAAGCTTCAAATCATTTTGGAAAAATTATTTTCGGTTGTGGGGGTCAATTACCATCATTTTTCGTGAATACACATACCCCCGAAATCTTGCGCATTTTCGAGAAAAAAATTCATTACTGAAAATATGTCTGACCATATCATCTGTCTGTTTCCCTGAAAATTGAAAAGCTTCAAATCATTCTGGAAAAATTATTTTCGATTCTAGAGGCAATTAGGATCATTTTTGGTGAACAGACATACCTTCGAATTCCTACGCACTTTCGAGAAAAAAATTCGAGAAGATGGTCAAATTGGCGTTCAACAGCCACAACTTTAAACGTTAAATAACTTTTTAACGAAGCCTCAATCGAGAAATTTGTATTCTTGATTTTCGTCTTAGTTTGGCCTCCAGAATCTCCCATTAAAATTGTAAATATTAATTTTCGTTGTATACACTATATCTAAAAATATCAAGACATTATATTAGTTATTAGACTAAAATAAATATTCCTCAATTCACACTTATGTCTTTCACAGAGTAATTACAAGCTTTAGAATTAAAATCTAAAATTCTCCAACAATATTTCTCTAAAAAATGCATTTTCAAATACCTGGAAAAGCTACAGAATTCATTCAACAATTACAAAAACCTTTTTTATCCAATATAAATTCCATCCAATGCAGACCTATTGGAAGATAAATTAGTCGAACTCAAAGCCAAAACTTTGCTAGAATTGAAACTGAAAATTTTGGTGTTCCCTTGTGAGCTTATTTTTCTGTAATTGTTTAATTTCGTTTGAAGCAATGCTTGGAATCTAGTAGTACTTTAATACCAATAAAACATTTGATATTACGGTAGCTTCGAAAGCAGTTTTCAATTAGCGTTCTGGCTGTCTATGTTGTTTAATGGGCATTTCCAGTAGCGAGAAACGGCAGTCGACTTACACGCGCAATACACCGGAACAAACTGCAGCCGCGTCGTTAATTAAAATCACAGTTCCACATCCAACGAAAGGGAGTATCGTCGAGGAGGTCATATTCACCAGTTCGTTGTGTATTTCTGTATTTGATGTGTATTTACCAGGCGTTCTTTGTCATTCCGTCGGCCAAGTGGCAACCTTTTACGTTACATATTTCCAACGAGCCAGCAATAAATGTCTGAGCGCTGCAAGACTGCAAGAATGCGGTTGTTTTAATCGATTACAAAGTGTTCCCACAAAAATAAACGGTTATACGCTACTCTTTAAAAAGGAAATTCATCGACACGCTCGTGAAACGCTTATTACGTTTCCTAGGCGAACGAAAAATCACCGAAAACAGAAATTTTGCTCGTTGAATTGCGATCGACGTCCAACCGCTACTATTTACATATGTATGCGCGGTGTCTCTCTCGTTTATGTTTTTATTTTCGTAACAGAAAATCACGGCGAGCTCTAAACAACGAGGGGGATTAATTTCTCATTTGTTCGGGAGGAAAAAAATAACAACGGAAATACGAACTGTCATTTCCATTTATCGCGAATTGTTATGACTCCGCAAAAAAAAAAAAAAAAAACTGAATATCGCTGGCCATTAATCGTAACGCGAGAAACAAACTACCGTTTTTTCGCTGTTGGTCGTTTTTACGCCGAACAAACACAATTTCCGTCGTTGCAACACCTGTGTTAATTCAATTATGTTTCATTTTGTGCGTACAACAAACTGGTAAACACTGGTCAATTAGCTAACTAACTGTTGTTTTTATAAACAAATGTTGTTTTTATGAACAAGAAAAAATAAAAAAAATATCGAAATGGGTTGATTAAATTGTTTTTCGTAAAATATGTCAAATGTGCCACTAATTTAGTGAAATACAATGTGAGAAATGAGCACTGAGTCTCTATTATGAGACCACCCCGGTTATCTGAACTGTCTTGTCCTCCAATGTGTTCAGATAAACGGGATTCTTCTGTATTATGTTTTCGTAATGTATTATTTCTTCTATTCTACATATTTCTATAATTTCAAGGGTTTTCCAATGATTTTGTGACTGTATTTACCATGTAGAATCTCAGTGGGTTCACGAAATTGCAACAACGAGTCGTTAGCAGAGAGATGCTCGTACGTTATCGCGGTAAAAGGACGAAAGCTCGCACAATGTGACCGAGGAATATCTAAAAAGCGGACTGTTGGTCAAAGGGACTTCAGCGGGCGGAAAAGGGTTGGTCTCGAGGACGCTTTCACCGGTCCGACGACGCATTGGCACGCCGACAAAAGTCGAAAAGGTGAGTGGAAGATTCCCTTCGCTCGTTTCGCCCCCCCTCTTTTTCTTGCGACCGGGGGGGGGATTCTTCCGTTGCTCTCTTCCCGGGGATTTCCCTCGCGAAGAATCTCGCTCAACCGAACTGCAATGGAATTTACTCAAGAGCTAAAGAGTGAAACCAGCGAGCGGAGGAGGGTCGAAGGCAAAAACGAGGAACGCGAGGCCAAAGGACAAAGATTGAGAACGGAAGGATTAAGAGGGAAAATAGGCGTTACGATTATGAAACAGAAGAGATATCTAAATGTAAAGATGGCGAGTCCAGAGCGGAGTCGTTAAGTGGAATAATAAGCGTTGGATAACAAAGGAAGATTAATGAGAAACGTAGCAAATGGGCGTGGGCCTTTGGAAGAGCCTATATAAGAGAGAAAGACTTGACGAGACAGTGCGGTTGCACGAAACTGAATGTGTGCTCCCCCCGCAGCGAGACGAGAGCAAACGGAAGGGCGTAAATGTAAATCGGTACGTTTCCATTTCCACCGTCTTCTTAATTAACTTTTTTGTAATTATCATGACAGCGTTTCCCGGGCGAGAATGCCCTGGCAGTTCGTTCGTTCCGGAGGAGTAGAAAAAAAAGGAGGAAAACTGTAGACTCTTCCTTGTTCGAGGCAGCAACTTCCACAAGAGAATTCCCTCAAAGGCGTGCCTCTTCCGGGTTCTCTCTTTCTCTACGCCCCCTCTCTTGCACTTACACGCGCGCGTGCCCTTTACCAGAGGGGGTGTTTAAAAACCGCGTGTACTTTGTACGGAAGAATTGCATTCATTCGGCACTTCTCAAACGCTACCTGACTGCGGATACGCGGTGAAGTGGGAAACGCGACTCTTAATGCAAATTTTCGACAGCGTTTGTTGCCCCGACTTTGAACGGTCCACGCACGACTGCGTGCCCCTTCGTGTTCCTCCAGTTACCAGAACGCCCACTCCACGAACCGGGTAACTTGATTTTATTCGCGAGTGTGCGTAAAACAAACTGGCAATCGAGATCGGGGGGGAAAAATTGCACGGAGGACAAATGTTTCTCGAATTTTCCCGATTTAAACTCACTTTGTCGTTGTTTTTTTGCTTTTACTTTCTTCAAATAATATATTATTTACATTATCAATAGAATTAGAACCCAGACCCACATGTGGTTCACGCCGCATCGATGGAAAAGTCGACTGTGACCCACATGTGGTTCACACCACCCAATGGGTAATTCGATCGTGACCCACATGTGGTTCACGCCGTTCGATGGAAAAGTCGACGGTGACCCACATGTGGTTCACGCCGTTCGATGGAAAAGTCGACGGTGACCCACATGTGGTTCACGCCGTTCGATGGAAAAGTCGACTGTGACCCACATGTGGTTCACGCCGATCGATGGAAAAGTCGACGGTGACCCACATGTGGTTCACACCACCCAATGGGCAATTCGATCGTGACCCACATGTGGTTCACGCCGTTCGATGGAAAAGTCGACGGTGACCCACATGTGGTTCACACCACCCAATGGGCAATTCGATCGTGACCCACATGTGGTTCACGCCGTTCGATGGAAAAGTCGACGGTGACCCACATGTGGTTCACGCCGTTCGATGGAAAAGTCGACGGTGACCCACATGTGGTTCACGCCGTTCGATGGAAAAGTCGACTGTGACCCACATGTGGTTCACGCCGCATCGATGGAAAAGCAGCAAGTTTTGCTTGTATTAAGTAACACAAAGTGAACAGTAATTATCGAAACATCTACCTTGTTATAAATTTTTAATTTTGAAAAAATAAATGCATCTGTAAATGAAGAACAAATAAGGTTATCCATGCATCATTGAATTTTTCACTTTATAGTTGTTTTTTTATTATCAAAATCGAGATAGAAGACAGTGAAAATTTTCTATAGCAATTGACGATATATCTGTTCTTGGCATGCCAAAGTTTAACAACGTCTTCCCTTCGCCGAATTATCGCCACTCAGGTTGACATGAAATTCGGAACAACGTTCCACGCGCGCACACACTTCTCAGTGCTAACACGCAATGTGCATTAGTACGAGAGCATCATGCTCTTGACATGTTCATTTGGGAGTGGTGTGTACGTACGTGTGCCCCCTATAGCGATGGGAATGGTGAATGCATAAACAAGAGGAAATTTAGGGTATTATTTGCACTTCAAAGCAATACACGCGCGGTAATACGTTGCATTTAGCAGGCGGTAATTACAGCCATGATTACGCGAGTCATTACTAACAATTAAAATCTCCTTCGAGCTGTGTCGAATTCATCGATGGCGACGTGTGCATTCCCGTCGAAACGAGAATGTGACGATCGCACGAATATTTGGGATCGTTCTTGCCAGGAACTGTATCGGATGTCGATGATGCGTTCGATTCGTGTCAGTCGGATAACAAAATATTTACTTACGATTGTTCAAGGTCCAATACATTTTCCAATTAAAATCTGCAGAAATACGTGCATATTTCGGGGTGACTTAATCCTACAGGATTCTCCTGGAACGAGGTTCGTTCTCGCCGCTATCGGAACATATTTGTGCTGAAAGTTAATTACGGGAACACTATGGGCGCGAATATTTTGCCACGCTCTCGGCGTAGAAAACGCAGGTAGAAAAGCCATTATCGTCTACTCTGTAGTGCGAATTAATGAACGTGCGCGGCGTCGAGCGCGAAATTCAAAGGTCCCCGCAACAAAATCCAATATGCTGTTAACGCGTCCCTATGTATCCGCTATGTTTTTAACTCGGAAACAATTCACTCTCTGACGTTCAATGACCACCGATACCACACCCGGTATATTACGATCTTATTAATTGGCGGTGCTCATACAGTCACCACAATCAGTTCGAAACAGAGAGAGCAATTCTTTTTTGTGTATTTTTTCAGGAAAGAATAGTTATTTTTATTTTTTTCAAATTAGATCACAAGTATTCAATTTATGGGAATGAGTTGACAGTTTGGAAATGTTCGATAATATTCTATCTTATTTTTATTGCAAAGAAATATTGTAATTTGCATTGAGAAGATCATTTTTCTCTTATGTTTGATAGGACACATGAATTTTGTATTTTTATTTATCGTTACTTCTGTATAAGTTTGCAAAATAACAAAGACAAGTGATAGAATTTAATTCCATAAATAAATAAACAATATAATATAATGTAACTGGAGTAATAATGAATAGGAGTATTAATATCTTGCAATATTAAAAATTTATTGGTCCAACCGGAGTAAAATCACAGGAAAAAAACTATTTCGAATTAAGATTGTTGCTAATTTGGAAAACAATTTTAAATTGAAATTAAATTTGTTTAAAATTGTCACATTCACTTGGCTACTGCACTTCGTATTTCTTAGAGATTTTGTAACGATCAAGATAAATGATAGCCTGATGATAACGAGTCAAGAGAATATGGCGCATGACTAATTACTTCTTCACCCTAGTTATGGTCCTTTCTTTAAGTAGAAATTGCTACATGTGGACGACCACTATCATAATGGGGACGCCATTTCTCTCTGTTTTATTAAACTCTTCCAAAGGTAACACTAACCACTGAAATTTTAAACGAATATTAATTTACTCGAGAATGTAACGTGGCAACATCGTTACAATTAATTTAGTTACGCAAAGAATTCATTAAAATTTCTTGTTTTAAGTGTGGAACATAAAAATTTGATATTTCAAAACGATTTTCACACTCACGTCTTCTTATTCATTGCTCTATATGTAAAATGTTTCGTTATTCGTGATACAAACTGATCAGGAATGATTCCTCATGAAAATATACCAAAATATAGAAATATAGAATGAAAATTTGTTGCATCATGCTTTGTTTTTAAGTTAATTAAAAATAAACGCTCCAAAATAGCACAAATTTGCCATCATTCCACGAGAAACTTCACGAGAGTCTTCTGTTGTATATCTTTATCGATTCACTGATCCCTCTTTTCGATTCTTTCATCAGTTTTTCGTAAAAAGAATTGTCGACTGTTGTCTTAACACTTTACCGACCGGTAGCGGTTGATTAATCGGCTATCGGTCGGTAAGCGTTGGTCGGTAAAAAAGTTGATTAATACGCTATCGGTCGGTAAGTGTTGGTCGGTAAAAAAGTCGATTAATAGGCTATCGGTCGGTAATGTGTTAAACATCATTGATAATATTTTAACATTTTCAGCTTATTTCTGAAATAATACTTGACATGGAAACTTAGTTTTATTAATCTTATCAGCGAGTTTGAAACGTCCATTTACTTTCGTGACCTTTTCTTATATATTCCAACAAAGATTTAACGTAAAATCATTTACAGACAATCCACTGACCTCATGTTTGGTAAATAGCTAAGAAACCTTGATCCACATAGTGGACGATGTTTGTCTTCGATTACAGACAACAAACCACCGTAAGTACGTTTCATCCACTTACGCGATATTTGTCGAATGCTCGTATATTTAACCAATGATCCAAATACCCGTAGCCTGCTTAAGCTTACATGTAATTTAGAGATGTAGCTCCGATTGCATCGCACTAATTTCCAGCAAACAGCAATGGGCTGTATCGTATTCGCGAGCAGCTCGCGTCACTTGTTATCGCCGAGGAAATATTGATGTAGCTCAAGCAATCGTGTTTACACGGCTCCCAACGCGATTGTAACTCAACCGCCCCTCCCCCGAATGTTATCGAGCCTCTTTAATACATTACAACTCGATAATATTGTCACGCTATGAGGTAAATTTCGTGGCATAAACTGGCACGTACTCGTGCTTCGTAGCTTGCTGGCAAAATTCGAAATTCCGTCCACGGCGCGCGATGTTAATTGCGGCAAGAGCAAAATGCCAATCCGTCGATATTATGTTACGCGTCGTTATTCTCGCTGGGACAAGCCGATCTACGTGCATTGTAACCAATCGCGTAACCCCCGTACGCGTCATCCATTAGTCCGCAGACGCGGTCACCTCCATTCGTGAACATTTCCCCATACAACCTCCGACACACCTGTGCAATGCACTTCGACGCTGGTCAATAGGCCCTGGGAACCATAGAGTGCGATTAGCATGATTTTGTCGTTTGTGCAAACGTCAAACGATTCTTTCCTCGTCGACACTCCGACATTCCAGTCGATAGAAGTTATAATTGTGTTGGAAATTCAGCAGTGGATCAAATATTGGTCCTTATTTGTTGAAGTGTTTTAATTAACACCGTATCATTGTGTCTTTTAACACACTGACTGCCACAAATTTTCACTGATGAGATAAAGAAATGATTTCTCAAGATTAAAATCTTGATTGGATCTTAAATTTTAGCCTGAAACGACAAATTGTTTCTAGTTTTCAATTGTCCAAAAAGTGTATCGTTTTCGTAGAGAATTTGAGGCGTCTGACAGTCAACGTGTTAACACTTTACCGACCGGTATTAATCGACTGTTTTACCGATTAACGCCTTACCGACCGATAGCCGATAAGTCAGTTTTTTACCGCTCAACACTTTACCGACCGGTAGCCTATTAATCGACTGTTTTACCGATTAACGCCTTACCGACCGATAGCCGATAAGTCAGTTTTTTACCGCTCAACACTTTACCGACTGGTAGCATGAAAATAAAGAATATCACTAGACTTAATTACCCTGTAATTACAGAAAGAGAACAATATAGTAACCACTGTCGCAAAGTTTCGTTTAAAATTCGAATAAGTACTAGAAGAAGTAGTAATCTAGGGTCAATCGGTCTCACAAATAATCGTTCAAAAATTTGATGTATTATACGAATAATCGAAATCATTTTAAGCAGTTAATCAAGTTTAAAATCAAGAGATTCTCCCGCTCTTTTGTTTATTAAAATGCTCAGAAAGTGATCATATATTTACTCCGATCAATTGTAATATGTACGAGGATAATTTTGCAATTAATTTTACGTAAAATATATGTTTAACATTTGAACATTATCGTTGCAATTTGCCCGCATTATGAGCTCTCCAGACGAATTTTACAGACTCTCATTCACCTCCAGAGGCTTCGCGAAGAATTTAATTCTATCAACACGTTGATCATTTAATTCCGTAACAACGTTGTTTCATTTTGCGTTGGTATTACACCACCGCGATGGAATCCCTGTGATCTACCAGTTCGGGGAAAAATTTTATTCCAACGAATATTATCCCGATGGCGAGGCGCGTCGCGTGCTGTGCAAATAAATTAATCCGACGGCTCAGCAGCGGTACTCATTTGCCAGAATAAAACGAAGATGACCGAAGAAAGCTCAATATGACGCAGATGATAAATGAATTTTTTCTGCCATGGGGAAAAAAAGCGATGGAAAATGTTTTTCTGTAAAAAGCGATTTTAAAGTATCGAAAGCGTTAAATCAAATTGCTTCAGAACTACGAAAAGAAGAATAGGGTTGAGTGACACCAACGAAAGCACAAATATTACATGCAGGGAGAAAAATTAATTTTAAAGAATTTAGTCGGTGAAACAGATTTCTATAAAATGAAAATTATAAAAAGGCTATGTTTACATTCGAAAGAAATGCAGAAAATAAAAATAATAACTTATATAACGAAATTGACTGTTTTATATTGAAGACAGAAATGTCAAATTTTCAGTAAAAATAATTTATGCAATAAAGTATATTAACGTGTTTTATTAATGCATCGAAATAAGTGTAGATTGAACATGTTGGGAATCATTGATCTTGATGATAGATCATTTTAGAGTAATTTAACGATAGTAAAGGATATATGAATTATTGATCATGATTTACACATGCTGAAAGCTGATAAAAAAGACACTGTTACTAAAGAACCAAAAAAACATAATATAACAAAGAAAAATAATATTCTTCTTCAATTTTTTCAAATATCTATCACTAGCAAGTAATTCTGAACCATTTCTAGCGAAATAAAATGATCGAATTCAAAATTGTGTTCCTCGAACAAAACGAAAAGCTTCAAGAAACAAACCTAAGATAAAAAATCTTATTATATTCTCTAGTTTATGGACTTAGACCAATTTCATGCATACGAATGAAACGTTGATCATCCACCTGCATAATAAAAAAATTACACTGGACTTTCCTTCGTTCAGCTTTTATAAAAATGCGTACACCGTATATTACGCAGACTAATTAAAGCGTAAATTGAATTTTTTAAAAATTGTAACTTGTGAAAAGTGACGAAAGGAATTCTTTTGATTGGACTTTCGACGTGGTCCTCCAGTTTGCAATGGGACGACGTTGCACGATGAAATTCATAAACCCAATTTTCCCCACCGCGGAATACTTTCGCCCTCCATCGCCGGAACTTATAATTCTCCGACTAATATAATTCGATGAGAAATGCGCTTGCGTGTGCCGATACGCGTTGCACCGCGTAGGCCTGCACCTTATCAAAACTTTTGCAATTAAACGCTCCGCCCAGACGCTCGTTAGCAATTCCGTGGAAATTTGAATATCGCGCCGAAACCTCCAGCGAGTGGCCCCCGTGTTCTGTGTGACCCGTTTTGCTCGAAATTCCGTCACCTAACATCGATTACACGTCGAAGATCGCTGGGGAATCACCCTGGATGCACAACAAACCCAATACAACCGCATTAACGTTAAACTAATTCGATAGATAGTCGTGAAACTCTCGATTTTCTTATTCTTCGCGCGAGGAAATCGTACCAAAGTTTTAAGACGCTATAAATTTCTCCACGTGATAAATAATCGATGCTCTGCTTGCATATTTATGCTAATTTCAGTACGAATGTTGACTATACACCATGAAACACCGTAGAAACGATTTAATTTTCGTTTGTCAGTGAAACAATCGAAGGAAACTTCCCCCATTGCGTTGATCAAGGGACTGTGCTTGATTATTAGTGCGTAGAATTATTTTTAAGGATCATCTGGGCAGGATAAATCACGATTTACAAGCACCCATTGAATTTAATCACGATCAGAAGATTTGTAAACGATTTACGTTATTTACTCAATTGAACTCAAGTATAGATCATCGTTCATTTATCTATATATAATTTTCAGGTTTATTTGGGGATTTATCTTCAGGATTTCGACTTATACGACCTCATATACAGGGTGTTCGGCCACCCCTGGGAAAAATTTTAATGGCGGATTCTAGAGGCCAAAATAAGACAAAAATCAAGAATACCAATTTGTTGATGGAAGCTTCGTTAAAAAGTTATTAACGTTCAAAGTTGTGGCTGTCGAACGACAATTTATCCACCTTCTCGAATTTTTTTCTCGAAAATGGTTAGGAATTCAGGGGTATGTCTATTCACCAAAATTGATTGCAATTAACCCCCGCAATCGAGAATAATTTTTTTAGAACAATTTGAAAATTTTTTTTCCAATGAAAAATTTCCCCCATTCTCGAATTTTTTTCTCGAAAATGCGCAACATTTCGGGGGTATGTCTATTCACCAAAAATGACTGTAATTGAACCCTACAACCGAAAATAATTTTTCCACAACGATTTGCAATTTTTTAATTTTCTCGAATAATTTCACACCTTCTCTATTTTTTTTCTCGAAAATAGGTAGGATTTCGTGGATATGTGTAATGACCAAAAATGATTGTAATCGACCCCTGCAACCGAAAATATTTTTTTTATAACGATTTGGAAAATTTTCTTTTCGCGGAAAAATTTCATCTATCCGAATTTTTTTCTCGAAAATGGGTAGGATTTCGATGGTATGTCTATTGACCAAAAATGATTGCAACTGACCCCCGCGGTTGAAAATAATTTTTTCGGAATGATTTGAAACTTTTTAATTTCGCCGAAAAATTTAGGCACCTATCCCCTTCGATTTTTCTTAGAAATTTGTTTTTCATTTTTAATACATTTGTTTGACACTCTACAGAAAAGTTGTCTAATACTTTTTTGTAGGTATCTATGAGCTCTACTTTAGAAAAAAGTTTCATTGAAATATGTTCACTATTGTAGGAGTTATGGCCGTTTGAAAATTGGACCATTTTTATGGGGTTTTTCTAACTTTACGGTGTGAAGGAACAACTTTTCGAATATTTTTGCGATTTGTACATATTCTCCACTAAAATACGCGTAGTTTACTTTTTGAAAAATGAAAATCGTCCAATCCGTTCACGAGTTATGACATTAAATAAACATATCAATGGTATGGTCAGACATATTTTCGGTAAGGAATTTTTTCCTCGAAAATGGTTAGTAATTCGAGGGTATGTCTATTGACCAAAAATGATTATAACCGACCCCTGCAACTAAAAATATTTTTTTTAGAACGATTTGAAATTTTTTAATTTTGTCGAAAACTTTCACACCTTCTCGAATTTTTTCCTCGATAATGGTTAGAAATTCGAGGGTATGACTATTGACCAAAATTGATTATAACTGACTCCTGCAACTAAAAATATTTTTTTTAGAACGATTCGAAATTTTTTAATTTAATTGTTAATAACTTTTTAACGAAGCTTCCATCAACAAATTAGTATTCTTGATATTCGTCTTATTTTGGCCTCTACTATCGCTCATTAAAATTTTTGCTAGAGGTGGCCGAACACCCTGTATGTAGCAGACCATTGTAATCGTTTCAATTTTAAATAAAAATTTCAACAAATACTATCACATTACAAAACAAAAATTATGATGCTATTTTTAAAAATTTCCAATGAATTATTTATACCATGTTCCCTTTATATCAAACAATTTTTGTAAAAATATTATACATAAATAAAACGTGAATCTAGAAACTTATTGATTGTTATTAAATATTTCTTATGTAGGATACTGTGTTTTTGACGTGAATCAGGTTAGGCAAATTTTATTCGCGATTAAAGAATAAAATATTTCGATTCATTCGAGACCTAAATTTAGTCTGGCTCATTCGTCTGAATATCAGTTTAAAACATTCATTTATAGATTCTAATTAAACGAAATATAATTAGTTTACGAATAAATCTAAAATTTGCATTAATAGCGAATAAAATTTGTCCAACTCTACCAACGTATTTCATCGAATCTGAAACAAGTAACACGAATTGGAACAATTTTCCGGCGGTCAAAGCCTCCGGTATATCGGTGCCATTTATTTGGAAAGTTTCAATTACGCGGAGAAATGAAAAACAGAACAATACGTTGTAAGCGTTTGATATAATTAAATTCATATCGGCGCGTAATTACGAAGAACAGGGGCGTGCTAAACAGAATAATTTATGCTGGCCCCCTACGCCCCCCGCGAACGAAACACGCTTTTCCACATGCGGTATACAGTAATTTTCGATTATAACCCCGCAACCGGGAACACCCCTCGATGGACGCCAAGGGTGGACAACGTAAACATAATTGTTATTCATAGAATGCATCGAAGATAAATAATTCGTATCGACTGATTACAAATAAATTTCATTTCGCATGTTAAATCTACTGTATCGAATCAATTATATCGTACGTTCGGCGAGATAGGAGCCAGCGATCGGTTTACGGCGATGCATTAACCAAATGAAAATTCAAAGCGCGGCCAGCCGGGATAGAATTTAATTCTTCCCGTTCTTTATCTCGCAACGATACGAATAAACCAGCGTATCGACGGCCCGATGTGGGAAAAACTCGTAAATCACGGGTATAATTGGTAATTCGCGTTTTATTAGCCAAAGTAATTTAACGCTCGACGAATCCTCGGCGAACAACTTCTCCGTTCCACGCTCGAACTAAGATCGAAGAGAAATATTATATTATCGAGCGCGAAAGGCGTGTAATTCTTCAGTGAAAACTGTGAGAAACGGTCTAATAAAGATTTATTTACTGCTGCCCGACAGAAGTAATTTGTATTAAAATATTAACCAAACAAAAATTTTCCCCGAAATAATTCATACCGTTTAATCAGATACGTAACATAATGGATGTTTCATAATTTATAGTAAATGTACAGAATGATGGGTGCGTATTTCTGCTCGTGTTTACATCATCTCATAATTCATGCAATTTATATAACATGAACCTCCATTTACTCGATTTGCTACAATTACATTAAACTGAGAATTTAATTAGATTCTGTATATATTATTGTTAGTGTGAAATGTGGAAAAAATAATAAAAGATACGTAAGTGCATTGGAGACAACACTTTACCGACCGATAGCCTATTAATCGACCTTTTTTACCGACCAACGCTTACCGACCGATAAAACAGTTGATTAATAGGCTACCGGTCGGTAAAGTGTTAATCCAGGTAAATTGCTGTTAGTAAAATGTAATAGAAAAGAGAATCTTGCGATAATTGTATACATTACATAATAATTATTACGTTAACACATGTGAAAATACGAGAAATAATTAATGAGATTGGACACTTACTCGAGGAAAATAATTTCCAATTTTTTGGTGGGTTGGAAGTAATATAAAAATTAGGGTGTTATAGATCATCGAAGTGATATTGACCTGAGCTATCATGCAACGATTATAGAAATGTATTTCTGCTTTTAAATTCAAAATAGTTAAATATAGTTCAGAAGGAGCCCTATTATTATTTATTAATGATGATATTTTTGAAATTTCTAACATTCAAAACAAGTGTAAAATGTAGAAACGTGAAGGTAAAAGGAATGGTAAATAATTAAGCTTTAAGTTGTCGAATTACCGCAGAAATTAATATTCTAAATCTAGTTGGTCATGCAACCGAGAGATTGTTTAAATATTTAATAGATTTTAAACAGAAAACGTGGCTTTTTTTATTAAAATATTTTAAGCAAATTAAATAGTGTGGCGACATCAATGAATTCGATGGAAAAGTATAGATTGCCTTCTGTATTTGCCGCTAGAGGGATCGTTTTTCTCACAAGCGCTCGATCGACTAGCCAACATCCCATGATGTCTCACTTTATCTAGCAAGCACTCCACATATGAAATAGTTGTTCACATACAACGTCAATTACTATTAAAGCCCTATGATTATTTATTAATGATGATATATTTGAAATTTCTAACATTCAAAACAAGTGTAAAATGTAGAAACGTGAAGGTAAAAGGAATGGTAAATAATTAAGCTTTAAGTTGTCGAATTACCGCAGAAATTAATATTCTAAATTTAGTTGGCGATGCAACCGAGAGATTGTTTAAATATTTAATAGATTTTAAACAGAAAACGTGGCTTTATTTGGAAGTTTAATTTTGATGCAATATATCACTCATTTTTATTGAAATATTTTAAGCAAATTGAATAATATGGCGACACCTTTGAATTCGTTGGAAAAAGCCTAGATTGCTTTCTGTATTTGCCGCTAGAGGGATCGTTTTTCTCACAAGCGCTCGATCGACTAGCCAACATCCCATGATATCTCACTTTATCTAGCAAGCACTCCACATATGAAATAGTTGTTCACATACAACGTCAATTACTACTAAAGCCCTATGATTATTTATTAATGATGATATTTTTGAAATTTCTAACATTCAAAGCAAGTGTAAAATGTAGAAACGTGAAACTAAGAAACTAAGTAACTAAGAAACTACGAAACTAAGAAACTAAGAAACTAAGAAACTAAGAAACTAAGAAACTAAGAAACTAAGAAACTAAGAAACTAAGAAACTAAGAAACTAAGAAACTAAGAACTAAGAAACTAAGAAACTAAGAAACTAAGAAACTAAGAAACTAAGAAACTAAGAAACTAAGAAACTAAGAAACTAAGAAACTAAGAAACTACGAAACTAAGAAACTAAGAAACTAAGAAACTAAGAAACTAAGAAACTAAGAAACTAAGAAACTAAGAAACTAAGAAACTAAGAAACTAAGAAACTAAGAAACTAAGAAACTAAGAAACTAAGAAACTAAGAAACTAAGAAACTAAGAAACTAAGAAACTAAGAAACTAAGAAACTAACTTCTGTATTTGCCGCCAGAGGGACTGTTCTTCTCACAAGCGCTCGACCAATTACCTAACATCCCATGATACCTCATTTTATCTAGCAAGCACTCCACATATGACATAGTTGTTCACATACAGAGTCAATTATTATTAAATTTCTCGGTCTATAGCAAGGATTTTGTATAATAGTGTCCAATACAAGTAAAATCTTAAATCTTGAAAGAGGTTTTCTAGTTGATCTGCGAGCATAATACAAGATCAAGAGTCGAACGTGTTCAAGAACAGAGTATTTAGACTCTAAAGAGATCTTGTGAATGTATGAATGCTGAAAAACAAAATGGAAGAGAATCCGAGACGATACAAAGACGAGACCCAGTGAAATTCGACAGGTTATTTGGAAGATTTGAGACACTTCAGCGAGAGACGACTTGAAGGGTGGTTCGCACCGTCGCGACAGTCGCTGAAAAAAGGCCTCGCGAATGCCATGGAAGAAGGAGAGAAGAGTGAAAGATAATAAACGCCCTCTCAGATTTTCATGCCGCGATCCGCTTTCCCTCCCCCTCAGGGGGTGGAAAAAAGGAGAAACGCCTGGGCTATTCTCCCATCTCATTGAAACCGAAGTCGGATCTCACTTATTAAAAGATAATATTCCAGAGACTTAATTCAGAAAAGGAAGTCTGCTGTGGGGTGGTTGTAAAGCACGCACAAAGAATTCGGTAATTAACGTCGCCGCGGCGCAAAGCCCGGGAAACGAGCGGGTTCTTACGACTTGCGGACTTGAGAAAACGAAACGACGTCCGACGATTACCAAAGGCGACAACCGTTGGTGAAAAGGCTGCTAAATATATTGCTTTAACAAGTTAATTAGTTCGCTACAGTCTCTTGATTCTATAATTAAAACAAGCTCCTGAAACCAACCAACTTCATTACACTTTCGTTACAAGAAACCGTCTTTAAAATATTCTAAAAAATTCTTTTTTTATTTACGAGGCTCAAAAAAAATCATTTCGACGCTTCGACCATGTTCTGAATATTAGGTTAAAGGGTCTACAATAATTATTTAATTCAATTTTATTAAAAATTATAAGAAATTAGTATTTTGTTAAAACGTAAATTAGTCAAGAAATTAAAATAGTTAAATCAAATGGAAAATTGTCTAGTTTTTAAAAAAATTTTGAGTTCAAAAAGAGTTCAGGTTCGATGTTGATATCAATTCGAGTACATTTGTTAAAGAGTTTTAAACGGGGGCCTAAAAAACCGTAATTCGACCATGGCCATTACATCTTGAACAAATCAGAAAGCCCTCGTCTCGATGGTATGCATTTGCTCAGCGTCAAACATCCGCTTGAGGTTAATACAGACACTTGGGTACGAGAGTGAGAATTAAATCGAGGAACAAAGGGGTGAAAAAGTTATGGGGAACACGTGAAACTTGTTCCGGCAAGTAGAAGCGGTCGGTGTTTAGCCAGACGTCTGGCATTCATTATTACCGAAGTTTCTTTCACACGCGAGGTCTCCAATCAAATCTCTATTAGTATCATCTCCGCAAGAATCCCCGGGGGGGGGGATCGTTTCTGAAGTCATTTCCGGGTTTCTCGAGGAAAATGCAGGCGCCTGCATTCAACGAAAGTATAAAGAACATTCAAGACGTCGTCGCCAGGAAGAACGAGAAGGAAAAAACTGCTCGATTTTTTCTGACTCGTAGATTTTCGCGTACATCTGGCGGAGTAACGCTGTTAATAGGTTGATGGAATTTTCCAGGATGATTCGAAAGGGTAGATAAAACGCGAGCGACACGAGGAGCGAGGCAGAATGGATGCACGAGGAACAAAAAGCGGTAGGGAGGAACGGAAATTCCTTCGCTTGCAATTTTACCAAGCGATGCAGTTATGTATGCGCACAGAGGCATCCAGCTGCAACACAACAATGAACGTCGGGAGAGGAAAAGTCGTATACCGGAGCCGTTATTTTAAAATAGCCAAAGTATGCGCCGTCGGGCGGACGCATAAAACCGTATCCCCGGGGCTAGTCGGCATTTTTTCGTACTAAAAGCTCCAGCTGGGTATAACTTTCATGCCAATGGATCATTCTTCGTTGCTTTTGTGCGCCGATAATCGATCAGAGGTACGTACAGAGCTGTCCGTGATATGTGTTCGTTATAAAGCAAATATACGGGACAATTCGACAAAGGGTTGGAACATATTCTGATACTCCTGCAAAAAGTATGGAAATAGTGTCACCTAACTCTGTAAATGTTATACGACTTTGTGATGCAACAATGAAATCGACACGACATCCTTGATAAATAATTGCTACTGATATTGTAATAAATTAAATGATGGGAACATTTGTGTAAATCAGTTTTCTTTTAATACACAGGGTGTTCGGCCACCTCTAGCAAAAATTTTAATGAGCGATAGTAGAGGCCAAAATAAGACGAAAATCAAGAATACTAATTTGTTGATGGAAGCTTCGTTAAAAAGTTATTAACAATTAAATTCAAAAACTTCAAATCGTTCTGGAAAAATTATTTTCGGTTGCGGGGGTCAATTACAATCAGTTTTTGTCATTAGACACACCCACGAAATCCTGCCCACTTTCGTGAAAAAAAATAGAGAAGGTGTGAAATTATTCGAGAAAATTGAAAAATTGCAAATCATTCTGGAAAAATTATTTTCGATTCTAGAGACAATTAGAATCATTTTTCGTGAATAGACATACCCCCAAATTCCTAACCATTTTCGAGAAAAAAATTCGAGAAGGTGGATAAATTGTCGTTCGACAGCCACAACTTTGAACGTTAATAACTTTTTAACGAAGCTTCCATCAACAAATTGGTATTCTTGATTTTCGTCTTATTTTGGCCCCAACTATCGCTCATTAAAATTTTTGCTAGAGGTGGCCGAACACCCTGTATATTTTATTTGAAAGGATCAAATGAATGGAACGATATTTTAAACTATGATTTTATAATCATCTCGAGTAACTTCTTAACAATTTTTATTTCTTTGGTATGATTGTTCTCATTCTGTTTTATCGACAACTTTCAATTTTCGAAACATAAAATAATATAGAAAATGATTTTATTTTATAAACAATTATCATCATATAAAATTGAATATACAGGATGTTAATATCCACAAAAGTGCTACCACTGAACAGTTAATTATTGTACTTTTGAAAGTGTTGTTTTTTGTTGAAATTTTAGAAGTTTCAAATATACGACTATAAAAAAAAAATAATACCCATTGAATAGAGCTTGCAGTGGTGATTACAGGAATTCAGTTCAGTTATTTACAGTTGTAATCAGACTGATAGGGAAATCAAGGGAATTTTCATTTTATCGATTTACCAGAAAATGGTGAAAATTCGTTAAAAATTTCAACAGCAATAGTAGTAAATTTCATACTTTAAATTTTATACATTTTCTCCGACCGTGACCTTGAATGACCTTGAATAATTAGTCACTGAATTCCTAATGAAAGGGACTATCATTTTAAGTGTTTCAAAATGGGTGATTTCAATTTTAAAAAAATGAATGTGACCTCGAAATCTCCTCTATTGTAACCTGTCTGTACTGTGTAAGTTTTGTAAATAAAATGTTTTAATATTATTACAAATTTATATTGTATTTTAATTTTATATTTCAAAGAAAATTGAACCGCTGAATTTTGTAAATTACACTAACTATAGTATGTCTAATACTCGCATACAAGTGTAAAAAATATTCTAGCAACACAAAATACAAAAATTTCCATGACATGCAGAATAAACAAAAAAGAAATTTATTGTATATATTGCATTACATGCTTTCTTTTATTATAATACGTAAGAATGAATCATAATTCACAAAATAAAGTTTTAAAGTTCCGATTTATCGCTGTAATAATTTAAATGGAATCTGGCATGATTTAGCCTGAAAACATTTGTCAAAGGATTAAATTATAAGGATAATTCGACAAAACGACAAGTAAAATACACCTTCCATGGCGACCAATGGAATCAGTTATTAATTTCGAGAACACCCGGTCGGCTAGTGTAATAAAAGTGTGTTTAACACATTACCGACCGATAGCCTATTAATCGACTTTTTTACCGACCAACGCTTACCGACCGATCGCGTATTAATCAACCTTTTTACCGACCGATAGCCGATTAATCAACCGCTACCGGTCGGTAAAGTGTTAACGGCGAAGTGAAATCAGAAACTTCGAATAACTCGGCCGAGCTGGAACAGCTGATGGAAAAATTACGAAAATGTATAATTTCGGAGCAATTTCACGGCACGATAATTACAAATGCGTCACGGTACCGGTGCCATCCTTATTATAATGGTCGCGCGGTAAATCGTGCCACGTTCTTGTCGCGTTAACGACCGTGAAAGTTGTTAAAATGCCCTCGCATTTTTCGCGATAATGCAAAATAATTCGTGCACGAGTCTCACTGTTACAAATGATCGAAATCGGTAATTACGCGGTAAATACACGTGTGATGAAGTGTGCTTCGAAGGAAAGAAAAAAAAATAATGTGAAAACGGCAGGAAAAGTACATCGTCCGATGTGTACGGAGAGGAGGAACGAAAAGAGGAACGCGAGAAAAATTCCCCGCACGCGCCGACGCGCGAAGAAAATATTTGCCATGGCGATTGTACTAATAAGTCCAAAGCCTTCATAAAGAGAACCCTGCTTAAATACTTAGCTGCACGTACCTCGTACCGTCCTTCTTTCCACCTCGCCCGGGGAAAAAGTTTAATCATTTCTGCTCACTTAATGAGGATTCACTATCGCGATGCGCGGGAATGTTCAACGAAGCACCCGGTAGAATATTACAGGCTTAAAGCAACACGACAATATTATCATCCTTACTGGCGAAGAAATCCCTCGATGCTACAAAGGAGACATTTTTTAGAAACTGTTCAGTCATTTTTGTCACTTTTTACTTTATAAAAAGTACTCAAACTATATACGTAAAAGATATAGTAATTAAGTTCATATATAAGTTGCTATAAATAATCAGATTCTATCAAATGGATTACAAAATTAAAAATAAGAATTTCATCTGGTCGGGTCGGGTTTTACCCCTGGTAAAAATTTTAATGGCGGATTCTAGAGGCCAAAATAAGACAAAAATGAAGAATACCAATTTGTTGATGGAAGCTTCGTTAAAAAGTTATTAACGTTCAAAGTTGTGGCTGTCGAACGACAATTTATCCACCTTCTCGAATTTTTTTCTCGAAAATGGTTAGGATTTCAGGGGTATGTCTATTCACAAAAATTGATCGCAATTAACCCCCGCAATCGAGAATAATTTTTTTAGAACGATTTGAAAATTTTTTTCCCGTTGAAAAATTTCACCCATTCTCGAATTTTTTTCTCGAAAATGCGCAAGATTTCGGGGGTATGTCTATTCACCAAAAATGACTGTAATCGAACCCTACGACCGAAAATAATTTTTCCACAACGATTTGCAATTTTTTAATTTTCTCGAATAATTTCACACCTTCTCAAACAATCTATGATGAAGTATATTATTAGAGGCAAAAATAAGAGAATAATTGATAATTAAACATGATATTAAATGCGTAAATGATACTTTTCAATTGGATTTAATATCATTATAGGAATTTAATATTTGACAATTTTGCACCTGTAAATGTTTTTTTTATTTTTATGTAGAAAGGATTGAAACACGTGCAAATATTTATTGATGCTTCACTGCTTCAAAGTATATATTTGTATAATTCATCATACATATGTTAATAAATATTCTGAATCAGTGTAAACAAAATACTGTTTTATATTTTGTTATTCCTTGTAGAAACTTCATCATGTTACAAATGTAAAATAATGTTTTTTGTGGAAACATGGAAGTTGAAGGCTAATCAAATGGTTACCATGGAAAATTTGAACAATGGAGAGAAACATTTAACTAATACAGGAGTTAAATAACGCTTTTGCGCCGCCAATGGTCATTAATTTGTACATCGATAATAATTCTGGCGCGAACTGAAAAATTAGATTCGAAACACAATAATTTTCTATTTGTACGGATTGAGCAATATCCTCTCGAATGATAATCAGATTTTCGTGGAAATCGTATTTCGTAGAATTCGTACAATATGGGGAAAATCCATTGGAAACCGTGTTTAGTTAATCCATTTCCTACAAACTCGTCGCCGTTGGTTCATCGACTCACGCGAGCGTGGATGAAAATGATCGAGGCGAACGCGATCGCGTACGAGTCATTGAAATTTCCCAATTTCCGCGCGGAGGGAACGCATCGCTGGGCTTTCGTCGGTCCACGTTTTCTGCTTCACGCTCGTCAAATATAAAATCTACGAATCCATCGGCGAAACATCGTCGAAAGTCTCGAATCTCGGTTATCGACGACAGATTATGCAACCTGGCAAGAGAACGGGTACTCCGGAAACGAGTATCAAAGACATCCGCTCGCTCGTAAAAGATTAACTCGTTAAAGTTTTACGCGCGCCTCTGAAAACGAACAGGCTTCATTGTCTTCGTGAGATTCCAGGCGAGAGGAGGATTCCTTTCCTAGGAACTCGTCTTAAACCGACACCTTATGCAATTTACCATCAGCAAGGGTTTACGCGTTTCCTCGCAAATCGACTTTTGGGCGAGGTAGAGGAGGGAAGAAGGCGACAGAGAACAGAAGGGGGGGGGGAGGAAGACCCCCCTCGCTGGAGCGAGAGGGGGCTGAATAAAGAGAGAAAGAGGGTGGAAAATCGGCAAACAAGGGAAACTGTACTTGGAAAAGTGTCAGCGTGTTGATCTTGACGGGAACGTGTTTCACAAGAGCGTCGAGGCTTAATTGGTGACTTGGGATATCTCGGTGTGGGGCTCCTCACCTTGGAAATATTGTCTCTCAGTTTCTTTCGGTTTGTTTAAATTAACGACACCTTTTAGAGACTATTAAAGGAAGGAAGAACGAATAAGATATACAGGGTGTTCGGTCACCACTAGCAAAAATTTTAATGACCGATAGTAGAGGGCAAAATAAGACGAAAATCAAGAATACCAATTTGTTGATGGAAGCTTCGTTAAAAAGTTATTAACAATTAAATTCAAAAAATTTCAAATCGTTCTGGAAAAATTATTTTCGGTTGCGGGGGTCAATTGCAATCATTTTTTATCATTACACATACCTCCGAAATCGTACGCACTTTCGAGAAAAAAAATAGAGAAGGTGTGAAATTATTCGAGGAAATTAAAAAACTGCAAATCGTTGTGGAAAAATTATTTTCGGTCGTAGGGTTCGATTACAGTCATTTTTGGTGAATAGACATACCCCCGAAATCTTGCGCATTTTCGAGAAAAAAATTCGAGAATGGGTGAAATTTTTCAACGGGAAAAAAATTTTCAAATCGTTCTAAAAAAATTATTCTCGATTGCGGGGGTTAATTGCAATGAATTTTGGTGAATAGACATACCCCTGAAATCCTAACCATTTTCGAGAAAAAAATTCGAGAAGGTGGATAAATTGTCGTTCGACAGCCACAACTTTGAACGTTAATAACTTTTTAACGAAGCTTCCATCAACAAATTGGTATTCTTGATTTTTGTCTTATTTTGGCCTCTACTATCGCTCATTAAAATTTTTGCTAGAGGTGGCCGAACACCCTGTATAAATTGAAAAATGGGGAAAACTATTCTTGATCTGATCGCTAGATTATGAAGAAATACGACATAAATCAACCAGTAGGAGGGAGCAAATTCTGACTTTAAAAGTTGATACAAAAACGTAGCTCAACACGGAGTATTTAAAATAAATTGTCCAACTTTGTGGGAACAGGTAATTTTAGTTTCAAACGATAAGACGAATGAACCAAAATTCCATAAATTTATTTAAAAAACTATAACAGATACCAAATTTATGTACAACTTAATGTCGATTATAATTTCCTTTATTTTGTTAAAAAAAAAAGAATTAATTTTTGGAACTTTCTGCTCATAGTTCCATTGTCTTCTATTCGATTAAACAGATTAATTGCGAGTTTCTTCTTGTTAGAGTTAAGAAATTCAGTGAACGAGATGTGGAATGCATGAATTTGAAACACGACCGTCAAATTTACATAATTTTGTCGTTCTCTTTGTTACAATTTTAATTATTTCGCGTAAAGTGTGAAGCAATCGATGTCGAAAAAGTGACAGTTCTATCAACCGAGAAGTTCATTGAGAGCCAAGCCTTTTTATGCGCGCGTACAATGAAAGTTTTACTGCGTTTAAAAGAGCACAGGGAGGGGGGGTGGCGGGACGTAAAATTCATCGACGCGTTCGCGCGCTCACAATCGGACGAAACGTTGATTTATCGATGCGTTTGTTCGAGGTAACCCTGGTATGAATAAATCGTGGTTGCAGATCGTTCTATAAAGTCAATCGAAATTCTGACTGTTCGAAATATCGCTGAACCGAATCGACAAATCCGGTCCGTTTAGAATTCGAGGCACGGGAGGGGGTGTCGAGAAAAATTAAACCACCGTGTTCCCGTGGATATTCGCGGGGCGAAGATTATTTTTCCAAGCCGATAATAAGAGAGGGCTGAGAAGGGATTCGAGCGGAGGCTGCAGCGAGGCGTGATATTGATACTCCTCCATCTCTCGAAGGGTGACGTCTCCTCCCTTCCTATCACGCTCTCTATCTCTCTTTTTCACTCTCTCTCTGCCCTTTTTCTCCGGAAAACCCCCGGACTCCGGGACTCGTGTCTCATACACACGTTCCTCTCCGCCTTTAAAGCCAGTGGCGCATCAGTGAGCGAGCAGGATTTTTACGATAACAGATTACAGGATTCGGACTGACTGGCGTGTGTGAAAGAGATCCAGAAACCATCATTCCCGAAAGTCAGTGGAGCTCGATCCCTATTTGGGGGACGCCAACCGAGAAATCGATCTCGAAATCGATTCACACCGCTCTGCCTTGACATTGGAATCGTGGAAAGGCCTTGGATGGAACAAAGAGGACCACCACACTGATTTTCAAACCCTGATTGATACATTGGTTGAAACTTCTGATAAAATTACACGTTCATATACAGTTGTTACAGTGAAACACCGAAATCTGGAGAATGTCGACTTTCACCGGTGAATGTCAACATTCACATAGTCGCTTAGTGTATGCCCGAAATATTTGCTAAACACCCTTATTTCTGACTTACACCGGTAAATGTTGACATTCACCATGCACTAATGGTGAGCGTTGAACATGTTGGAGATTTATATTTTCTTCTCCGTAATTCAGTCGCTATAAAACGTCACAAGGGTGACGTAACGTTTCGCCTCTCTTTCTGAAAGGATCTAATCCAGACCTAACCCAGAGCTAACTCAGACCTAACCCAGACCTAACCCAGACCTAACCGAGATCTAATCCAGACCTAACCCAGACCTAACCGAAATCTAATCCAGACCTAACCCAGACCTAACCGAAATCTAATCCAGACCTAACCCAGACCTAACCCAGACCTAACCCAGATCTAATCCAGACCTAACCCAGATCTAACTCAGATCTAATCCAGACCTAACCCAGACCTAACCGAGACATAACCCAGACCTAACCCAGACCTAACCCAGACCCTAGATCTGGGTTAGGTCTGGGTTAGGTCTGGATTAGATCTGAGTTAGATCTGGGTTAGGTCTGGGTTAGGTCTGGATTAGATCCGAGTTAGATCTGGGTTAGGTCTGGGTTAGGTCTGGATTAGATCTGGGTTAGGTCTGGGTTAGGTCTGGGTTAGGTTTGGGTTAGGTCTGGGTTAGGTCTGGATTAGATCTGGATTAGATCTGGGTTAGGTCTGGATTAGATCTGGGTTAGGTCTGGGTTAGGTCTGGAATAAGTCTGAATTAAGTCTGGGTTAGGTCTGGGTTAGAAAAAGATCACGATTTACTGCAGTATCCATTTAGTATAAATTAGGGTATCGGAAAGAAAATTAAGAAAACGTTGCTCGCGTTATCAAAGCTTGCATAAGACTGACAAAGCTGATTGACTCCGAGCAGAACAAAGTATTTGGCGGGAAAGAGCCAGTCGCTTGTTTTTTGACTCTTCTGTTTTGGACCCCCACCAGAGCATATCTGTGATTGTCGACACACACCGGAGAGGGTCCGAATGTACAACAATGTAATGAAATATTCGATCTTTCACCGACGTATTTGGTATCTGTTGACATTCTCCAATTTCGGTCATTCACGGTAACACAGTTACGACGTATAAAAGCTAATTTCAAAACTCTCTGCGTCCAAAACTCGATGTAGAAGAGTAGCAAATACAGTGTTACTTGCAACCAAAGAGTCTAGAATCTACGAAAGTAGCAAAGTCTAACAAAAACCTTTGAATATCTCAAAAACAATAACACATTTGTCTTCAAAGCAGTGTGCCATTAGCTTCAATATTTTAGCATCTACAACTATGTAAAAATCAAAACCATTCCTTGTAAGTTCGTGCAATAATCTGATACTATGACCACGAATCGTGGGAAATACGTTTGAGAGGGAGTTTGTATAAATTGCAATACAAAACAGGGAATTTCCATTAAACAGAGAATTAAACAGAGGATGCACACATCGATGGAAGATCCCCCGAACCGGATAAAGCCAAGGGGTTTTCGATACCAACCAAAATCGAAACGTCTAGGCGCGGTAGAATCCGCGGAAATAATTAACTTTTTCATCATCCGGTGAAACCGATTGCGAAATACGAGACACCGCAACCGCACTCAAATCTCACCGTTTTACCTTTCAACTGCAGGCTGTACGCAGGCAGGGGGAAAAAAAACGAAAGCCAAACAAAGCCTGTTATGGATTTAATTTTGAATCCGGTTGAACGTACACCACAAAACGTTGGACAGTTAAATGAAAGAGACGAGGGGGGAGAGGGGGCCATCAAAGAGAGCGAGAGAGAGAAGTTTCATAATCGCGGCGAGCTTTATCGAGCCTCGAAACTTTGAGGGGTGCTTCTGGATTACAGAAGCCCGATAAAGGGTCGAAGAGACAGATCATCTTCGCCCTCCGTGGAACTCGAATTTTCGGTGAAGTCGTACTCGCGGGTCGTTGAACCACGACAGAAAATTTACAAGGCAAGTGAGCTCTGAAATCTGCAATTTTTTCCCATTTTCTTCTCGAAAGAGTTAAGTTTAATCTCAGAGGACAGTGTATATCATGTATATTGAAATATAGCAACCAGTTTCTGTGTCTATTTTATATTTTAATTAAAAAGAAATGAATCAAATGTTCGAGAAAGAATTCCTGAAGAAAATAAATTAAAAATTTCACCTCCTCTTTATAAAATGAAAACAGAAGCTTAAATTCATCGACAAATTTATATCGTTTACCGCCAAAAAAATCAGACATTTACGTGATTGAATGAAGCTTTTGCGATTAATATTTCTTACTGAAATTTTGACAATATATGAACGAACAATGAAATATGTAACTGACCAGTTATGATAGTAATTCTTTTTCTCTACTATAGCCAATTCGCGTTGGTACTGGAATAGATAAGCGACTGTAAAGTGCAGTAGGGAATGTTATTTACGGTGTAACGCGGGCATTAAAGTTGGGCATAAGGTGGTGGTTTCGCGTTTAATAAGTTAATTTAGAAGCCCGCGTCTCAACAACTTAATTGCACTCGCGTTTGAAGTATAGCCGGGGCACTCTAATCCTAGCCGGAAAAGAAGTCTGTCGACGTATCGTTGCACGCCCCCCCCGCCCCCCCGACCTCCTCGAGACTTCGTCCTCGACGACGACGCCTTTCGCGTGCTAAACTTTCGTCTTCGATCATTTATTTTGCAGCGCCGCGAAAGAGTACCTGGAAAGTTAACAAGGCGAAGCGCTGAAATAAAACATCGGAGAATATTAGCGAGCAATAATGGCGGGGCAGGTAATTTCATTTCCTGGTCTCTGGAACCACGAGTTTACAATCTCTTTTGTCAAATTTCCCATCTACGAAATCATTGTATCTGTTGATTTATTCGTGCAAAGTTGTTCATTAACTTCCCTGGTAGCACAAAATATTGTGTACACATTCATGTAATATTAAAAAGACATTCAATCTTTTTTTAATATTAAAGATATCGTTTTTTAATATTCAAATATATATGCAATATTTATTTTATATTAAGTAAGAAATATTTGTTTAAAATATGCAGGAAATATCTAGTTCATGTTACGCGAGAAATATGTTTTTCTGAATATTAAATGAATCTTTATGCAATATTAGAAATAGAATATTTTTTCCTAATACACAGATAATATTTCTTTCATATTATGAAAGAAATATTTTTTTCTTGTTATAAAATGAATCTTTATGTAATATTTGAAGTAGAATATTTACCTAACCCAGACCTAACCCAGACCTAACCCATACCTAATCTAGATCTAATCCAGACCTAACCCAGACCTAACCCATACCTAATCTAGATCTAATCCAGACCTAACCCAGACCTAACCCATACCTAATCTAGATCTAATCCAGACCTAACCCAGATCTAAGCTAGACTTAAGCTAGACCTAACCCAAACCTAACCCAGACAAGAACATTTCAAATGACGACTAAAGGATAGTGAAATTAGGAGATTTTTTTAAATAAAATTCGAGTATTATTCAAATACTATCCGATTGCTCAGCTATTCTTAACTATTATAAAAAGTTGAGTGCATAAATCGAGAACCATCGATACAAGTTAGAAAACAAAATCATTTATAAATCTTATTGAATAAATTTGATAAAAGGGTTGCTAATAAAGCTAGACCTAACCCGGACCTAACCCAGAAATTGACATATTGACAATTTTGGAACAAAGTTGACCATGTTATACACAAATATTTGGTCTTCTATTGTCCTACTAGGGCGCTGTGCGTCGTATCGAGCAAAATACTCTGTTTGTAACGTCGTATCAACGCATAATGCGTGTATTTCTCTAAATTCGAAAGCACATTTCGCCTCCATCGCCATACGTTACGCTTTGTCACGCTTCTGCGTGTAACAGACGAAAACCGGGGCAAGTCAGAAATATCCGTGACGTGCTGCGATAACTTTCACGCACCCTTCGTTCTTTATAGTCGCGTACGCCGACCGGTGGAAATGCTTTTACATATATCACAGTCTCGAAGTTCGATAAGGGTGGAGGACCCGAAGACACGGGGCTGATTCGACCCGGAACTTTTTCAGACTGCTTCTTGGGAACTTGGTCGATTAACGGGGGAACGTGTACGTGTACGTGTTCTTCGCTAGCCACGAAGAGACGGAGAAGCTTCGAGTTTGAGCTCGCGTAGTCCCGGTGAACATGAAAATTGTAGCCACACAGCACCGACCGCCTTCTTCCAACGCCTTCTCTACCTGCGCCATCCACCTCACGTGCAGACCACGACGTCCTACGGTCTTTGCACGGTGCAGGCAGGGAACCGAGGTTTCCTTTAAATATTCATTCCGCGTAGCGGCTCTGCCCTGCCCACTTTAATGTTCTCCCGTTATCCCAGACACTGTTCTGCTTTTTTGCATATGAGCGGGTACGTTTTTTCTTCTCCTACGGCGCCAGAAGGAGCAGGAAGAAGAATCGCCGGGGAAACCGGGGGGAGGGAGGGAGGGGGGGGGGCAGACTCGAATACCCTCGAGGTACAGATTTAATATTTATTCCTGGGAGAGGACACGCCGCCAGAACGGCCCGCGAAACTTCTGTTCGCCATTATACGCCACGTAGATTCTCTCTCTCTCTCTCGCCGTTTCTTTCTTTATTTAACGGCGTCGTTGCGCTCGTTGTTGCACGCCTTGTTCCGTGGTTTAAGCGCGAACCGTATAGTCCGTTACCGGGGTAACGGTAGAATTTAATAGTAGCGGGAGATTCGTTTGTCGTAATTGCCCTTCCGGCGCGGTAAAAGTCGCTAACTCTCACAAAACGGATTTTGTCCACGGAGCTAGAATTCGATGAATTTCGAGTCGAGCATTGCAAGGATGTCAGGATTTAGATATCTGGGCAGTTTAAACTTAACTATAGAGGCAGGACCACTGTGAAAACCTAAAATAAAGTTTTTTTTTGTTTTTCGATAGATTGGAACAGTAAGAGAATAATTAACAATGTTATTAACCATGTCGTTAAGTGTTCAGAAAAAAATATTCATTCAAAAATAGTGCAAAATGACGACGCTGGAGCCATTCTCAGGAAATCAGGGAATGATGTCCTTTCTGTGGATGCATCGACGCTATGTTAACGTAGTTTCGTTTAAAAATGCATCTAATTGAGTACAAACTCCTTCTAATGATGTTTGATAGTGTATTAGAGGAGTTAGAAATCGAAACATAATTGAGTAGCGCAGGTATAGTACGGGCCAAGATATAGCAAGGTCGTAAAGTCGAGTAGGTGACAAAGTTCAAGATTTGAAGAAACAATATGACTTTCTAGCCCCTCTAATATTAAAAAAAATAGATTTCTGTGAATTTATAACGAATTTTCTGATGTACCCTCAAAATGGCGAAGGTATGTTACCCGATATATCCAGAGATTATCAGTAAAAGAAGCATCGAAGAATCTACGCGTTTGCAACGAGAGGGGTTGGTCTACCTTTTATGATAGTCGAATTCAATTTGTAAGGGATGTATTCTGTACGATACACGAGACCTGCGCGATACCTTCTTTTGCATTCTTAACGTCGATATCCTATCAATACTTTGTTCCTCGAATCGTCCCCTCTGGCTCTCCTTCGTTCGGATGTTTCGAGCCGCGTAACCAGCTCCGTGTTTTTTATTTCCGGACGAATCGATGTTGTCGTGTAGCTACATACGTGTTTGGTCCATGTACTTACCGAAGGGACGTGCATGTTCGTCGTTGCCAAGCACAGAGATGCGCACGTGGGGTTCCCGTAATCGCGACGGGCTCAGGTGCGCCGTGACCGACCCATTGACACGTAGGCGTCGTTAAAGGGAAAAGGCAATCGTGTCTCAAAGGAGCCATTATTTCGACGTCGTGGCGCACCGGTAACACCTTTCATTGCTTCCTCTTTCACCCAAACCGGCGACGCTCGTTTAAACCACCTTCCTCTAATGCCGCGATCAACCGTACGTTGACCGGTGTCGCAGTAAAAGTAACTGCCCCGGTTGTTGTAAAGCTTACCGATTACCTGTAACCCCCGTGAGATCGGAAAAAGGGGGACCGTGTTGCGGTGAATTCGTACCCCGCGATCGCGATAAAAGCTGGATTAAAAGGTCCTCAGAGCCGTTCGAGCGCAGGAAAGACGTTTCGCGACGTAATCGGATAAATTACTTTGAAAACACGACCATTTGATCTTTGTCGTACCTGGAATATTACACAAATTAGTTTCTGCAAATGTAGATATATTATTTAGTAAAAAAGCGCCACGAATATTTAGTCCTCTCATGATCTTTGCATCGACTTGCTAATTCTTCGTATAAATGCAACGAGGGTAGAAAACTAAGCAACCAGAATCGTTTACATTTGTTTCCCCGTCCACGTTTAGCCTAAGTAGTTCCTTTCATCGCTGTTGTGCAACAACGAGGCAACCTTGCGCTAAGTTCACGGATTAATTGGCTTAACCGATGAGCATCGATCCAATTCTTTGCTACCCTCACGTTTTCTGGTAATCGCGGGTTATCGCGCCTCCCCGCCTTTCCCGTTTCCACCCTCGTCGGTATCACGGAACGTGTAATCTTTCACTGGCACCGTATTTCTCCGCATACGTTTCTTTCCTCTCTGTTTCCCGTCTGTCGCGAGTTTTAATTCGATCACGAGACGTCTCGAAAACGTATTCTGAGCGAGTCGAATCGTTTTTGATTATTTAATATACGTCGTTCGTTTCACCAGGCTCTATCGTGTCAGGAAGCATGGTTTTTATACCTATTTTTGCCCTATCGCCTCGATGTTATCGTTGTAGGTAATCACGTGTACGTGTTTGGGGTTTCTTCTTTGGTTAGTTCAAACATTTCTGGTTTAGAAACTTGTTTTTATCGTCTCCCGTGGGAGAGCTAGGTCGATTATAGATATGGGATTATCCAAAGTCCGAGACTATCCAAATATTGTTTGTTACTTCGTTGACTAGAGGTTACCTACTGTTTCAGTCACTACCCCGCGCAGCCAGCTGCGATCAATACAACCCCAAACCTCGGTTCGCGTATTTCCGAACCCAGTTTACCAACCGGTCGACGAAAACGCCCGAAATTCTATCGCGGAATTGCTATTCGAGGAATCCTGAGAACTTTTGCGTTGCACGTTGTTTATAGCAACACATTTTCTGGAAATAGTGACTTCAATATGGACTGTTCGTAACAAGTAGATATTCCTGACCTCTTTTAAATTTATAAGAAAATTGCGATGAAGGCGTGTAATCGCGTTATAGGTTGTTTATGGTTAACCAAAGTTCGTGGATAACAAATTAATTCAATTTCAGGTATTTCAGGAAGTCTTTGAAATGTCGAAACATTTAAACAGACTTGAAGAAACAGTACAGTGTCATGATATTACTCTTTGTTGGCACTTCGTGACAATTAAACGTACATTTTGGTCGGTAATTGAATACTGTTTAGGCTGGAATTATGAAAATGTTCAATTCTTGGGGTTTACAAGTTAATTGAGGAATTTAGTTTTAAAAGTAGCTCATGGATCTAGGACAAATGTTCTAATAGTTATTGAACTAAAATAAATTTTCCAAATCAATGTCTTGAAGTCGCCAATAATATCTAGAGCAGAGAAATTACAATCTCTTTTAGGTAAATTGCTGATATAAAATTGTTCATTATTGGATATATGTATGTAGATAAGAATTATTTCAAAATACATCTCAAGGCCATATAAATTCCATAAAATTAAATGACCCATTGTGAGCATTTATTTTCTTCCAAGCACTCTACTTAATATTAAATATGGAACATTCAATTTCACAAAATTTGGTATTTTATTATCTGAAAATTCCTTTACTTGACCACTATTGCCTCTTAAAATAAATAATAGAGGTTTACTGATATTTATTCTCGAAAAGAAAATTCTAGTAATTGCTAGATAATTTAAATTTAGGTCTAGCTTAGGTCTAGCTTAGGTCTGGGTTAGGTCTGGATTAGATCTGAATTAACTCTGGGTTAGGTCTGGGTTAGGTCTGGATTAGATCTGAGTAAACTCTGGGTTAGGTCTGGATTAGATCTGAGTTAACTCTGGGTTAGGTCTGGATTAGATTTGAGTTAGCTCTAGGTTAGGTCTGGATTAGATCTGAGTTAACTCTGGGTTAGGTCTGGGTTAGGTCTGGATTAGATCTGAGTAAACTCTGGGTTAGGTCTGGGTTAGGTCTGGATTAGATCTGAGTAAACTCTGGGTTAGGTCTGGGTTAGGTCTGGATTAGATCTGAGTAAACTCTGGGTTAGGTCTGGATTAGATCTGAGTAAACTCTGGGTTAGGTCTGGGTTAGGTCTGGATTAGATCTGAGTAAACTCTGGGTTAGGTCTGGGTTAGGTCTGGATTAGATCTGAGTTAGGTCTGGGTTAGGTCTGGAAGAATTATCATATTTAAAATTCAAGATTTAAGAGACTGGATTTACCGATACCAATTGCATCTATTTTGATTAAAACTCATCATACTGTTGGTTACACTAAACTTCAGCTTTTCTTTCCATTAGAATATACATTCCTGTCATTCTATTAATCAAATTTAAAATAAAGTGCTAGTAAATAATATTGATGAGTTCAGTGACTCGAAACATGGAATTTGGAATTGGAATTGTTTAAAATATCTTGAGCTTTTAATTTCCAATCATTTGCTTGGCATATTATGAGAATATTAGTTATTATATGTATAATCTGCCTGTATCGAATTACAATTTACACTGGTTGATATGCATATAATGAACACAACGTGAACGATGACCTCCAATACGATAATATTAAACTCTTTATGTGTCTTTTTATCATCCAACCCGAAAAGAAGGAACGTATTTGTGAATAAATATTTTTTACAGAAAGAACACGTGATCGTGTGAATATTACAACTTTCCCTACACATAATGCAAAAAATCGAAGTTGCCTCGTAAAATATTATAGAAAAAGAATTGGTCATTTGACTGGTGACGAAGCGTTGATAGGTTTAATATATTATTATAACACCGAATTCGTTCCGCGTCCATATTTATGCATATTTCCTTTGACTCCTGGAAAAGGAACTTGCTTTTTATTATCCAATATTTGTGAATAAATATTTCTATTAAAAAGAACACGTGATCGTGTGAGCATTACAACTTTCCCTACACATAATGCAAAAAATCGAAGTTGCCTCGTAAAATATTATAGAAAAAGAATTGGTCATTTGACTGGTGATGTAGCGTTGATAGGTTTAATATATTATTATAACACCGAATTCGTTCCGCGTCCATATTTATGCATATTTCCTTTGACTCCCGGGAACTTGGTGTAATTTAATTAACGGTAGAAGAACGGACGTGCATGTTTGCGAGCGCAATTAAAAGCAGCGCTGACGGGTGCCCTGAAAGCGTTCTCGCCGCGATTCCACCCTAAAATTCGAGTATTCTCGGGTGTCATTTCCAGGTGAAGAAGAACGTTCTGCCCCCTTTGGAATCCATTACCCGCGAGAGCGTTTTAACATTCAGAAAATCCGTTCGGCTCTATTTGCTATCGTCCGATATTGCCTATCATTTCGCGGGAATTAATGAAACGTTATCGTCCCGTAATAATGGTAATGAGCGCGCTTTATATCTCCGCGGAAAAGCTAGACGGCAATTGCACATCGCCGACGCGAAATGGGCACACCGATTACGCTGGCAAAACACACACACACACACACACACACATACGAATCCGCTTTCAGAACGCGTGCACGAGGCAACCGAATGTCGTAACGCCGCGCACGTGCGTCCGTTGCACCGCGGAAAATTGCACATGTAAATCGCGATCTTTTTCCCCCCCTCGCGCAGAACGCTATAGAAGCTCCTCCCCCAGCCCTCTGCCCCCCTTTCAATTGCATGATGCGATCTAGGAACGCGCGGTTACGCGGAAAAGAGTTCGATGATCATACCGAAATTGCAACAACGTCGAAAGCTCCTTTTTTCGCGAGAATCTTGGAAAAACGGAATAAAGAAAAATGCAATCGTAACTTCCACCAAGGTACTTACAAACCAGCAAATTTGGACACATTTTGTTTGAAGCTGGAAAATTATTTCGGACTTTATTATTTCTATTTTTCAAGTCTTCTAAGAAAAGTTCCATTATTTTCTCTTTAGCTCGAATGAAGTATCTTCAAATGATTATTTGGACTTTATTATTTCTATTTTTCAAGTCTTCTAAGAGAGAAGTGCTATTATTTTCTCTTTAGCTCGAATGAAGTATCTTCAAATGATTATTTGGACTTTATTATTTCTATTTTTCAAGTCTTCTAAGAGAGAAGTGCTATTATTTTCTCTTTAGCTCGAATGAAGTATCTTCAAATGATTATTTGGACTTTATTATTTCTATTTTTCAAGTCTTCTAAGAGAGAAGTGCTATTATTTTCTCTTTAGCTCGAATGAAGTATCTTCAAATGATTATTTGGACTTTATTATTTCTATTTTTCAAGTCTTCTAAGAGAGAAGTGCTATTATTTTCTCTTTAGCTCGAATGAAGTATCTTCAAATGATTATTTGGACTTTATTATTTCCATTTTTCAAGTCTTCTAAGAGAGAAGTGCTATTATTTTCTCTTTAGCTCGAATGAAGTATCTTCAAATGATTATTTGGACTTTATTATTTCTATTTTTCAAGTCTTCTAAGAAAAGTTCCATTATTTTCTCTTTAGCTCGAACAAAGTATCTTCTAATGATCGTTTATTTAAATTACTGTATTGAAATAGAGTAATAATTCGATATATAGAGGGAAATTAATTATCTAAGAAGATTTTAACTGTTTTTGCTTCAAACAAAATTGTAAATTTATTAATTTATAACTGCAGTAAATGAAAACAATTTCTTTCTAGGAGCAAATGACAGCAGTATTGTATTTAAAAAAATCTTTCTTTATATTTGTCTTGTTGCTACAATTGTTTCATTTTCAATAGATTTTTCAGGAATTAATCGGTAAAAAAATACCATCTAAAATTTCCTTCTAGAGAACAATTTTAATATTTCACTATTCATATTCATAATGTAGTGAAATATTACAGCCAAGTTTGTAACAAATTATAATAAACTAAAAGACTATAATAGAATTAAAAGACATTTTTTTTTTCTTTAAAAGAGATTGGAATTTAATGAATTTTGGAAAAATCGTTTCAATGGGAAACACTTCGATTTATACGAGAGAAAATAATTCGATATAGAGGGAAATTAATTATGTGAGAAGATTTTAACTGTTTTTGCTTCAAACAAAATTGTAAATTTATTAATTTATAACTGCAGTAAATGAAAACAATTTCTTTCTAGGAGCAAATGACAGCAGTATTGTATTTAAAAAAATCTTTCTTTATATTTGTCTTGTTGCTACAATTGTTTCATTTTCAATAGATTTTTCAGGAATTAATCGGTAAAAAAATACCATCTAAAATTTCCTTCTAGAGAACAATTTTAATATTTCACTATTCATATTCATAATGTAGTGAAATATTACAGCCAAGTTTGTAACAAATTATAATAAACTAAAAGACTATAATAGAATTAAAAGACATTTTTTTTTTCTTTAAAAGAGATTGGAATTTAATGAATTTTGGAAAAATCGTTTCAATGGGAAATACTTCGATTTATACGAGAGAAAATGATTCGATATAGAGGGAAATTAATTATGTGAGAAGATTTTAACTGTTTTTGCTTCAAACAAAATTGTAAATTTATTAATTTATAACTGTAGTAAATGAAAACAATTTCTTTCCAGGAGCAAATGACAATAGTATTGTATTTATAAAAATCTTTCTTTATATTTGTCTTGTTGCTACAATTGTTTCATTTTCAATAGATTTTTCAGGAATTAATCGGTAAAAAAATACCATCTAAAATTTCCTTCTAGAGAACAATTTTAATATTTCACTATTCATATTCATAATGTAGTGAAATATTACAGCCAAGTTTGTAACAAATTATAATAAACTAAAAGACTATAATAGAATTAAAAGACATTTTTTTTTTCTTTAAAAGAGATTGGAATTTAATGAATTTTGGAAAAATCGTTTCAATGGGAAATACTTCGATTTATACGAGAGAAAATGATTCGATATAGAGGGAAATTAATTATGTGAGAAGATTTTAACTGTTTTTGCTTCAAACAAAATTGTAAATTTATTAATTTATAACTGTAGTAAATGAAAACAATTTCTTTCTAGGAGCAAATGACAGTAGTATTGTATTTATAAAAATCTTTCTTTATATTTGTCTTGTTGCTACAATTGTTTCATTTTCAGTAGATTTTTCAGGAATTAATCGATAAAAAAATACCATCTAAAATTTCCTTCTTGAGACAATTTTAATATTTCATAATGTAGTGTAATCTAAGATTCTAAGATCAAAAAATAAGATTCACGATCATTGACGACATATACTATTTTTAATTGCTGCGTGTGATTGTCTATCATAGGTACAATCGTTTTCAAAATTAAACTATTTTCACACCTACTGAGAGCTTTACTCACAGAATTATTCGTCGCCAATTATCGAACAATTTTGGTACGAGATAAAAGTTATTTCTATTAACCAGTACGCTGATAAAGTATTTTACGCATACGGTTTGCTTCCGCCCGCGAGCTTATCCCAGTTCGGTATATTCTATTCGACACTTCGGAGACTATGACGTGCATACTAAAGCGATATCCCAGCCCCCGAAACTGGCGGATCGCTTTCAGTAGTAATAGCGAACGAAGAAAAACGTGGTACATGCGAGACACATAAATATGGTCCCTGTTCGCCGGCATTAGGAGCTTATCGTTATTCCGCACACGTTGGCCGTTCGTCGCAGCCCACAGGCACTAACTACTTGCGTTACGAGTCGACCAAGACCTCCCAGCCCCCCCCAGATAAACAACAGGGGGGGGAACGAGCACCGGCTACGATCGTCGCCATTCCACGAGGCCTACCTCTCAATGGCTATAAGCATTTAATTTGCATAGAAACGCGACTAACTTTGGCTATTAAACGTTCTGCGCCTTGAGGCTCACGCCAGCTTTCAATTACCCCAACCAGCAAATCCTCCAGGCTCGCCCTCTTCCTTCATTGCTGATTCATGAAGGATTGATACTGATTGGACAGTCGAAAATATAGATACGTGCTATTCCCTAGATATCTCGCGATCGTTAACAAGTGATCGACAAATCCGTTACACTGCATAAGATCATCGGTATTACGTTTCAGTGTTGATTAAAAGTTAATTGTAGATTCATTTCTGGGGGGTTTTGGTCTGTTAACACATTACCGACCGATAGCCTATTAATCGACTGTTTTACCGGCCAACGCTTACCGACCGATAAAACAGTTGATTAATAGGCTATCGGTCGGTAAGCGTTGGCCGGTAAAACAGTCGATTAATAGGCTACCGGTCGGTAAAGTGTTAAGGGACGATTTCGTTCTATAGTACTTGTTTTTTGTATTGTAATTGGAGCAAGGTACTTTTACTTCATAAAAATTAGTTTTACATTTCTCAAAGTAGAACAGCAGTTTTTTAGACATTTGTATAGACTTTCATGGGTCGATAAAATATTTATTTGCTATACGTAGCGGTGTCTTAGAGTTTCAGCTGCAACTACATACCTTCGCTATTGTAAATAGCTCTGGCACGATGGCTCTTTTCAGGAACCACTTTCCATCATCCCTTATCACTCGGCGCATCTGTGGCTTCTCATTTGAAACCATGTATGAGCTTCTCTTTCTTGATCTTTCATTTCTTCCCTCTCCTTATTCGTTTCTTCGGTTTCCTAACCTTCATCCCTTTTAATCTCACCAGCTTTTCATGGGTGGAAAACCGTTTCTTCCGTGTTTCTCATTTAGAACAAATTCTCTGTTTCTACATATCGAATTAATACCAACTGAATCGCTATCTTCGTTTTCCTCGATTCCATTTCCATGTTCTCTGTTACATAGTTCTGTTTACTTTAAAAAACCGTGTTTATCATGTGCAAATTATTCGCGACTGATATCGAATTATTTTCTCTCGTATAAATCGAAGTATTTCCCATTGAAACGATTTTTCCAAAATTCATTGAATTCCTATCTCTTTAAAAAAAAAGAAAATGTCTTTTAATTCTATTATAGTCTTTTAGTTCATTGTAATTTGTTACAAACTTAGCTGTAATAAATCTAATGATCTTAGATCTTTCTTAGTTTTTGAGTGTAGAATGATATCAATGTTGAGCCGTTCTCAAAGTACTTTTTCCAAGCAACATTTAAAAGTTTCAAGGTATGTAGCAATATCTTTAAATCTGGGGAGCCGTTAGGTCGCGATTAACGCACGAAGACTCTCAGACACGAGGAACAGACAACGAAGACGACACGAGAGAAAGGCGTAACCCCATCCCGGGCGAAGGGTCTGCTGTTTACACTTAACTTTATTGCTTTCCGGAGAAATGCGTGTGGCTGAGTCAGCTTGGAATTAAAACCCCTTTCGTGAGGCGCGGCTATCAGTTGTCGCTGATCAGCTCGGATGCGGATGAGGAAAGGAACAGGGTTCGAGAAGGGGGCCCACAGACGCGGACCCCCTCAGCAACGGTGAACACAAAACACGAGTTGTTTAAGGATCCAAGGGCTTGATATCGGGTGGCCCTTCGAACACGAACACGAACACGAACACGAACACGAACACGTGCGTACCAGCAATATTCGTAGCGGGGATGACGATAGCAATCTCTGTCGTCAGAATGGTATTCGATCGATATATGCCCCGCCAACATCGACACTGACTAATAAAGAATGTACACCTTGTTGGACCCTTTGCATGGTCGTTCCGTTCGATATTCCGAAATTGACGAAGATAATATGTTTAATTTAATAAAAAACAAAATTTGTCAGTTTGGGGGATTTCTAAGATTTTAAATATACTTCATCAACGATTCATACAAATTTGAAAGGGAGAGATATTGTCTCGAAGCTCGAAAATTAGAATTCTAGCTTGAAATAATTAAAAAACAATCGAGCATTCTCATACGACACCAATCTACCGTGTTATAGGGGGGGGATTACTCTATTATTATCGGATCCACAATTTCGAAACAGGTTTATAAAACACCCCCTCTTTGCTACCCCTGTAATTTCGATCTATGGTTTATCAGACTCAAAAAACTTACATTTTATATTCTGTTGCATTATTTAGTGCACAGGGATCAATGCCACAAATTATTGTCTATATTTCTTATGTTTTTTATTAGATTACTATCTTCATCAATTTCAGAATATTGAACGGTACGAACTTATGGGACGACCTAATAATATCCAACGTATTCTATCGGACCAATATTACTAATAACTTGAAAAATAATATTCTAGCTTTATATGTATTCTGATTTGATTTTGTGCCACTTACTCCACAAAATATTGACATGTTATTACGAATTATCTTTGCAAAGCAAATTGCATCGTGTAATTATAGTGATTAAATGTGCACGTGGAACGGAGTTTGTTTTTAATAAATATTTCAGAAACAGGCAATTACTCCACTTCGTTTTCGTTTATGAAACCTTATTAAGTAATGCTCATTAATCATCTAAATTGCGTAATTTAATTGTTTACCTCGCGCTTTGTTTCACACATATATAACATGAACAGTAACATTGTAAATATTCCTCTATCATTGTGTGCTACGAATAATAGAGATTTGCTCTTTATATAGAATTATTAAACTTGTAATATTCTAAATTTTATGCACTTTTTCTTGGCCCCAAAAATACGATTAAAAGGTTCCCAAACTTTTCGTAAGAATAAAAGTCGAATTCCGCGAAATGCATGGATCTCGGAACCGAAAGAAAAAGGAGAAGAAAGTTGTGTACCGCGAGAATCAAGCTTTACGCGTGCTCTCTCTATGCCTGCATTATTTTACGTACATATTTCCCTTGTGCTAACAATCCGCAGTTTTTCGGGGAAACGTGTGTGCTTGGTATTTGCGCGAGAAAACGACTTTCCCCCAGAGGCGAACTTTTCAAGTATTTCTTTTTAAAAATATTTGCTGTGGAATATTAAATAATTAGAAATAATCAAACTTTGCTTAAAACTCCTTTTACAATAACATTAATCATAAAGTTATTACACAAATAACAGGTATATAAATTCAATTTTTAACATTATTCATAGTAAGCTTTTATACATTAATATGACACTTTGTATATGTTTATATCATAAAGAAATAAGTTTGAATTTAATTTTTAACATTATTCATAGTAATGTTTTTATACATTTTGTATATGTTTATATTATAAAAATATAAGTTTGAATTTATAATTACAAACAGGTTAGTTTTACGTATACATTACTTTATTATTGAATAATTTTACTAATATTTATGAAACGAATGTTGAAACAATGAGAAATAAAACTTGTACTTGCATCTATTTATCTCTTTCAATTTTTCCTTTTCTTTCTCCTAATAAAAAAATTATATTAACATTGCTTTTAGACTATATTATAATATAGTATATATACAGGGTGTTCGGCCACCACTGGTAAAAATTTTAATGGCGGATTCTAGAGGCCAAAATAAGAGAAAAATCAAGAATACCAATTTGTTGATGGAAGCTTCGTTAAAAAGTTATTAACAATTAAATTCAAAGATTTCAAATCGTTCTGGAAAAATTATTTTCGGTTGCGGGGGTCAACTACAATCATTTTTTATCATTACACATACCTCCGAAATCGTACGCACTTTCGAGAAAAAAAATAGAGAAGGTGTGAAATTATTCGAGAAAATTAAAAAATTGCAAATCGTTGTGGACAAAATTATTTTCGGTCGTAGGGTTCGATTACAGTCATTTTTGGTGAATAGACATACCCCCGAAATCTTGCGGATTTTCGAGAAAAAAATTCGAGAATGGGTGAAATTTTTCAACGGAAAAAAAATTTTCAAATTGTTCTAAAAAAATTATTCTCGATTGCGGGGGTTAATTGCGATCAATTTTGGTGAATAGACATACCCCTGAAATCCTAACCATTTTCGAGAAAAAAATTCGAGAAGGTGGATAAATTGTCGTTCGACAGCCACAACTTTGAACGTTAATAACTTTTTAACGAAGCCTCCATCAACAAATTGGTATTCTTGATTTTTCTCTTATTTTGGCCTCTAGAATCCGCCATTAAAATTTTTACCAGGGGTGGCCGAACACCCTGTATAGTCTAAGGAAATAATTTGTGAAAAATGAAAAGAACGCTCCCCAACAATGAAAAGTGATCACGAACCAGTGTGAAAAATCGCCATGATTGGGAATGAACGTGATCACGAATCACAAGTTTAAAGAATTTCTCGAACTTCCTGTCCACCCGTTACATCTATAACGATTTGGTCAATAATTAAATGGAACCGCGTTCGAAGAAAACGTTATTGTAATTAGTGCCGGGCGATTGGAAGTCTAAATCAAATTTCCGACGAATAGCGGCGCCGATAACGATTTCAATTTAGATACGGATCCGTGGAAAATTACGATTTCGAGCCAGTGTCCCGCATCAGATTACGATTTACGATGAAACTGATTCGGAAACAATCGTTTCGGGCAGTGAATGGCGGGAGAAAGTATTTCGCTCGCAGCCGTCGGAACTTCCAACGAAATGCCCGATTTTGTTCGATTGAACGGGCCTCGAACGATCGCGCTGTTTAACCGATCGCCGGTGAAAAGCCTAAATGAGATTCTGCAGGCGTGGCGAAAGGGCGCGCATTTTTTCAGTTTCAGCCGGTTTCGCGTGGCTCACTTCCAGTTTTTGCCTTCGTTTCTCCCCACCTTTTTCTCTCTAGCCTTTTTGCTTCGACCACGCATTTTTGCCAATTTATTTCTTCATTATTGGACGCCAGTTCCCGCGTTCAATGGCTGATCCTCGTTAAAAAGGGGGGGAAAAATCGATGGGGGGAGGAACTTAGACGCGAGCACGGAAATTTCATTTCGCGCGAATTTACGCGACCATCGTGCGCCGCGGCGTGCTGTTAAAGGACCTGAGAAACACATTTTCCGCATTTATGGAGAGTGATATTTATTGAGAACATATTTCACCGAGCTAAGAGAAGAAACTGTGACCGTTCGAGTTAAAAATAAAGCGGGGGGGTTTTATGTGCGCCCCCAGTGTTGCAGGATTAACGGATTACCGATCAATAACATCTAAATTGTCCCCCCCCAACGTTTAATCCGTTTGCGCGGGAATTCATTCCGACCGATAATAATATGTATTGTTTATTTTTCATGTGTACGTACACGTATCTGTGTCGCTGTATTGGGAATTTATTTTCCATATTCATCGTCGACGTTGGCGGGTATTAATTTTGAAACATTTTGATGGAGAATAACTTGTCACGATAATTTATAAAACAACGAGCAAAAAAATTATTTGAAAAATATTTTCAACTAGACGTATTTTTAAAATCGAAATTTAACAAACTTAACGCACAACACCAACGAGCAAAAGTAATCTCGCGATGAACGTAGTTATCGCGAGGAATGGGAGAGACGGTTCAGGAGGAGGCAAGAATAAGCGTAAACAACTGTGACTGAATTACAAAAACCAGGCAGTAAGAAATTATAAAGCCGGCAAAGTCGGAAATGGAGCGAGGAAAGTGTATACTTTTATTCCGCGGTGAATTTACAATTCATGAACAAAAAACGCAATGAACCGCTGTATTACTTTATACGACGAACAAAGTTACCGAATAATTGGTGGAAAAGCTATGCAATCTAAAATAGAATGTTACTAAAACATAATGCATACTATTTCTAAATGGCATCAATATAAAACGTGACTATAATTTGTACAGAATTAAGAAGCTTTTTGGAAAAAGGGTTTGTAAACAGAAAATGATGAATTAAATAAATTGTGACGAAAACCGCTGGGAAAAATTTTGTTGGGGGATTCTAGAGGCCAAAATAAGACGAAAATCAAGAATACCAATTTGTTAATCGAGGCTTTGTTAAAAAGTTATTAACGTTCAAAGTTGTGGCTGTCGAACGACAATTTATCCACCTTCTCGAATTTTTTTCTCGAAAATGGTTAGGATTTCAGGGGTATGTCTATTCACCAAAATTGATGGCAATTGACCCCCCTAGGTAACCATAATTTTTTCAGAACGATTTGGAAAATTTCCTTTTCGCCAAAAAATTTAGGCATTTTACCCCCTGTTGATTTTTCTTAAAAGTTGTTTTTCATTTTTAATAATTCCATTTGAGGCCCTATAGAAAAGTTGTCTAATACTTTTTTGTAGGTGCCCATGAGCTCTACTTCAGAAAAAAGTTTCATTGAAATGTGTTCACTATTGTCGGAGTTATGGCCGTTTGAAAATTGAACTATTATTATGGGGTTTTTCTAACTTTACGGGGTCAAGGAACAACTTTTCGAATATTTTTGCGATTCGTACATATTCTTCACTAAAATACGCGTAGTTTGCTTTTTGAAACATTAAAATCGTCCAATCCGTTCAGAAGTTATGGCATTTTAAAGATTCCCATGAAATTTTCGAGCAACATAAATTACATTTTCGATTAGGAATTTTTTTCTCGAAAATGGGTGGAATTTCGTGGATATGTGTAATGACCAAAATTGATTATAATTGACCGCTGCGACCAAAAATAATTTTTTTATAACGATTTGAAATTTTTTAATTTTGTCGAAAAATTTCACACCTTCTCGAATTTTTTTCCAGAAAGTGGGTAGGATTTCGGGGATAGGCCTATTCACCAAAAGTTATTGTAATTGACCTCTGCAACCGAAAATAATTTTTTTAGAACGATTCGAAAAATTTTTTTTTCGCCGAAAATTTAAGACACCTACACACTGTCGATTTTTCTTATAAATTGTTTTTCATTTTTAGTAATTTCATTTGACGTCCTATAGAAAAGTTGTCTAATACTTTTTTGTAGGCGCCCATGAGCTCTACTTCAGAAAAAAGTTTCATTGAAATATATTCACTATTGTAGGAGTTATGACTTTTTGAATATTGGACCATTTTTATGGGGTTTTTCTAACTTTACGGGGTGAAGAAACAAGTTTTTCACTACTATTAGAATTCCTACATATTCTTCGTCAAAATACGCGTTGTTTGCCGCTTCGAACATTAAAATCCTTCAATCCGTTCAGAAGTTATGGCATTTTAAAGATTCGCATGAAATTTCAGGGAAACATATCAACGTATGATCAGACATCATTGGTAAGGAATTTTTTTCTCGAAAATGGTTAGAAATTCGAGGGTATGTGTAATGACAAAAAATGATTGTAATCGACCCCTGCAACTGAAAATAATTTTTCCAGGACGATTTGAAATTTTTGAATTTCATTGTTAATAACTTTTTAACGAAATTCTTGATTTTCGTCTTATTTTGGCCTCTAATACCCTGTGTATAATCTTGATAGGACAATTTGAGTTTGATCTGACAGTCAACGTGTTAAAATTCAAAAAATCTAAAAAGAAGTTAAGGAAAAGGAACAGTGTAATATGTTTATCAGTGCTAGAATGTGTAAGAGATTATACATATCAGTTCCATGCTATTGATAGAACGTTAGTATGATGTCGGTAAGCTTCTTGCTTTAAATAACAGCTCGAAGGTTACGCAACATTGATACGACTAACTCCGTACAGAAGTCATTGGCACTTGAAACCACAGCGTGACTTGTTGATGTGACCCATTTCTGCTGGTGAACGACCACGAACCCAACTGTGTTTCATGCAAACACACAGACGGTGTATGAAATTTCCTAGAGACGATAGAGGAATAACTGATTCAACAAACGATTTACCACGAAGAATAAAATATCTAATGTCACTTAATTTTATAAAGAATAAACAATAAAATGGCAAAAATGTCTTGTTTAGTTACAAAAAGAATCTTAAAAAACCCCTTAATAAATCATTTCACAAAGAGGATTAAATTGAACTCAACGCCAACATGTGCTCCCATAGACAGTCGCCCGCGAAGAAAAGAAATATGTAAATTGAAACGATAGAAGAATCCCCTCGTCGATTTATAGCCTCCTGGCTGACGCATCAAAGGAATCCTTCGGTTTTTGGGGTCGTATCAATTAAAATTGGTTACGGTACGTTCGAGAAATCTCCCAGCGAGGTCTGTCATCGAGAAGGGGCCATCGATCCGGACGGATCGCTCGTAAAATAAAGATTTGGCCAAGAGGGTGGATCGTGGTTTTTTTCGGAGGGTTAACCCCGTAGTGTATCCACACTAGCTCGCGTACTTCGATACCGAAGGGGCGGATCGGCCGCGCTCGACCTGAATACTGATTCTCGACGGACGCATACATTACCAGCGCGGATAAAAGACATTTGCATTTTGATGGACCGTGCTGAGTGCATTTGACGTTTCATATGCATTCCTTCCGTCGTCCTGGCGCGTGCGCGGCCGCCAAAGTGTGAAAAGAATCACCCCCTGCAGCACGGTTTATCGCACCAGCGCCAAAGGTATTTGTATTTATTCCGAACACCGTCGACGAGGACCCTTTTGAATATCTCCGCGCGAAGTACCGAGCCTCGAGAGTAAATTCGTCGGAGGATCGAAGTAATTTTAAAAATGCACAACTACCTCCAGTAAACCGAGAAACGAAGTTGAGGAAAGATGCACGGAAGTTCGACCGTGTGGAATAAGATTCCGCGGGAACGACTCTTCCTTAACGAAGTTGCAAAGCGTTTCGCGAGAAGGGGAACGGAAGCTGAGGAAATACGAGCAACTTTTACTTAATATAATTAACGGGCTCTCATAAAGCATCCAACGAAGAAATTTCCAAACTTTTCAGGCATTCGTTCCAATCTGAATACGGAAAACCGTAACGAGCATTGTCGGAATTAAAACGCTACTTTTAAAGGGGAATCGAAATTTGTATTTTTTTTTTATCAAACTTGCTTTTGCTCGCAATTTCCTCTGTGTGGATGATGATTAATGCAATTTTAATAGAAATATTCTACAGTATGATCGATTTTGTTATACAGGGTGTTCGGCCACCTCTAGCAAAAATTTTAATGAGCGATAGTAGAGGCCAAAATAAGACGAAAATCAAGAATACCGATTTGTTGATGGAAGCTTCGTTAAAAAGTTATTAACAATTAAATTCAAAAATTTCAAATCGTTCTGGAAAAATTATTTTCGGTTGCGGGAGTCAGTTATAATCAATTTTGGTCAATAGACATACCCTCGAATTTCTAACCATTATCGAGGAAAAAATTCGAGAAGGTGTGAAAGTTTTCGACAAAATTAAAAAATTTCAAATCGTTCTAAAAAAAATATTTTTAGTTGCAGGGGCCGGTTATAATCATTTTTGGTCAATAGACACACCCTCGAATTACTAACCATTTTCGAGGAAAAAATTCCTTACCGAAAATATGTCTGACCATACAATTGATATGTTTATTTAATGTCATAACTCGTGAACGGATTGGACGATTTTCATTTTTCAAAAAGCAAACTACGCGTATTTTAGTGGAGAATATGTACAAATCGCAAAAATATTCGAAAAGTTGTTCCTTCACACCGTAAAGTTAGAAAAACCCCATAAAAATGGTCCAATTTTCAAACGGCCATAACTCCTACAATAGTGAACATATTTCAATGAAACTTTTTTCTAAAGTAGAGCTCATAGATACCTACAAAAAAGTATTAGACAACTTTTCTGTAGAGTGTCAAACAAATGTATTAAAAATGAAAAACAAATTTCTAAGAAAAATCGAAGGGGATAGGTGCCTAAATTTTTCGGCGAAATTAAAAAGTTTCAAATCATTCCGAAAAAATTATTTTCAACCGCGGGGGTCGGTTACAATCATTTTTGGTCAATAGACATACCATCGAAATCCTACCCATTTTCGAGAAAAAAATTCGGATAGATGAAATTTTTTCCGCGAAAAAAAAATTTTCCAAATCGTTATAAAAAAAATATTCTCGGTTGCAGGGGTCGATTACAATCATTTTTGGTCATTACACATATCCACGAAATCCTACCTATTTTCGAGAAAAAAAATAGAGAAGGTGTGAAATTATTCGAGAAAATTAAAAAATTGCAAATCGTTGTGGACAAAATTATTTTCGGTTGTAGGGTTCGATTACAGTCATTTTTGGTGAATAGACATACCCCCGAAATCTTGCGCATTTTCGAGAAAAAAATTCGAGAATGGGTGAAATTTTTCAACGGGAAAAAAATTTTCAAATTGTTCTAAAAAAATTATTCTCGATTGCGGGGGTTAATTGCAATCAATTTTGGTGAATAGACATACCCCTGAAATCCTAACCATTTTCGAGAAAAAAATTCGAGAAGGTGGTTAAATTGTCGTTCGACAGCCACAACTTTGAACGTTAATAACTTTTTAACGAAGCCTCCATCAACAAATTGGTATTCTTGATTTTTGTCTTATTTTGGCCTCTAGAATCCGCCATTAAAATTTTTACCAGGGGTGGCCGAACACCCTGTATATAGTCACTTAAAATCGTACACCGTGATGCTTACTAGATATTTGCTCGAAAAACACTTTTATTATGCATTTACAGGGAAGATATTTTAGTTACAGGTGCATTAATATGTTTTTATTTAATACATAACACGTAATTTAGTTTTTAAATATGTTAAGCAAAAATCATGTTACCCAGTGCTGTAGAATTTTCTTATCGTATTAAAATGAAACTGTGTTATAAGAATCCGTGTTGTAGGAGGGTTACATGTATTCCAGAATAAAATTTCTATTGACCCTGAAAGGATGTGCAATGTTGAACCAAACGTCGAAAGTATTTTTGTATTCTATTTCTAAGTTATTAATATTTCTCATAAGTTTCCAATGCAATAGTTTGGATAGCCTTGAGTTATGGCACGTTTTGGAAATATCTCGTATCGGTTTACAATGCGATTTTGGGCCCCCGTCGCTGTTCATTACGTGGATACTGTTAGCTGCGTTCATATTTTGCCGCTCGTCAACTCTTGCCGCGTATAAACAGAGCCGCTATGTACAAATATCGGAGCGAGGAATGTTTGCCATGAGCATCGGAATATGAACGTTGTCTAGAAATTATTCATGGTCGCCGATATCAAAAGGTTCCTGACGGGCTCGCCGGGAATCAATTCCCAAAAACGTCGATATCGGCTCCGAAACCGTGATAAATACACGACCGCGGTCACAATGGCCCGAAAGACACAGCAAAAATCACCCATCGATGAATATAACATAAAAGAGACAGTCGAATGCACGTGGAAATTTTTCTCTTCGACGTATCGCGATAATTGGCGTTTCAGATTTGCTTAATTTACGGAGTAATCGAAAACAATTAACGGAGAACACGCGTGTTACGATTTACGGTGTATAATGAATCATACGACGAATTGCAAGTCATATCGACTTGTACACGATTTTGCCATACACGTAACAACTTGTGCAACACTACAAAGAAAACACTTTTGAGAAAAAAAATCGAGTAAATACTGCAATTTTTAGACGAAATTGAAAAATTTCAAATCATACTAAAAAAATTATATTTAGTTACAGGGGTCACTTATAATTATTTTTGGTCATTAGACATACCTTCGATATTCTACCCAGTTTTGAGAAAAAAATTCGAGAAGGTGTGAAATTTTTAGACGAAATTACAAAATTTCAAATCATACTAAAAAAATTATATTTAGTTACAGGGGTAAATTACAAGCATTTTTTATTATTAGACGTATTCTTGAAATCCTACCCACTTTCGAGAAAAAAATTCGAGAAGGTGTGAAATTTTTAGACGAAATTGAAAAATTTCAAATCATACTAAAAAAATTATATTTAGTTGCAGAGGTCAATTAGAAGCATTTTTGATTATTAAACATATTCTTGAAATCCTACCCACTTTCGAGAAAAGAAATCGAGAAGTTGTGAAATTTTTAGACGAAATTAAAAAATTTCAAATCATTCTGAAAAAATTATAGCTAGTTACAGGGGTCCATTACAAGCATTTTTGGTCATCAGACATATCTTCGAATTCCTACGCACTTTCGAGAAAAAAAATCGAGAAGATGGACAAATTGCTGTTCGACAGCCACAACTTTGAACGTTAATAACTTTTTAACAAAGCCTCCATCAACAAATTAGTATTCTTCATTTTCGTCTTATTTTGGCCTCTAGAATCTCCTATTAAAATTTTTTAGAGATAGCTGAACACCCTGTATAGATATAAATTGAAAAAAAAAGAAAATATTCGTATGAGAAAAATTCTTGCAAATTCTTGCAACGGTGTTATTATTAAAGGATTTCGATTTAGATGTACCTTTGTAGGCTCGTAAAACAGTCGAAAATGATACGTATTTGATATAATTGCGGTAACTCAGCTTACATTTTTTATTATACAAGTCGTTACGTGCATGGCCACTTTAAGCAACGCTCAAGAGAACTTAAAGTCGACTTACCTTTACAGTTGCACTCTTCGTTATTCGACGAACTTTTCGAAATGCAGTCTTGGTTTTTCGCAGCAACTTTCAGGATTTCCTGACCCCTCTTAAAGACGAAGCGTTAGTTCACTTCATGTCACCGTAATTGCTGTCACAGAACACCCTCGCGCGAACAAAGTTGCATCATCCTAACTCCCGATCGGTGAGCCCTCCTCGAAGTTACCATGTCTGGAAAAAGAAGGCGAACGAGCTGAAGGAAAATCACTGGCGAAGGGACTTAAAACACAAGAGGCTCGTTAGAAATATTGAAAACTGGAATATGTTCGAGAACGAAGCTAGTGGTTGCTATACATTTAACCTGTATTACTTTCACTGGGAACATCAGTCAGATTTCATGACGAGTTGTAGAGAATGCTACTTAATAAATAACCGCTGGCTTACTTTTCTACCTGTGGTAAATAGCTTTTATCGTAAGAATAGCGACTAAAGTGAAGCTAAAGTAATTTTGTACTTGTATTTAGACCATTATTATTCTCGAGGAATTATAGAATGGGAAATAAAATCCTCAGAACCACTTTCCAATAATCGTTGCACTTTATTTTCTATGTTTTGGAAGAGACATACTTTGACTATGAATTTTCCAAGGGAACTGAACTGCAATCGAACGGAAAAACAATATAGCATAGGAAGATATAGCATCTCTATCAGAATAGGAAACCAGTGGAATGAGATTCATTTTTGTACTTGGTTTTTAATCATAAATTATAATGGTAATTATTTAGAACATTTCGAACAACTTTAACCAAAGACAGAATAACCAAATCAAGTAAATAAACTGTTGGAATTCTCAGCTAGTAGTTGGTGAATGCATTGATTATCCGTGTATCGAGATGAAAAGAGTACTTTGCATCTTACGGTGGTCTTTTTACCGTTCAATTTTCCATTAGTTCTCGTGTTCGATAATAACGGATCTGTCGCTGAGAAGCACCGGGCCAAAACGCTTTTAGAACCTCGCGAAGATACCGCAACGATTCCCCAGCACTTCCGGCACGATCCCCGCCCAAAGGCATGCATAATACAGCAAGCCTTTTCGCGCCCGAGCAACGTACACCGAGCATTATCTCCCGTTTACGAGCAAGCAAACCGGCAGAAACTTGAGCCGTGAAACGGGGAAAATGACTCCTTTGACGCGTTGCTGGAAAAACTGGGCCCCCCGACGAGGGGACCAAGGGGGGAGCCCAAAACGGGAACGAGACGAGTTCGTAGGCGAAACTTGCCAACCCGAGGGAATGCTCCGAGAAGCTTTATAACTTCGACAATCTTAAATCGACGGAACTACCCTGCCCGGTGGTCGCAAGGGCTGTTGGGGGAGGAACGAACCAAATGGAACGGGGGTGAAGGGCGAGGGCAAGCGAATAAGTGAAGTTGGGAAGCAGAAATGTGAAAAATAGCTGTGTGTGTGTTGTAAGAATTGATAGGAATAGGGTGGCGTTGGCAATTATGCTTTTGACACTCTCTGTTGCCTCCTTTTTTACATTCCAAAAGTTTGAATCTATAATGAATTCATTCAGACGATTTTAAGTTTAAAAGAAGGTTGAAATCATTGTTGATTTTCGTCTCATTTTGGCCTCCAGAATCTCCCATTAGGATTTGATTTTGGTTAGCTTTAATTTCCACTGTTCCATTACCTTAATTTTTGCATGGAAAATAAGACTTTAGGTATATCATCAGGATCCATTAAACTGTATTTTAATTGACGAGTTCGTCTCTCGAATAAATTAAAATTCCCAATCAAGGTGTCCTTCACTACCCTTTTACTTTTACTTGTGTAAATTGTTTATACAATAACATAAAAATATAAGCAAGCAAAAGAGTACGGAGTTTTTAGAATCTTGATGATTACTTTTCCTTGTATACAGGGGATTAATGAAGCACTACAGCAATAAATACTTAATTAGCACACGCGACATCACATTATTCCTATGAGATAATTATCGTTCCAACTACCTTGGCCTATTATTTATTATTGTATGCTAGAATAAAATTGTGGACGATTAATTGAAAGAGATCTGTGTTAAGATATCAGTTGAAAGAGCCTATAACCGTAATGATATGTGTTCCCTATAAAATAAATGAGAGGAAACGTAATAAATATTCATTTGATAATATGGAAGTGGAATATGGCCCTTTGTTAACGTTAGGAAAATGTGGAGCAATAAAATTACCTCATCCAATATATGAATTTTCTTGTTACTTAATAAACTGTTATATTTCTATTGAAAAAATTAATCTTTGTTAATTCACAGCCATGAATTTTCTAACGAATTTTCTTGTGTACGTTTACAACAGTTAGAGTATCTTTATTATATGCAAACATTGTTTGAAAAATGTTGGAACAGTGGTTTTCAGCTTTCGTAAAATTCACGTCATATTTTAATAAAAAATTGTTTAGTTTTCTGGTACTGTTCTAGGAGAAGAATTATTATTAGACTGCGGATCTTTATGCAAATAAAATTAATAAAATGGGAGCTTTGTAAATGATTGTTTCAACCCCTAAATATAATAATTGGTATCTTACGTGCTTCTTATATTTTTGCATATTAAATTCTGTAGTTTTTCGAGGATTAAAATTCCCCATAAATGCATAAACATCTGCAGTCTAATTATTATAAATTATATTAACATTCATTGGGCCTGTGATGTAATCATGATAGTCGTTTGGGGGACCATTAAATTTCCAACAATCACACATACTTTGCTAGTAGTTTAAATATTATTATAAGTTCCACAATTCAAGAAAAGTTACTTTTCCACGTTCTCTATTTTTTTTAAACCTAAAATCTCGAAACCTATAGAACCATATTCTGGATTTATAAACTAATACCTCAACAAGGTTCTAATATTTATTTGAAATAGTACTAAACGAATTAAAATGAATAAAGACCATTTTAATTTGGTCTGCGACTAAATACAGGTGAATTAATTACATAATGTTGTCTTGTCTCTTCCAAAAAGAGAAAGTTTCCTTTCATTTTTCGAAACGCAAGTCAAGAGGGTGCAGAGCCGTGTCTCTTCGTGGTCTAACGTCGCCATGACTCTCATAACGCCATTAAATGTCCCAAAATAACGAATACATAAACGTCGAGGGGCGGGGGGAACTAACTTTTATCGGGGATGAAATGGTTGCAGAGGTGGTAGGTGGCAAAGGAATCGACAGTCCGCGTAAATTTAATGAAAAATTTGCGACGATCGCGACGTTGTCGTCGATGAGGCGGCAAGCGAACGAGAAAAAAGGAACGTATGGAATTAATGACGGGGTTCCGGGGGGCCTCCCTTGTCTTCGCCGTCTGAATATTCCGTTCCGCCGAAGGCGCAACGTATCGGCGGACAAAGGGAGCTGTCTCAAATAACGTTAAAACAGTGCAAGCAACCGGTGTAGGTAACAATCGGGAGGAGAAAGCGTCGCAGGGGTTCCGACGGCCTGGTCCCGAGGGTGGGGGGATGAGGGGAGGATGGAAATACCTACGCAACCCCCCCAACACACCCGTTCTCGCTTGTCTCGAATCGAAGAGTCGCGTCGGGGGTCGCGATGCGGCCGAGCACCCCTCGTTCCTACCCTCCTTCTCACTCCTCGACGTTCTCTTTCTATCCAACGTAGCTCCAAGCTCGTGCTTCCGCCCCTCGGAAAAAAAAAAAAAAACTCGGCTTGCATTTCAGTAAAGAGCCAACCCATCCGCGTGCATGGACAATGGGACGAGACGCCCTGCTAGACGGCCGACAACGCCCTTTCTTTTCGACACACGCGTGTCTGGGTTCGTGGCAGCGTGTGCATCGTCGACGGGGTATATACAGTGTCCTTTTCTCCCCTCTTGCTCTCTTCTCCAACCCCTCTGCGTTCACTCTTCCAGCGCGTGTCTGACTTCTTTTTTAAGGGAACGAGACGGCGACGATGTCTCGCCCTACGCCGCTTCCTACTCGCGGAAAACAATTTTCTGCGCCGCGTAGGGAGGGGTGGACACGGAGACAGTACAACATCGCCTGTGCAAATCGTACGAGTCGATTTCTAGAGCAACCACGCGAATTATGCTGGCTGTGACGTCGCGACGCGTATCAAATCTATACAACGAACAAACAACGTCCTAAACTGGTCATTTTAGTTTCCAATCTTTCCTAGCAAACTGAACATTACATGTCTCTAGCTTTTATTATCAATGAAACATGATACAAGAATACATTTGTTTACGTATGTACGTTGACTTTGTTTACTATGAAATTTTGTTCCACGATTAATCACTTTGAAAAGCAAGTCGGAGACGAAGAAGTCTACCCTTTCGCGATGTTAACAAACCGGATTTCAATGTAATACAGGGTTTTCCTTTTCTCCGTGGGCGACGAAAATAAAATGAAATGCATTAAGCGTTCGAATGAAAGTCCAGGCACGCGACCATTATTAAAATTATTTTGCCTAACAATGGAAGCGTTACTTTTCTGTTTTCTAAAATTTCAACCCTCTTTCTTCCTGTTGTCGCGCCCGTTCGAATCGGTCGAGTGCATTTACGAAAGTACCCGGCATTCACACCTTCCGCGTACGACGCAGCACATTGGAGACTACGAAACAGGAAGCCTCCTGGATTCTTTTGTTTCCCCATCTAAGCCTTCCTCCCGGCAACGCGGCGCTGCTCGTTAAAAAAACGAAAAGGGTACGCTTTTATTTTCATTCCTCTCCCTTCCTCCGCCGCCATTCCGGAAGTAATACGGTACCGCTTAATAACAATATTATGTCTGGATACATAGCGAGCAAATGTCAACCAGTGGGGGGGGGGTGGAGGGTGGAGCAGGGTGAAGTTTTTCTTTCTTCCTCCGCGAAACAAAAAAATGTTGCTACGCCGCGTGTTACCGCATCCGTCTCACTTTTTCCTTGTGAAATAGTCGAGCTCGTATAGTTTCGAATCGTTTAAGAACATCAAAGGAACGCGAAATAATTAATCACTTCATTAAAATAACGAAGTTGAAAGTGTAAATTTTTATTTCTATTAAAGAAACTTCCGAACGAGTAATACCCTTGCTTGAGAAAATAATTACACGATGTCCGAGCAATCGAGCACCCGTTACATTCGAATTTATTTAAAGAATCTTGATATCTTCCGGAAGAAGAAAGACACGAAACAACATTCCCCCGGGTACTAATTGCCAATTAATCTACCTTCTGTCCGGCCTTCCGTCAAAAGCATCGATCACCTTGCGATGTTCGGGAAAAATTCACGATAAAAGGAGCTCTATGCATGAGCGTGCCTGAATGAGAATACGAAGAACGCGCGGAGGTCGTATAAGTACAGGGGATACCCCCATTCATCGGTTCCTTCTAATAGCAGACCGCTCTGGCTTTACGAGTGGCTTTGAGGATGAGAAAATGCTGACATTGTCCCACGGATAAAACGTAAATGATCACTAGATCTGGCAATTATGACTTCGATAAAGTCAAATGTAACAATAAATTGCGTTTGGATACCTAGGGTACACTGAGTTCACGAAATGCAAGAAAAGGTATCAATAATTATAGTGAAATCGAGAGATTTTTAGTACTTTCCACTGTCGACGAAAACAACTTTGAAACTACTTGGAATGGATGCAATTGACTAAGCTTCACCTTTATAAATCGAAATGTGAGTTCTAGGAAGTAATGAGCATAACTTTGCAACAATTTTTCACCAATATTGTGATCCTATTTGTGTTACAGTGTGAGAGTAGAAGATCGTCAGGTCACTGATTGTTTTAAACCCTAATAATTGGCAGATTTCATCATTTTATTTATGAAAATATATGATTATAAGGTTAGACGCTAAGTAGTTACCAAGATTTCACAACTGAGGTTTGCTAATATCTGAAAATTCCACTGAAATGATCGATACAAGTGGTTTTAGTTGGACTAGCAGAGTTGTTTGGGAATGTGTGATTCGTGTGACGAATTAAGCCAAACCTGAGACCTCCCCATCCAGTGACATGATGAGTAGGACTTTGTCCAATGTCCTGTGATGTAAAAACAAAAGTCCAATAGGGTAGTCAGAACCCCCGAACTATGACGTCCTAGATAGCAGTAATTCTACGAGTAATAGATCCCAATATGTAACAGCAGTACATAAATAAGAGCCCCGTGGAACGTGAAACCTGATCGCCAGTTCTAATTACAGCAGTCAAAGTGGTGAATATGTTTGTCGACATCCGAAATGACAGATAGTTAGTGGAATCCAGTTAACTAATAATAGTGATGGATCGGTTGCCATCTAACTCCGCGATGAGGCAATGTCTAGAATCCCCAGTGACGAAGAGCAGCCAACTAGAACTCACGAAACAATTTCGTAGACTAGATAGTTCACTAGCGATGGGGATCAAGCATCTTCGAAGTACTGAAGTTCGAATCCTGATCAACCCTTCATAAGTACTTGGAGAAACAAGAACGATAGTTTCCAGCAACCTCGAATCTCAACTAAAATGCTAGGAACTTTAGTTCCCCTAAAAACAGTATCTATCTTCGCGAATTTCATGAAATTTGCGTTGAAGTCATGTTTTCTCAGTTGCAGACTATTTTCTGGGCCAACTATCGTCGCTCATGTTCTCGCATTTTGCAGCTTATTCGTAATACTGGTTTTAGTTAATGTGCAAGGTACCTCGTGAGTACGTAGTTAACGAATTATATAAGCCGTAGCGTACTATTAATGAAGCATCATTACGTTAGAATGTTGCAGGTGTTTCATTCAACAATCTAGAGCTGGTATTTACACTGGAAAGTTTGTGTTTTGTTTGGTATGAAAATTTACAGTTTGCGTGGGAACTGCAAAATATCATAATAGCGACATTTGTTACCATTCATTAGAATTCCTAATTGAATGTTCACCTGCCTGTACTTCGTATTAAATTAAAATTATACGAATAATCCCAACAGTTTTCAAACTTCTCAACGAAATGCAACATTTTTCGTTCATCTTGAACCTTGGTATTAACAATTCCGTTCGTCGTGGCCATTGTTCGTTCCCGGGGATATATCACCGGGGATTTGGCGGTCCTCCGTCAGTATATCTTTATAACACCCAAGTTACAACGCCCTTGCCCTCGCCAGTAGTGCCCCTTAACAACAGTTCAATTAGTTCCGACTTAACGGCTTTCAGTTTCAGTGACTCGTGACCGGAATGTTAGACAATTATGCGTTGGGCGGAAACTGCGTCAATTTACACCCCTACGCGATCATATTCTTCTCGAGAACTACTTCATTCTACTTATACAAGAAATTGGCTTTAATTTCATGCATCTTGTGGTTTTCGTTGAGGTTTTTACTGCACAATGTATTATTTTATTATAATTTTTTAATAATTTTATTAAATTATTCTTAATTTCCCTGGGAAAAATTTTAATGGCGGATTCTAGAGGCCAAAATAAGACAAAAATGAAGAATACCAATTTGTTGATGGAAGCTTCGTTAAAAAGTTATTAACGTTCAAAGTTGTGGCTGTCGAACGACAATTTATCCACCTTCTCGAATTTTTTTCTCGAAAATGGTTAGGATTTCAGGGGTATGTCTGTTCACCAAAATTGATCGCAATTAACCCCCGCAATCGAGAATAATTTTTTTAGAACAATTTGAAAATTTTTTTTCCGATGAAAAACTTCACCCATTCTCGAATTTTTTTCTCGAAAATCCGCAAGATTTCGGGGGTATGTCTATTCACCAAAAATGACTGTAATCGGACCCTACAACCGAAAATAATTTTGTCCACAACGATTTGTAATTTTTTAATTTTCTCTATTTTTTTTCTCGAAAGTGCGTACGATTATGGAGACAGACTCGCGTCAGCCTGAGACGGAAAGATCGAAGGTCATAAAATCAACTATCCCGTTGAAGCTGGAGCGACGTGAAGCACTTGTCGAGGACGGGTTAATGTGTTTGCGCTAGCTAGTGCCTATCCGGAAGCGTCTGGGAAAATGAAATACCGTTGCGTACGTAAACGAGCTGTCGGAGCCTCTCGCGAGTAAATAACTAACTTTCTTGGCTCCGTGTAGCGCCTTAAACCGTCGCGAGTAGCTCGTTACGCGTTCGGGTGTCGCGACCCGACCCTTTACACGAATAAGAGAGCTAATGCTTTGATTACGAAGCAACGACTGCGCTGATTAGAATCGCAAGTAACTTATAAATGCCGCCGTGTTATTTGCACAATCAGATTCACAAACAGCGCTAATTACTCGACGGTGGAAGGTGATAAAACGACTAGACTTCCAACCAAATATGCTACGTTGCACGTTCAACACAGGCCACTTGGATAACTCGCCTAAATTTCAAATCAGAACGAAATCTTTAATTATTGGAAATAGAACTAAGCTTTAATATTATTAGAAGGCACTAATGAGGCTAACTATTTTAACTGCAACCATATATTTTTTTATACATAATATGATAGCATTTGCTGAGCAATTAATGTTCGATCAAGGTAAATTGACCGCCAGAATCGACGAAAGAGAATCGTCGATTACAAAGTACGCGGTGGAAATTTCGTACGTCCTTTTGCATGTTGTGAATTTATACGTGAGCTTAAATTCGAGAAAAAAAAACACGTGGACAGAAAGAACAAATAATTCCCTAATTAGAAGTCCTCGTACAACTGGACCAAAAACGAAAAACTCGAATTTGTAGGTAACGAACAGTATATCCGCTGGCTTTACGAATAAACCGTTGCAACGTGTGGGGGAATTAACGCGAAATTAGAATAATGAGCACAAGAAAAGCTAAAAATGGAGAATATAATTTTTATATAAGAGATTTAAGATCCGTTAGCCGTTGAAAAATTAATTAAACTTTATTTAAACAGAAATATTTCTAGAGATGTTAATTAATTCGATGAGAAACGATTCCCCTGTTGCGAAGAGGACCATGGACATTCTTCCTTAAAAGCTACTTCGGTTAGCGCGAGGACGAAACGAATTCTCCGATTCCTTTTTCCCCCTAACTTTTATTTGCGAACAGTCGGGTGTAATCTGTTCTCGACGCTTCAGACCAGAAATCATAACTTTGAAACCTCCCTTAACTCGTCGCCATGGTCCCTATCGTCTACGCCGCGTCTTTTCTCCTTATTTCCGAACGGATTACTCGCCGCTGAAAGTTCCCGTCGAATCAATAAAAGAAATTGCCTGTCGTGTGGCGAACAGATTTGTTAATTTAATGATTCTGCCTCGAGTGACGCCAGACGGTTCCTGGAAAGTTTCGTGCAGCCCCGGTCCCGAGTTACGGCAGTTCGGAACCGATAAGAAGCGACCGACTAAAATTGGATTCATAGTTTACAGACTGCGTTTCCGCGGAGCGTAACTTTTCCATTTAAGCGGGGGGCCTCCTTTTCCTTTCGAGGGCTAATTCCTTTCCAAAAACATCAATCCTTGATAGAGTTCGCGCAAACTGCTTAGAATTAACCTTATGCCAACACAAAAGCCAACGGAAGTGACTGTGAAGTAAATACTGCGTCAAAGCTACCACCGCTTAACGGATTCTGACATCAACAGATTAAATTTGGTTAAGAATACTACTTTCCGTGCTGTACTTCCCTGTTTAAAATATTAATTCCATTTTATACGGTTCTCTCTCGCGTTTTAGTAATTACAATCTCCTTTTACGTGCTATTCATTTGCTTGAGAGGATACGTAAAGATATAAAAACTCAATTTGCTTGTTTTTTTGTGTACAGCGCGGAGAGTATTCCGGGGAAAAATTATTTTTAGATGCGGGGGTTAATTACAATCATTTTTTGTCAATAGACATACCCTCGAAATCCTAACCATTTTCGAGAAAAAAATTAATTACTAATAATGTCTGATCGTACGTTGATATGTTTCCCTGAAATTTCTCGGCGAAAAAAGAAATTGCAAATCGTTCTGGAAAAATTATATTCAGGTGAGGGGGTTGATAACAATCATTTTTGGTCAATAGGCATACCCTCGAAATCCTAACCATTTTCGAGAAAAAAATTCCTTACTAAAAAATGTTATGTCTGATCATACGTTGATATGTTTCCCTGAAATTTTTCGGCGAAAAGATTTTAAATCGTTTTGGAAAAATTATTTTCGGTTGAGGGGGTGAAATACAATCATTCTTTGTTAATAGACATACCCTCGAAATCCTAACCATTTTCGAGAAAAAAATTCCTTACTAAAAAATGTTATGTCTGATCATACGTTGATATGTTTCCCTGAAATTTTTCGGCGAAAAAGATTTTAAATCGTTTTGGAAAAATTATTTTCGGTTGAGGGGGTGAAATACAATCATTTTTGGTGAATAGACATATCCTCGAAATGCTAACCATTTTCGAGAAAAAAATTATAATTACAACAAAGTTTAACCTAAGAAATTCTGATGTAATAATTGAAAAAAGGGGGTTCTTGTTGACTGATCGTGAGTTTAAAGGGTTTCTCTGTGTCTGTATGAGAATGCTCGAGTTAGATAATATCAGGCTCGTGAAAAATCGCATTTGTCTGTCCTGAAATTGTGATTGATCGCGGAATACACTGGATCGGAGAAGATGGGAGAGGTTTCGAAGAAAGTAACGGGATGAATGATGTTGGAAAAGGATCTACCTGCTGGGATCAGTAGATTGAAGCATCACAGACAATTCAAGTTAATAGTGTCGTTGCCTCACAGAGAACTTTACTATGAATAACACTTGAGATTAAGTCTAAACGCGACGCGTTGGTTATTGCAATTTGCATAACAGAATCGTGACTGAACACTATCTTTCCCCTTAATAAGAAGTGATAAACCGACGAGTACGATTTGTTATAAAGATAAGCCTCAACATAGGAATATTATATAGGGCGTAATAAGTAAAATCAACTTCAGAAATGAATTCGTATGTTTTCGTACGAGCCTCTTTCTATTATTCTTGGTGCTGAATTCGTCCCTATGATGGCTTTCATTTATTAGGCCCTGTGTTTGCAGAGTAGAGTAAATATATGTGTTACACCGGGGAAGATAGTCTTTCTGATTTATGGATGACTCCTATGCGAGTATCATACTTTCTATTACTGTTTTAGGTACCAAAGATACCATTAATGTTATGTTTTCTATTAGTGGATTTTATATGTAAGATACAAAAATAAAATTGCAGGTGATTGACACAAAAAAAATGAGATACAAAGTGTGGGATTCTGCAAATACTCTTAAAGTCGACTCAATATCAACCCTTTGCACTTGAAAATGATTCGATCACCTACTACCAACTGGAGCACACTTTCTCACGGAACAGATAGTAAATACTCCAAGCTTTTTTTACTTTAAAATAATAATATTGCGTCTCCTTAGAGGGTACAACCGAGTCAAAAGGGTTAATAAACTAATTTCCAACCAATTCAACCCCATCAATACCACTCTTCTTAGATACTGTCTCAGAACTAGGTATGGATCCACGAAAAGGGTGAGCACACATTTTGAAGAAAAGAAACCCGAACGAGGAAGTAATCAAATGACACATGACAAGATGAAAGAGCTCTGGGCAGAGATAAGGACGCGGATACGATAAGAGGTAGGACGTAGATCGGAGACACGTGAGCCCGGGATTGAACATAGTTAGCTGTATGGCGGCGAGCATAGTGCGAGCGAAAAACGGAGGAAGACGGCGGGCAGGAGACGAGGGCCAAGAGGACGGCTTATGGATTCCCCCCTTTCGAACTTTCGCGTGGTAACTCTTCGTATAAAAGGTTGGCTGGTGTCAGGGACAGTTAGGTCGTCGACGTGACCCGAGAGCTCGCCCGGGACAACCTCCATTTGTACGGGGGGGAATTACAACCCCAGGAAAGGGGAAAAATATTTCTATATTCCAATATCCAAACGCCAGGGATCACAATGTGGAGGACTAGATGTGCTATTACCGCATAAAAATTTGAGAATCGATCGAAACATTTTAAATTACAGTGGGTCACACTAAACACCCCAATATTGATGTTAACATCGAGGTGCTTTTTTTCATGCAGCTGTTTCTCGTTGATCCTTCGAACTTTTGATCTTGGTATCCATGATATACGAACTACCCTGTCTCAAGATTAATCGTGCCCCGTCAATTCCTTCACGGTCTAGCGGAAATGTCGCTCTGGCAATAAGAAAGGATGCCTGTAAGCTGGACCCTACAGCTGTAAGTTGGCCTCTATCCGCGTTCGTAGTCGCGGTATTCCCCGGCGATAGATCTGGCAAACATCTGCTAAGCCGACCACCGACCTAGGACAGGGTTCGAACGCCATATTTTACAGTATCAATCATAGGAAGCAATAAACGGGTCCGCGTAAGAGAGGGGCGTTTAGGTTGCTAAGATACAGAAGCGGTTAATGGCACTGTTACGTCTATGGCCAAGCGCGAGCTGAGGCCACCATGGGGGTTGATAGAAGGGGCGGAAAGGGTGCTCAGGTTGGCGGATGATGTCGTCGCAACGTGCTACCAGCTGTGACTTATGACGTATCACGGCCAACGAACAATCCTTGTGCCCTGTTGGTGGGCATCAAAACTGAGCCGCGCGCGTTCAATAAGCCATGATTTATCGGGGGACAGATTACGCGCGCTTTAAATTCTTTTTGCCGTAATAATGCGACGTGTTCGGCGTCCTACCAAACGTCACGATCAACCTGCCACTTGGATAAACAAGTCTACCAACTCAACAATCTATTTTTTACTGTTAGTGTTAACGCACTGTTCGGATCGTTACAGTCTGCAATACTGTAGAACTGATTATATTGATTATGTTTAGAATACTTTTTTTTTAAATACTTCGAAAACTATGTAACGTAATATAAAACTTAATGGCAATACTCTAATCGAAAATGGAGGATTACGTTGCCTAAATATATCGTTTCGATTTAAGTCGATTTTCAATGTGAGCCACTGTATATGTAATTTAAACAAGAAATAAGACATTTTTCATCTGTTCTGTTATATGATAAATTAATTTTGTTGGACTTTATATGACAATAAGTATACGTATTTTATAGAAATATAAAATGTTTTAACTCATTTAGTTAGGTTCAGGATTATGTAAAATTGAAATAATTAAACTGTTAATACGCAAAAAAAAAAACGATCTATCAGCAGGTCTCATGGAAATGAAAATTGCAAAATGTCTTTTTTATTATTACTGACTACTAAATATTTCCCAATTATGCCATTTACCTAACGAAGAACAAATGGCGGTCGGAGCAATCAACGAGATTTCACTTACTTAAAGCAAACTCGTTACAATGGAAATCACCGCGGTGAATTCGTACAATTTAGTCGCGATACATAGTGATCTAATTTCGCGGCAAACGTGGACACGGTTCGACGATCAAGTAAATAATTCGTTATTGCTGCGCTATTGCGACGAAACGCTGCACATTATTTTGCCCTCATTAATGTAACGAAACTGTTGAAAGGGGTACAATTTTACTACACTTGCGACGAATTTCAATTTCCTCTCAATTTTTATTATAAATTTTATACGCGTTCACCGAAGATACCTTACATTTAAACGCCTAATTTTCTAATTTAAATATATTCCAGTAAATTGGGCCAAATTTGTTCTAAAATAGAAAACAGTTGTAAAATAAAATTTTTGATGATTTAATAACCTCCATTATATTATAATTCTATATATTCTATCATATTCTTTTCAGTTATTAGTTAAAACAAAACGGCACAGATGCATACTACTTTTAAAAAAACAAATGTGACTCCCATGCTCGCCGCCAGAGGGCTAGCGCTCTCACAAGCGCTCGACCGACTTCCCAATATCCCAGTTATAGCTTCTTACCACAAATAAAACTATGCAAGAGTTACAACAACTAAGTATTACACTTTTATATTGTACTTTTGTATTATTTTTGACCATCAACAAACTATACATATGAAATTGCAGACGGGAATTGAATCACGAACAGAGATGAAGGCCATCTTTGTAGCATAAAACGGAATAAAAACGGGCAGAGATGCTGGAATATTATCGGCAGATTAAACCACCGTTCATTTGCACGTCTGCTACTTGAAAAGTAATTACACCGTTGTCATAGACAGACCACTATTGAACCACGGAGGAAACTCAACAGCTGCGAGGGCGAACCTCTTCATTATTTTCCAATACCTGTACGAGCTCAGCTATCTACGAGTATACATAAGTGCTCGTTTTATGTACGAATGTATAAGAAAAGAGAGTTTCTAGAGAAATGATCAAAACATACGAATTCGACCCGAATTTTCTACTAGAATTCAAATCAATGTTTCAAATACAGGGTGTTCGGCCACCTCTAGCAAAAATTTTAACGAGCGATAGTAGAGGCCAAAATAAGACGAAAATCAAGAATACCAATCTGTTGATGGAAGCTTCGTTAAAAAGTTATTAACAATTAAATTCAAAAATCTCAAATCGTTCTGGAAAAATTATTTTCGGTTGCGGGGGTCAATTGCAATCATTTTTTATCATTACACATACCTCCGAAATCGTACGCACTTTCGAGAAAAAAAATAGAGAAGGTGTGAAATTATTCGAGAAAATTAAAAAATTGCAAATCGTTGTGGACAAAATTATTTTCGGTTGTAAGGTTCGATTACAGTCATTTTTGGTGAATGGACATACCCCCGAAATCTTGCGCATTTTCGAGAAAAAAATTCGAGAATGGGTGAAATTTTTCAACGGGAAAAAAATTTTCAAATTGTTCTAAAAAAATTATTCTCGATTGCGGGGGTTAATTGCGATCAATTTTGGTGAATAGACATACCCCTGAAATCCTAACCATTTTCGAGAAAAAAATTCGAGAAGGTGGATAAATTGTCGTTCGACAGCCACAACTTTGAACGTTAATAACTTTTTAACGAAGCTTCCATCAACAAATTGGTATTCTTGATTTTTGTCTTATTTTGGCCTCTAGAATCTCCTATTAAAATTTTTTCTAGGGTTGGCCGAACACCCTGTATACCATTTTTCAATAAAGCTATTATTTACTAGGAAACTTTGATATTGCATTGAAATCTTATTTAATATTGTATTTAGTATCACAAAGATTACGTTAAGCCCAAGATTTGAGAATATGTTTACCTCTGTATGCGATATGTCCGCGAAAATCATAGCTTTTCTACTGTTACCAAACGGCTCATAGCTAATTCTAGCTTTCCTTCGTCTTCCACCGGTATTTGAAACCTTCCCTGCCCGTTTCAACCCCTTGTACGCTTTCCCCGTTGCTGTGTAAACGCTTCAAACATGCACACTTTGAAGTCACTCTCTGGTTAAATAGCCCAACGGCCAAAGCAGCCGCGCGCACACCGCAGTGTTTTGATTCGAAACACTCTCGAACTGTATTTAGAAGAGATTGCGTGCTTGAGCTGTGGAGATTCCCGGCTACCGGATTATTATTAGCACATTTAAATACCATGTATGAGAACCTGAATGCTACGTGTAGCAAGTGGAACCATAAACGTGGACCAATGCCACTAGGGGCGACTCGATTGAACGAAATCCTGCGATTTCGTACGGGAAACCTACCAAAAGCGAAACAACCATGACCGTCCTCGTGGAAACGTGCGAAAGAGACTGAAGATATTAATCTTAGCCAGAGATGTTATGGAATACTCAATCACATGTGCAGACTCATTCAAAACGATCCCAAAACGAAGCTACATAAATTCTCTAGCGAACTTTGAATGCACAGAAAACTACAATTAATAATAATGAAATAACACACTAGGATCTTTAACAATCTCAGCAGAATTTTCAGCATACGTAATAGATTGTTTATTTCACAGAGTCGTCATCCTCTTTGTAAACAATCGAACAAAATTCCATATAAAAGTAATAAAACTGTTACAATTATATATTTAATAAAACTTGACGAAACGAATTTAAAAAAGAGAGAATCTTTTGGTTAAAATTTTATAGGAAAACACTTGGAAAAAGTGTTATTTAAGTTCCTGAAGGCAATGGAGCTTTATTCAAAGACAGAGATTTTAAATTCGAACGAGCTCCCATGATCGTAATTCCCCCAAATGGGAAAGATACATGTGAGAGAAATTACTTGAAGCGGAGATCGTATCGAGCCTTTCAATCTGAATTTTATGGCAGCAGACATTATATTCGCCTTTGCACATAAATCGCAGACGTTTCAAGTGCAGTTTTCGTTCAACGGATCCGTCTGGAGGAATAATCTCCATCCTACACCACACCAGACCACTTGGCCCCATTTTTGTGCATCATTTCCGGAAGAGTTGGTCGAAAATAACCTTCTTCGGACCCTACGATAGCCACAGATACGTTTAATCAATTTCTAACTTTAAAGACTGATTGAAATCGTGGATAACTGAATGGTCTTCAAAAAAAACCATTTAATATTAATATGGTATATAGAATACACTGTCCTGAGTAAAAAAGCTTTAATAAACATAGATCAAAAGGTCAACCGTTTCTGAGACACAAACATTTTTGTTTGCTAGTGCCGTGATTGACTCAGTTGCTTATTTCGAATGGTTTTTTTTCTTTTTTAACGCCCTGTATATTATAAATAATTTAAAAATTGTGTAACTTGTAGTTATCAGAATATAAACGCGGGAAGCAATTAATGTATCGACGTTGGGTAAAATGAGTACAGCCGAAAAGCATATAATGAATTATTACATCGCTTTCTCCGCCCTATCGTACATTTCCAACGAACGAAAATTATTACTCGGCGCGTAAACACCCATAGAAATTGTCGGAATCATTTGCACGGGCCCCTGTATATTTAACCAAACTGAACACACCGGGCATAATAGCATTTCATATCCAATATCGAGATCGCCCGTATAGCGAGCCCGTTAAGAGCATTAAGTACTCAATCGCAAACTTCAAAAGGCTGTTCCGGGCTTGATCAAATTAGTTGTCTCGTTACCGCGAAACACAATTTTCCACGTTAAACTTTCGGTTCGTGCAGTTCGCATGAGCGAAAAAAAAAACGATCATTACTCGGATCATTACTTTACTGGCGGCGTTTAAACGCGAAAACCAATGATCGCCCGTAAATTCCACCGATACGAACCTTCGTTACCTCTGCCTTTTTGTCACGAGCTATAATAGAGGAAGAAATTCGCATTTCAGTTCTAGTAAACATCTGTGTACAGGAAATTTAATCATAATAATATGTTTTCAATAATAGGGAAATTCATGCATTCTGTGGAAACGTGAATATGAAATTAATGGACGAAATATTAATTGTTCTTACTGTATTACTTAAGATTCATATAAACATAATTTATATTTGGATTTGAGAAACGTAGGATACTAAATGTACAAAGAATATTTATGTTTTAATATTATTAATTCTATACATGATTTTTGTTTTTAAACATTTCTAGCTCTGATGACATAGATGCTCCAGTTTAAAAAGTGAAGACTTTATTATGGTTATGATAATTGGTTTTTAATTGCAAAATAATGAGACTTATTTCTCCACTTATATTGAATATATTAATGTGAATTTACAGTAATAAAGAAAGACACGTAAATATTGTTAAGAATATCACAGATTGCACGATGTTAAGTGAAACAATTTGAATTAATATGTTTATAGAATGTTAATAAAAGAAAATTTCTATCAAGCATATTTCTGGCGTCGTTTGACTGAAATATGAATAATTATTCCAAGGTTCCAATAAGCGATGTTGGTCTTTTTTCCATCGACGAAGGCACGTGAAACAATTTAAACTGAGATCGAAGCGAAAGCTTGATTACTAGCGTGACTAACGAGACTTCGTCCTTCGTAGGGAACTGGAATAGCTGTTCGTATCTACCTATCTCTGGAGAATCGATATAGTAAAGGTGCTATCATGGCCCACCGATTCCCGCGCGACTCTTCGACAATGAAAGATCGATTTCACATTTGTAATCGAGGGAGCGCGACATCGCGAACTTGAGAAGAAAAATAAGTCTGAAATAGCAAAGTAGAATCGACAAAAGCCATCGTTAGCTTCGCGTAATCGTCCAAGCGAGAATCCCCGAAGCAAGGAAGGGTCTCGAGGAATATATCAATGCCGATTAATGTGGTTTTCACGTACTCGCAAACAGAATGGAAACACTTCAACATTTTCGAACGAATTCGATTAAACGAAATATCAAGAAATGTTTACGTAAGAAATTGGTAATAACGAAAGTAGAAATTTCGTAATATACGGTAATACTTTCGTTAAAAAACACGAAAATTTGAGCTAATATATCGAGAAGAAAATAGGTGTAATCTCTGGTTGTGAGTACAACTTGTAATGAAGATTCATTAGTCGACGTGAAAGCCTTAATTCGTAAAAACTAATACTAATACTGTTTTGGTAGCACTTCGACCATCAAATACAGGACCTAAACTAAACTACTGTGACCACTGATGTGTTTCTAAAACAAGAGAGAAGCTTTTGGGCTGAGAAACTCACGCGTACACTGTGGATGACCTGACGCGCATGCGTAGTCGTACTTTAACGCAGTAATACCGACAGAATTTTGCAAATACATATCTTGAAATCTAAAACCGAGTTGTATAACATTTGGAAATCATCGAAATCGAATATGAGTCTATTTTCTAGTTCTAACACCTAACCCCCGTTATCAGCGATGAATTGGTCTGGGTTAGGTCTGGATTAGATCCGAGTTAGGTCTGGGTTAGGTCTGGGTTAGGTCTGGATTAGATCTGAGTTAGGTCTGGGTTAGGTCTGGATTAGATCTGAGTTAGGTCTGGGTTAGGTCTGGGTTAGATCTGAGTTAGGTCTGGGTTAGGTCTGGGTTAGGTCTGGATTAGATCTGAGTTAGATCTGAGTTAGGTCTGGGTTAGGTCTGGATTAGATCTGAGTTAGGTCTGGATTAGATCTGAGTTAGGTCTGGGTTAGGTCTGGATTAGATTATTCAGAACAAGGTTACTAATAAATCTGAATAAGTGAAATTTTGAACCCAGACCTAATCTTCGTTTCCCGTAAGCGATTTAGATTGCAAGAACAAAGGCATCGAGAATAATGAGAAAAAAAGGAAACACGACGCGAAAGTAAACCGACCGAGACTAATTTCAGAAAAAGCGAGATGCAAAAGTGTCTCCGTAGGCGCAATGCGACATTCCTGGGCAAACATGACGATTCTAGGCAAAAAGCTTTCGTATGATTTTAGATGTAGGTTAGTTTCAAGCTACCTAGATTCCTCGACTATTACAGGATTCGCGAGTTCAAATGAATCTTGTTTTATTGGTATACAAATTAAATATCTGATACAAATATTGTACTAAACACAGGGCTAGTAAAAATGATGATACTGAGTACTAATCGCTCCAAATCTTTGTTGTAATTTGTACAATTGTTCTACAGTGAAGAAAATTTGGAACAAGCTGAGATGTACTGAGATGAGCTGCTCAAACTACCTGAGAGCAGTTTTATAACTTCCGGTGTTAATGAAGAAGAGCTCATTGCAGATCAATTGGAGGAATCGTCAGACTTGAGGTTGAAGACAATTACGAGCCAAATGAGAAAATTCATACTGATGTCTGTGGCCCTGTAAAGAACGAGAGTATCAACTATAGTAAGGTATACTTCATGAAACATAAATTGGAAGTGTTTAGAAAATTTAAGAAGTTCGAGGCATCGTATCGACGCAAACAGGAACGAAAATTAAAGTCCAGTGCTCGGACAATGGAACGGAGTATACCTGCAGCCAGCTTTTAGGCCTTTTTAGAGGAAAAAGGTATAATCCACGAATGCTCGTCACCATGCATTCATGCGCTCAACGCGAAATTCGTACGCTCATTGAAAGTGCACGTTCTATGACTCGCGCAAAGAACGTGGACCAAAAATTATGAGCAGAAGCAGTAAACACCGCTACCTACTGAACTGGACCATCCTAAAGCCAAGGTAAATCTGAAATTAAACATGGGTTTTATTTTTTAATAATATTAAGTAATGCTCAGTTGCAAAGTTAAAGTCGTATTATTATTAAGTGTACGAACACTTTTCTGACTGATTATTCCGAATAAAAAAGGTTACGAACATTCTCGATTTCTCTCCATTTTGTATCGAAATAAGCGAAATAAGTTCAGTCATGATGTCGAGTGACACAGTCTGCCTATAATGTCTGTATAGTCTGTTGCTACGTTTGGACTACTTTACTTTCCTTCCCTAGTACTAATCGATTTTATCCGATATCTACTAATAACTCGTAAATTTATTATTGGAAATTATAGTTTGATTTTTAATAAAAGACTACGTATTTCGCAGGACACCATTGATATCGATCTTTGCAGATTTCGTAAATGTTTACTTAACACATTACCGACCGATAGCCTATTAATCGACTTTTTTACCGACCGATAGCGTATTAATCAACTGTTTTACCGACCGATAACCGATTAATCAACCGCTACCGGTCGGTAAAGTGTTAACATAAACGTGCAGTTTTACACTGGTAAATTTTCGTACCTTGAGATTGTATCCTGCATCCGCGGCTCCAGCTCCCAGCGGCGTCGCTCAATTATGCAACGTTTGCGAACCACTGACGGCGGTATGATTAATTAATTATGTAACCTAATCGAGGCGGTGTGTTTGCGCGCCAAACGCCCGTCGACACGTTCGTGTTCACGGCATCCACGTATCCCGTGCGCTTTTTCGATGTTTCGATAACCACCTGACATAACCTCGCGTGTTACGTTGCATCAAGAAACTCACACTCGAAACTCCCGCCACGCTCACGCGGTGTTCCACCAGCTGTCACGTAAACATCACACTTCCACACGGCCGACACATTCACGAAAAATCAACCTAACCTCGTGGAAAACGTCGAGCAAACACATTCTACGCGTTTCGTCGCCCAAAACAAGATCCTTTCGAACGGCGGTGAAGATTCGAAGAGTGTCACGAGTCGCTGATCCTCGAGAACGTCACTTTCCCATTGGTACGGTGTAGCTTCATGCTACGTTCGCGACAGAATCCCGATGCTCTGTCTGCACCCACAAGTAACGATAAATCTCAAACAGCCGTAGCAACGAGAATTTCGAAACACCACGGCACTAACTCGACGCACAAGCAAACCGAAGGATAACAACGTCGCGAGGGTTCTCGTGCCGACACTTGGAAACGCGACGTACATGTGACAGTGGGCGAATGTGGAACACTCGTCGCACACGCGGTCACGCGCTTCGATTAATTTCACGTACGATACGGTCGGCGAGAAACAGTCGAACAACGAGAAAGTAACTGTGGAGAGAAAAGGCGCGTAAACCCTCCGCTCGCGAAACGGTCCGGTGACTGAGTCGAGCCGTGGACGAGGGACGAGCGAGGAGGGAAGCAGGCGAGTCTGTAGGAAGGGTGGGGATAACTGGAAAGGGTGACTGAAGATACACCCATGCTTCGCGCATGCGCACCACCTTTGTGTTCCTTTCCCACTTCGTCCGTCAGCCGTTGCTCTCGTTTCCTCGCCTCGCCTCGCTCCCTCCCTCGCCCATGCTCCTCATTTCTCTCTCCTTTATCTTTTTCCCCGTAGACGTACGGGGTTCCTTAGGTTTTCTACGTCCCTTTATTACTGCCCATTATTTCTACGGAATGCTGTTAACCGTAACGCTGCAAAATGATAAATTAATTTGTTCGCGCAGCGGCCGGAGGCGGGAAACTGTATCACGACTATGGGGTGCCCACGTTCCCATAGACGGGGGAAAATGCGGTTCTCAGAAGTTCGGTATTGACAGCCCAAGACTGAAGTATTTTACTTTCTTCCTACGGACCAATCCTTTCTCTGTTTTTTAAGTATTCTTTTCTTAATGAGAAATTCTGGTTTGGAGGTTAGGGGAAATCGACTTTTTCTATTTCATGTATCCTTTAACTCTTTAAGGCATGTTGCATAGAAATTTTATTGCATTTTAAATTAAACAAAATTGGTATGTAAAAACATAAGAGAATAGTAATAGTTTAATTAAATTTGTTGCAATGAACTTGCAAGAATTGATGAACTCATAAATACTCTATTGGTATATTGACCAACTGCTTTACGTAAATGAGACGAAATATAACCTATGTGCATATGCAGCTATTGCAATATTTCGAGGTGAGACTAAAAATGTACCACCATGCATTACGATGCATCAAAAAGGAGGGACACTTTTAATCCTAGTCTGAATCAAAGAGTTAAGGATGCAGAACATCCCAGCAAACGGAATTCTTTCAATTTAAAAAAGTTAGATACATTATTAACTTTTAAAGGAGTGAAAACGAGGTCTACTTACCGAGCAACCTGAATTCATAACCCCATACTGAATCCTTGATCAACATCTTTATTTTCTTCGTGATTTAATGACTTGCAGTTTCTTAATTTGTATCTATCTATGAAATAATATACTAATACATTAAATAATAATGAGAATAGAGAATAGAGATGGCTTGCAAGATCACTAACACTGATTTGTCACAGTGATCACAAAATGACGGTTCGTGATTGAACTCCGTTCACGACCGCGATCCGCCAGATGGCGTTTTGGTAGCTGTTCGAAGAATCACAAATGCGCGAAATTTAAATTGTATTAACCCTTTTAGTGTCTATGCGAAGAACACCGAGCCAATATGACGAGTTTGTTATGGTTAGAGAAAAGGCACATAAAAACCAAACTAAGAATGATATTTAAAAAATTGAAAAAGCAGCATATTACGAAATAAAGAAAGAATAAAGTAATGGCAATTGCATTTCAATAATTATTGCAAATCGTATAAATAACATAATTATAAAATATGGTAAAAAACATAGAAAAAAGTTTCTCTTCTACAAACAATATTTACACATAAGAATAATCATTGTTTGATCACAGTTTTATGTAGGTCACGTAGCATAAAGTATAAGTATTTGATTGTCAATGATTTTTTTAATAAATAATCAATTCAAAATATGACGAGGCTTTGTTAAAGAGTTATTAACGTTTAAAGTGGAGTCCCGTACTGAATTTTTTTCTCGGAAACGCGCAGGATTTTGAGGGTATGTCTATTGACAAAAAATGATTGTAATTGACCCCCGCACGCGAAAATAATTTTTCTAAAAATTTCAGGGAAACATGTCAATGTATGGTCAGACATTACATTTTCTTAGGGAATTTTTTTCTCGAAAATGGTTAGGATTTTAAGGGTATGTCTATTGACAAAAAATGATTGTAATTGACCCCCGCAACCGAAAATAATTTTTCCAAAAATTTCAGGGAAACATGTCAATGTATGGTCAGACATTACGATATATCGTCGTTCGGCACTAAAAGGGTTAATATAGTAATGTAACTTAAGCAATGAAAAGGGCTCCTTGATTGAATATTTGTGATCATAAACAACCGAACGTGTATAGTCTTTATCGCGGGCTGTTAAATTGAGCTTTCTATCAATAAATGCCGTCGATTAAATCCCATTCATTTGCTTTATTCGGAGATATTGATCAGGTTGTGACTCGCTAAATTGCAACGGTACAACCGCGGATACACGTACGCGCAGTTTGTAGCAACAAACGGCTCGTTACCAACATGTCGGAGCCGAGGCTGACAATAGGGCCTCGTCTGACACTAGCTCTCTATGTTCCTGGCGGCTCTTGTCTACTGTATATATGACCGTGATAATCGTAATACAACGGATGAAAGACCGGACGCATAATAGTGACAGGGCTGAGAGCGTTAGTCGTGGTTGACGGAACCGTAGCGCGTGATGTTCGCATCCCGTAATCGATGGGTTGTGACACAATCGCGTTATCACTTTTCGTTCCGTTGGGGCACGCGGAACCAGACCACCGCAAATATAGGAAACGGCCGTGGGCAACGCGCACCAGATTTTATTACATCCACGAATATCACTTTCGAACATAATTCGACATAAATTCGCTTCGTACTTAACACTTTACCGACCGATAGCCTATTAATCGACTGTTTTACCGACCAACGATTACCGACCGATAAAACAGTTGATTAATAGGCTATTGGTCGGTAAAACAGTCGATTAATAGGCTACCGGTCGGTAAAGTGTTAAATATCGATGCCTTTTGATTTCGATATCGCGTCCCAAGAATTCCATTCCATTCCTGACAATCTGCTATTTTTGGGTGTGTATTTTCATTAAAGATACAGTAACGCCACTGTCTACGTGGCAAGTAGTCGAAAAATCATTTATGTTAATGAACCAGCCAGCCTACATTGTACGCATCCTCGCGGTTGTTTCGTGCTGTGCACAGATAATTCAAACGCTAATCTGGCGTACAACGTACAGTGGATCTCGAAATAGCCTTAGTACGAAAAGTTTAAGCCTCAAGTGCTTCGGAAAGTTATTTTTCATTGCAGTATGTTTTCCACGTTTATTGTTGTCCTAAATATTGTCGATACCGATACATAGACGATACACTCCGGTGCATCGAGAAACGAGAGAATAAAAGTCTTTCCAAGCTGGAGACATTTTGGATTGTATTTTCATTCCTCCTGTCTCTGTCTCTCCTTACACTTTTATATCGTGCTGCGATGAAATTTCCTTTCAGAAATGAAACCATTCTGTCGGTCTTTATCCCGTAACGCGACTAGTCTGTGTCATTCCGATGACCACGACGAACACAGAATGGAAAAACGAAGATATGCAACTTTTAATTAAGTCCCGTTCAATTACACTGTACCGTCTGCCTCTATTTCTAATTGCCCCGCGCCCCCCCCCCACCCCCCCCCCCAGAACACCGCAAACGCTTTCCATCGTTATTCAGCGAAATAATGCGGTTAACCCTTCCTTTATGCGATCCGTCTACATGTAATACTGTACAATGTGTTCCTTACGAAAAGGGCAGTTACCAAGTATCATTTATTGCTGGTAATTCCACGAAATTTCGACCGAAAATACCTCCGCGTTGTAAGTAGAATTTATGCGCTCGATTTAATTATCCAAGCTTAGAGCGATTCAATTTTACCGCGATGCTACCAACTTTTATTAGAATTTACGAATGGGTCAATAAGTTCAATAATTCTGGTGTTAAATGCACCGATATGAATATTTCAAAGTTAAGAATAGAAATAAATGTGACGATTGATTTGGATTCGGAGCAACCCCTTTACAAGTGTATTTGTTACCGTGAATGACCGAAATTGGACCCAGACCTAACCCAGACCTAACCCAAACCTAACCCAGACCTAACCCCCGTTATCAGCGATGAATTGGTCTGGGTTAGGTCTGCAATAAGTCTGGGTTAGGTCTGGGTTAGGTCTGGGTTAGGTCTGGATTAGATCTGAGTTAGGTCTGGGTTAGGTCTGGGTTAGGTCTGGATTAGATCTGAGCTAGGTCTGGGTTAGGTCTGGGTTAGGTCTGGATTAGATCTGAGCTAGGTCTGGGTTAGGTCTGGGTTAGGTCTGGATTAGATCTGAGTTAGGTCTGGGTTAGGTCTGGGTTAGATCTGAGTCAGGTTTGGGTTAGGTCTGGATTAGATCTGGATTAGGTCTGCGTTAGGTCTGGGTTAGATCTGGATTAGAACCCAGACCTAACCCAAAGTTAACCCAGACCTAACCCAGACCTAACCCAGACCTAATCCAGACCTAACCCAGACCTAACCCAGATCTAACCCAGACCTAACCCAGACCTAACTCAGATCTAATCCAGACCTAACCCAGACCTAACTCAAATCTAACCCAGACCTAACTCAAATCTAATCCAGACCTAACCCAGACCTAACCCAGACCTAACCCAGACCTAACTCAGATCTAACCCAGACCTAACCCAGACCTAACTCAAATCTAATCCAAACCTAACCCAGACCTAACCCAGACCTAACCGAAATCTAATCCAGACCTAACCCAGACCTAACCCAAATCTAGGGTCTGGGTCAGGTCTGGGTTAGGTCTGGATTAGATTTCGGTTAGGTCTGGGTTAGGTCCGGATTAGATTTCGGTTAGGTCTGGGTTAGGTCTGGATTAGATCTCGGTTAGGTCTGGGTTAGGTCTGGGTTAGATCTGGATTAGATCTCGGTTAGGTCTGGGTTAGATCTGGGTTAGGTCTGGGTTAGGTCTGGGTTAGGTCTGGGTTAGGTCTGGGTTAGGTCTGGGTTAGATCCTTTCAGAAAGAGAGGCGAAAAAGTTACGTCACCCTTGTGACGTTTTATAGCGACTGAATTACGGGGAAGAAAATATAAATCTCCAACATGTTCAACACTCACCATTAGTGCATGGTGAATGTCAACATTTACCGGTGTAAGTCAGAAATAAGGGTGTTTAGGAAATATTTCGGACATACACTAAGCGACTATGTGAATGTTGACATTCTCCAGATTTCGGTGTTTCACTGTAACATATTCATATAGCTGTATCCTTCTCGTAACCGCGAACCTATCTGGATTCTGCACGATTTAATGCCGCTTGTCAGGAGTTTACGACTTCTGCTAGCCGCAACGGACGGATGCCCTTTTTCGTGCTCCCTCGATCTTACCCCGGACGCTGATTAAGTAAATAGCCTACAGGTTCGACCCTCACGCCAACGTATCCGTCACTGTACACGCCGGGTTAGAAGAGGAATGTGATTGCATATGTATTGGCGGAGAGCCCAGTAAACTGATAGCCCCCTCTTCCTTAGGGACATATCTGCGTGGAAAAACATGCGATACCCGGAATGAATGTCGTACCTAAAATACCGATTTCCAAGTTTTCTCGTGCGTCCCTTTTCTCGTGACATATGGACTGAAATGTTCCACGGATGTAGATTGTCTGTTCCACGTTATGTATATGTTTTCCAGTAGTTTCGTGCAATTTCCACAAACAATCCCCCCTGATGTTCCAAGTTGGTCAAATGAAGTGTAAACAATGTTTCCTTCCAAGAAAAAATTGTTAAAACAAACCGCAAGAATGCAGAAAATTCGACCAACGTAATAAATAAATTCCTATTTTTGCTAATTGACGTATCAGTGTATTATAAAATATTCCTGAGAATATTTCGTGTTTTATTGTTCCTTGAAACTTCGATACTTCAGAATATTTGTTCATCAACCAAACCAAACTTTGTGTGTATGCAGAAAAAGTCCCCCTTCTGCCAGTAATTGTTTTAATCCGAAGAGAAGCACAAGGCCAGGGAAACACGATTACCCATCGCGAAGACTGAAAATGTGCCAGGTTTTCGCAGCCAATGAAACTCCGTTTTTCTAACAAAAAAGAGCCACGGGCTAAAGAAAAACTGTTCCCTCGTTTACGATCGTTTCCGACGGTCTGACATCTTTCTTCCTCTCGTCTGTTCTTTGGTCAAGGACCAGCTCCTTCCGAATTTTCTTTCCCCTCGTTCCTGGTTCACCCAGTGTCGGTATTTATATCGAGAAAGAACCGGAGAACATCGAGAAAGCTGCTCCGTGGAGATAGAAAATACTTCGAACGAATATATGAACCATTTTCTTCCACCAATGTGAAACTGGCATATTCTAAATGCCTCAATCGTGGCTTTTTACTCTTTATTTAAGTTGCAAATATTAATTTCTTTTTCCCTATATATTTTTAAACTCAAAAAATTCAATGCATTACGAAGAGGTACGTAAAAGGTGATTTCTTCTAAAAAAAAACTATAAAATTACAGAAAGAAAATAATTTTATAATTATTTATAATTTTGCAAACAATTTATAAGTTCCCTTGTAGATGACAACCGATTAAACGAAAACTGTATCGAATATAGAGTTTTACATTTTATCAGTTTCAAACAAGGAAGTAATTTTTAATAAAATGTAATTAAATTCAGACTGTCCAGAAACTTCACGTACTATAATATGACAGCGACACGTGGACTCTACGAGCACTCTTACGTGCTGCAATATTTTTTCTCATAGCAGCTGTGCAGATAAAAAGGTTCGTAAAAGTGTATAAAATTTCAGCGCATGAAATTTATAATATGTAAATGAAATGGTACCTTCCTATTAATTATGTCCACGTGACTTTCGGTTCCTTTGATCGCGTTAAAAATCGTTTTAAAAGAAAGTAGAAAGAAGACGGTTCTCTCAACGCGTTTAGGTTGCTATCGTCATAGATCATCCTTGGAAGTTACCAAAAAAGTTAAAAAAGTTCGTCGGGAGAGGTTTTCGAAAGTTTCGCGTTGCGTTTTATCCGTGATAAATGCGATAGCACAGTTTACGCGCCTGCAGTCCTCTGTTTAGATACAGAACGATCCAGCGGGCAATAATAGCAGGAAATCGTTTCGCTTTTGTGCGCAAACGAACCACGAACCTCGAATCCAGTTTACACGTTGCCCGGAAACGGATGATGCGGTAGTTTCCGATAGATTTTTTTGGGGGGAATTGGTTTCCAGTTTGGATCGCGGTCGAAATTATTTTTATCGCGGAGCTTGCAATTCACGTGCTTTTTCTTTTCTTTTCGATTTTTTTCCCCCCCCCGTCGCGATAGAATTTCAGCGATACACCGCGGTATCCACTTCTTTATCCGTGAAAATCGTTTTCTCCGTCGTCAGCGGTGGGAGCCATTTCTTTTCCATTATTTTCGCCGGTATTCCACCGGTTAATATTGGAATCTCTCCAAGCATTTCACAATTCAAATGGCATCTTCGGGTCTCGGTGCTTTCTACTTTCCGTCGCCGATATAAACGCCGTTTTGCATATCTCTAATTGAGCTTTCGTTATACGGAGACGGCGGAATGTCTTAATGAATTGGGCATAGCCGCAGCAACACGCAACTATTGAAAAATATACACGGAACGACGAGAACGGGTTGGGATTAATTTTCAATCCGCCTTCTCACTTTACAGGGTGGTTACACAAGTTTAAAACAAAAGAAACGAAAAGGTTTCAATTGCAACGACCAGTATCACCGAGACTTTCGCTTACACAAAGAAAATGTCACGTCGATGCAGAGAAGTGTGTAATTCTGAAATCTTCAGCGATCCAGTTCAATTTTCGTGATGAAAAGTGGCATACAACATATCAGGAGCTATTCTAACGATTAGACTTTCGAGAATTCTTCTGAGTGAAGAATAAGAATATTTCTTTATTATTGCATCTACAGGGTGTTCGGCCAACCCTAGAAAAAATTTTAATAGGAGATTCTAGAGGCCAAAATAAGACAAAAATCAAGAATACCAATTTGTTGATGGAAGCTTCGTTAAAAAGTTATTAACGTTCAAAGTTGTGGCTGTCGAACGACAATTTATCCACCTTCACGAATTTTTTTCTCGAAAATGGTTAGGATTTCAGGGGTATGTCTATTCGCCAAAATTGATCGCAATTAACCCCCGCAATCGAGAATAATTTTTTTAGAACAATTTGAAAATTTTTTTTCCGTTGAAAAATTTCACCCATTCTCGAATTTTTTTCTCGAAAATGCGCAAGATTTCGGGGGTATGTCTATTCACCAAAAATGACTGTAATTGAACCCTACAACCGAAAATAATTTTTCCACAACGATTTGCAATTTTTTAATTTTCTCGAATAATTTCACACCTTCTCTATTTTTTTTCTCGAAAATAGGCAGGATTTCGTGGATATGTGTAATGATAAAAAATGATTGTAATTGACCCCCGCAACCGAAAATATTTTTTTTATAACGATTTGGAAAATTTTCTTTTCGCGGAAAAATTTCATCTATCCGAATTTTTTTCTCGAAAATGGGTAGGATTTCGATGGTATGTCTATTGACCAAAAATGATTGTAACCGACCCCCGCGGTTGAAAATAATTTTTTCGGAATGATCTGAAACTTTTTAATTTCGCCGAAAAATTTAGGCACCTATCCCCTTCGATTTTTCTTAGAAATTTGTTTTTCATTTTTAATACATTTCTTTGACACTCTACAGAAAAGTTGTCTAATACTTTTTTGTAGGTATCTATGAGCTCTATTTTAGAAAAAAGTTTCATTGAAATATGTTCACTATTGTAGGAGTTATGGCCGTTTGAAAATTGGACCATTTTTATGGGGTTTTTCTAACTTTACGGTGTGAAGGAACAACTTTTCGAATATTTTTGCGATTTGTACATGTTCTCCACTAAAATACGCGTAGTTTGCTTTTTGAAAAATGAAAATCGTCCAATCCGTTCACGAGTTATGACATTAAATAAACATATCAATGGTATGGTCAGACATATTTTCGGTAAGGAATTTTTTCCTCGAAAATGGTTAGTAATTCGATGGTATGTCTATTGACCAAAATTGATTATAACCGACCCCTGCAACTAAAAATATTTTTTTTAGAACGATTTGAAATTTTTTAATTTTGTCGAAAACTTTCACACCTTCTCGAATTTTTTCCTCGATAATGGTTAGAAATTCGAGGGTATGTCTATTGACCAAAATTGATTATAACCGACCCCTGCAACTAAAAATATTTTTTTTAGAACGATTTGAAATTTTTTAATTTTGTCGAAAACTTTCACACCTTCTCGAATTTTTTCCTCGATAATGGTTAGAAATTCGAGGGTATGTCTATTGACCAAAATTGATTATAACCGACCCCTGCAACTAAAAATATTTTTTTTAGAACGATTTAAAATTTTTGAATTTAATTGTTAATAACTCTTTAACGAAGCTTCCATCAACAAATTGGTATTCTTGATTTTTGTCTTATTTTGGCCTCTAGAATCCGCCATTAAAATTTTTACCAGGGGTGGCCGAACACCCTGTATACTATCTATACTATCCTGCAATTTAAGTGAACTCTTGAAGCAGTCAAATATAACGACCTCATAACCCTAACAAAAGCGTTTTAAATCACGACTGATATTTTCGTCATCGTTGAAATTCTCGACAATCGACGCGATTTAAAACGTGAGCCTGAGGATTCGATGTCGTTCGTGAATGGTTCATGGAATTTTTCCAGCATGTAAGCAATGAAAATCATGGGAAGGCAAGAAGGCAAGCAAGTTTTACAGTTTTTTTTCCTTGGTACTTCTAAAACCCGATATTGCCCGGGGTGTACTTTTCCCGCGGAAGTTTGACGTTCGTAATACTTGACGTGCACATACATACGTACGTCTGCTTGTCCTTTTAACGAGCTGAAAGTAGCCAAGATACGACGGCATGATATGCTTAGCAACGTATTGTGCCCTGACATTCATTCCGCGGGTTGCATGTAACCATACGTGAACGTGCACTCGACCGTGCACATGGCGAAGGCTCGCGTGGTGGTTCCAGACGTTCTCTTATACATGCTCATGCACATGATCGTGCAGTAGCGGCCGAACTAACAGACCCTGGGCTATCGTAGGGCCACTCGAGACGGCTGTTAGCATGTTGACTTAAGTGCCTACAAGGATTAACAAGCAAGCCACTTTTTGTCCGACTACTTATTCCTTTTTCCACGGTATTCACGGATGAATCTTAATTATGGCCGGCTGGCTTCCCCGTATACTTCCCACCAGCGAATTATTCGATACAGTTTTAGCAGAAACGTTGCAATCACGATCGCCTCTGGTGTCGTAAAATATAACGAACAGTGTATTAAAGAAGTTTCGCGTGAAAAATGCTTCTTTGGGTAAATGGGGAGCCGATAAGCGAACTTCTTAAGCGTTCTCTAGACACCGTACGCAGAAACTTTGCGGACGGAAACGAAATTGATGAGTTCGAACACAAATTGATACTGGAACCAGCAATCTAAATAACGAATAAGAAATGGAAGGATGAAATTCAGCGTTTGGTAGTAACTTTGTCAGATGTAGTTAATCTTATTGATCTATCATACGCTATTTAACGAAGCGTGACTTCCTAAACTAGCGGTGTTGGATACACGTGTATCTGGTTCTATTGTATCCGTAAATTTGGGGGTTAGTAGAGATGGAGGCTAGAAGATCCTGAGAAAAATTACTGAGAGCATCGCGTAAGGTGGCTTTCGTTCGAAAACAGGGAACTACTATCCAGAGATGACTTGTTGACTAGGTATCAACGAAGTAAACAGGACAAGGGCAAGAAGAGATGGTCTTCACGCTGCTTTATTGCTACTAGAGAGGCCCACTCTCTTTTTTTGTTCTATTCGTGGCTTGTATATTGTTTGTCCTATCCTACTCTGTCCCTATACGTTTCGTTCGCGATGGAATTGTGGTTGTGAGCACCTCAGCCAATAACAACAATGCGTGTGAGAGCAGGCTTAAGCCAAGGCCAATCGGCCTAGCCATCAAGTGATCGCTGTGTAGTAGTTGTAGCAGCGTTTTTAGAACACGACACGCGAAAAAATGTGGAAGAGTAGATGGCTCGTCAGGTTATACCGATGTTCCCTCCGAGACTCGTGAAACGTACGGAAAACCTACTTTCCCGGAGCCCCGGGTGTCTACGCGATCTCCAAGGGCCAGTGATAAAAACGAAGACCAAGTCAGCACTCGACAATGGCGTCCTACCTTCCAGCCTTTTTCGACTATGGGTCTCCATAGTTGGGGGGTGGTAAAGACAACTCGTAACCTCCCGTCAATCGTTGTCGATTCGTGAAACGAGGGGTTCAACGTTTCGCCAAATATTCTCCATGTACTCCAAATAACAGAACGTAAACACAGAGAGTGGAAAAAATATAGTAATTATTCGGAATCATGGCCACCTCACTGATTTGGATGATATTCATTAACAATATTCTAAGCAACCTTCCCCTATACATGTTATTACTTGCACATATTATTAAAAATAAATGAAAATCTTACTTTATATATATTACTAAAAAAGGGCCATTTTTATGTATCATGCATTGTTAATTTTGAGACCTGGTATACTATATAGCAGAGTATGCACTTAAGTTTACAACTTATTAATTGAATACTTCAATATAAAACACGCGTAATTTTTGAATGAGCAGACACAGGATTAAAAGAAGCGTATAAAATAATTTTTCGATGATATCGAGTCTGGTGCGCTTGCGCGTGATTGCGTTTTTCCGCTGACATTGGCGTTTATCTAACCCTCCTATCACAATTCGTTTAATCAACGAACAATGGGGCATCGGAAACGAATTGTCATGCAGTCGGAAGCACGTTTGACGCTATCGAAACATTTCAGAACCGGTAGCAGCAACAATCGTGTTCTCAGCGCGAGAGCAAACATAATGGATTAGAGGGGCATTGTTGTAAGGAATTTTGGGGATGAGAGGACCTCGTTCGGCTCTTGTCCAGAGTCCAGGAGAAGTGGACGGGAAGGTAGTTCGGGGATTTTGATTGAGGTCGGAAGTGCGTCGACAGGATGAACCAATATCCATTGTTAGAATTGTGGAACTTCGGTTCTATGGGTTTGCCGATCGCGGGTTACTTTGCGTTTCATCGGCGTACAAGGTGGCCGCGATTGGTCACTCTATTCACGCATTTATTTGCCGAATTGTAACCGGTGGAAAATTACGTTGACGAGAGGAACGCTCGCGCCAGAATTCATCGATCACGAGACGATCAAGCTTCTCGAATAAAACAATGCACTGCGCGCTTGTGTTGGTGTGTAAATACGAAATCTGGTGGAAAATGGGCACGAAATTCCCTCCAGTGATAGAGAAACTCATGGAGAATAATAGACACGATATCTCTAAATCAGAGTCGTCTGAAATAACGCCAAAACTACTTTGTGAATTAACACTAGAAAGACTGAAACTTCGTATATACCTATATTGGCCAAAAGCAGTCAAAATGACTGCATTGTGAAAGACTAACTAATGTGTAAAGAAATTTTTAATATTATGTTATAATATTATGAATTTAGGGCGCAGAAATAAAATAAACAACTTGTTAGAACAAGTATCACTGGATAAAGATTCGAATAACAAGTACTACTTTAGCTTATTGAGAAATTGTAATTTATCAATAGGTCTGGGTTAGGTCTGGGTTAGGTCTGGATTAGATCTGAGTTAGATCTGAGTTAGGTCTGGGTTAGGTCTGGATTAGATCTGAGTTAGGTCTGGGTTAGGTCTGGATTAGATCTGGATTAGATCTGGGTTAGGTCTGGATTAGATCTGGGTTAGGTCTGGGTTAGGTCTGAATTAGAACCCAGACCTAACCCAAAGTTAACCCAGACCTAACCCAGACCTAACCCAAAGTTAACCCAGACCTAACCCAGACCTAACCCATACCTAATCTAGATCTAATCCAGACCTAACCCAGACCTAACCCATACCTAATCTAGACCTAACCCAGACCTAACCCAGACCTAACCCAGATCTAATTCAGATCTAATCCAGACCTAACCCAGAGCTAACTCAGATCTAATCCAGACCTAACCCAGAGCTAACTCAGATCTAATCCAGACCTAACCCAGACCTAACTCAGATCTAACTCAGATCTAATCCAGACCTAACCCAGACCTAACCCAGATCTAGGGTCTGGGTTAGGTCTGGGTTAGGTCTGGGTTATGTCTCGGTTAGGTCTGGGTTAGGTCTGGATTAGATCTGGGTTAGGTCTGGGTTAGGTCTGGGTTAGGTACGCCCAAATCGACAATTTATCATGTACTTGTGAATTGAAATTTACTCAATGCAATAATAAGAGTCATTTGATTATTTAAAATTTCCCAAGCAGTCAAAATGACTGCTTTTGACCAATATAGGTATAACACATATACCGGAAATGAAGGAGGGAGGAGGTAACTACAATTATTAATAAACGCATTTATATGTTGTACAAAAAGTCACAAAATTCTAAGAAATTGTGTCATTATATACATAATTGTTTTTCTAATTGAAATTAAAAAGCAGTCAAAACGACTTCCTTGGGCAATCTAGTGTTAATGGAAGAGATGGATACTCGTTCCTAAGTTTTGTAACTTTAGAAAATAATATCTTCCAGAGGAAACTTTGTTTGTTGGCCTAGCCTGGCTATTCGAATCTAAAGGACTCTGTGTAACCTTTGTTTATTTACAATTTCCACGGCAACTACGCCGCTTGTTTTGCAATCGTTCGAACACCGCGTGTGCCTCGAGCACGCTAAAAGCACAAAATCATCGCACGAAGATACCAAGTATGAAACATCCATAGACTAATGCGTTTCGAACGCACGCTACGCTGATATTCTTGCCAGGCGTGTACGTTTAAGCGTACACCGATAACCCTTAAGATAAATAGGTAATTAATCGAGGTTGCCTTCTATCACGCGAAGTAGCGTTGCACACGCTTAATGCACCGGGTCAAAGCACGTCGATCGACGTTGGCTCGTAACGTATTCACCCTATAAAAAGCAACAGGAGAAGTGTTCCTTGAAACAATATTAACAACACTGCGGAATCTACTCCCCGTCTCTTCGCGCAACCTGTCCTCGCTTTGTTGGCCGGGAGCTTTCAATCCACCCGGCACTCGTGTTTTCTTTGTGTCGAGCGCCCCGAAGGCATCGTAATACCTATCACCGGGATGGAGAAAAAAAGGTAGTACTCCGGGTAAAGCTACGACCGGCCAAAGCACTTCTCTCTGTGTACCCTGTAACGCCGGGGAATGCATTAAACGTGGCCTCGGGATTAAATCGCTTCCACGAGAAAAAGTTCTTACGGCGAGAGGAGGTGCCGTCTCGGGGAGTTTCTCGGATCGTGCCTCATCGGCCACAGTGCCCGGGCTAATCGCATGATCGGATTCAAAGTTCGAGACGAAACGAATGAAATCGAGCGTTAAACTGGCCCCGTAAGTTAGCGCTGTCTCGGCTGAAATTCCCAAATAAATTCAGCCCCGATTTAATTAACTTTGGTCTTGTAAGGCGGCTCCCTTCGCCAGACAAAAAACAAAGGGACCGGAAGACACGAACGAGGCGAAATCCACTAGGTGGACAGTGAATTCGTATTCCTGGCCGAAAAGCACCACTCTTTTCTTATAATAGAACAGGAATCTGACTGACTTACTTGGAAATCTTGTTACTCGAAGTTCCTCGTGAAGGCGATTAAACACTGTGATTTTATTCTACGTAATTAACTCGAAATTAACTCACTATCTGGCCACCACGACGCTCAGCAGCATCTATCGGGCGCGCTTTGTGTTAGAGAAGGATAGCTAGCGCTGCTCACTGCGCGATGCGCGAAAACCGATTCTGGGCATTTGCACATAGTTGATGTGCGCGCGCAGCGATCCATTCGCCGGCCGGTCGAAACCTCGTGCTGGCCAAGAGCGGCCATTTTCCCAGCCCTGCTCTTACCGCTACGTGCAAGTTCGAACAAGTGTGCTCTATACTGTTTGTTCTTTGTTCCGAAGCTCTTTAAAACGGTTCAACGATATCTAATTCTCGTTCTTTTCAATTTGTACGGAGCATATCGGTCCATAAATACGATTATTGCGTGAATATTGCGTGATAGAAGAACGAAATTAGTGGCTGATCAAAGGGCATGTATTGTTCGATGTTGGGGATAGAAAATGTTAAATCGACCGCAAGGTCGTCAAGATTCAACGCTATAAGGGGTAAGCAGACAGATTTCGAGGCACGATAAACAACTATCAAGCGCTTAGCATCAAACTGGTAATTTATTACAAACCGTAATATAATGTTCGTGCGTGGACTTTAAAATAAGAGTAGAACGTCACTCAGTCATTATCGATAATTTAGAAAATGCGAACTAATAATGTGCTTGCTCCGGTGTACACAATTTCGAACAAACTTATATACAGGATGTTCGGCCAATCCTGGTAAAAATTTTAACGACGGATTCTAGAGGCCAAAATAAGACAAAAATCAAGAATACCAATTTGTTGATGGAAGCTTCGTTAAAAAGTTATTAACAATTAAATTCAAAAATTTCAAATCGTTCTAAAAAAAATATTTTTAGTTGCAGGAGTCAGTTATAATCAATTTTGGTCAATAGACATACCCTCGAATTTCTAACCATTATCGAGGAAAAAATTCGAAAAGGTGTGAAAGTTTTCCACAAAATTAAAAAATTTCAAATCGTTCTAAAAAAAATATTTTTAGTTGCAGGGGTCGGTTATAATCATTTTTGGTCAATAGACATACCCTCGAATTACTAACCATTTTCGAGGAAAAAATTCCTTACCGAAAATATGTCTGACCATACCATTGATATGTTTATTTAATGTCATAACTCGTCAACGGATTGGACGATTTTCATTTTTCAAAAAGCAAACTACGCGTATTTTAGTGGAGAATATGTACAAATCGCAAAAATATTCGAAAAGTTGTTCCTTCACACCGTAAAGTTAGAAAAACCCCATAAAAATGGTACAATTTTCAAACGGCCATAACTCCTACAATAGTGAACATATTTCAATGAAACTTTTTTCTAAAGTAGAGCTCATAGATACCTACAAAAAAGTATTAGACAATTTTTCTGTAGAGTGTCAAACAAATGTATTAAAAATGAAAAACAAATTTCTAAGAAAAATCGAAGGGGATAGGTGCCTAAATTTTTCGGCGAAATTAAAAAGTTTCAAATCATTCCGAAAAAAATTATTTTCAACTGCGGGGGTCGGTTACAATCATTTTTGGTCAATAGACATACCATCGAAATCCTACCCATTTTCGAGAAAAAAATTCGGATAGATGAAATTTTTCCGCGAAAAAAAAATTTTCCAAATCGTTATAAAAAAAATATTTTCGGTTGTAGGGGTCGATTACAATCATTTTTGGTCATTACACATATCCACGAAATCCTGCCTATTTTCGAGAAAAAAAATAGAGAAGGTGTGAAATTATTCGAGAAAATTAAAAAATTGCAAATCGTTGTGGAAAAATTATTTTTACCTAGAGGGGTCAATTGCAATTATTTTTGGTGAATAGACATACCCCCGAAATCTTGCGCATTTTCGAGAAAAAAATTGGAGAATGGGTGAAATTTTTCAACGGGAAAAAAATTTTCAAATTGTTCTAAAAAAATTATTCTCGGTTGCGGGGGTTAATTGCGATCAATTTTGGTGAATAGACATACCCCTGAAATCCTAACCATTTTCGAGAAAAAAATTCGTGAAGGTGGATAAATTGTCGTTCGACAGCCACAACTTTGAACGTTAATAACTTTTTAACGAAGCTTCCATCAACAAATTGGTATTCTTGATTTTTGTCTTATTTTGGCCTCTAGAATCCGCCATTAAAATTTTTACCAGGGGTGGCCGAACACCCTGTATACAGGGTCTCCCATAATTCATGGTACAAATTGGTTCGAAACAGGGAATAAATGAAATATTTTATTTAAATAATCCATCGATAATTTTGAAATTTTTCTATCATTGTATCTCCTCAAACAGTGTAATATTTCCAGAACTTTTTTGATACAACGATAAATAGCGGAAATATTTAGGGGTTAGGTTTCTCGTGTAAGATGTTAACAGAGTTGCTTTGAAATTGTAAATTCGATGGGAATTCTAACGTTAAAAATTCTAATGCTTTGTAAATAATGAAGAATGAGCGTTGTGTCGCGATATAATCGAGATTCACGCTCGCGTCTTGATCATTCCGCCCAATGATGCGTAAAACGCAATCAGAGTGGAGATTATCCGAACGAGACTCGGGGCTTCGCACTTACGGTAACCATATCCTATCGATAATCTAACCAATTATTATAGTTCGTGCGGAAGCACGGGTAGGACGACGTACTGAGGCATTATTTCCACTTTATCGAGTACGGCAGTGTCTTCGTTTCGCGGCACTTAACGCGAAATCCATGAGTCGGCGATACTCCGGCACGCTCGTGGAAGATTTACGAACACATGACCGATCCAAGGTATACCGTATTAATCAATTCATACACTTCGTTAGAACAAGTATTGAATTAAACGTAATATCAATTTAGCGAGTTTCTCGAGTGTTCGTCGATTCGCTCTGCCAGTCTAATTCAACGTAATTAAATGCATAGATATTTGCAGCAAGACGTTCCACCTTTAAGTTTCTCTTCGCGATCGATTAAGTCGATTTTATCGTATCGTCGCGATTTAAATAGATCACGAACAAAACGAAACAAGTCTCGATAAACACTAACCGGGATTAAAGCGTACTTATTTTAATTGCCTTCTTTTAATCATTCTCCCCACACTCGGGATATTCCTCTGTTTATTTACGTCGCTTTAAAACTTGCCGGACAAAGAGAGGACGGAGAGTACAGTCATTAAAGGATACGGCAAAAGGGTATGTTTTATAAAAGTAATTAAACAGGGCAGTTTTGTAAACGTAGACAGGCATTTTTGTTTTTTCCCTTTTCTCTTCCTCCGCTGTTCTCGCGTTGCCCCGGTTATTTTATTACGCGACAAGGGAAATTATTCTAATCTTTTAAGGTGGAAGCTTATGGCAGGACGGAAATAATTTCACCGAATCTAATTTTCCCAAAGCATTACGGCGCTGGTCGTGCAATGATCACGTGTTATTTCATCCTCAAACACTCCGCGTTTTTTTTCATCGAGTGTTTGCATGTTTGACAAATGGCGGACATTAGGTACGTCCACGCGGTCGCGCTGTAACCGAGTTATCGGAGATGATTCCACTTCCTGTAGCCTAATTGGCCAAGTCAATTGATTCTGCCATTTTGTCTTGTAACAGTTTCTAATTTGATGATGTATCCAGTCACAATCATATTTTTATTCTATACGTAATTATTTTATTATTGTTTCTTGATTAACAGCTTCAGGCAATGTTAACAATAGATTTAAGAGCATTTGTTGCACTTATATTTATTGATACCTTTCATGGTGACGATTACTTTACAATACGATTTCTCTTTTAATTAAAATTCAATATGAGTCGTTAAAAAATAATATTTACGCGTTCTACAATTTTAAATATGGAATCAGACTGAATCTAGTGTTCAGAAACACATCATTAATGAGACTCACGTATGCATGCAATATTTTTAACGCTTTGATAAGTAAATTTTCTTTGAAAATGCACACAGCTTATATAAAAAAATTTTAAAAATTTGGGACTTTTAATTTTTAAATAAAAATTCATTATTCCATGATATTAACATTGTATCGTTTATTTTCACTATTTTAACTATACCAATACTTGCTATATCTTGTAAAAAAAATGGTAGATTTTCTAATTTTTAATTTTCGAGACTTTGTATTAAAATTGTATTATTTTTTAGTTTTGCTTAACAGTGAATGAATTAACAACGTTATGGGAGGTTTGACTATACTACCAATGGTAACTTGTATTGCATATTTTGCTAGGTCGACAAAGCCGTTCTTCGAAGGAACTAATAATTCAGAGGGAACAAGGAAAGGATGGATCTCGATCAAAGGTTCGTTAGGGTGATTGAAACTACACGTCGATGCAAAGTCCTGAGGATATCGAAACGTATCCTGGACACCTGGGTAGACTTCCGAGGGAGAAAGGGCAACGCATCGGGTGGAAGAACCTTTAAAGTCCGTGGAAACTAACTCGGCTGGGTCGAGGACAACCAGCTGACGCTGAATTCGATTCAATCGTGCTGGATTCGAGCAAGTAACATCATTGCGGAGTTGAAATCGTGTTAACGATCGGGCTCCATGTCCTTGCCGCCGGTAACGACCGGATTGTTAGACCGAATGGAATCGATCGACAGGATCGTCTAATTAAATTGAACCTCTTCGTCCCACCTTTTCTTCGACATCTCGGGGCCCCCTGTCGCCCAGTAATTAAAAGGAACTTCCTATAATTTCTCTCGTTGCCCGTCCACGACCCCCACCTCACCCCCCCTCGCCCGGCGTCATTTTGCAGAGCGCGCGCGACAGTTTCGCTCGCCCTTTTGTTTCACGGGGACCGTTCGATGCGTTTCACGGACAGAAACTCGTAGGGACACGTGTGCCAAGATGTGCGTTCGTGTTGCGTCCACGTAACATGATATATGTTCGTGATAAAGTCTCGGATACGGGGATGTATCGCGTTGCAGTTTCGAGTTTGATGTTTCTGAAAACTTTCGGGCACGAATGCCGAGGGATACTTTTCTTCTTTTTTATATTTAACACCCGTCATTGTCTTTGGCGACTTTTAAAATACAGTAGCAAACGTCACTTATGGTATACGGGGTGTATTAGGAAATATTCCACATTTCTAGACTTTAAGTTATTGAAATTTTTGTTTAGTTGAGACTTCTGATAAAATTGTGCAATATCACCGCAAGTAAATGCTAATAACGAGATAGAAATTAGAAGGTACATTTCAATGAACACATGTTTTAGCCACTGTAGTGTGAGATATTGTAAAATAGAGATTTTTATAGTGATTATACTATTGCTTTTAGTGATACACATTGATTTAAATTAGAAAATGTAGAGAATAGATAGAAATTTTTGTTTAGTTGAGGCTTCTGATAAAATTGGACAATATAATCGCAAATAAATACTAATAACGAGATAGAAATTAGTAAATACATTTCAATGAACACATGTTTTAGCCACTCTAGTGTGAGATATTGCAAAATAGAGATTTTTATAGTGATTATACGGTGTACTATTGCTTTTAGTGATAAACATTGATTTAAATTAGAAAATGTAGAAAATAGGTATGTGATTTTAAAGTCACATTGTATTAAAAAGGGTTAATATGGATATTTGGTACAGTATAATTAAAAACACTCAATTGGTGCAAATATTTTAATGCAAAGTAATAAAAAAATATCGATTTTTAATAATATAGTATATTACAAAACTTTAAATTTTATTTCCAATACTTTCAAAATCTTAATTTTGAATACTAATTAAGAGTGTGAATTTATCACTGAAAATAGAGATGTCAAAGTAAATAATTTGCATGCTCTACTTATTTAAGCTAAAAATAAACGCTTCCGGTAGATGTTTCCGCAATTAATGAGCAAATTGCTACTGTTGCATGGTTTAATTGAATTTCGGACCAAGTTCCGCTTCAAAATTCCGAAACTGCGTCCCTAATGTTTACATTATGGTGAATCTGTTTACGTGGCCTTTCTGGAAATTCAGTTTGCGCCGAAATAATTCGCGATAACGATACCTTTGACGACAATCAAGACATTCGAGGTCCTGTAGGGTAAACAAAGCCTGTTTCTAGAGATCGAGTAATAATATTTTAATAATTCGATTATTCAAAAATCTAATTTCTGTCTCGTTCTTCGTCGTGCCGTTTCAGCGGATCCGATGATACGGATTTGAGTAAATCGATTCGAAATATATGTATAGATGTATACGGTATGGAAGGTTCATAATATAATCGCTATCAGACGAAACGCTATGCTGACTAAGCAGATTTTCCTGCCTGAGCCGCGATCCACAGTTATTTCTCCTTCCAGATATCAGCCAACATCCATTACCCATCGTGCAAATAAATTCTAAATGATCGCGAGATCGAGATGATCGCGTCCACGATATTTCAATTCACGCGTTCTAATTATTCCAACACACATGTACAGACTAAAGTTAAGAAACAAAATTCTGTATATTCATTGTTGGGAATTCTCAATATTTTATATTATTGGACAGTTCATTTATTTCCCATATTACTTGAATCACTTGATTTTTTGACAATAATAATTATTGAGAATTTTAACATTTTATAATATCGAAATTTTGACAATAATAATTACTGGGAATTTTAACATTTTATAATATCAAACACTTCATTTATTTCCCATATTACTTGAATCGCTTAATTTTTTGACAATAATAATTATTAAGAATTTTAACATTTTATAATATCGAACACTTCATTTATTTCCCATATTACTTGAATCACTTAATTTGTTGACAATAATAATTATTGGGAATTTTAACATTTTATAATATCGAACTTTTGACAATAATAATTATTGGGAATTTTAACATTTTCTAATATCGAACACTTCATTTATTTCCCATATTACTCGAATCGCTTAATTTCTTGACAATAATAATTTCTGTACCCTAATTCAATACACCTAATTAATTAGTTTCAGCGTATTTATTTGGGCCCCAATGTAGTTACATTAAATATAAAATGAAAATCGCACAAATTTATGAGCCAATTTAATAATAACGTTTATAAATTTGCAAATTTCGAGAGTTAATTAAAAAAGTAATGTTCCCTTATCCGCGCGATACTCGGTTAAAACGTGAATGGTCGTACACGTTCAATTGCTCAAACACAAAGGAGAGGCTCATCTTTTATTAACTTTTATTTTGCAGCACCGTACTTGTCTTCCTCATTTTCTCGATCCGTCTACGTAGACACAATCGCGCCGGCATAATCACGTGTAATCGCTCACGTGTGAAGTCTGCGAGCGCCACATGCACGCATCGATGCTCCCTACGCGGAATGTCCGATAGATATGCGGACCAGTATCCCGAGATGCTACTCGAAAACGCTATACCACTCGAAGATTATTCATGCGCTGCTAGATCAGTAATCGAGCGTGCACCGTACAGTTGAAATATGAGAGCGTAATGCGCACGAAGAGAAATAGACCCGAGCGATTTAGCACGGCTAACTGTGCATTTAATGGTATTTAATGTTTCGAGGGTTTCGCCTTTCATTTTAGTACGAAAGGGGATAGTTTCGCCATAACACGACAGCTAATTAACTAACGTTAAGCTACTGGATCGCATTTCCATTTAAAAATTTAAAATATTCGATTCCATCAAGACTATTCGTTGAAAAGCAATGTTCCTTGTCTTCATGCTTTTCGAATCAACAAGTTTTAATAACAAGATAAACAAAAATAACGATTGTTCTCGAATTTATTTGAAAAAATCTGGTAAAATAATGGATCTATTATATAATATTTAGAGTCAGTTGCTTCCATCGAAAAAAATACATTTATTTATACTTTATTTATGTAAATATTTACACGTCAAAAATGAGTCAAAAATTTTTTTATTTTTAATAGAAAATTAAACATTAATTTTAATTTAACATTAAATTTGTTTTCATAGAACTTTAATAGAAAATAGTATAAATAACTATAAATACAAATAAATTTGTTAAATATATCACCGTCTCTACGTCGTATTATAATAATTCATAATATTGAATTTGTAATTATTTTCCTACTCAGAAATGGAACGATTTCAATGTATCATTAATATAATAATACCACACTGATGCAAAAAGGTTTATGAAATAGAAATATGTATTAAATAACAATGCAATGTTTGGTTCCAATTTTGTAAATACTTTTGCCCATTATACTTAATTTAATATAATTTAAAAAATACAAACACACATACGTTCTATTTGAATTTTTAATTAAATCTTACTTCTCAGAATTTAATTTAATTTCAAGTATTTTTATAATTAAAGCAATTATCTCCAGCCTTGCAAATTATTTTTCGCGGGAAATTTTATCTCAAACAATAATTCACCGGAGTAACATCTTCCATGATAATGAACAAAATAATCGCAAAAAGTATTAACTTAAATTGTAACACATTTCTAATTCAGAAATCATTTCTTCTAATTTCTTAGATCGATTCGTTGGAAAGTATTTTCCATAAATATCGAATTTCCCCGATACGAACTTTGTTACGAAGAAAATTGAAAGAAAAACCCAGTGCAAGCTGTCGTCAGAATTCTGAGAACCGGTTAAGTGAATTTAAGCTGTTAGGAGCCATTTCTATCTCGTTAAAACTTCCTTCCCCAACTGTTGGAGCGACGATTCGCGTGTGACACGTGTAGGTTGCTCGCGAGCAATAAATTCTTCTCTTTCTTAGCATCGAAAAGTGCTATTCGCCTGGTACTCGTCTGTTTCGTCGTCTAACAGAAAGATTTCTCGTCGAAGCACGAACTAGTGATGATTTTAGACGCGTGTCTCAACGTAGCTCGCTGGTTGCACCTGGATTACACGTGTAACGTGATTAAATTTATTTCCACCTTCGTGGATTCCTCCGGAGTCACGTTTAATCGACTCCCCGAGTATAATCAGCGAAAGCTCGCGTCTTGGCTTGGTAATAATAACTGGGAAATGCAACACCTTTGAGCATAGCCTCGGTAACAGGGCCAATAATAAAGAGACGATAGACGTGTGCCTGACGAGCAAATCTCTTAATGCGTGCACGATGTTAATTAGCGTACCGAGCATCATCTCGTTCTGTTCCTCGTCGTTTCTACAATTCCTAATTCCATTTACTCTGACTCCGTCGCATAACCCACGTCCAATTAGCTCGTCATTTGCGAACGCTGCACGCAGGCGTTGAATGCGAAATGCTCGCGATACCGAAAAGGCCCTGTCGAAAGCCAACTCTCATCGAACCTTTCATCTTCAGATTATCTTTCGATGTACACTACAAGCCTTCCAAGTCTTGGACTTTATTATGTAAACAATCCATTGATTTAGACCAGTTCTTTGAAGCTACTTTGCTGGTGAACTGAGGACTTAAGGACAAATGCAATGTATGTTGAGAGCTACAGCTCTTCCATTGCAATTTGCTTCATCCTTTTCTCTGTTTTCCGTCGACTTAATTTTTCATAATACTTGGGAAGGTTTATTTGTTTCTAGATCATTACGTAATAAGTCCTAACCCAGACCTAACTCAGATCTAATCCAGACCTAACCCAGACCTAACTCAAATCTAATCCAGACCTAACCCAGACCTAACCCAGACCTAACTCAGATCTAATCCAGACCTAACCCAGACCTAACCGAAATCTAATCCAGACCTAACCCAGACCTAACTCAAATCTAATCCAGACCTAACCCAGACCTAACTCAGATCTAATCCAGACCTAACCCAGACCTAACCGAAATCTAATCCAGACCTAACCCAGACCTAACTCAAATCTAATCCAGACCTAACCCAGACCTAACCCAGACCTAACTCAGATCTAATCCAGACCTAACCCAGACCTAACCGAAATCTAATCCAGACCTAACCCAGACCTAACCCAAATCTAGGGTCTGGGTCAGGTCTGGGTTAGGTCTGGATTAGATTTCGGTTAGGTCTGGGTTAGGTCTGGATTAGATTTCGGTTAGGTCTGGGTTAGGTCTGGATTAGATTTCGGTTAGGTCTGGGTTAGGTCTGGATTAGATTTCGGTTAGGTCTGGGTTAGGTCTCGGTTAGGTCTGGGTTAGGTCTGGGTTAGATCTGGGTTAGGTCTGGGTTAGGTCTGGGTTAGATCTGAGTTAGATCTGGGTTAGGTCTGGGTTAGATCCTTTCAGAAAGAGAGGCGAAAAAGTTACGTCACCCTTGTGACGTTTTATAGCGACTGAATTACGGAGAAGAAAATATAAATCTCCAACATGTTCAACACTCACCATTAGTGCATGGTGAATGTCAACATTCACCGGTGAAAGTCGACATTCTCCAGATTTCGGTGTTTCACTGTAACATATCCATCATTTCTGAACATTTTCTGACATGATTGGTGTACGATTTTGGCCATAACTTTCAGTATAATACTGAAAACTCACGCGTTGCAAACATTTAAATTCGTAATTCAGCTCGCGAGGTTACGAATAACAGTGATTTTTGATACCTTCGAGATCAAAGAAATTTCCAACGAAAATTCAGGAAGATACCAACTGAAGAAAGAAACAGAAACCAAACGTTCGAGGCTCCAAAGCAAAACTTCTTTACCATCTATAAACGCAACGAGTAACAGAGAAAGGTGTGCATACTTTGAAAGAGCTATTACGCGGACTGTCGGAGCAAAAAATTCACGAAAAATGTCACAATTTTAGCGTTCTCTGGACCCTTTTAAAGGAAACACGTGCACCTGGACTGGAACTAGCACCGGAACTGGTATCGCGTCGGTATGCAAATCGAAGGAAGGATTTAAGCTACGGATCCCCCGACGTTAATTTCCTTCCGTGAAATATATACTGGGGGTCGAGCGTGGTCGATTAAAACGAAGAGGATGCAAAGAGGCAATTGCTGATGCGAAAAGTGCAACGCGGTGTACGTGCAGGTACTGGTTCGAATCCAACGAGTTCTACGGGGTAGGCTGTCGAAGAACGTTGGGAACGAAGCAAGGAGAGCAACGTGCCGGTGAAAAGCATGGACCACTTAGCAGACTGGCGCTAGGCCAACTGCAATCCCTGCACAGGGCACGCTAAGCTTCCTGCATTTTAAACGCACCAGGACGACTTCCGCCATTAATAGATTATCCCGGTGGAGCGTTCGTCTTAGTCCGACGTCGAGTCCTATTGCTCCTCGTGCGGTTCGAGTATCGAGATTTACTATTCGAGCCTCGAGTTTCACGATTTATGCCAAAGAACCTGGTTGATGCAATAGCGGAAGACGAATGACGAGAATTTGATCTCTTTCGGGCGAAAAGGACGCATAAATTCTCGAAGTATCGTCCTCGCAACGCGTGCTTAGCAAGTATCCGTTAAAAAATGACATAGCGTTTCACCTGTTGCGCTAGGATGGGATCGTCCAGCGTTTTACTTAATCCCGAAGACCTCCGGGGAACACTTTTGTGTTCTGGAACGCGCACCCGTTTAATAATATTCCGCAATCTGCTCGGCGATGCATCATCCGCTTTGTCCTCGCGATCTGATTTGCTGGAGTTGTTCTCAAGGTTAAATCACTATGAGACGATAAGGAATGTTTCGGGGATTTTTTGTGTAATTTAGACACGCTCATATTTGTATGGCTCGATGTCAAAATAATGCGATTCGGAATTGTGTAATCAAAGAACAGGGAAAGTTTTGAATATACAGTTGATGACTGTCGATATAAATGGAAACTTCTCGTACTCTGAATACACAAACATTCGAAAGGAATTGTAAACAGTTATAATAGATAGCTACAAGGCCTTCTGTTTCGAACCACGAAGAAATATTCGTGTTGTTTCAAATGCACAGCCTGTGTCCTCAACCTTCCTACCTTGACCCTCAGAAGCTGTTGCTTTTGATACACACAAATAGATTGCCTCAGAGACTAACTGCGAAGGCGTAGTAGCTCTGTTAGCTAAATTAACTGATTTTTCCCCTAGGGAAACCTCGGTTTCCCCTGCCATGGTGGCAACGAGGAACACCATAGGGAGGCCTACCATAGGGAGAATTGGTCAAGCCAATGAACACAAGTGCACCATCAAAGACCTAGTGTACACTCAAAATTTATTCCCCAATATGCTAGAAATGATGAAACTCTGAGTATTTTACCGCTTCTCATGCAAGCTACCACAAAACCAGCTTGAGTTGCGACGTTTCCAGTAAAATTCGTGCAAATCAGCCAAAATTGTTGACCAAGATGCACAATGGGATCTGATTCGCGAGATTGTGAACAGCCGGTCACGTGCAAGGTTTCATTAGAGATTTAGGCGAGGAATCTCTCCCCGTTGGATAAACTTAAGCCGGCGTATATTACGTGAGAATCAAGTCACACCTGGTCTCGATCGGACCGCTTCAATTGTCGCTCATTTCTTTTCCTTTTTTTCCCCCCCAGTTCGTGAAAGCGACTGATGGGGTGGTTGCTTTATCGCAGCACCCCTTTCCCACCCCTTCGTTTTCCATCTTCCGCTCCTTTTCACCGTTCCTTTGAGTCAACACGGAGCTTGCGCGCAGGGATCTACTCCCTTGCCACCCTTCAATCAGACTCCTCCATATTTATGCGCAGACGGGCACTCCTCGCGGAAAATTTCCTCCCGAGTTCAAAACGGACTACATTATCATAATCTGTTGGAAGGTACGACATTGCCCGAGGACTCGGTGGCTTTAACGTAATTATTAATCAGGATCCAAGGAGATGACGTTGGCGTAGAAAAATTCCCCCGCGAGGTTTTCGGTGTTATTTCGATTATGATAAGCAACCACGTGGCATCTGCGCCAACACATGTGGAAATCACAGATAAAAAAAAAAAAAAAAATATATATATACATTTTGTCTCTTTTTCTTCAGTTAATTTATCAGAGTATTTATCAATTTTTTTTTTTCTTGCTATTCTTTGTTGTACTATTCATATATAAATAAATATAAAATCTAGAATTATTATATGTAACCAGCTCTAAAACTCAGCTCCATCTTTATAATGTGTGTTTTTTATTTGTACGTAACACTAGATTGCCCAAGGAAGTCATTTTGACTGCTTGGGAAATTTTAAATAATCAAATCACTCTTATTATTGAATTGAGTAAATTTCTTATATGACCAGTTCGACTCTGTATTGAAATAACAGTTTTCATTTTTTTTTCGATTACACATGATAACATACAAGTACATGATAAATTGTCGATTTGGGCTTACCTAACCCAGACCTAACCCAGACCTAATTCAGATCTAATCCAGACCTAACCCAGATCTAATCCAGATCTAACCCAGACCTAACTCAGATCTAACTCAGATCTAATCCAGACCTAACCCAGACCTAACCCAGATCTAATCTAGATCTAATCCAGACCTAACCCAGATCTAATCCAGATCTAATCCAGACCTAACTCAGATCTAACTCAGATCTAATCCAGACCTAACCCAGATCTAATCCAGATCTAACCCAGACCTAACTCAGATCTAACTCAGATCTAATCCAGACCTAACCCAGACCTAACTCAGATCTAACTCAGATCTAATCCAGACCTAACCCAAACCTAACTCAGATCTAATCCAGACCTAACCCAGACCTAATTCATTCATGAATTGAATGTAGTTTGTGAAATTTAACGGATGAGTTGTAAATTTTTATCTTGCCACGCGAGTTCAACGTTTTTACTGCATCACACGTTTTCTTTCGTGTTTTATTGCAACGTTCCTTCTGCTTACATTCCACGAAAACTTTTCAGAACGCAATTACGCCTGTGCATCCTGCAGCGTTCCTATAGAGAAACATATTTCACTAAAGTGAAAGACGCCCTTTCCCATTAAAGTTCCAAGATTTTTCGCAACAACCGATAAGTAAAGTTGCGCAATAGTGATTAAATCCCTTAGTTTTAACACGCAAATGGTTTTGAAATTTAAATCGAAAATAGATTTGTCTATTCAATAAAAAAACTCACAAACATAACATAAGATATAAAAAATTAAGCTGCATAGGAATTAATTCTTGAAAGCACGTGATTTACAAGCAGTTTCGTATTTGTTATTTTTCTTTGATATTGGAAAAATATATGTGTTTAGAAATGCAAAATAAAAATATTTTCTTTCGCTTCTAAAAATGGATTTATAATAGTTTAAATGTTTCATATCTTCTGCAATGTTGTACATGGAATATTTTTCATTTTTAAACTATAAAATATTTTATATAGTTTAAAAACATATGATTCTAAATGCATAGTCGAATTAGAAAAAATTGTCTACCAAATCAGAAACGATTTTCGATGGAATCCTTTCAGCTTAAATTTCGAATTTAACTAGTTTAATATTTAACTATTTATTTAACTATTTAAGTAAAATTTAAGTCATCATCATGAGTTGTCTATCAGGAAACACCAAGAATGATACAAAATCGAACCAAAAATTATCCATTATTTAATAGAAACTAGAGGATTAAAAGCAATAGTGGACAATAAACAAAAATGAATTAGATATTAATTTTAGATTTTCGTAAAACAAATATTAGTAGAGTGACAAATTATAAACATTGTACCATCTATCATGCTTTTGTTCCCAAGTTAAACAAATGTGAATATTTTGCAGGTCACCGTACGTTTGGACCAAAGAATTCCCAGCCACATGTGTATGCACCAAGCTTCGCTGTTACAAAATTCATATTATCTAAGCTGCTGACCTACATGTAAGTCTTTATAATTCGTAAAACTATTCGTGTCACGTAGCGTGGCCTATCTGTTCGTAAAACCTGCTAGCGTCATGGAGCATACATGTATAGCGATTCGCATTAATATTCGAAAACTGTCGCGACCTAACCGCGAGGATTTTTTTATCCTCTTGGGCTTGTGAGCCTGAAGATTAACTATCCGTGGACGCGATTAGTTTGACTATCATCCACAAATTTAATGAGAATTTTTAATATTAGTAGTGGAGATTAGTTTGACTATTATCCACAAATTTAATAAAAATTTTTAATATTAATAGTGGAGATTGAATGTATGATGGAACTTTTGTTGTCCAAAATTTTGAATGTTGTAAATTAACTGTGTTCGTTCGAAGATTTTATGAATTTTTCACGAGTTGATCATGATTAATTGACCATTCGAAATTCGTTAATTAAACCAGTAAAAACTGGATATCAATAAATAAATCTAGCGATAATAGAAAAAACTGCTCCTATAGATAAAACATAATGAAAATGAGCTACTACATAATAAGTATCATGTAAAATAATATCAATTGATGAATTTGATAATATAATTCCAGTTAATCCTCCTATGGTAAATAAAAAAATAAATCCTAAAGATCATAAAATTGAAGGATTAATAATTAATTTTGATCCATAATTTGTTGCTGTTCAACTAAAAACTTTAATTCCAGTATGAATAGCAATAATTATAGTTGCAGATGTCTCAGAAGTGACCCTACAAAATTGATTATTGGAGCTCATTAGCCAGGTCGATGCTTCAACGTGTGTGGATAAATATTATTTTAAAAACAACTCTTGAATTTTTAGAACTCTTTAAATTTTAGATTCATGCTTGGAACAATTATGAAATTGCATTTATATCAAAGGTTTCAGTGCATTAAAAATATCGTTTGTGCTCAGTTTGTAGTCCTCGAACGTCTTGATTGTGGAATAATACTGTAATGTGCTTTAGATTGAGACAAAGTGGTCCCCATAACTTCCTGGAACAGTTTGCACCAAGTAGCCCCGGCGATATCTTTCAAACCAGACGCAACGGTGTTACAATTAGTCGTAAAGCAACTGATTTCGAAGGCCTGTCTAGCTCTAGAGTGCAATGGCTGCGAAAAACTTCAATTTTTGTTCTTTCTGTCTCACAGATCCTAGGAACAGATTCACCAGGGATATGACTCTTGCAAGAGAAGACACATGTGTGTAGTTTTGCCATGTGACGTGTTACAAATACCTAGATTCTTGACCTATATTCTCCTACTCCTCTTTCTGCTATTATTAGGGGAATATTGAACTCCAAATAACTAGCTTCTTTTTGCTATACGAGATATAAAAAGAACGGGTACTTGGGAGGCTTACTTAACCCAAGTATGCTAATATTTATGAGGAACTATCTCTGTCTTTCTTTCCAAAGGAATCTATTTTGATCAATTTCACCAGGGACGAGAGACCCTTGCGAGAAAGGAAGCATTGATTGTAGATTTAGCGGCGTTTAGAGTACCTAGGATCATTCTTCTGCCTTTATCCCACCACACCAGGGGGATATTAGTCAAAAAATCAGATATCCAAGGGCTCCTTTTAACAGCAAGTGTGTTGTAAAGAGTCTTCTCTTGGATCCTCCTTTCCTAATAGAGTTGCTATTGTTTTCACAACTCTTAGGGACGAAATCAACCTGGAAGAGACGCCAGAATCGCCTGGAAGACGCCTAGAGATCGAAGAGACGAAAATCAGCATCGAAATCAACCTGGAAGAGACGCCAGAATCGCCTGGAAGAAGCCTAGAGATCGAAGAGGCGAAAATCAGCATCGAAATCAACCTGGAAAAGACGCCAGACGCCTAGAAAAAGCCTAGAGACCGAAGAGACAAAAATCAGCATCGAAATCAGCATCGACCAGGGGGATATTAGTCAAAAAATCAGATATCCAAGGGCTCCTTTTAACAGCAAGTGTGTTGTAAAGAGTCTTCTCTTGGATCCTCCTTTCCTAATAGAGTTGCTATTGTTTTCACAACTCTTAGGGACGAAATCAATGTGGAAGAGACTCCAGAATCGCCTGGAAGAAGCCTAGAGATCGAAGAGACGAAAATCAGCATCGAAATCAACCTGGAAGAGACGCCAGAATCGCCTGGAAGAAGCCTAGAGACCGAAGAGACGAAAATCAGCATCGAAATCAACCTGGAAAAGACACCAGACGCCTAGAAAAAGCCTAGAGACCGAAGAGACAAAAATCAGCATCGAAATCAGCGTCGACCAGGGGGATATTAGTCAAAAAATCAGATATCCAAGGGCTCCTTTTAACAGCAAGTGTGTTGTAAAGAGTCTTCTCTTGGATCCTCCTTTCCTAATAGAGTTGCTATTGTTTTCACAACTCTTAGGGACGAAATCAACCTGGAAGAGACGCCAGAATCGCCTGGAAGACGCCTAGAGATCGAAGAGACGAAAATCAGCATCGAAATCAACCTGGAAGAGACGCCAGAATCGCCTGGAAGAAGCCTAGAGATCGAAGAGGCGAAAATCAGCATCGAAATCAACCTGGAAAAGACGCCAGACGCCTAGAAAAAGCCTAGAGACCGAAGAGACAAAAATCAGCATCGAAATCAGCATCGACCAGGGGGATATTAGTCAAAAAATCAGATATCCAAGGGCTCCTTTTAACAGCAAGTGTGTTGTAAAGAGTCTTCTCTTGGATCCTCCTTTCCTAATAGAGTTGCTATTGTTTTCACAACTCTTAGGGACGAAATCAATGTGGAAGAGACTCCAGAATCGCCTGGAAGAAGCCTAGAGATCGAAGAGACGAAAATCAGCATCGAAATCAACCTGGAAGAGACGCCAGAATCGCCTGGAAGAAGCCTAGAGACCGAAGAGACGAAAATCAGCATCGAAATCAACCTGGAAAAGACACCAGACGCCTAGAAAAAGCCTAGAGACCGAAGAGACAAAAATCAGCATCGAAATCAGCGTCGACCAGGGGGATATTAGTCAAAAAATCAGATATCCAAGGGCTCCTTTTAACAGCAAGTGTGTTGTAAAGAGTCTTCTCTTGGATCCTCCTTTCCTAATAGAGTTGCTATTGTTTTCACAACTCTCAGGGATGAAATCAACCTGGAGGAGACGCCAGAATCGCCTGGAAGAAGCCTAGAGATCGAAGAGACGAAAATCAGCATCGAAATCAACCTGGAAGAGACGCCAGAATCGCCTGGAAGAAGCCTAGAGATCGAAGAGGCGAAAATCAGCATCGAAATCAACCTGGAAAAGACGCCAGACGCCTAGAAAAAGCCTAGAGACCGAAGAGACAAAAATCAGCATCGAAATCAGCATCGACCAGGGGGATATTAGTCAAAAAATCAGATATCCAAGGGCTCCTTTTAACAGCAAGTGTGTTGTAAAGAGACTTCTCTTGGATCCTCCTTTCCTAATAGAGTTGCTATTGTTTTCACAACTCTTAGGGACGAAATCAACCTGGAAGAGACGCCAGAATCGCCTGGAAGAAGCCTAGAGATCGAAGAGACGAAAATCAGCATCGAAATCAACCTGGAAGAGACGCCAGAATCGCCTGGAAGAAGCCTAGAGACCGAAGAGACGAAAATCAGCATCGAAATCAACCTGGAAAAGACACCAGACGCCTAGAAAAAGCCTAGAGACCGAAGAGACAAAAATCAGCATCGAAATCAGCGTCGACCAGGGGGATATTAGTCAAAAAATCAGATATCCAAGGGCTCCTTTTAACAGCAAGTGTGTTGTAAAGAGTCTTCTCTTGGATCCTCCTTTCCTAATAGAGTTGCTATTGTTTTCACAACTCTCAGGGACGAAATCAACCTGGAAGAGACGCCAGAATCGCCTGGAAGAAGCCTAGAGATCGAGAAGACGAAAATCGTCGTCGAAGAGACGCCAGACGCCTAGAATAGATCGTCAATCTAGAAGAATGTCTATCTGGTGAACACTGAGAAGATTACGCCTGTACGCTGTTGTCGAGCTGATAATGCAACGACGTCGTCCAATGCCTCGCTGCACCCAACCCTTTCATTGTTATTATCTTAATACGATGGCGTAAGGTCTATTACCGTCTGACCCGCTCTCAGTTTAACGAGATTAGCATAATACCGCGAAGCCCTTCTCAGAAGTCTGGCCCTCCAAACCCTTTTACACCTCGTCCCCTCGCAATCCCTGGGTGTCTGCCATGCTCGTGTCTGACGAGAACTCCGCTGATGGAGTTGTGCGTCTATTCACCTGCTCGCAGAAGTTACCACGACGCGGATAGACAGATGGATGGGCGGTCGGACTTGGCGCAACGGGGAGAGACAGTCGTGCCGGAAGGCTGCCGCGGAACAGAGGAACGGGGTACCCGACATTAAACACTCGAGCGTTTTTCCCCAGACGCGGAACTGCAGTTAAACTGTACGCGGTATTTAACTGCAGTTCTGAACTGCGGGCTGCTAAGTTTCAACTTTAAGCAACGCTGCCATTTGCGTCGCGTCGCGATTCTTTGCTGAGAATGCAGGGGATCGATACAGGAGTCCCTGTTCATGGGTACTATTATTAAAACAGGGTGAAAAGATGGATTTCTGGGCGATCATTACACGTTTTAGTGTTTTCTTGTATCTCGGATGAAAACTTTTTTTTGTATTTTATTAAGGACGTGTTAGGCTTTAAAATCAGTCATTTTTGTAGTTACATCATAGGGTTCTGCGTTGGCCCTGGCCCGGAATCATGAAGTACAGTTTTTGGGCCCAAAATAATTCTATTTTAGCGAAAATTGAAAATTCAAAGTCACACACTTACCTGGAGTGGCGTTTTCTCGAATATGGCATCTCTGTGAAGAGGATTTTTGTCTTCCATCTACCTAAAAATATGAAAAATGACTCTTATTTATAAATAAATTTTTTTTTTTTTCAAAATTAATTAATATCAAAGTGGAAATAATTTAAAATTTCTTTTTCATTTTTCACTTACAAATAGACTATTCTTTGAAACCCATGCAACCTATAAACAGATAAACAATTCAATAAAAAATATTTCACATCGTAAAACACCAACCTAATCAATTAATTTGTGTCTGATCCTCCACTTCGAGCTTAATTTTTTATATAATTAATATCAAAGTGGAAATAATTTAAAGATTCTTTTTCATTTTTCACTTACAAATAAACATTATTCTTCTGTGATACTTTGAAAATCATACAACCTTCAAAGAAATTATACAATCCAATAAAAAATATTTCTTATCGTAAAACACCAACCCAATCAATTAATTTGTGTTTAATCCTCCATTTTGAGCTTAATTTTTTCTTTATACAATACAATTAGCGAAGCTAGATTTTACCGCGATGAGAAATTTATCACTGTCTGATCGAGCAACATAAACGTTAACTCAGATTGCTTTCAATAATCCAATCGGTTACTAATAATGAATTAAAGCACTAATAGAGCATATTGAAGCCCGCCCCGGGACCACTAGACGCAAATATATTACGATATAGGAAAACAGAAATTCAACCGCAGATAATTAATTGCTGTTGTTACGAGATTGGTTTGTATCCGCTTTGAGTTGATTTTAATTACTATTTGCGCCTGGATGCGACCTAGTACCGGTGTCTACCCTCGTCACGTGTCATTTTAATATCCTCCGATCCGTTTAATCCTTCCGAACCCATTTACGTCCCTACGATCCCCTAATCTTGGCTAATCGAACAATCAGATCCTCTACACTTCCCAAAAAATTGCTGGACAAATTACGCTAACGGAGAAAGTAACAGGGAAATTATGGTTGGCTGTCCCTGTTTTACAATTCGATTCGGTTTTGCGATGATTCCTTTGATTCGATTAGGCTGATGTAACGTGATGTGACGTGTCACGTTTAAAGTGTCCCTTTGGTGACCCATTGTTAGATCATTGCACATGTGCCTCTTACACAATCTCCCTCTATATCCTGTCTTCCTCTCGTTTGGGTCTCGATATCCTGATTAGAGGGCGCGCTGAGCTACTAAAGCGCGGCTAACCTCAATTAATGAAAGTATTCTTTCTTTACATATATATTTTATGCGTTAAGAATTGAGTTTTATGAAGAAAATATCTGGAATAGAAGTAGAATATTTTGTCGAGCTCAAATTTCAATATTACTTAATTTATCAGAGCAATAATATTGCAAACTTATACTTTTTTAAAGTTTCATCGGAGGTTCGTTTCTTGTATCAAAGGGGTGGTCGCGTGTAAATGAAATTATGTAAAATCGGGGTAGAGAAATACGCTATTTTCGCGAGGGCATCCAAGACGAAGGGAGGTAAGAAGGGAGGGGAAATCCCATCAAACTTGTAAGTGCCGAAAGTTAACGCCGGCTGGTCGGTTCGGTTCTCGGTTTTTCTCCATTTGCGCTCGAGCTGCCTCCCATTCTTCGCCTTTTCTCGTTTCAGGCTCGGGGAACAAGTGGAAAAGTTGTGGGCGTAACTCCGTCACGGCGTTGGGAGGGAGGGTGTAGGGGGTTGCTTCTTCCTTCTTTCGCCGGTGGCTCGGAGGAGGAAGGAAGGAAAAGTGCCGCAGGGGAAATAATATGGTCGAAAATCTACCCTACCCCCGCCCTTCCGCGCCCCGTAACGCTCGCGGGAACGAAATAACGGCGAGTTGCTACCGCGGAAAATTCAGAGTCAACGACAGCGTTATTGTTTTTCAAGAGTTTCCGGTATGAGTGGGAACGACGGTGCTCTGAATTCGTTCCGGGAGGATAGGGTCGAGGAGCACGACGCAAAGACGACGCCCTTTTTGCACCGTCGACGTTCGGGGGTAACGCTACAAAGTTACTTTATCGTTCGAAATATCGTTACTCGCGGGGGCTGCAACCCCGTCGCTGGAATATGATGTAACAATATTTAATGACGACACGACTGCCGGGGCGCTTTGTTAAATATTCACGCGGTACTTAAGCGAATTGAAAATTGATACCGGGTCTACGGCGGAGGATTTCGAAACGCAGTTTAAACAACATCGGACGAAATGAAATACGAGCAGCTTGAAACGCGATGCCCGGGTAATTGTTCTCGCGAGGCGAACTAATATTAACCGACGATGGCAAACATGGCTCTGTTCCGCAAAAGTACGCGTCTCGATATTGCGTGTAAGGTATTTAGAATATACTACTCAAAGGTTCACTCTTCTACACGCATGATATATATTTTTTAGTTTTTTTATTTTTGTTAGGGAATAATCTTCCTGTGAGAGTACTAGAAGAGTTTAAAAAGAAGGGGGAATGTCACTTGAAATTGTTTTTGTATTAACCAAGTTTATTGTTTTTAAATAAAGTATTATTTGTGTTAAAGAGATAATTCCGAAATGTAAAATTATTTGAACCACGTGCTGACGCAACAATTTTTACTCCTGAAGGGTAGTCAGAGGGTCAGGGGGTAGTATTTAAGGGCCCACGATATTGCTATTGAGTTTTGAGGGGTCAAATAAATGGGCACTGTACACAACAGTGCTTCTTGCACTCAGATATGCTCAAACGTGGTAGTTTAGAATAATTATTGACTTTTGATCTCCCGTATCTCGGAATCTGTTCAATTTACATCATTAAATCACATCAAAAATTCAGCTAATTTAACCTGGGGGGGCCATTTTCCATAAGATCTCTGCGAGGTCCTTTCGTCGTTGATTTAATATCGTGCCCTGATATAAATACACTTTAAAGAAAGGAGAAACGTAGCATACGTTATAATTTATGAAAAGTATTACAAGTTTTACGTCCAGTGCAACTTATTCGACGTAATGGCACAGTGAACAATATCGGAACGCCATGCAGACGGAATATCGTAACAAACGATAATGCGATTAATGTATTGGCTGCAGTTATTGTAATCCATAGGTCAGTATCCGCTATATAGCAAGAGATAGCCGGGATCAGTCGCACAGTTCAGTTCACCGAATATTATAACTACGGCAATATCATTCGTACCACATATTGCTGCATCAGCGGCTGCTAGAAACCGATTATCAGCGCCGAATTCGTTTTTCTAGTCGAATGAAGCAGCAAATTCCGCCAAGAAAATCCCATTTTATCCGTGATTTTATATTGTAATGATCACGTCAATTGGCATAATATTAGTGACTAAATATTTGGTGCAAAACGTACTTATTAAGCTATGGTTTCTTAGCAAACCCATTTATCCGTGATATCCATCCCATTTTATCCGTGATTTTATATTCTAATGGAAAAATATTTCCCATCATTCATCACGTCAATTGGCATAATTCATATTATTGACTCTAAATGTTTGGTGCAAAACGTACTTATCAAGCTATGATTTTTAAACAAATTCAGTTTAAACACTTCATCAAGACTGTTAAAAAATAGATTTTTTAATGAAAAAAACACTAATCTTATTTCGATAAAACAAAGTCTCGATTTTATATGAAAGAAACATTTATTTCTAGTAACAACGGGTTTCTATACCTCTAGAATTATTCATTTTTGTCATATTAAAAATAAAGTTACGATTAATATTTTAATAACATTCGGGGGGAAAAATTCATTTGGCTTGCAATGATATAACTGCAAAAACACTGACGATATTGCAAAAAACGATTAATAAATGTTTGGAAATAAATTGGAAACATTCTGAATGCTCGATAAAATGATTTCTTCTTTATCGGCTGAAAAATTCTATTTAGTTATATGCGAAATATATAAAACTTTTCAAACTGTTTTTTAGGTAAATGTTGTTAGAGACGATGAGATGTTCATTACTGGGGAAAAATTGTATGTCGTTCCACGAAGAAAATTGAAGGGGCGTGCCCGACCGTAACTCTGAAGGGCTCGCTATAACCGAGCGCGACGTAAAACTCCCCCTCTGCATTCTAATGGTGAAAAAAATCGTTTTGCTTTTCCTAATACATTCCTAGAAAATGGCTTGGAAAGCTACAAATGAGATATCTTGCATATGCATACAGGTATAATAAAAAGTTCGAATGCAAAGATTACTAATCGAAGCATTGCAAGAAGAGAAATACAATGAATGTGTTAACGTAAGAGAAAAATAGAAAGAAAGACATTTCAAATCAATCACTTCTTGCCCTCGATGGCTGGGATTTTGTTTAAAATTGAACGTGATATAAATTATACGATATTAAGGGTAGTTTAAGTCATCATTTTGCTGGTGTTTGAATGTGTATATTTCTACTATATTTAACATTATTTCACTTCACTTACTATATACAGAAGTCAAGCTTTTACATTTACCTGTAAACGTCTAAAATTTGTCTGAGCGTTTCCATTTCATTCATCAGATATCGCCTGGTGCTTTAAGCTACGAGAAGCACACGTACCCTGCCTCTGATTGTACGTCTACCGAATAAACGTGCGCTGTTATTCCTCAAAAGCAGCTATCTCTGGGGTCAAAAAAAAAGCAGACACGGTACACGCACAATTCCGCGAATATTGCCTTCTACGTTCTGTTTGATCGCCGTCGAAAGACTGGTCGCCTCTTCATATATGTCGTGCAGATGGTGGGTCAGGGTAGGTCGAGCGTTCATTCTTTTTTTCCAGCAGTCTGCAAATAACTCGTGCACGTTCACCGAGAGACTCCCCTGGCCTGTCCCCGTGGGAGACCACATCTAATCAGAATGAATGGCCTCGCCTAGTAGCCGGAGCGCATCCCCGCCGACGACTTACGCCACACTCGGCCCACCCCCGCGGGCATTTCACTCGATTTCAGGCCGAGCTCCGGTTGTCATCGGTCTTCATTATAAAACAAACCCCCCTCCCCCTTGGTCTCCAGGGGCTGAATCTCGTTTGACTATCTCTCGTTTTCAACGTTCGACAAAAATCGACCTTAACGCGGATCCCACCGTTTAGGGGTCCGGGGTCAGGCCAATCCTGGCGGGATGACCTCTTCAGCTTCTCCGAGTGCCACCTTGTCGATTATCCACGGCACGTGATACGTCAACCGGGACCGAGACAAACACTTCGCCAGCGGGAGGAAAGAAAGTGGGCCAATGAGCACGCAGTCGCGCGCCGCGGATCGATTTTCACTTTCGTTCACGGAAATTACGGGGCTGTGCGTCTACCTTATTTCCGAAAGGCGTGCAATTCTATTCGGGAGGACTGCACAACGAAGACATTTTCTACTTTGTAAGATAATCACTCTCAAGGGAGGAAATTATTGGAAAAATTGAAATTTCTTCTTTAAAATAAAATTCGCAAAATTGACGAAGTTGATAGATTAGAAGTGATTGCCATTCTTACTGATTTCCATGATTTTTAAATATATACAAAACCATGATACATATATCGAAAATATACAGGGTTAATGCAATTGTTACTAGTCATAACTCCGTTATTATTGCATTTCCGGGAAAAATGCTAAAGCAAAAAGATAAATGGTTCGAGGAGCACTACATCCGTAGGCCTTTAAATTTTTCTTAAATACAGCGGTGCATGTGCAATTAACAATTGCATAATTTCTTTAAATAGAAATGCATATTTTTTTTTACACAGATCGATTCTTCCGTTCATTCTACGTATAAAATGATTAGGGCACCATAGGCAAAAAATTATTGGATCTCGAGATATTTTCAAAAAATGTCTTTATCGAAGAAACGCTTCTCCATTACATTTTAAACATTTCTGATAACGTTTTTTGTTTTATTGTTTGCATAACTGCGTTTAAATTATCCGCAGAATCTATGGGATTTGAATAAATTCTGTCTTTCAAATAATCCCACAGAATAAAGTCAAGGGGACAACGTATTGATGTATTTGTTGCGATAACGTTATTGCAAAACTTATTTTTTATAATGTTTCTGTTATGATAACAATGTCGAAAGGGTGTTTACCTTTACAACATAGTCAATACAATTTGTTTAAAACAAACAAAAATTTATTAACTTAATTTCCCTATATAGCATCTTCTTCAATGAAGACATTTTTCGAAAATATCTCGAGATCTAACAATATTTTGCCTATGGTGCCCCAATCATTTTTTACGTAGAATGAACAGAAGAATCGAACTGTGTAAAAAAAAATATGCATTTCCATTTAAAAAAATTATGCAATTGTTAATTGCACATGCACTGCTGCATTTAAACAAAATTAAAAGGCCTACAGATGTAGTGCCCTTCGAACCATTTATCTTTTTGCTTTAGCATTTTTCCCGGAAATGCAATAATAACGGAGTTATGACTTATAATAATTGTTTGGATGCTTGTATATGTTTATGGAAGGGTTTTTGAACAATTTCTCAATTTCTTTGATATTTCTCGGCATGGAGGGGTGGACAGTCATCGAAATCATTCGATATTAAAGAGTTTGAGTCTACTGGACAGCTCAAGTAACCTTAAGCCAATCGTTTGAGAGAACTTTACGTCAAGCGGCTTTTGTTAGTTCTGAACGGTGCTTGAAATCGAGTATATCCCCCTCTCTTTCTGTCTTTGATAACCGAGGGGGGAAACTCTTCGGGCTTAGCGTTCTTCTCAGTCCTCCTCGAAAGTATTTGTTTCTTCTTCGATCACTTCCTTCTACCTCGTCTTGCGGCGGCGTCTAAGCCGGCCAAGAAAATCCTCAAATCGACTGTCGCTGTCAAAGGAAGGGAATTTTTTTTCTCCGACAGTCTTTATTCACAGAAGTCGCGCGGGAAATGATCCGTTAAATTCGCGGACTAAGGAGAACGCCGGGGAAATTGGATATCGAATGGGGCTCGAAAGATCGTCGACCATTTGCAAATCAATAACGCGATTTCAGATGAATATTCATACGCTTGTAAAACAATCGAAAATTATACACAAGTATTTATTTTAACTGTGGTGACTCAAGCTTAAGGGTTGAAAAAACTACCCTCAAAAATTTGACCCTAAAAGTGCTAATTTGGGTACAGTAAGATTTTGGTAAAAATTGAATGGTTTTTGATATTTGAGAAAATGTTTGAATTATCAAAACAAAGCTGTATAATATTTCCTTGATACTGAAAACTTTATTGTTGGTTGTACACTGTATATCAAATCTTTATTTTATACACAAAACTCTACTAACAAGAAAAATGACCCTTTTTATTTGTTAATTATTGATCACTAAAGTTCAACAAATTCTGACGTATATTTTAAACCTATCGTTCATCTAAGACGCAGAAATTTCTTGAAACAAATTTATTAAACATTATTTGAGTATATTAATTCATATTACAAGACACAGTGGCGTTGACCGAAAACATTAACATTTTAGGGGAAAAAGTGTGTAATTTGCATACCTTCTGTTTCGCCGTTTGAACCGCTATAAAATGACTTCCATAATTATTTACGTTCTAGTTCGCGCTCGTTAACCAGGAGACACTTTCCGCAGAACTGGAACGCGTTCTGGACGAACGACGAATCAAGGCGACAAATTAAGAGTCCGTCGGGACGATTAACCCTGAAAATTTAATCTCGCTGAAAACGAGGGACGATTTAGATTGGCGCAGCGCCCTTAATAGTTCCAGGGAAAGAAGAAACGAACGAGGCACCCCCGTTTCCCAAGCAGCGAAAACGCTCTCTATTTGAATCTCGACGGTTAATTGGGAGAATTACTACGATTCGAAGGAGAAATAATAAGGGGAAAACACATTACCGGGATACTGAATCGCGCAGACAGGCGAGCCGAGCACGGAACACGAAAGGGGGAGAAGAAAAATTCGCTGCGAATCCTCCCGGGTCTGAAGAGAATTTGTATTACTCGAATCAAACGCGCGCGCATTAGGAACGAACAGTAATTAACGTGCTTCTCCTTTTTGCTCACGGTTCTTTCATCTTTTTGCATTTATTATTCGCTTCCTCTTCGACGAGCAAACACGCGTGTTTCACAAAAAGTACGAGTCGAGCCTTTGCGGGGCACTTGTCCCGAAAAATCGAGAATTGCTCTAATTTAATCGGAATATTCGTGTCTCAAAGATGGCGAGCTTCATCGAGATAGCGACTGAGATCTCAAGGAGAACATTTCTGGGTTCCTGGTAGAATTGAGAAAAGTATTCTGCGATACTCGAGAGGAAAATTTTATTTCATCGGATTTCCTATTTCTTATTTGCTCGAATCTGGCTTTGGTCGAGTGCTTCGTTTACTATCAGAAACTCGGAACACGTTTCGATATTGCGAAGAGGGCTGGTTTCTGTTCATATCTGATAAAGTTAAAGAAATATAATCAAGCATTTGCTAATTTGTATCAGTGGTACAAAGCTTCACGGAACAATCAATATCGTGGCATAATATTTGTTGCAATTAATGCACAATAACTATACTATTACTATTATTAGCGGAAAGTAATTACTTTGGGGCGATTTATGGGCATCTCTGAAGCTACGAAGTTGGGTCCAAATCACACAAATAATCGAAAGAATTGTAACATATCGTGAACTCAAATGCGCAGCAAACTATTTTCATTATTAAAACTTTTTTCTGCCTTTTTTTTTTAATCCCGAGGCTTCGTTATTCGCGAAATCTCGTTTAACGTGCCGCTGATTGATGGCTCCGCGTATCCTTTTTATAATTATACATCAGGCAGCGAAGTATGGTTCTTTTATAGCCTTCTTAAAGGCGGACTTCTGGGCATATATATATTTTACACGCCTTAATCAGAACACCAGCCACGCTACGAGGCGTTATTAAAAGATACAGCTGCTTTCATTTTGGCGGGTTCGTCGTAAAAGTTAATTATTAAGCCATCAATAGAGGAACCATGGGGGGGGGGCCATGGTAATCTCAAAAAATCCTCATAAAGTTTGCATTCCCGAGCACCGGGGGGATCTAATTACGTTTCGAAACCGGTTCGAGACTACAGTCCCCCACAGTGTTTTGAAAAATTCATTAACATTATGGCTGGGCATGGTAATTTTAGCAAAGCGTCCCACAGGCCGCGAATAATTTAAGCAATGGAACAGTCCCGACACTCTGAGAATATATTTCGTGCGTTTTGTCACCGTGTGTGCATACATATAGGATTTCCACGTGTTCGTTTAGGCGCGTTTGCGGAGAGAATAGTACTAGGAGTAAGTCAGTGAGGAGAATAGACTTAAATTGTCGTTTCTCTTTCCATAGAGCAACACGTGTATTCTCCTGGAAGTCCTTAAATTTCTCCGTTGTCTTGTATATATTATTATAATATTAATAATTGACACTTCCGTTGTATGATTGCAGGTAAACTGGAGTGTCCAGAACGGCGAATTCCAAGGCCAATCTCGTAGAACCGACGTGACGCCATGGCCGAGCTCTCGCAGTTTCCCGTCCGCCTTAAATCCGGTTTAAAAGTTCCCAGAAGCTCCGGGTGCTAGTCCGCCCGGGTAGAAACTTTCATCATTAAGTAAACGGTGGGTTGGATTTTCATGCTGATTCGCGTTTCTCTCGCGTTTGCGTTCTCTCCCACGGCGTCGTTTAGATATCCTTCATCCAGCGTATCTAGGAAGTCGAGGTACATCGCGTGCACCACGCACATTGATATCTAAACTGGTTACTTCGCTTAGAGGTCAGTGTTACGCTGCAGGTCAGTGTTCTCCAAACCGAAGATTTGCATCATTCAACTGAGGGCATACTGATGACCCAAATTTGGTGCCAAAGGAAACGTTTTACGTGGAAAAATGTGGACAACTTCAATTTCTATTAACACACTAGTAACGAGAATTCTCATGATTTCTTGATTGTTCTCCAAACAACTGTATTTTCTTTGCTTTTCTGATAAAAAAATTCAGGTTAATATATGTATTTTAATCTCATAGTCTCGCTATAAACATTACACGCCCACATACAGCTATTACAATCCTCAGAACAATGAAAGTCAACAATACAAACTTTCATTTTCATAAGTAGATGCCAAAGTAATTAAAAAAAGACCAAATTACATTGATTTGCATCATTCAACTGAGGGAATACTGATGACCCAAATTTGGTAGCAAAGGAAACGTTTTACGTGGAAAAATGTGGACAACTTCAATTTCTATTAACACACTTACTAGTAACCTCAAATTCTCATGATTTCTTGATTGTTCTCCAAACAACTATATTTTCTTTGCTTTTCTGATAAAAAAATTCAGGTTAATATATGTATTTTAATCTCATAGTCTCGCTATAAACATTACACGCCCACATACAGCTATTACAATCCTCAGAACAATGAAAGTCAACAATACAAACTTTCATTTTCATAAGTAGATGCCAAAGTTATTAAAAAAAGGCCAAGCATTGATTTGTAGACCAAATAAAACCAGTCTTGGACTCCGTACCAGCGAAATTTACGCATTAATAAATTTGCAACCCTAATAATTCTTGCAGGTTCGAGGTGGCGCATAAACCACAACTTTCCCTTCCTCCCAGGGAAGTTTCATATTTCTACGATACACGACGATATATTTGGGAAAGTCTACATACGTTGATCGTCGGTTCCTCGGTGGCCAGACTCTTCCTCCCCCCTCCTAGCAAGTGTTCGCGCGCGGCAGATCGTATTTTGTACCGAGATTTAGCGTTTGCCCTCGGCCGTTTTTTAGCGCGTGGCACGCAGACCGACGCGTAATACACACGTACGCGCGGAACGAACAAAAGCGCTTTTTAAAACAAATTTATTGCCGTGCACTGGGGGGTCGCCGCGAACACGACGGTTACCGACCAGCATCCCCCCGCGCTACGACCACCCTGAGCGACCCTCGTCGCCCCATGAATCCCCCCTCTCTCTCTCTCTCGCTCTCTCTTTCTCTCTTGTTGCCGAGTCCCTGTTTCGTGACGCTACCCCAGGCGTAGTCTGGACATTTACGAGTACGTCCCGGTGCATTTTTAAACCCGTTTTGCCCGCGCAACGGAAACATTAACTCCCCGTCGGCTGTCAGCAAACGAGTATAATCCAGACGAGCCGTACATCGCATAATCGGCGCGAGGGCAATTTTTTTTTCGGACGGCGTCATGAGTGAAAGCCGATTCCGCCCCGCGCCGTGCGTTGAAACGTAAATCCGATTTGGTCTACCTTCGTTGAGAGAAATTCGAACGGTTGACGGTGGTTTGACCGGATCTCGATTATTTATATTATCGCGGCGTGCACCGAACAATGATTTTTAATCCAAAAATTGGGGTCCCGGGACCCCCATTACCATTTTCGTGTCACTCGCAACGTTACCAACAGATTCAGAAATGAATTTTAATTTCTTATAGACTTTCGTGGCCCGATCTAACTGCCATACCGACCTGAAAATTCGGAGGTGATTTTAGCGGCCTCTCGTGGATAGCGGTCAGTCGAGTAACTCACTCAATTAGTGTCACAGACAGCAGCTAGTGCGTGTCAATGCATACCAGTTAAAAAGTACGTATTAATCGCGATTCCTTGACTAGCTAAAGTTGTAAATAATTTGCTAAAAATCAGTCTATCCGCGGTTTCTATCGCAGGCATATCTCGTGTTCGTAATAGAAGCTTCGCGAGACATCGGAGCTCCCCCCACCCCGCCGCCTAATTCGCGAGCATTACCGAACACAGCGGTCGGCCATCATTCGTCCTTTGACGTCAACACGTATCGGCGTTCCGTGACCTAGGTACGCATTTCTAACCTGTTGATCTTTCCACTATTACTACTCGCGTTTTAATTATAATAATCCTTCATGCACCTTAATACATCGTTATCTCGTTTCTGTTACAGCCTCCCATTGGAATTCGAAATCAACAAGACCTGTTGAAACCTGTCAAGACGTGTCGACATTTCGCGACCAACGAAGTATGTATTTCTAACCTTTTCCTATTTCCTCCTTACAATCAATCATGCTTTAATTACGATTTAATTTCTATATTAGTTCTGTTGCAGTCTCTGAAGGAAATTCGACGTCATGGGAAGTTTTATTGCCGCGTAAAGGACGCCTTAGCAGTAAGAACTCTAGTAAGAAGAAAAAAGAAAATCGATAGGCAAAGCACCAGGTGTGCTTGTTGTTGTTTCTTATCTCCTGTCCCTTTCTTTTCAGCTCGTTTCTTTCCAGGAAATTTGTTGGCCGCGCGCAATGCGGCCGGTAGAGTCAGTGATTGTGCGTAGCAACATGTTTGTTTCTCGGGGCAAAGTGACCCCGAGCACGTTGTCGTTCACGGTGTTAGGCAAACGCGATAATAGAAGCAGTGTTTCTTACGCGGTATTAAATTACTTCCAGAGCATCGTGGCTCTTTCTGTTTTCTGAATCGCGATAGTAGAATCATTTGTTCGCCGATTTCAATCCTCGGTCGCGGTGATCTAATTTAATACTTTCTAATAAAATTAATTATTTTTTCAATTTGAAATTTAAACTCCTCGTTACCGGAATTAGAGTCGGTGCATCACCGAAGAGGATTATTTGGCGATGCTCCACGAGCAAACAATGTAGGTATAAATTTATACTTTGGAATTTTTAATTAAAAATCTTTACAGTTTTAACAATAGATTCTAATTGTTTTCTTACAGTTTTCTTACAGTTTCTGAACATGATCCTGGGAACGAGCAGCAGTACTCGGGGAGTATCGGGCGGTGGACCACGAGCGAACAACGTAAGTATAAATTTATACTTTGAAATTTGTTAATTAAAAATCTCTATAATTTTAACAATCGATTCTAATTGTTTTCTTGCATTTTTGTTACAGTCTCTGGACCTGAATCTAACCAGCAGGACCATGCTGACTGATGGATGATTTCGAGGACTTGAAGTCATCACTGGTAAGTCGCATGCTATTTTGTTTCCTCTGGTCCCCAACCATGTTGTAGGATGAAAGATCCGAATCAACACGGGTGACCAGTTGTATACTTAGTATTTTTGACGAGTTAAGTGAATAGTAACATCATCTGTTATATTTTTTAGAGCAGGTTTTAGGGTCTTCTTGCACTCGCGTTTCTTAATATTACAAATGAATATAACACAGTTATATGATTGAATAGAAAATGAATAAATATAATGTGAAAACATTATATTTATCATACGATCGCGTAGAATATGAATGATAATTAATATGACACTGTACAACAATATTTACAGCATTAATATAAATTCATAACTATTGATCGTTTACTTAATTAATACATCGTATGATGTATTTAACGTGCAAGAAGGCATTTCGCGACAGGTCGATTTTTGAGTCAAAGTAACATGCATTTTATACTAGTTTCATCTTTTAAAAAGTTTACTTTGACGACAGAATCGATCAAGGATAATTGAATATTTTGATTAACAATTTAATGAATTCATTTCAATTTTTAAAGTAAATTCTTTTATCATGAAATCTCAAGTAGAGTCTTTCATTTTAAATAATTCAATTTCAATTATAATAGTTTTATCGAATAGTAGTATTTTTCAATGTTAACGTATTTTATTATTGATATATTACATAGAACAAGTCGAGTCATTTGAACTAAAAATTAGATACGAAATACCGTTTAGCTATTAACCAGTTTTTCTAGTCAGGATTTTCAGAGTAATTTTTCCGTGTTCGTTGCCTAAGTTCATGCACATGCCCAGGTGCTATTTGCATGAGCGAAGGCAACGGGGCACGATGAATTTATTTATAACAATTCAACGACATATCGACGACTGACATTGGCTAGTGAATCGTGCGCGACGTACTCTCCACATGTGTGTGTGTGGTTAGGTTGTGGAAGTGCGTCGTTTCAGATGTTTTATGATTGCAATTTACATGCAGAATTTTATAACATTAGATTTTTATCAATAATAATAACAAATTTCAATTTATCATTTATTTGAAAACTGTTGATCTTAATGGATTTAAATCTTAATATTTTTCAATCTTCAATGATACATTTATGTAATAGATTTTATTAAAGACTATGTTCCATATATTGAAACGTTCTATACAAACGTTTATCTATATAATATAAGTACGCGAAGATCACTAGCCCTTGTCAGTCTCAGAAACTAGTAAGTGCACAATTAGAGTGTGAATGTTTGCAATATTCGGGTGTCGGAGGAACCCCGGGGAATCCTCTCTAGTTTAGGTCGCGCCCGAATATTATGCGTGAGAACCGTGGAGTGTTTGTTTGCGAGAATGAGTTTTGCAATTTTTTAAATATAGGTTTAGGTAGGTAGGTAACTTCCTTTCTGGTATGTGTGCTAAATCTAAGTAGGTAGGGTCAGGGCAGGACTGTCCACATTAGTAATTCGGGTAGGCGCGTTTTCGCGTGGCAGTTCTGTACCTGTAGTTACGATTTCGAGAGTAGAAATTTTGCTGATTCAAACGGTGTTTGCTGTTTGTTTCGGCTTTATTTTCGACTCCTCGAATCGCGCGACTCTTAAAGTCGTTCTCTCGCGCTCGCGGTCGTGATTAGGTCCCTTTCGAAACGTTCGTCCCGCTCGAGATTCACCACGTATGCTCTTGCAACAATTCGTATATTGTTGGAAGACTACGTATTGCACAAAATCTCGAGCCCTGTTTTAAGTAAGTTTCAGGCATCGGCAGGACCGCCGAAGAAAGAAAAGGCTCTCGATGAGCTGAAGAGGCCCTGACAAACTGTTTCAAGAGTGGGCTGCAACAAATGGCTTTGCATCTTCATCTTCGGATGAGAATGGAAAGCCATTCCTGTTACTACTTTGTCACTTAACTCGTCTGTAGTTGTAGTTAGTTTATTTTTCTGGCTGGCTCACGTATGCATGTACTTCGTACACGATTGCACCATACATGCCAGCCATCTCTCCCCATAACCCGCGGTTATGATGTACATAGAGTTGCGAATATGCAATAATCGCGTTTGCTTTTAGAGTTGCGAACTCTTATTTTTCGCGTTGACTTTTCAGGGTAGCGTTGCGACTAAACACGATACGCGATTGCTTTTTTGCTTCAGTACTTAAGTACTGAATGTTTGCTTAAAAATAGCGTTGCGAATGATTGATAAACGCGATTGCTCGTAGAGTTGCGAGATACTATTTTTCGTGTTTGCTTTTCAGAGTAGTGTTGCGAACGATCACGATTCGCGTTGCTTTTTTACTTTTTTACACATATAATGGACATCAACCGCGTTTGGAATTTTCATGTTATAAATTAGCGTTGCGATCTTGATTAATCGTGCGATTTTTTAATTAGCGTTGCGATATTTTCAATGCCCAAATTCTACCCCAATTGTAGTACTAGTAGTAGTTAGTTTAGTGGCCAGTACATGTGTATGCACATGTACCAATAGCCCCTGATTAAAGTTAGAGTTGCGAATATTATACAATGTTCGCGTTTGCTCTTAGAGTTGCGAACAAATATTTATCGCGTTGATCTGTTAGTGTTGCGACTGAACACGATTCGCGATTGTTTTTATGCAAACCTAGGAACCGGGCGTTTGCTTTAAAAATAGCGTTGCGAATTTTTAGTAAACGCGATTGCTCGTAGAGTTGCGAATCACTATTTTTCGCGTTTGCTTTTCAGGATAGAGTTGCGAATAATTACCATTCGCGATTGCTTTTATTCTTACAAGTCGCGTTTGGAATTTTCTCTATTATAAATTAGCGTTGCGATTGTTGATTTATCGCGTTGTTGTCCCGTAGTGTTGCGATATTTAAAACGTCTAACTTCATCCCCACATGTGCCACTTTATTGTAGTTAATAGTAATTAGAAGTAGTTAGCTTATTTTCTGCGACGCCACGATCCAGCATTTTTGGGCAACGCGATTTGCATTAGCGTTGCGAAACATAAATATATTTCCATTAAAGATAGAGTTGCGAATATATAATAATCGCGTTTGCTTCTAGAGTTGCGAATTCCTATTTTTCGCGTTTCCTTTTCAGGGTAGCGTTGCGAATAATCACCATTCGCGGTTGCTCTTATTGTTAGAAATCGCGTTTGGAATTTTTATATTATAAATTAGCGTTGCGATCATTGACTTGTCGCGTTTTTTATTAATTAGAGTTGCGATTCAATGCCCAAAACGCTGGCTGCTGCACCAGGATCATCAAGGAGCAAGGTGGTATTCCGCAAAGCCTCGAATGGCTCAATATCGTTATTAAAATTAGTGTTGCGTATGATTGAATATGGGTGCACGCGTTTTAATTATTAAAGGAACCCTTTATGGTTCATTTTACGAATAACAAGCACCATTCGCGTATAGTTTTTTATCTTATAATTTAGCGTTGCGAAAAAAAGAATGTATGTATGGTCCACTCACGGGTTGTTTGAATTTAAGACGAGTGGACTAAAATTAACCTTGTTTTAATCGAGGATTACATGCTTTTAATAAGCATAACGTAATCACGAATAAGACACCATATCTTAATAGCTGCATTATTGTTCATAACATTTGAAATCAAAGCGGCTGAGGGAATAAGCGAGTACAGAATTATTAATACCAGACTTAGCCGTAATCTCCAGAATTTGGAGCAGCCCGAGAAAGAGGATTAATGGTAGCCACTGCGTATATATCCAACACTTAGCGTACGGTTAATCTATCATCCCCCATTGAAATCTCGATCGACCATCAGTTCCAAGAAATATCTTGCTTTATACGTTTTTTCGGGCTATCACTACTTAATTTACTTTTCCTGTTTAATCAATCATCCGTTTCACTTTGAGCCATTGTGAGCGAACTTACGTTTCACCTACGCTTTGACTCGAAAAACTCGTCGTGTTTCACGTTACTGAATTCTTATCCTCGCGATACATCTTCCAGACATTTAATAAACGTTTTCACTCCGTTTCCTCGGCCACGAAAGCCCCCCTCTCTCTTCGTGCTTTTAGCAAAACTACGTCACAAGCAGTGCCGTGAAAAATACACTCGTCGTGCTCGTCATCGTGCACGAACGCTCGTTACCCGTACGTCTGGCATCGTCTGGGAGAAGCCGCAAGCACAAATTGCGGAAGCGCTAGACACGCTTGCAGGCTTCAGGCGGACGCTTCGTGCGAGCTCACCTTCCGGTCGACTGGACTCTCGTTTGTACCAGACCAGCAACAGTCTACGAATAAAGGACACGTATACGCCGTCCTCGTGTACACACCGGAATACGTGGATTCTAACTGTCGCTCTAGGCACGAAGGAAAGGGGGGTATTAGACGTACCCCCGCCGTCTCCGCCGCCCCTTTCAGCCGGTTGTCCGTTTAACCACAAACACGAGAATTAGAGCGTGAACGTATCGTCTGTCTTGAGAACCGAAACTTTGATGAACGGAACGTGGAATAAAGCATGAGCAAAAGTTGGCGAACTTCTGGAAAATAAAAACGAACGAGATCTCGACAAGATTTGGTCGAAGTGCCAAACAGACGAGAGAATTCAAGTGGATTAGGATCCCCCGAGATTCAATTCTCTTCCATACAAGTCTTCATTACCTTTAGCAACGAGCATCATCTCGCAAATAAACGTTGATGCGTAACATTCGATGATCCAGCGAACATTTAACTGTGGAGCGAGGTTGAAAAAGGGAAAAAGGATAGAACTTTTTGCGGTAGCAGTAGTTTCTTGCGAGCACGGGAATTTAGAGAGAACGAACGAGCGAATTAGGGCGTGAGTGTGCTGTAAAGCATCGGGGGCGAAAATTTGGAGAGCTCCTGCAGCGGAGGCAAGTAACACCGAAGAGTCGTCCGCGGAAGGGGATTAATGGTGCAATTTCTATAAGGTACGCCATCAAAAGGGTCTGGTAATCGTTGAGTCAGAAAATTCTATCCAACGTTTCTCAAAAGATCGACCAAGAAAAAGTGGCCAGCAATTACACCGAGCCTGAAAGGCGAAACGTTGATCCCAATTCGCGTGAAATAACATTCCATCGATGAAGGGAGTATAACAGGGTGTTCGGCCACCTCTAGCAAAAATTTTAACGAGCGATAGTAGAGGCCAAAATAAGACGAAAATCAAGAATACCAATTTGTTGATGGAAGCTTCGTTAAAAAGTTATTAACAATTAAATTCAAAAATTTCAAATCGTTCTAAAAAAAATATTTTTAGTTGCAGGAGTCAGTTATAATCAATTTTGGTCAATAGACATACCCTCGAATTTCTAACCATTATCGAGGAAAAAATTCGAGAAGGTGTGAAAGTTTTCGACAAAATTAAAAAATTTCAAATCGTTGTAAAAAAAATATTTTTAGTTGCAGGGGTCGGTTATAATCATTTTTGGTCAATAGACACACCCTCGAATTACTAACCATTTTCGAGGAAAAAATTCCTTACCGAAAATATGTCTGACCATACCATTGATATGTTTCCCTGAAATTTCATGCGAATCTTTAAAATGTCATAACTCCTGAACGGATTGGACGATTTTCATTTTTCAAAAAGCAAACTACGCGTATTTTAGTGGAGAATATGTACAAATCGCAAAAATATTCGAAAAGTTGTTCCTTCACACCGTAAAGTTATAAAAACCCCATAAAAATGGTCCAATTTTCAAACGGCCATAACTCCTACAATAGTGAACATATTTCAATGAAACTTTTTTCTAAAGTAGAGCTCATAGATGCCTACAAAAAGGTATTAGACAACTTTTCTGTAGAGTGTCAAACAAATGTATTAAAAATGAAAAACAAATTTCTAAGAAAAATCGAAGGGGATAGGTGCCTAAATTTTTCGGCGAAATTGAAAAGTTTCAAATCATTCCGAAAAAATTATTTTCAACCGCGGGGGTCAGTTACAATCATTTTTGGTCAATAGACATACCATCGAAATCCTACCCATTTTCGAGAAAAAAATTCGGATGGATGAAATTTTTCCGCGAAAAAAAAATTTTCCAAATCGTTATAAAAAAAATATTCTCGGTTGCAGGGGTCCATTACAATCATTTTTGGTCATTACACATATCCACGAAATCCTACCTATTTTCGAGAAAAAAATTCCTAACCGAAAATGTAATAGGTCTGACCGTACGTTGATATGTTTCCCTGAAATTTGTGAAAAATTTTCAAATCGTTGTGGAAAAAATATTTTTAGTTAGAGGAGTCAGTTATAATCAATTTTGGTCAATAGACATACCCTCGAATTTCTAACCATTATCGAGGAAAAAATTCGAGAAGGTGTGAAATTATTCGAGAAAATTAAAAAATTGCAAATCGTTGTGGAAAAATTATTTTCGGCTGTAGGGTTCAATTACAGTAATTTTTGGTGAATAGACATACCCCCGAAATCTTGCGCATTTTCGAGAAAAAAATTCGAGAATGGGTGAAATTTTTCAACGGAAAAAAAATTTTCAAATTGTTCTAAAAAAATTATTCTCGATTGCGGGGGTTAATTGCAATCAATTTCGGTGAATAGACATACCCCTGAAATCCTAACCATTTTCGAGAAAAAAATTCGAGAAGGTGGATAAATTGTCGTTCGACAGCCACAACTTTGAACGTTAATAACTTTTTAACGAAGCTTCCGTCAACAAATTGGTATTCTTGATTTTTGTCTTATTTTGGCCTCTAGAATCCGCCATTAAAATTTTTACCAGGGCTGGCCGAACACCCTGTATAGAGAAATATACATGTCCCCGGATATGACGTTTGCATTTCAATGCGGGGAACATCGTGCTTCTAAGTTTCTCCCGGTATAAAGCAGCATTATGCATGCATATTCTCGCGAAATACTTGTGATCTCCCACGATGCTCTTTTCATTGAAACGGAGAATTGGAGTGCGAACGGAGAATCAAAGAATACGAGCGTAACGAAGGAATGGGTTAAGATGGCGTGGTAATCCAGCTGGACTCGAAGTAACAGAGAACGAAGAAACCTCTCGAGAACTCTGGAATCGTCTAGAAAAATATCCTTTATGGGAGGATACCTTGCGTGGGATTTCAGGACGAGCAGTTCGATTATGACGTTCGATATTGTTTCACGATTGGGGGATACCGGATTGTTCGGTATTACGAAGCTTGTTTTCAAGAATCTTGCAATCAGATGAGTGTCGTTTACTTTGGAATAGAAATGGAATAGAAATACTGTGCTTTCTTACGTGACAAAGTATCTATATGTAGAAATTGTTCTGTGTATGAATAAGACTTCTCATTATGTAGTTTGAGAATTTATTTCGGTGAACTTTATAACTCGAATACTATTAGATTGTAATAGGTATATATTTCTATTCTGTTTTGTATGTCTTTTGCTCCAAATGATGTTCAAATTGGCTCAGAACAGTACGATAAACACGTACCTAATTTGGATAATTTATCTTTCAAATTTTAAATACCATTTTGCAATCGAAACTACTTATAGATCTCGAAGAAAATGAAGAGTACACTGGATCTGTGGAAAAAGACGTACAATGATTCAAAATTCAAGAACATTTGCACACATCCACGAAGAGATATTGCAAGACATCTTGAGCACAAACACCATGACAATTTCAAGATATTTTAATAAAATTGACGAAGTTAAAATGGATCCTTTGAGCTTCAAGACCATTCCAACATCTCTGTATCGATCAATAATAAAGAATAGAAAATTTTCTTTAAGACGAATTGATTCGAAGACAATAATGGCAAATTCTGATCGAAAAGTATACATTTAGTGATACATTTTGATTCCGGGACCTAAAAAGAGAAGAAAGGCTCCATTGTGGTGCTACATACATCTGTCCCTCCATTATCAGGACATTTCTGAACGGAAAGAAATTGGAACGAACAACTGTCGCGTGTTGTTCGGTGCAAAGAATCGGCGAGGGAACGAGTGACAGAACTTCTTGCGCTGAGAAGGACGGAAAAGGGAGTACAAGAGGAGAATAAGGAGAAATCTGTGCAAAAAGAAGAGAGAATCTTCGCTCTATTCATCATGGGGCTGACAACTCGCCCAACTTCTCCATCACTTCGCGTTTATATTAGCTCAGTCGGTTGTTATTTCGTTCGGGGAACTCATTTTCTCTTATTATTTCCTTCGTTCGTTGTTTCTAGCTCGGTGCGCGGGAATGCTTATTGAATCGATTTAGAAAGATGGTTCTAACACTGTTTCTAAGACTGGCTAGTTTCTTTTCTATTCAATTTTGGAGTAGATTCGTTAAAACGAGCAAATTTTATTGGAGTGTGTTATCAATGCTCAAAATAGTGATATATACATTAGAAGACACTATTTTGATTACAAAAAAATTACTTTGTTTCTTTCCTGACGTATTAAAAAGAAATTTAAAATAATAGTGGAATATATCAATTTTTGTGGAGCATGTTTATTAGAGTATATTATCAATGCTAAAAATAGTGATATATACATTAGAAGACACTATTTTAATAATTACAAAAAAATTACTTTGTTTCTTTCCTGACGTATTAAAAAGAAATTTAAAATAATAGTGAAATATATCAATTTTTGTGGAGCATGTTCGTGCAATTAGACAAGCTTAGAATTAGCTAATATCGAATAATAAGCTTTTAGAATCCGTTTTGTATTATCGAATAAATGTCGCGCGAGGGAAATTGAAATATAATAATTAAAGATGCATTAAATTCACTATTGGATAGAAAGAGAAAACTTGATGAGAAATTAATTAAAGATTTGATGATTTATTCAGGACTTTCTACCGTAAAAGTTTAGTTATTAATAGACTGCGGATCTCTATGAAAATTCATATCTTTATTAATGGAAATAATGAATTTGGAGCTTTCTAGGGGGTTGTCTCAAACACTAAATATAATAATTCGTATCTTTAAGTATTTCGAATATTTTTGTGTGTTAAGCGCATTCTGTAGTTTTTTGTAAATTAAAATTTCCTGTAAATGCATAAACATCCGCAGTCTAGTTATTAATTTTCAGAAATTTCCCGATTAATTTCCTGAATTAGAAAGTTATTCCTACAACCAATTATGATATAACCACAGACGAGATATATGAATAGACCTTTCACCTTATGGACTTTCGCGGCCTAATCTGACTGCCATACCGACCTGAAAATTCGGAGGTGATTTTAGCGGCCTCTTCTCTTGGATGGCGGTCAGTTGAGAAACTCACTGAATTAGTGTGATAGGCAGCAGCTAGTTGCATGTAAATGCATACGAGTTGAAAAGTACGAATTATTCGGCATTCCTTGACTAGTTAAAGTTGTAAATAATTTGCTAAAATCAGTCTAACCGCGGTTTTTACCTGAGGCATCCCTCGGGTTCGTAATATCACAGACGAGGTATACGAGTAGACCTTTCACCTAATGTATTTTTTCGGCCCGTTTCTCTGGGGTCCCGGGACCCCATTACCATTTTCGTGTCACTCGCAACGTTATCAACAGATTTAGAAATGAATTTTAATCCCTTTCATAGCCAACTCACATGGATTTACGCAAAACTACAGCTGTTTGCCTATCAATACTAATTCAGTGAATAATTTCTCAACTGACCGCCATCCATGAGAAGAGGACGTTGAAATCACCTCCGAATTTTTCGCTCGGTATGACAATTGTTCGAACTGACGTACAAAAAGACAAAAATTAACGAGATACACTCTTCCAAAATGGAACAAAATGTTAAAAAGATCATGCATCAAATTGTAAGGGAATCCTCGTAAGAAGGCTTTAATCTTCGTAATGGTTTTAATGGGTCGATGATCAACAATGACTAGTTTATGGTCACTGGTGGTCAGTGAGGTGGACATCAAGGTCAGCGGTCCAGTGAAGAGCCAGAAATGGTCAAGAGGTGGGACCCAATCGAAATAGTTTCTTTGTAGACGAGACAGTCTTACCTGTTATCTTCAACTTTGGCTCTGACTGGTCTCCCCACCCTTTCATCACCTTAGTCATATAAGCAGGGTCACTGCGAAGATTTCTTCAGTCGCGTCGCGAATTCGGGAGTGGGCAAATAGCCAAAAGCGAACCGGGGACCGTTGCTGACCACTACTGGCCAGCGCTGACCACAGCTGACCATGGCTGACCAATACTGACCAATGCTGACCAATACTGACCACTACTGACCAGTGCTGATTCGCGTTCCTGCCACTACTGACCACTACTGACCAGTGCCGGACGGTGATGACCAACGGTAAGAACTGTTTAAAAATTCTCTCCCCTCTTCTATTCTATCATTTGATGCCAATTTTGCTTCAATGAACTGATTTTGCCTTGTTTATCTAACCGATGTTGCTATAATATGAATATTTTCTTACTTTACAGCTGGCCCTTATGGTAACTACCCTATGTACTGACAACAAGTAGTAAGTCCACTCCACTTATTTATATTTTATTATTTTTATTTGTTTGTTTGATGTGATTTTGGTTATTATGAATGTTCCTTTTCTATGTTTCTACTTTTACATCGTTTGTCGAATTTATGTGAATGCTTTGATACGTATAGTATTGCAGGATATAATAATGTAGTATTGTTTTCAATCATATACTATATTCGTTTCTACACGATTCCATGAATTTTTATTTTTACCTTCTTGCTCGAATTCTCGTAATATTCTGCGGAGGTACTTCCTTTGATTCTTCCATTTCGTTTGATCGTTTGGTGTTGATTCAATTTGGTGTCTCGATCCAAGTTCCTATCGTTGTTACGAATGGTCGTTTTGAGTTGTATCACATTGCGTCGATGTATATACTGTATTCGTTTCGATGATACCGATCATTAGAAGAATGTTCGGTTTGATACGTAAAACATGGTGTCGATGGATATGCCATATTTGTTTCGATGGCACTGATTAATATAAGATTTCTATTTTTACGTTTAGCCCCTTTAGCTAGGTGATAGATTATTTTTAAGTGTTTATTAAATTTCCTACCATGTCTCACTAATATAAATATTAGTTTTGATTTCAGTTTAAATTTGGATTGATCGCAAGGACACCGAGGGAGAACGCCGCGCCCGCCGAGGGACTTTTAATTCCGAGTTGATTAGTCTTAAGCTTCGTCGCGAGTATTAAAATTAAAGTCGAAGCCTTCTTTATTATACGTGTCTCCGTGTCCTACCAAGCAATTATTCAATAAGTAGATTGTGTCTCTCGCTCGTTCCCTCGTTCCTAGCTTCGGTCACCGCTGTTTCATCGATCGAGACATGTGATCGGCCGTGTAGCTGGCCCGACAGATCTAACCGCCTTCCCTTGGTAGCTCGATCCAGGGAAAATGGTACTCTGCTGGAAGGTGTGGAGTATCCGTATCCTGCGGAAACGCATACCTTCCAGCGGAAGTCGACACTGAAACAGAGGTACTCTCTCTTTGTCAGACAACTTGAGTCGGGTCCTTCGGGCTCCCGGCGGGTTGCGTTGGAGCAATGGAGACCTTAGATTCGGAGTCGCAGCCGTCCGTTATCCTGTAGAGATCTAGTTAGCAAGGGCAGTAGGTTCGATCCTCGGATCCGCTGCACGGTTCAGCTTCGCGTCGCGTCGCGTCGTGTCGCGTCGTGTCGCGTCGCGTGTCCCTCAAATTAACTTCGTCCCTCTTTTTAACCAAATAATTGCTTGGTACATCCAAGGAACTTTGTTTCCTTCTATCGTCCGAATTTTAGTTTCAACTTGACCAGACTTGAGCTTCGACGTTAATTTTAAGTCCCTATCGTACGCGTCTCCCAATATTTCCAAGTAATTATTTAACAAGTAGCTTCTCTCGACTCGTTCTCTGGTTCCTAGCTTCGATCACCGCTGTTTCATCGATCGAAACATGTGATCGGCCGTCCAGTTTGTCCGAAAGATCTAGTCGCCTACCCATGATAGATCGATTGCTAGAAATAGGAATCAATCTACCAAGGGCAGTGTTGATTCGATCCGAAGATCTGCTGCACGGTTCAGCATCGCGTCGCGTCGCGTATCCCATAATTTAGCTTCATCCCTTTTTAAACGAAATAATTACTTGGTAGCTAAGCTTAGCTAAAAGGGAGATCGATGGAACCTTGATTCCATCTATCTCCCTTCGGGTCTCCACTCGCAGCAACCTCCACGTGGTGAGACCTGGGTCATATTATTTAGTATGTAATTAATACAATTATTAATTACATAGGAAATAATATGAGCTAATGGCTGCGTTCTTCTTATAGTTCCACATACCTTGTTCGTCCTGGTGTGCGGTCTAATAACACTGATTTCGAGTCGCAAATACGTTTTTGCCGAGTTAGTTTTTAAATAAATAATATATTACAATTTACAATAAAAAATAGAGGATTTGCGGTGTATTTATCAATGAGATTCTTACGTATTTTAATAATTTTGAAATCTTTAAATAATCTCGATCGATTGGTTATTCCAATGAAATTAATCGATCGATGCTCAATTCTGGACCATACAGCTTTCATTCCGTTAAAAAATAATAAAATTTATGTAATTTTATTTTCCGTCTCACTTCCTCTTGTGTTAATTTCTAAATCTGTTGATAACGTTGCGAGTGATACGAAAATGGTAATGGGGTCCCGGGACCCCAGAAACTCCGGCCGAAAAATTACATTAGGTGAAAGGTCTATTCATATACCTCGTCTGTGATATAACATTTGCTCTGTTTTATCGACATTGTGACATTACCAAAACATGATTAGAACAAGAATCTATCTAAATAATAAAATACAAGAAAAGAAGGATATAAGAACCTCATTTATTAAAAATTAAAGTAAAAATAGAACGACCCCAAAAAGAATAATTTAATACATCCGAATTTCTTTTCAATTCATCCACCGTGCAGCAAGCGAGTGTTTATTTTTCTATTTCGCGTTCGTCTCGATTCCGAGAGGCAGAAGATAGTAAATGTGTTTACCGAGGGGGGGCACAACAAACGTTCCTCTCGCGAAATAAAAGAAAGTAATGAGCGCGTTCTGTGATAACCGAAGAAAGGGGAGACCATCTCGCTTTATGGACGAGGAAAGCCAAAGGGAGAGAAGTTATACAATACTTTTATTGCGTACGATTGAAATAGACCTTTTCCCGTCTTAAATGGAATTAAACCATGCTGTTCTATGTAATAAGGCTTCAGTCCCGTTTGAGACGAGCGGTTATTAAAAATGCAATTTCTTTCTGTTGTTAAATACCGGTTTGCAACCGGTTTTCTATACGCGAATTCTTCGCTTTGTCCGGGCGTCTTCTCCGAGGCGAAGTAGCGGGTCTACGACAGTTTAATTCATTTTACGGTTCTCCGTATATCGTCGTTGCATCGCGGACTCACCGTTCGTGCAAATTATTCCGATTGTTTCAATTAGAACGGTCCCTGTTTGCTCGCGAAACACTCGCCCGCCGACTTAATTGCATTCCTTCCGCGTCTATCATTCCGCTCGTGCTTCGAATTATGAAAAAAACCGGCCGCCTTGAGCGAAGACTCAACCGTGAAGGAGAAAAGAGCAGTCGGGGGAGGGTTGTTTGTACATTCGCCAGCGTTACGCGTTTTATGCGCCCGCGGACCGTACAAATAGGGTGGAATGATGGATATGATAAGCTGGCCAGATAGCGGACGAGGGTTGTTTTCAATACATCAACCCTGGCTAACCTTACGGCGAGATTCGCTCGAGAGAAACCCAGGAAAACGGTCCACGCGACGGAAACCATAGAAGCAAACCCCGGAAATCGTTTTTTTCAACGTGGAGAACGTTCTGAACATAATTCTCGGTTAATTATGAGCAAGCAGAAGAGAAAATTAGCAAAATCTGGGTCGTTAGAGTATATAAATTTCTGATAAAGTATAGCTCTGCGTTGTAAAAGCACAATTTTTCTTTTCTTTGCCTCTTTTACGAACGCTTCGATATTGGAATAATTAGCTACAAATGTGTGTTGGAATTTTATATTGTTAGAGACGTGTTTATTTCTTTGAGGCTCATTTAATGTTGTTTTTATATATTTTAAAAGTTATAATATTTCTTTATAGAATGTATTTAATTGAAATACAATAACACTTTCGCTTATATGGAGGACTTGTGCACAAAGTACATTAGCAAGTCGAGACTGCATGCAATTATATTTTATATTATGTTTACCACTATTACGTTTGTAATATTTGATTTACAAGGTTGATATTCTTTCTCGAAGTTCGATAATTCATATTCCAAATAAAAATGGCTTCTCTAGGTTAATTCGTAGCCCAGAGAAGCCATTTTTTTGTCGCATACTGTGCTTCAAATAGAACGAATGAAACCATGTGTGTTGGAATTTTATGTTGTTAGAGACGTGTTTATTTCTTTGAGGCTCATTTAATGTTGTTTTTATATGGTTTAAAAGTTATAATATTTCTTTATAGATCGTATTTAATTGAAATACAATAACACTTTCGCTTATATGGAGGACTTGTGCACAAAGTACATTAGCAAGTCGAGACTGCATGCAATTATATTTTATATTATGTTTACCACTATTACGTTTGTAATATTTGATTTACAAGGTTGATATTCTTTCTCGAAGTTCGATGATTCATATTCCAAATAAAAATGGCTTCTCTAGGTTAATTCGTAGCCCAGAGAAGCCATTTTTTTGTCGCTTACTGTGCTTCAAATAGAACGAATGAAACCATGTGTGTTGGAATTTTATGTTGTTAGAGACGTGTTTATTTCTTTGAGGCTCATTTAATGTTGTTTTTATATGGTTTAAAAGTTATAATATTTCTTTATAGATCGTATTTAATTGAAATACAATAACACTTTCGCTTATATGGAGGACTTGTGCACAAAGTACATTAGCAAGTCGAGACTGCATGCAATTATATTTTATATTATGTTTACCACTATTACGTTTGTAATATTTGATTTACAAGGTTGATATTCTTTCTCGAAGTTCGATGATTCATATTCCAAATAAAAATGGCTTCTCTAGGTTAATTCGTAGCCCAGAGAAGCCATTTTTTTGTCGCTTACTGTGCTTCAAATAGAACGAATGAAACCATGTGTGTTGGAATTTTATGTTGTTAGAGACGTGTTTATTTCTTTGAGGCTCATTTAATGTTGTTTTTATATATTTTAAAAGTTATAATATTTCTTTATAGATCGTATTTAATTGAAATACAATAACACTTTCGCTTATATGGAGGACTTGTGCACAAAGTACATTAGCAAGTCGAGACTGCATGCAATTATATTTTATATTATGTTTACCACTATTACGTTTGTAATATTTGATTTACAAGGTTGATATTCTTTCTCGAAGTTCGATGATTCATATTCCAAATAAAAATGGCTTCTCTAGGTTAATTCGTAGCCCAGAGAAGCCATTTTTTTGTCGCTTACTGTGCTTCAAATAGAACGAATGAAACCATGTGTGTTGGAATTTTATGTTGTTAGAGACGTGTTTATTTCTTTGAGGCTGATTTAATGTTGTTTTTATATATTTTAAAAGTTATAATATTTCTTTATAGAATGTATTTAATTGAAATACAATAACACTTTCGCTTATATGGAGGACTTGTGCACAAAGTACATTAGCAAGTCGAGACTGCATGCAATTATATTTTATATTATGTTTACCACTATTACGTTTGTAATATTTGATTTACAAGGTTGATATTCTTTCTCGAAGTTCGATGATTCATATTCCAAATAAAAATGGCTTCTCTAGGTTAATTCGTAGCCCAGAGAAGCCATTTTTTGTCGCTTACTGTGCTTCAAATAGAACGAATGAAACCATGTGTGTTGGAATTTTATGTTGTTAGAGACGTGTTTATTTCTTTGAGGCTGATTTAATGTTGTTTTTATATGGTTTAAAAGTTATAATATTTCTTTATAGATCGTATTTAATTGAAATACAATAACACTTTCGCTTATATGGAGGACTTGTGCACAAAGTACATTAGCAAGTCGAGACTGCATGCAATTATATTTTATATCATGTTTAACACTATTACGTTTGCATGTATACAGCTCTTTGATTCTTTCTCGAAGTTCGATAATTGATATTCCAAATAAAAATGGCCGCCATCACAGCAATAGTGTAAAAAAGCCACTTTCTTGTCGCTTACTGTGCGACATCAAATAGATTGAATGAAAGCAAGGAAAAATGAATTTGAATTTTCAAGTCCCATTAATATGAACAATTATTCTCTAACAGATGACAAAATACGGGGTCAGAACTGACCCATTTTTTTCTTGAATAGTTTTGGAATTCTCAGGGAAGCTTCGTATAATGAAGTGACATTCGTTCGCTGGAACGTTTCGCGTAAATGCGATTACTTTTCCGGATTGGGTTACTTAAAGAAGATCGCGCCGGCGAGCAGTGGAGCAGACTGATTAATCAAGGCCCGCTGATTAGAGGCCTTACGGGAAAACCCAAGTTCGCAATTACACGTTCGCGCTCACGTGCTCCACCTTTCTGTTTGATTAACGTTGCACTTCCTTCTTTTTTTCATCTCCGTGGGTGGAAAGCCCCTCCTCGTCGCGCATACGGCCGCGCGCACCGGGAAAATTGAATTTGCGACCGCGAAAGCGCGACGAGGTTTTCTAGCTCGGGGACGCAATATTCGCGCCAATTCACAGAAAGTACACGGAAAAGGAACGTGATGAGAATTCAATAACCCCCCCCCTCTCCATGCCTAGCGAGCACTTCTTTCCCGCACTCCAACGTTGGTGCTTGGCTCTTGCTTTTCTTAAAGAACTTACACGAAAATTGAACGACCATTTTCACCGTGCAAACGATTTCGAAAACGAAATAGGAATTATTTAGGAACGATTTAGGAAAGTGTGTTTCATAGAATATATTTTTAATCGTTGATTGAGATTCTATTTTAACGCAATAACGTTAGAGTTTTACTTTTTTCTCGCAAATCGCGTCGATAAAATCATGATAAATTCTTGATCATTCCAGATTTCATATCAGTTGATATATTTGAGATTAAAAATTGGTAATGGATCAGTAGTCATTGGGAGCTTCAAATTTGAGACGTTTTTTGTTTTTAACTTATTGTTATAGTATTTTAAAATCAATTCTTCCAAATTAATTATAAGCAAACACATTGGTGTCGACAAGTAGTATGAATATAAGTGAAAAAAGTTAGTTGTAGGTGTTTATATGTATACTGTATGATAGCGTGGCGACACTTCTCGTATTCGCCACCAGAGGGCGAGATTTCTCGCAAGTGCTCGCCCGTCTCTTCCGTTTCTACATCTAAACAGGGCAGGGGGTGATTCTATGTATAAAAATAGGTCGAAAATAACAAAATTTGGAGCAGTAAACACTTTTTTAATCGCAAAGAATAGCTTGGATGAGTTAAATTAACAGAAAAAAGGTGTCTAATCATAAAAAACATCAGAAAATCATTGAGAATGTTTCTAAAAATGCTTTATATTCAACTTTATTGAATATTCTTCATGAACTTTGGAAGTTAAACGCCGTATATATTTTTCTATAAAATCACGGTTGTAATTATTCCTATATATAATAGCACTAACTATTTATAAATCACATTTTTTGTTTAATATGGACTTTTCTAGCACGTAATTACGAGGATTTATCGTAATAATCCAGAACGATCTAAAATATTTAAAACAAAGAAAAATGAGTTTGTCGATAAATACGGATTATAATTTTATTTATAATAAATAAAAATACTCGGTTTCGGAGTTCATTTGTAACGTCATTCTGAGAAAAAGAATAGGACGAGAGACTTCGTAGAGCGTTACCAAGAGACTCGATCCCTAACCTATCATTTCGTGGAATAAATTCGAAGATATTCATACTTTCGGAATATCGTACGTCAAGGCACACGCGTTGTTCTCCGTGGATAGAGTCTGGCGTGTAGAACATGTACATAAATTCTGTCAAACGTATGGGTGCCCGTGGTACACCGCGAACGAACAAAGACATCGCGCGGGAATTCCCCGCCATTCTCTCAGCTTTTATTCGGCTGCTCTTTCGCCAGCACGGTTTACACCGAAGATCCATCGTGGCTAGGACAGATACGTCAAGAGGAAAGTCAGAATCTTATTTCCCGGGATGCTCCGTTCTCTAAGAACCATTTCTTCTTGGTCTCATCTTCCACACCTCGATCCCCCGTCCTTCTTCGTCGCCGGACGTGGACCTCCTATCTCGCATCGCTGGCGATGGGAATAGCGTATCAAAACTGTAAGACGCACGAAAGGGGAGCCCAGGGTTGACAGCCCTTGCGGTATGGGATCACGCGGGGGCGGGATACTAGACGTCTCGCGAGAATCCCGTCCTCGAAATACGCAAAGAATCGTTTTTCATCCTTTAACGCCCACTGGAACGGAAAAGGAGGACTAAAACGTGCCCGTTCCAGATCTATTTTGACACGAGCTCCAATGATACGCCTCCAAATTAATAACGATCGAGATCAGCTGTTGAGTAGATATTGGTTTGATCAGGGACACAATTTATTGCATTTTAATGAAGAACTGGAGTTCTGTAGGTTGTTGTATGTATCACAAGTTGATTTTCTCGGGGTGGAGTCAATTTTTAGATCAAAAATTGTAGAATTTTATTGGTCTCGAATTCTGTTTCAATGCAGAAGGCTCTAGGTCTCTAGGAAGAAGTGAGAAATATACTAGAAAGGTGAATCTTCCTAGCAGACTCTGTCTTAAACGATGAGAGCAAAGATTAGTCGAGCGCTTGTGAGAGAGCGATCCCTCTGGTGGCGAGTACGGGAAGTATTCTCGATTTTCGTCCTATTTTGGCCTCTAGAACCTCCCATTAAATTGTTCCCTCTATAAAACAGCTCATACCATGCTTCAGTATTACTTTTCCAATAACAGTAATTGCATTTTACTTTAAATTAAGGTATTTGAAGGTTATCAGATGTTTCACTGTAATTCGTGGATTAGTTCTTGTTCAATATCAGATTTCCTCTGTTTATCAGAGTGCATCGAGCGATACTTGGAAATTAAACGATGCCCCAATCGTTGAGTAAATCATCGAGGCTAATTAATAGATCGAATTTAGGGAATAATGGGGGGACTCGACACGTGACACATTTCACGAAGGCCTCCAGCTGGCAAGATGGTCCTCTGTATCTGATCACGCATTAATCCGGGACTAGCCGCGAGAGCTTGCAATTCGGCGACTTGATTAAACCAATTAATATTACGAGCAAACCGGAATGACGACCGATCCGATATCTGAGGTGCCCGCAAGTTCACCGAACGAGCGTGAATCGGTTGCTCGAATCATATTAATATAAGTGAAAAATAGTTATGAAAACGTAATCGTGAAAATAATATGAAAATAAAATCGAGAATATTAATTTGTTGATCGAGGCTTCGTTAAAAATTTCAAATCGTTCACGGAAAAATTATCTTCGGTCGCGGGGGTCAATTGCAATCATTTTTGGTCATTAGACATATCCTTGAAATCTTACCCAGTTTCGAGAAAAAAATTCGGGAAGGTGTGAATGTTTTCGACAAAATTAAAAAATTTCAAATCGTTCTAAAAAAAATAGTTTTGGTTGCAGGGGTCAGTTATAATCATTTTTGGTCGATAGACATACCCTCGAATTTCTAGCCACTTTCGAGGAAAAAATTCCTTACCGAAAATATGTCTGACCATACCATCGATATGTTTCCCTGAAATTTCATGCGAATCTTTAAAATGTCATAACTCCCGAACGGATTGGACGATTTTCATTTTTCAAAAGGCAAACTACGCGTATTTTAGTGGAGAATATGTACAAATCACAAAAATATTCGAAAAGTTGTTCGTTCACCCCGTAAAGTTAGAAAAACCCCATAAAAATGGCCCAATTTTCAAACGGTCATAACTCCTGCAATAGTGAACATATTTCAATGAAACTTTTTTCTGAAGTAGAGCTCATGGGTACCTACAAAAAGGTATTAGACAACTTTTCTGTAGAGTGTCAAACAAATGTATTAAAAATGAAAAACAAATTTCTAAGAAAAATCGAAGGGGATAGGTGCTGAAATTTTACGGTGAAATTGAAAAGTTTCAAATCATTCCGAAAAAATTATTTTCAACTGCGGGGGTCAGTTACAATCATTTTTGGCCAATAGACATACCATCGAAATCCTTTCCATTTTCGAGAAAAAAATTCGAGTAGATGAAATTTTTCCTCGAAAAAAAAATTTTCCAAATCGTTATAAAAAAAATATTCTCGGTTGCAGGGGTCGATTACAATCATTTTTGGTCATTGCACGTATCCACGAAATTTTAAGTCCATTTATCTATGTGAATTCTCTTTTCCTTGTCCATGCATCGCTGCACTGCGTCTCAATATGTTCCATTCGAACATTTTCTGGTGCAGTGCCCACCTCCGCGTCAAACGCAGTGCCAAAAAGCCTCAAATCGTTTATGATCGATCGACTGCCAGTCAGACGGGAGACAAACTCAGTTTTCAGTCGCTCAAGACGGTCACAAATATTTTTTTTATCCGTTGTCAAGCTTCAAAGCCATTTAAAATTATGAAATTCTAGAAAAAGGAGTTTCTAATTTCGAAGAAACGTTCTTATATAATTTAATCGAGTTACAGAGTATTTAAAGAATTTTCCAGTCGTCATCTTTTTGTTTAATCGATCGTAAATTTGGCATAAATTTTTTCTTAACAAAAAAATTAGATAAATTAGATAAATTAGATAAATCAGATAAATCAGATAAATTAGATAAATCAGATAAATTAGATAAATCAGATAAATCAGATAAATCAGATAAATTAGATAAATTAGATAAATCAGATAAATCAGATAAATTAGATAAATCAGATAAATCAGATAAATTAGATAAATCAGATAAATCAGATAAATCAGATAACTCATATAAATCAGATAAATTAGATAAATTAGATTCAAATAAAAATTTCTCACCAAGTATAACCAACGAATGTTTTTTCAATTTCGTTTTGAGAACGATGGATTAATAAATATCTACGCGTGATTAATTCGATTACAATCGGCAGAGTTCGAACCGCGTAATTAAATTTTCACCGCGGGTTCGGTTGTCGCGTAATTTCGTCAGACGTTTCGTACGTTTAATTATTTATGAGTTCCAAGCCGTCGTATAAATTTCTTTCTCTCGTAACGCGATACAAGATATAATTGCGCACTCGACGTAACAGGCAATTATCGGGGCACAAAGGGCACAATATAGGAAGAACCGTTCTGTTGAGAAATTGCTTAAACTGGGTCGTCGTTCCGTGCAATTAAGTATTGTGGAAATGTGGGCTGCGCAAAAGCAGGAGAAAAGGAGTTGCTCCTTAACGAACAATAATAAATGTATTCGACGAATAACTTATTAATTATTGAAATTTTATTCCAACACTTTTGGGTATTTATGGATATTGTCATTCACGATCTCCAGATTTTACCCAATGTTAAGTGATTAATTAAGATTATTGGGGGCATAATAATTGTTTTATATGTCACTGTAATTGTTTCAAAATTTATGTGATTTTTCAGGAGTTCATTATTTTGTAAACGATTTAAAGAAAAATTGATTTAGAATAATTTACCAATTTGATAATTCAACAAGGTAAATTACTTTATTTTATGCACAAAAGACCAGGATAGAAATTAGTCAAATTTAGACTTGCATTAGTTCATTATTTTTCAAATGCTTTAAAGAAAAATTGATTTCCATTTACCAATTTTGTGAAAATTAATATTAAAATAATTCAGTTGAGATTGAGAGTCCATTTAAAGGTTAATATTTTCCAACAAATCTGGATATCAGAATATTGGTTGTATTTATGTAATTTCATTTTTAAGCAATGGCGTAGCTATGTAGAGCTTATTCAACAAGGTAAATTACTTTATTTTATGCACAAAAGACAAGGATAGAAAAATTATTTTCGGTTGTAGGGTTCAATTACAGTCATTTTTGGTGAATAGACATACCCCCGAAATGTTGCGCATTTTCGAGAAAAAAATTCGAGAATGGGTGAAATTTTTCAACGGAAAAAAAATTTTCAAATTGTTCTAAAAAAATTATTCTCGATTGCGGGGGTTGATTGCAATCAATTTTGGTGGATAGACATACCCCTGAAATCCTAACCATTTTCGAGAAAAAAATTCGAGAAGGTGGATAAATTGTCGTTCGACAGCCACAACTTTGAACGTTAATAACTTTTTAACGAAGCTTCCATCAACAAATTGGTATTCTTGATTTTTGTCTTATTTTGACCTCTAGAATCCGCCATTAAAATTTTTCCAAAGGTGGCCGAACACCCTGTATATTCTAATTAAAAAAAAAATCGTATTTTAAGGTAATCGCCAACATAAAAGGTATCGATAAATATACGTGTGATCAGTTCCCGTAAATCTAGTGTTAAGGGGTTAATAAGTGCCAGCCTTCGTAATTCTATCAGCGAATAACTTGGCCGAATGGGCGAGATTGCTTTTGGGTCGCTGGTAGTCACGCTGCGCGTAAAATAGAAGAGAAGGGAAAGGTTACGGACCCCCAAGCTCGCTAATTTGATGTTGCGTGTTATTAAAGGGCCAGTAAAACTCCGTGCATCTAATAATTACCAGCACGCAGTCTGCGCGAGGTACGGTTTAATCAATATTCGGGCTTTGTTGCGCGTCCGCGAAGGAGCGTGAATGATATTCGTCCCGGGGCCTCCTATCGCGGTCGCGTTGTAAATGAGAATTTCTCGTTCGCCGTGCACAACGAGGCGAAACAAATGGAGAAAACGCGCCGGTGGCCACGGGGGGAGGGTAAAAAACGGACGCACGTGAATTTTTGCAATTCCGATGTCCGCGACGCCAGGCCGTTTTGTCGCCAGAAATGAGCACAAAGCGACCTTTTCACGGTGCCCTGTATTTTTCTCGCGTATCCCCTTTCTCGATCGACCAACCCCCCACTGTTAAGCTCGCCACTTGTTAAATGCTGGTCAATTTACGCAAAAAAACCTCATAATCCTTCGATTCTACTCATTTTAGAGAGCTTAAGTAAGCAACGTTTCAAAATTTGTTCAATAATTACACATTCTTACCCTGTATACTGGATGTAATAGACAAACTACCCCCATAATCATTGGATTCTACTCATTTTAGATAACTCATCCCTCCATTTTGTTTTAGAGATAGGTGAGATGAGATATAGCTAAGAAGAAATTGAGACATTTGTTTTCAAAGTAATGGAACTGCAATTTCCATATATTTTATCTGCAGAATCATTCCATAAAACAATAGAGAAACACGTCTATATTACACTTCTCTTCTTAAAACAAAATTTCTTGAAAAAACACTTTGTAATTATCCTTATTTTATAGAACAACTCGAATCCCAGAATCGAAAATGTTTAAGTCGAGCAAAAGAATCAATATTATTGTTATTATTATTATAATTTGTTGCCTCGTTTCGTAGTAGCTATTGACTACAAGGAACAAAGGATAATGAAATTGTATTATTCCCACAATTTCCATATATCTTCCAGCGATAAACGTCGAACAATCGATGGAACATTCTTTATCCGGGCCAATGAAAGGGAGGGTCGTTCTGTAGGAAAGTCGACAGTTTGATAAGTCTGACGGAAACGGACGTGCTTTAGGGAACCTTAGCACGCAATCATAAGCTCTCGGGTTTTTGAGAGCGGAACTTTTATGAGGTTCGATCGGGCGAGCCCCAATCGCCGCGCCGTTTGATTTAGCGCCGTTCCATTTATGCAGACAGTAAAGCACCCAACGGCCTCGATCGATGAGTCTCGACTTTGTGCAAACGCGATCAGCCCCGTTTGAACCGCTGAATTTGAATAAAAATTGGAACAGATAGAAAAAAATAAATTTCGTTCGATTCGAGGGCATCAAAGAAAAGGCTCGCATTCTTCCTCAGTTGTCTGGAGCTGTGTATCAGCGTGTTAGAAGGGTAGTTTCCTGGTGTCACCGGTCTGTTAGACTGCTAGCAGTGGATTAGGTTAAGGGGTGCAGGAAGATAAATTGTTAGAATATTACGAGACATTTCTCAAAAGGACGCGTGAAAACAACAGACTCTTAAATACACTGTAATGGGCTTCATTTAAGAGCAACAGGGTTTTACGTAATGTAGAAGCAAGGTTTTATTCATGAGCAACATGGTTTTAAGCAATATAGAAGCAAGGGGCTTATGATATATTTATTTAATTAAGATTAAACATTCGTTTGTGTTCTCCAATTCATTTGGGTGGTCCATCGAGTGTTTCGTGGCCCCGAAACACCCGGGAATTAATTACCACGCGAGCCTACGATTATGCAAATGACGAAGCAAATGTAAAAGGGAGGATGAATTTCATTGATGGCGAATAAGCGCCGGGTTTTTAATAATTTGACGATACATCGAGTAATCCTCTTATGTAACGCGCAAATGTTGTGAAATCAGTATATAAAGTATGAAATTTTGTGTCGAAATGGAAATGGAATACGCGGCGCGGAGTGTAACGACCGATGATTCGAAACAATGCTTCGGGGAATCGGTTTTTAATATTCATTGTACAAGGCAGTGCGATACGCTGACGTGATTAAATTATATTCGACGCCAAATAATCAATGTAGCATACGTAACGCGTTTCGGTATTGTGTGGCACAGGTTGGGTTTTATGTCGTACGATAAATGCATAATAACGCGTCTCGTTGGAAGCTCGCTGCACACGTGTTGATTACGAATTTTCCATATACGTAAATATCTGAAAGTTTCCGGAAAAAATCATGATTAAAACACAAGCATCGAGCGCTCAATTTTATAGCAGGAACAAAAAGGTCTGCAAGCTAGATGGGTGACTTCCTCGCGAGGAAATAAGTAACTTATTGTTGCAAGCTGTAACGAAGGAAAGTGTTGTTCAAGGCAAAAAGACTCTAAGACATTGTTAGAAGCTGTAGATTTCGTCAACGAAGACGCTAGGCCAAGCCACGGGCAAGGAAACATCAAGCTAGCTAGCAAGCAAGCAGGGAGCTAGGCATAGAGATAGCAAGCAAGCAGGGAACTAGCTAACAAGCCATCAAGCAAGCATGCAGCTAGGCATAGAGATAGCAAGCAACCTGGGGACTAACCAGTGAGCTACCAAGCAACCAGGAGACTAGTAAGCAACCAGGGAGCTAGCCAGCGAGATAGGAAGCAAGCAGGAGACTAGCAAGCAACCAGAAAACTAGCTAGCGAGATAGCAAGCAACCAAGGAACTAGCCAACGAGCTACCAAGCAAGCATAGAGCTAGCCAGCAAGCCACCAAGCAAGCATAGAGCTAGCCAACTAGCCAGCAAGCCATCAAGCAAGCATAGAGCTAGCCAACTAGCCACCAAGCAAGCATAGAGCTAGCCAACAAGCCACCAAGCAAGCATAGAGCTAGCTAGCAAGCCACTAAGTAAGCATAGAGCTAGTCAACAAGCCACCAAGCAAGCATAGAGCTAGCCAACTAGCCAGCAAGCCACCAAGCAAGCATAGAACTAGCTAGGCAAGCCACCAAGCAAGCCTAGAGCTAGCCAACAAGCCACCAAGCATGCATAGAGCTAGCCAACAAGCCATCAAGCAACCAGGTGACTAGCCAGCGAGCTATCAAGCAACCAGGAGACTAGTAAGCAACCAGGGAGCTAGCCAGCGAGATAGGAAGCAAGCAGGAGACTAGCAAGCAACCAGAAAACTAGCTAGCGAGATAGCAAGCAACCAAGGAACTAGCCAACGAGCTACCAAGCAAGCATAGAGCTAGCCAGCAAGCCACCAAGCAAGCATAGAGCTAGCCAACTAGCCAGCAAGCCATCAAGCCAGCATAGAGCTAGCCAACTAGCCAACAAGCCACCAAGCAAGCATGTAGCTAGCTAGCAAGCCACTAAGCAAGCATAGAGCTAGTCAACAAGCCACCAAGCAAGCATAGAGCTAGTCAACAAGCCACCAAGCAAGCATAGAGCTAGCCAACTAGCCAGCGAGCCACCAAGCAAGCATAGAGCTAGTCAACAAGCCACCAAGCAAGCATAGAGCTAGCCAACTAGCCAGCGAGCCACCAAGCAAGCATAGAACTAGCTAGGCAAGCCACCAAGCAAGCATAGAGCTAGCCAACTAGCCAGCAAGCCATCAAGCAACCATAGAGCTAGCCAAACAAGCCACCAAGCAACCAGGAGACTAGCCAAACAAGCCACCAAGCAACCAGATGACTAGCCAGCTAGCAAGCAGAGGCAAAGCACGCTGTCAGCATGCAAGTTACATCATTCTCACCTTATTATAAAGTCTAGAACTTTTAATCTTGTACATAGACCATTTTTACCAATCGTCTAGGTCTCACAAAAGACACTAAACCGAAGGTGCTCGAAATTAGTCTCCATTTCACCGTGAAAAGTCTAGGTATTGGGATACACTTTCGCGAGACAGGATGCAATAAGCTCGTTTCTCAGGTGGACGAACAGGAAAAAGAGTTGGAGGAGGGAAAGTGGATAAAAGGCGGAGGAATGAAACCAGAAAGGGGTTAGGAAGGCTCATCATTAAATTCAAATATTCCCCAGTGCTCGGTTCACGGAGGTAGGCCGAGCTCGGATGCAGCTGCTCGTTGGGAATTAACTTCGTCCTCTGAAGTGTTATCGAGCGTCGCGTGCACCACGCCATCTCGAAAACCAGAGCTTCCGTTTTTATCCGTAGTGGTGGAAAGTTGCGGGCGACGATGACGGTGGTAGCGACAGTGGTGGTGGACGGCGTCGCCTCAGGGGGTGGTGGGGAAGCTGATATCGGCGGTGAATGCTGGCTGCTGGCGGCGTTGGAATTTTCCTTGCTTCCATCACCGTGGGAAAAAGCAAAGAGCAAAAGCAAACAGGGGCAGTCTACCACCCCTCCCGACCCCGCCGCCGTGGCCCATCTGTCCCCTCGTTCCCTGCAGGGTGTACCCTTCGCCTCTCCTTCCTGTTTTCCCGCCCCCGGGCGCATCGGAATCTGTGCCAATGGATGCTGCCGCGTCTCGCTGGTCTTATTCGCCGGGAACGGGCAGAAAATGTGAAAAATTCCTATTAAGGGATTCCAATAGGGTTCCGCGGCTACCGGGCACATAAAACATAATATTATTTCCGGGAACCGGCGGCGCGAGAATTCAATTTAGTTGCGTGGCATATAATATAATGCTCCTCCCGCGATGCCACCCCCTAGCTCCTTTATATCCTCCTAACCTTAAAATCCCTACCTCCTGGCACTCCAGCCATGGTCTCCGGAACGATCAGAACCAGGAAGAATCGTTTCACCTTTAATCCGGCAAGGATTCAATCGGTCCGCGCGCAAACGCTATCGTTGGCGAGGGCCATTTAATGCCCGATCTTCTCGATTGCATTCCCTCTTCTGCTCTATGCTTCTCCAATTCCACGCCCGTTGGAATTGCCGTGGCCCGGTTCTCTTTTGTGTACTCGAGAATTTCCCCAGTGTCGGCCATCCTGGTCGGAAAGTCTGTTCGCCATGAATTCGCCTCACTGCGGGACTCTGATATACGCCATTTTCACCCGTTGCATACAAGCTACCTTAAAGATTCTGGCATGCCAGAGTTCACGTTTAAATTTTCCTACCAAGTATTCTAACTGTGCCTTTGAACACTGCTAATGGATCCTCAGCAATCTAGAGTCTTAAACCTTGGGGTCAACGGGGGATCTTGTTCAGAGTCCTCCATTCCACGTGAACACGTGAGATTAGGGTACATAAGTACTTGGGTGCTCGATCATATTCCAGTTCACTACGCCATCTTGGAGGCTTTATGCAGACAGTAGAGACTAACTGACTGTATAATAGGAACTCGTGAGTCTATTCATCGCAATATTGTTGTGGCGTCGCCTCCCATGCTCGCCACCAGAGGGGTCGCGCTCTCACAAGCGCTCGACCGATCCCTCCGTTGCTATATATACACTCCTCGAACGACTTCCCAATATCCCAGTCGTCTAAGGCAGGGCCTGCTAGAAAGCCTTACTGATGAGTCAGCGCCACATTGTAAACGAGGTATAAGGTATAACATCATCAAGAATACACGGTTTCTCGTTTGCAAGGACAGCTAGATATCCAAAGGAATATTTGAAAGAGATTGTTTTCTATGTCGTGAATCAAACGAGAGCAAATTGGTACGTTAAAATGAAAGATCAGCGAGGATGGTGCAACAATATGATGAAAAGAAGTACCCTGCAAGATGTTTGAAAGATCCTGGTCTTGATAACCTATCTTCGGGGTTCTCAGATGTTCTCCGGGAATTATTTAGTGGCTTGTAAGCCGCAGGGTCGCTCCGAAGCAAGGTTAATGGTTTCGATTCCCAGCAGTACGTTTTCCCGAGGCCGGGACTTGCCGTTATTTCCATTGGTTCCCCGGGCCTCCGAGATGCGTAAATAATACATAATGCGGTCTTCGTGCAGTTAAGCTGCTTAAGACTTTATACCCACGTCGAAATTTACGTCAAGGCACCAAAAACTGCCGCGTTATTAAAGCCACGACGGATACGCGGCGGCTTTTATTGTCTTTCGGAATTACGACTTCAATGGGATTTCGAACGAACAGAGAGGAAATTGTTTCGCGATCGTGTGGCAACGTGCATGAGAAACCAGCGATGTGTTTACCGAAAGCTACTGGGTTAGGTCTGGATTAGATCTGAGTTAGGTCTGGGTTAGGTCTGGATTAGATCTGGGTTAGGTCTCATTTACACTGTTGCAAAGGGTTAAGATAATTTGGATTATTAACTAATCCAGACCTAAACCAGACCTAACCCAGATCTAATTCAGATCTAATCCAGACCTAACCCAGAGCTAACTCAGATCTAACCCAGACCTAACCCAGACCTAACTCAGATCTAACTCAGATCTAATCCAGACCTAACCCAGACCTAACCCAGACCTAAACCAGACCTAACCCAGATCTAATTCAGATCTAATCCAGACCTAACCCAGAGCTAACTCAGATCTAATCCAGACCTAACCCAGACCTAACTTAGATCTAACTCAGATCTAATCCAGACCTAACCCAGACCTAACCCAGATCTAGGTTAAACGTTACAAGCTTCTCATGGAAGGCCATAATTTGCGACTAGGCGCAGTTCCAGGGGGGATGTAACGATTCCAACAAGTGAAATAAATCAGGATTTAGTCCTCGCGCGGCATACTGTTGGCCAACGCTTTTTCGACTCCCCCCCGCCCTTTCGTGTTTTACAATTACGGTAGTTTTATGAGTTTCAGCCCCGCGCACCCGTTCCCCCTAGACTTCCGCCAACTTGTGATTGCGCAAGTTTCTGGTTTATGAATGCGAACCGCTGGGGCTTATCTTGCTGCGATTCCACGGTTAGGGTGCTCCTTATTTTTCGACTTTCGATTACTTTTTTACGCGCCCTCTTGGTCGTGGGACGCACCTACTTTTTAATTGCAATGAAACCTCACTTGATACAAACTTAGAACCAATTGCAATTCAAGCAAATCAAATTAAAGAGTTAAAAGTCTTATCGTAAACAAGATATTTATCGATCCTAGAAATGCTTGAAAACACTCATGAGAATTAATAATATCGTTTCCAAATCGACCAGATGAGAATTACACAAGAGATCCTTCTGAAGAAGACGCCTCCACCTTATTGTGTCAAATCTCAACAGCCTTTAACCCTCAACGTCTTGACACATATTGCTCTCTTCTAGGGAATATAAAACCTCACGAATCCGGGCAAAACTTCCAAATTCATTAGAAGAAGCTTCTAATAATACCGAGAATGCAATGAATATCTTCTAATTCATCCATAGCAACAAATCACTTTACTAATGACTTTGTTGTCCATGGGATGTTAAGCTTTCAATTAAAAAAAGAAAAAAGAAGTATTACGCGTCGTGACAATATCTTTTTTTTGTGTATGCAATAGCTGATCGTTTCTTCGCGAAATTCGCGTCTCACGTTTTTCTCCTCCCCCTCTTTCGAGGAGGTCTCGGGAACGTGACAAACAGCTTTGTTCAACGAACCGCCGAATCTTTGGAGGTGCAGTCGACAAATTACGGCGGCGTCGATCGCGCGTTCTTTGTTTCACGATGATCCCGACGTCGGCCAGCACTAACGAAGCGGTGGCATAATGAGGTGTGACACGAGAAGGTGGTAGGCAGTCGCTCGAGAGAAGGAGAAAGGGGTGGTGTGTGGAGGGCTGCTTCAGACACCCCAAGCCACGCAGACGTCTGATGGGGTTCGACGGCGGTGCTCGCGGATTTCCATTCTAACGCAACCCCCTCCGACGATGCTCAGCCCCACAACAAGGAAAAACATACCCCCCTGGCGACGTGTACTCGTGTACTCGTGTACTCGTGTGCTCTCGCCTGCAACCGCCACTGCGTAAACAAGATTGTGCATTCGTACACGCGTCAGCAGCGATGGGTCTTCGAATCAAATTAGTCTATCGAATGTCTCCGGCTGACTTTACTCAAATGCAAACTTAACAAGGCTCGACAGACAAGAAAGACATTAGAATTATTAAGATATTATTATAGATTATAGAATTTGTTGAACATGCAAACGCACCCATCTATTGCTTTCCCCCTCTACCTTCCTTGCTTACTTCACTTCGTGCTTCTCTCTTGTCTTGTCGTCCGTGTATAGATGTTACAGTGAAACACCGAAATCTGGAGAATGTCGACTTTCACCGGTGAATGTCAACATTCACCATGCACTAATGGTGAGTGTTGAACATGTTGGAGATTTATATTTTCTAACCCGTAATTCAGTCGCTATAAAACGTCACAAGGGTGACGTAACTTTTTCGCCTCTCTTTCTGAAAGGATCTAACCCAGACCTAACCCAGACCTAACCCAGACCTAACCCAGACCTAACCCAGACCTAACCCAGATCTAACCCAGACCTAACCGAGATCTAATCCAGATCTAACCCAGACCTAACCCAGACCTAACCGAGATCTAATCCAGACCTAACCCAGATCTAATCCAGACCTAACCCAGACCTAACCGAAATCTAATCCGGACCTAACCCAGACCTAACCGAAATCTAATCCAGACCTAACCCAGACCTGACCCAGACCCTAGATTTGGGTTAGGTCTGGGTTAGGTCTGGATTAGATCTGAGTTAGGTCTGGGTTAGGTCTGGGTTAGGTCTGGATTAGATTTGAGTTAGGTCTGGGTTAGGTCTGGATTAGATCTGAGTTAGGTCTGGGTTAGGTCTGAATTAAGTCTGGGTTAGGTCTGGGTTAGGTCTGGGTTAGGTCTGGGTTAGGTCTGGGTTAGAAAAAGATCACGATTTACTGCAGTATCGTGTTCAAACCGCTGTATTCTTTATTGCTAAGTAAATCTTGTTTCGTCTTTAATCGAAACTGGGTATAGAACGTTATTTGAACACGAAGAACCAACAGAATTATTGTATTTTCTTTCGCCGTGTCCACCAAGAAATATTACTGTACATCTTCGGTTTATTTTTACATCTTATTTGCTACAATTTCTGGTAACACCGTGTGTATTTCACAACCCCAGGAACAGTAAATTTCGAATCTAAATTCCTCAGCGACAATCCTGCAGCGAATTACTTGGGAATCGATCAGAAACTTGTACAATTCCCACGCAGTGTGAAAAACGCCGAGAAAGTTTCGCGACATGGTAATTTCCCTAACGCAAAAAATGTCGGAACGCGCTTGGGGAAAGTTTGACCGTAGATCCGAGGCGTCTTGTTTCCATCTGTGCGCATTGGAGGTGCTATTCACACGCGGGGCCGGTTTCTAAACAGCTCGTTCGCACGTAGAAACGACGACACTGGCTTGGCGGCACTTACGATCTCGTAGACGGGGCAGGAAACACATAAGGAAGCCCCGAGGGTCCGACACGACTCGATACGGTACGGCTTTACCGCACTCTGCATCGATACCTTTCGATAACATCAGCCTTCCGCCACCCCCTCGAGTGTTGCTCGCCAGTGCCACTTGTCTCGAGCCCATTGTCGCAAATCTTGCACACCCCTTGTCTGATAAGGACGACTGATACGTGCTCGATGCAATCGTTTACAACCTATAAGTTACTTAACGAAATTTAATCAATGCAGAAGCTTCAGAATTTTTATTCGATGTCGTGGAACTTTAGAAAATACAAAAACATGTGTTGAGTAGGTGTTCGATAAAATGACACGGAGTAGTAGGTGACAAAGTGTGTTATATTGCTTAATGGGAAACGTGACTAGTTGATCGAGCGCTTGTGAGAGCGCCCAGCCCTCTAGCGGCGACGCCACAGTATCAATCAAGTGTTCTTATAAAAACTGTTCTATTTAACACTTTGACTGCCACGTCAGAACTTTTAACAGTGGAACTAAAACAGTGAATTCTCAAGTTGAAATGTTAAAGAAAATCAATTTTAATAAGCTTCGTGAATTTTAACGAGGTTAGAAAAGTAACTGTTACAACTTTTAAGTTGTGCAGTTTACGATTGCCTAAAATCAGAGTTTTGGTCTCGTAAACAATTTTAGGATCTTAGACTAGCAGTCAACGTGTTAAGTAATTTTTGTATAGATGGCGTGGTGGGGGAGATTTCAAGCTAATTTTTTTTAATGGAACTATGTATTTTTTTGTTCGTAATATGATAGAATTTTCTGAAACAAATTCAACGACCTGCTATACTACATTATAGAGGGTGTTCGGCCACCTCTAGCAAAAATTTTAATGAGCGATAGTAGAGGCCAAAATAAGACGAAAATCAAGAATACCAATTTGTTGATGGAAGCTTCGTTAAAAAGTTATTAACAATTAAATTCAAAAATTTCAAATCGTTTTAAAAAAAATATTTTTAGTTGCAGGAGTCAGTTATAATCAATTTTGGTCAATAGACATACCCTCGAATTTCTAACCATTATCGAGGAAAAAATTCGAGAAGGTGTGAAAGTTTTCGACAAAATTAAAAAATTTCAAATCGTTCTAAAAAAAATATTTTTAGTTGCAGGGGTCGGTTATAATCATTTTTGGTCAATAGGCATACCCTCGAATTACTAACCATTTTCGAGGAAAAAATTCCTTACCGAAAATATGTCTGACCATACCATCGATATGTTTCCCTGAAATTTCATGCGAATATTTAAAATGTCATAACTCCTGAACGGATTGGACGATTTTCATTTTTCAAAAAGCAAACTACGCGTATTTTAGTGGAGAATATGTACAAACCGCAAAAATATTCGAAAAGTTGTTCCTTCACCCCGTAAAGTTAGAAAAACCCCCATAAAAATAGTCCAATTTTCAAACGGCCATAACTCCTGCAATAGTGAACATATTTCAATGAAACTTTTTTCTAAAGTAGAGCTCATAGATGCCTACAAAAAAAGTATTAGACAACTTTTCTGTAGAGTGTCAAACAAATGTATTAAAAATGAAAAACAAATTTCTAAGAAAAATCGAAGGGGATAGGTGCCTAAATTTTTCAGCGAAATTAAAAAGTTTCAAATCATTCCGAAAAAATTATTTTCAACTGCGGGGGCCAGTTACAATCATTTTTGGTCAATAGACATACTATCGAAATCCTACCCATTTTCGAGAAAAAAATTCGGATAGATGAAATTTTTCCGCGAAAAAAAAATTTTCCAAATCGTTATAAAAAAAATATTCTCGGTTGCAGGGGTCGATTACAATCATTTTTGGTCATTACACATATCCACGAAATCCTACCTATTTTCGAGAAAAAAATTCGAGAAGGTGGTTAAATTGTCGTTCGACAGCCACAACTTTGAACGTTAATAACTTTTTAACGAAGCTTCCATCAACAAATTGGTATTCTTGATTTTTGTCTTATTTTGGCCTCTAGAATCCGCCATTAAAATTTTTACCAGGGGTGGCCGAACACCCTGTATAGAATATATAGATACAGATGGCGCTGGCTCTGTTCGATCTATACTGCCGTCCTGTGTTTTTTACTGTCTTTACTACCGTTTATACAAAACAATTTAAAGTACTTTTAGGACAAATTACTATATTTGACTGTACCTATACCTATATTGCCTGTTTTTAGTGCAAACTTAAGTGTTACACTGTGCATCCTAGTGACGTGTCGTAATTATTAGAAATTGTATCAGTTAAATGAGACAATTAGGAAATGCTATTTTGTCCTCCCCATCTTCGTCCATTTATCTGGTCCTTTCGACCGAAAATTCAGTGTTTAATTATCAGTACGGCGAAGATCATTGACCGGGTTGCATTAAATTAACGAGCATCGGTTTCCCGGGCGCAAACAGACGCGGTTGAATAATATACGACAGATGTCGATACATTTGATAGATTTAATAGCAGCGAGACGTTGCTTCCGGCGCAGCCATCGAGCCTCGAGATCAAAAGCTATCGGGATTTCGCGGGGGATAAAGCGTCGCGTCGGTTGGAGAAAGGTGCGTTAATTAAAGTGTCTGATTACTAGGCTTCGCCTCTCCACCGGGACGAAATCACCGATCCGGTCTACGCGTCGGTCGATGAATTAAATCACCGATTTATAAATGTCACCTTGGGTGGGGGGGGGATCGAGAAGCAACAATAAAAAAAACGCCGAAGTAGCGAAATCCAGAAGGTCGGAAGTTTTTAATTAACACACCCATGGAAATACAACGGCAAAGCCTCCGGGGCAGGCTCTCGAGCGTGTATACCGTGCTATAAGTAAATTATGAACGCGAATGTACCGGCGAACGTGAATGTTCCTAATTTTCTGCCCGTAATTACGAGAACGAAAGGAAAAATTAACGATGGACGATGCCTGCGCCAAGTTCTTCGTTTCAAAAGGGCGGAAAAATGGTTAAAATTACGTTATAAAGGTCCGCTTACGGTTAATTAGTTCCTTTTTATTAAAGGAGCCACTAATTAAAAATAAAAATATTCATACTTGTTAAATACGTGTACGATATGTTCTGATCGAACTGTTTCACATTAATAAATGTTTAATAGGTATGTACACTTGAATCGATGTTTTGGAGGGTGCACATTATCTAAACAAACTAATACAGAACAATTTCAAAAAGTTAACTGTTGTTAAAAATGTTTACGTTTAATACTGAGCCATGGTTAGTAATATTCTAAGCTAATATTTCAAATTACGGTCGATGTTATGGGGTAATAGTGCGGTGGTGCTTCCCATGCTCGCCGCTAGGGGCGTCGCGCTCTCACAAGCGCTCGATCGGCTTCTCAATTTCCCAGTTTTCTAAGCCAAAGCCTGCTGATTAGCAGACTAGCAGCCACAATAGAAATATTCATTTATTATTGAGATTTTCTGTTGCTTCGAAGTAAGAAAGCAATCCAGAATTTATTCAAAAATATTTCATTTCAAATCATAATATTAGTTTCTTTTTAATTTAACATTCGTAATAGATTGGCCGTAAGTTTTCGTGCGGCGCTCCTCGTTATAGGTTTTCTCGATGTTCAGGCATCGATATTTCTCCCGTTAGAGTTGCCAATTATTTCTGACGATCGTAAAGCTCTCGCTGGTTTGATTTTACGAGATGTCGTCAATTTGACTAGCAGTCGACGGACAATTTCGAACAAACGCAAACTCTTGTCACGGTCAGCTGCCCTCGCGGAACCCGCAATTCGCAAGTCCTTGTTTTGCGCCACGCGGGAAACGTGGTAAACCGAAAGTATTGTATTTCGCAAATTTTCGACCGGTCGGCGATAGCTTTCCACTTTTATTAATCGCGCTCGGCCCTTTTTTTTCGCAATTTCTGCGTCCCCGCCGCAAAAGAGATTGGAAACGAACGTGATATCGTTTTTTGTAATTTGGCCAGTTTCGCAGTGTGATTGAAAAAATCCAGAATTTCCCAGGAACGTAGAACAATTCCCCTTGGCGCGAAAGTATTAAAAAATACAGGAAATACCGATGATACGAAGGCCGCAAGAATCTTTTAAAATGTTGAACAAATTCAGAATTTTCAGGAAAGTATAACAATTTCCCTCAGCGCGAAAGTATTAAAAAATACAGGAAATAGCGATGAAACGAAGGCCGCAAGAATCTTTTAAAATGTTGAAAAAATTCAGAATTTCCAGGAAGGTATAACAATTTCCCTCAGCGCGAAAGTATTAAAAAAATACAGGAAATAGCGATGAAACGAAGGCTATACGAATCTTTTAAAACGTTGAAAACCCCGACACACGGTGTAATGAGATCCGAAATTGAACTTCGGTAGTATCCTTGGTATAAATCTGACGAAATGGACGTCGTATAAATGCAGCTTTAAATATAGGTTGTCGGGCTCGTTCGACTCCTAAATGGAGTTGGCAGATACTCCTGTTCCGTGCCTCTAAATGCTTCCATACGTTCTGCCAGGTCGTTGAAAAACGGGAATTGTCCATTCTCAATTTTGGGCGAAATATTTTTACTTCAAGGCGGGCATCTGTCTTCGTGGTTTGTTATAAAATTCCGTTTTTTCGTCGATTCAATAGACATTAACCCCTTAACGTTCATGCAAAAGTGTCTGACTGCTTTGAAAACAATATTTGTTTAATCCAATGGTTTAAGGGATTGTAATTAACAAAAATCCAATAAGGAAAACTGATCGTTGTTGGTTGGCCCGAAAAATATGAGCTTTGAGGTGTTAAATGTATTCGAAGAGGAATTTAAAATAGCCAACGCAAACTTTAGAGAGCAATATTACCCATCGAAGAGACCCACCAAACTACAGCTCCTGTGTAAACACACTATTGACAACAAACCACACTGTACGAAGGCAGAGAATTCGGCCAGCAAAAACAGGTTTATGGCATCAGGTCAGATACAGGACCCTAACATTCAAGGACCATAATAAAGGATGAAATCTACAGCACAGAATTAATCGTCGCCAGTGACTCAGATGTCGATGCATTGTGAAAGAAAACCAGAAGAAGAAGAAGAATATAAGTCTCTTGGTTGCTTTGAAGGTTTGGCGTTGCCTCCCACGCTCGCCGCCAGAGGGCTCGCGCTCTCACAAGCGCTCGACGATGTCTAAGATATGACTATGGCTAGAAAGCCTCACTGATGAGTCCACTAGCAATCCTTCTACGATTCTCACGAGTTTCTACCCTCAACCAGCAGCACCGCAAAGGTGTTTTGAGTTTGGTCACACTAGAGTTGTCAATTAATCATTGCAACAATAGAAAAAGTTACACCAGAATTCCCTAGAAGTAATCAGCTCCACGAACAGCATCGAATGCTACGAATTGCAGATCCGTGGGAAGAATTCTATAGATTAATATTCTTTTCCCCGAACGAAACATGAATATTCCTTTCAAGAAGTATCATCCAGGAACGCCAGCGGGGCAAATAACGGGAACATTCGAGGTACACGTTTCTCGCCTTTAGAGAATAGAACGCCAGCCGGTACGAACATCAAAATCGGGTTTACAGGGTTTGGCGTGTGTAGGATACATTAGAAGACGACATGAAAAGCCATCCTCGCGTTTTCTCGAGGCGCACTCGTTGTCTCAGGTGCCCGGAGCAACGTCTGCGAACGCAAATCGAAGAACTCCGGGAGAAGGGAAATATTTGCAGCTTCGCTTTCCGAGCTCGATGGTACGGAAGGTCGAGTTTCTTGTTGAACTCTCAATCAGACTAGCGACTAGCCCTGCGAGAACGTTCTCGCGAACTGCTCTGGGACAACGACTTGCGACATTTCTTTGAATTTCTTACCTACTTGCACGATATACGCCTTGAATCCACTCTGCCGCGAGACGACGATTCGAAAGGGAATATTTCGTTTCAACATTTTCATATCTCCTAGCGAGAGAACGTCGAATCGAACGTCTGCGCTCCTCTGTTGCATTCCAAGCGTAACGAAAGTTCTAATAAACTTGAGAATAAGAAGATTCTTGTCGATAGAATTCAATAGAAATTCAAGAATTGGTCTTTCTTTAGCTGTTTCACGGTATCTATTTATTTATTTATTCGTGGGTACTGAGAATCAATTTCTAGAAGCTAATTGTCCTAACAATTGGACAGTTTACACTTTAATGGCCGCACGTATCACGCGAAGATCGTTATCACTGATATTGTAGATCAAAGTGAGATGCATGAAGATGCTAGGAATTATAAATGTAACCTCAACAAACGTAATAAGTTGAATTTATGATGGAAATGGTGACTGATACCAGTCTGGGGATTTAATGGTATATCTAGTGGGTCGTAAATTCCCTAGTGACAGGGGGGGGGTTTGGAAAAAACAAAAAAACAAAAAAATTGTCACACTATGGATTTTATATCCTCTTCGTTTGCAAATACTTCTTCTATCGAATAATTTTACATTGATAAAATTGAATGCAATGGACCGTTTTTCAACAAATAAAAATAACACGATAAATTTGATCCCCGATTATGGTTTGTTGCTATTACATTGACGCCTCAATTGCTTGGCTAGGTACCCAAAATTCAACCAATTCTATCCATGAATTGTACTGATGGATTGCACGTATTTAGAAAGGAATTTTTAAACAATGTACTCAACAGATTAAAAGTTATACTAAAAAAAGTGGAAAACAATGTAAAAAAGAATTTTAAACTTGTCATTTTATATTAGTTTTTGTTCTGTTATTTAATTTTCAATTTGCTCTAATTAAATTTAATATAAGTATCCCCGATTTCATAATATTTTCAAAGTGGACATAATTTTAAGGCTTTCATTTGCATTCTGGTGTTTATCATAATGCTCTGCCAATGAAAGCAGCTGACGCTACGCGGGAGAGTATTATCTAGCACTGTGTTATTACCTAACTCCAAATTAGTACATAATTAGTAGTTACAGGCTGGTGTTATTAAACTGCAATCTACCGAAGTATATTCGCTGATGCCGGACACGCGCTGTTTAAACGCGATCACATAATTACGGATACACAACGGTCGAAATTGAGTCGTTGAATAACGCGGTCACGCAAACAGCTGCTCGCGGATGGAAAATTATGAAATTGAGGACGCCACGACCACTTGGAACTTTTAATCGACCCTAACTTTCCCGCGCTTTAATCCCCTCCTGTATTATCCCATCGTTTCTCTCGTCGAAACATTCGAGAAATTAAATTAAATCAATTTCCTTGATCGAGACATAATATCGGAATAATCAAGAAACTTTCCAGATTTCTCTGTTTTAAATAATTGGCTGGTTAAACAAACCAAGGCTAGCTTTGAAAATGTACTGTGAAAGAATGTACACATGAAGAGAGGTTATGTTTCAATCGGTCGGATGATCGTTCGGGCAACTTCGTGAGTAGTCGTGTGGCGTCGTGTTTTGTCGGGTGCATACAGCGAGCATATTGCATCAGTCTTCTTGTATTGTACCTTTCCCACTCTTACATGCTAAAATACATTCTGTTTCTTATTTTCTCACAAATCTAATTCGTTTCCACCATCCTCGATCGTTCCAAATCCTACATACATATGATATTTGTAGGTTATCAGGGTAGATGTATCAAAAAGTGGGTAAATACAGCTACCATTCGCGATATACGGCTAGTTTAATCGCATCTGAGGAATTTGTACACGGAGAATCGATATTTTCCTTGGCACTGGCGCGTTTATTTACGATGGTTGATCGCGAAAGTTGTTTCGCCCTTCCTCCTCCCACTTTAGTCCTTCTATCTGCCTCTCGTAGCAACTCTTCCGCAGCTATCAGAACGATAGGAGGAGTTTCACGTAAATTTTCGAAGTCTTGGCTGATTTACTGCCCTTTGAAATATAGGTTGCCAGTAGAAAAGATGCTAGTTTCCGGCGCCCCGAGGTCGTAGCATAGTTTACTTTCAACTTCCAGTATCGACTGTTGGAGGCTGCAAGCTCGGTTTTACGAACTCCGAGCAACTTTATGGCCTCGATACGTTTTGTAAAGAGTCCCATTAAGGCCGTATATTGGTGGTTCGCTTAAAATTTTCAAAGCACCTACGAGCTATAGCCATTTTTGTCATTATTGATCCCAATAACCATCATCTTAAGTACAAGTTTCATTTATGTTTTGGAAAAATTATATTGTGCCATTGTCAATAAGCTAAACACAAATTTATTGGTTCGTTTGTACCAAACAAAGCCCCATCTTCCATCTTTTTCGATAGTTTGGACTTATCCTATGATATGTATTAACATTAATGTGTACTGTAAATAGGGAACAAAGATGTATGTTTAGTGTTTAGATTCAGCTCGAAAGTGTCTGATAAAATTGAATTTTAACGTTGGATGGATACGTGTGCGACAGAATTCGATTTTCTCTGGCATGTCTGACCATTATTCGCTATTTCTACTTGAATTTTGATATTTACTATTTCTCGTGTTTTCTGTAACCCACAAACGTAGAAATCTCTTTATTAACATATGTCAGAATTATTGTGGACTTTATTAAACGTCGGTTTAATTGCTTTAGTAGCCGCAAAATGGCGGCAAAAGTCTTCGTAGCTGCAGGTCGTCGTTGTTGATCGCTCGAACAGTTGGCTGGGGTAAGAAAAGCAGTTGATTCTATCCAAGATGCGCCGATGTTTTTCCAAGGGGTTGAATCTCGCGCCCCGGAGGGTGCTGCTGTAGGTGTAAAGGGGAAATCTACGAGGCGTAGACCTGGTTAGGGATTTGTTACGCAAACTTCATCGTGACGCTGGGATAACAAATCACTACACGTTCATTTCCCATTACTACGTACCGATCAAACCCCAAATTCCTCTTTCCTGGAAATCAGATTTCAAACAAAATCTCATGGAAACACGCGATCAACTCATTCGAATTTCTATTTTCTTTTCTATTACAATTTCATGTCCATTCAATTTAGATTTTTCTTTCGTTCCTATTTCTTTTAATCATTTATTTTCGAAATTCAATGGCATATTTTATGTTGTAGTTTCTAATTATTCAAATTATTTTTCTATATTCATTCAAAATACAATGACATATTTTATGTTGTAGTTTCTAATTATTCAAATTATTTTTCTATATCCATTCAAAATACAATGACATATTTTATGTTGTAGTTTCTAATTATTCAAATTATTTTTCTATATCCATTCAATTTAGATTTTTCTTTCGTTCCTATTTCTTCTAATTGTTTTTATATCACAATATTTTATATTGTAGTCGTCGTAAATTTACAGTTTTTTTTTTTTTGTATTATAATACAGAATGGTTTCTGTCTTTAATGAGATCATTTTAATAATTCTCCAGGGAAGTAACAAGAATTCCCAAATTATTTTTCTCTGTAAATCTCGCGTTATTGTGAGGGGGATCTTGGACGTAGAAATAATGACCCAGATCTACCCTCGATCAAAATATAGAGGGGGTTAAGTGCTACACGCAGGTCAGAATCGATTGGTCGGGTCAAGAAGAATTATTTAACTCTTCTCTCGACCTCGTCGCCGCCCTTAACCTAATCAGAAAGGGGAGAGAGAGATATCGCGGAAAAAGGGCAATAAAAGTGAAGAGCCGAGTCCAACCCGGCAGCTGAAGGTGCTGTGGGCTTTTTGGAACTATACTTCGCAACAGAATGCCACCCAGGATAAGATAGATGCACAGCCATTCGGATAAACTCGTATTTCGATTATCGGGGGTGAGGGGTCAGCGTTATTAAGCGTCTTTGTTGAATTTATCTGCGTGGCTGAGGGCAAAGTATTGATTCAACCTGTTCCAACAGGAAACGCACGTATTGAAAAGCTGCGCCTATTTCTGCCCGAGCAATCCTATTTCCATAATCCGACGGGAAGCGACAATATACAAGCGGATGCGTTTCTGGAAACGCGCCCTGAATTCTAGTGTCCTCTTCTAGCCTCTCGAAACTTTCGTAACCAAGTGTAACTATGGAACGATGTTTGCATACCTAAAATGGTATTTAAAAACCCCATAAATGGGATCACTGTCGACAAATCATAATGGCGCGTGAGTTAAGAAAAATGAAGTGTTTCGATTGAAAAATACAAAACTCACCATTAAAGAAACTCACCAAAGGAAAAATATCAGTCTGAAGCTATGTTTAGACAACTGATTTTTTATTGATGCTATAATGAATAATAATAAATATTTAAATCTTTCAAAGAATAATTTCACACTTTACCGACCGATAGCCTATTAATCGACTGTTTTACCGGCCAACACTTACCGACCGATAAAACAGTTGATTAATAGGCTATCGGTCGGTAAGCGTTGGCTGGTAAAACAGTCGATTAATAGGCTACCGGTCGGTAAAGTGTTAATATTGATTTTATCGTCGTGTTAACCCATCTCTGTCTCTGTTTTTCAGAGATCTCTAAACGCGACAGTTGCATTGCAAGCCTCGTTACATCGAGAAACATAAGAACGAGGCATTTACTTGGCCAGTACCATCTTGTACATCTACTTACAATTGAGATATTTGTCTTGCATCTGACGTTGCGTCTTACTTGCCATAGGAAGCTGCTAAAGCACTCGAACGGAAGTTCCTGCCGGGTCTGCGCTGCATGCGACGTATAACGCAACGCCAATAACTCACCCAGTGCGCGTCGACCTTCGAAAAGAGGCACTCTCTCCTTCTAGCTCAGCTGGAGAGTGTCCTCCTCTCTTTTACTACCATTTTCCCCGCCAGGCTCCTTCAGAACAACCCTAGGCGCCGTTAAGTTTGCGACGAGCGAGAAATTACAAGGGAGGTTTGGTTAAATTCCACCTTTTTGCCTCCTCCTCTCTCTCAGCTTGTGTTTCGTGTTTTCCTCAAGACTTTGGTCCCCAACGGGATCTAATTCGCTAATTCGCCTTCAATTCTCGAGATCATGAATCGCTAAATCCACAAGCTGGAAAAGTCGCGACAAACGCCTGGAGAGAGGAAATTTAAGTCGGGGAAGCCATCTTGTCGGATCACGGAAGCCACCTCGCGGCTCGGGCTCGGTTTATCCAGATTTTCAACAAAAATGGAATATGGGAATATCGATGAGACGCTGCTTTGGATATTCTCAGCATAGGGAATAGGAATGGGAATAGTAGAAAATACTAAAATTGTAATTTAAAGCAAGTAAAGAAAAAAAAAACACAAATAGAACGTCTTTGCTTATCAGAAGACCACTTTCGCAAGGAACCAAAGGTTGAATTATTCTCTTATCGAATCGATACATTTGTCCAAGTCACGGAAGAACTCAGAGACCAGCTCTGATAACCTAGAAGAGAAGGCAAAAGAGGTTTTACGATTAATCGGAAAGGAAGTGCTTCTAACCAGTCAAAACTCTTGAAAGCTAGGTTAGCTAGAGTAGATTAGTTACTAAACTTTGTATTAGTCACTATTATTATCGTCTAATTGTAAAACCTGTCACTTCAATAAGAGTCACTGATGAGTACTGATGGTTGCCACAGCCTTCCTTAGTGTTTCCCATTTATTATCGAATCGATACATTTGTCCAAGTCACGGAAGAACTCAGAGACCAGCTCTGATAGCACAGAAGAGAAGGCAAAAGAGGTTTTACGATTAATCGGAAAGGAAGTGCTTCTAACCAGTCAAAACTCTTGAAAGCTAGGTTAACTAGAGTAGATTAGTTACTAAACTTTGTATTAGTCACTATTATTATCGTCTAATTGTAAAATCTGTCACTTCAATAAGAGTCACTGATGAGTACTGATGGTTGCCACAGCCTTCCTTAGTGTTTCCCATTTATTATCGAATCGATACATTTGTCCAAGTCACGGAAGAACTCAGAGACCAGCTCTGATTGCACAGAAGAGAAGGCAAAAGAGGTTTTACGATTAATCGGAAAGGAAGTGCTTCTAACCAGTCAAAACTCTTGAAAGCTAGGTTAGCTAGAGTAGATTAGTTACTAAACTTTGTATTAGTCACTATTATTATCGTCTAATTGTAAAATCTGTCACTTCAATAAGAGTCACTGATGAGTACTGATGGTTGCCACAGCCTTCCTTAGTGTTTCCCATTTATTATCGAATCGATACATTTGTTCAAGTCACGGAAGAACTCAGAGACCAGCTCTGATTGCACAGAAGAGAAGGCAAAAGAGGTTTTACGATTAATCGGAAAGGAAGTGCTTCTAACCAGTCAAAACTCTTGAAAGCTAGGTTAGCTAGAGTAGATTAGTTACTAAACTTTGTATTAGTCACTATTATTATCGTCTAATTGTAAAATCTGTCACTTCAATAAGAGTCACTGATGAGTACTGATGGTTGCCACAGCCTTCCTTAGTGTTTCCCATTTATTATCGAATCGATACATTTGTCCAAGTCACGGAAGAACTCAGAGACCAGCTCTGATAGCACAGAAGAGAAGGCAAAAGAGGTTTTACGATTAATCGGAAAGGAAGTGCTTCTAACCAGTCAAAACTCTTGAAAGCTAGGTTAGCTAGAGTAGATTAGTTACTAAACTTTGTATTAGTCACTATTATTATCGTCTAATTGTAAAATCTGTCACTTCAATAAGAGTCACTGATGAGAACTGATGGTTGCCACAGCCTTCCTTAGTGTTTCCCATTTATTATCGAATCGATACATTTGTCCAAGTCACGGAAGAACTCAGAGACCAGCTCTGATAGCACAGAAGAGAAGGCAAAAGAGGTTTTACGATTAATCGGAAAGGAAGTGCTTCTAACCAGTCAAAACTCTTGAAAGCTAGGTTAGCTAGAGTAGATTAGTTACTAAACTTTGTATTAATCACTATTATTATCGTCTAATTGTAAAACCTGTCACTTCAATAAGAGTCGCTGATGAGTACTGATGGTTGCCACAGCCTTCCTTAGTGTTTCCCATTTATTATCGAATCGATACATTTGTCCAAGTCACGGAAGAACTCAGAGACCAGCTCTGATAGCACAGAAGAGAAGGCAAAAGAGGTTTTACGATTAATCGGAAAGGAAGTGCTTCTAACCAGTCAAAACTCTTGAAAGCTAGGTTAGCTAGAGTAGATTAGTTACTAAACTTTGTATTAATCACTATTATTATCGTCTAATTGTAAAATCTGTCACTTCAATAAGAGTCACTGATGAGTACTGATGGTTGCCACAGCCTTCCTTAATGTTTCCCCATTTTCTTCGCAACATTTTAACAAAAATTCGAAACGCATTTTTCAGAATGCAAAGTTTGCACGCGACTTTAAATGAAAAACTCCTGCTTTTCCGTTTCCCCCAGCCCCGGCAAATCGTTTTAAGTGGAAGGATGCAAGTTCGAGACGGAGAACTGTCCCTTCCTTTTTCGTTTCTGTTTAACGAGGTCAAAGTGGTCTTCATTTTTCTCGTTTCTAAGCCGCAGCCGTCGATTTCTCAGGTAATAACCAGCGTCCCCCCCGCCTTCACAAAGTTTCTTTCGTGAAATGTACGAAAAGAAAATTGTCTCGCGGCTCGGGGATCCGGTAGAAACGCGGCGGAATAACTGGCCGGATAAAAAGGAAACATTGCGAGACTTTGAACGACTAATGTACCGTAAAATATACATTTAACCGTGAGGAAGGTTGGCGGGACGCGTCAGCGTGGCTGCTGTGACGGACTCAGCGTCTTTTCGTGCCGAGTTTGCTGCTCCAGCAGCCCGTGCAAGGAATCGATGCATTTCTCATAGCGATGCGGAACGTTCCTCCGCGGTGAGAAATATACTTCCTTCCCGGCAGAACCGGGGGGAGAACTTTGATCATTGGCATAGTTCGTTCGATTGAAACGGCACGTGAGTACCACTATGGTTAGACACCGCTTCTCTCGGTAATAAGATAAAGCTTCAGTGGTATTTTCTACAGCCTCTGCTGTTTGGTGCAAGACTTTAAACAATCCATTCGTTCCTTTTTCCAGATTTTATTGAAGCTTTAAAAATTGAGAAAATTGCTAAAGTTGCAAGACTGTACTCTCTGTTCTTTAATGCTTATTGGAGTAAACAGAGATTCTAGACGAAATAAGACGAAATGAGACGAAAATCAAGAATATCAATTTGTTGATTGAGGCTTTGTTATGAAGTTATTAAAAAATTTCAAATCATTCTGAAAAAATTATTTTTGTTTGCGGGGGTCAGTTACAATCATTTTTGGTCAATGGACATATCCCTGAAATCCTAACCATTTTCGAGAAAAAAATTCGAGTGACTAAATCTTTCGGTGAAAAAAAATTTTGTCAAATCGATCTGGAAAACATATTTTTGGTTGCAGGGGTCGATTACAATCATTTTTGGTCATTACACATATACTCGAAATCCTACCCATTTTCGAGAAAAAAATTCCTTACCGAAAATATAATCTGGAGGCCTGAAATGGTTCCCCGAAATTACATGCGAATCTTTAAAATGTCATAACTTTTGAACGGATCGACGGATTTTAAAGTTTCAAAATGCAAACAACGCGTATTTTGATGCAGAATATGTAGAAATTCAAAAAATATCCGAAAAGTTGTTCCTTAACCCTGTAAAGTGAGAAAACCCCCATAAAAATGGCCCAATTTTCAAAAAGCCATAACTCCTATAATAGCGAACATATTTCAATGAAACTTTTTTTCTAAGTAGACCTCATGGGTACCTACAAAAAACTATTAGACAACTTTTCTATAGGGCGTCAAATGAAATCACTAAAAATGAAAAACAATTTTTAAGAATCGACAGGGGGTAGGTGCCTTAATTTTTCGGCGAAATTGAAAAGTTTCAAATCATTCCGAAAAAATTATTTTTTGTTGCGGGGGTCAATTACAATCATTTTTGGTCAATAGACCTACCCTCGAAATCCTACGCACTTTCTAGAAAAAAATTCGAGAAGTCGTGAAATTTTTTGACGAAAAATAAAATTTTAAATCGTTATAAAAAAATTATTTTCAGTTGCAGGAGTGTATTAAAATCATTTCTCGTGAATAGACATACCCTCGAATTCCTAACCATTTTCGAGAAAAAAATTCCTTACCGAAAATATAGTATGTCTGACCATACGTTGACATGTTTCCCTGAAAATCGCCAAAAAACTTTCAAATCATTCTGGAAAAATTATTTTCAGTTGCGGGGGTCAATTGCAATTATTTTTGGTGAATAGACACACCCCCGAAATCCCACTCAGTTTCTAGAAAAAAATTCGAGAAGGCCTGAAATTTTTCAACGGGGAAAAAAAAAATTTCAATTCGTTTTAGAAAAATTATTTTCGGCCGTGGGGGTCAATTGCAATCATTCTTGGTCAATAGACATATCCCCGAAATCCTAACCATTTTCGAGTAAAAAATTCCTTACCGAAAATGTCTGACCATATATTAGCATGTTTCACTGAAATTTTTTTACTACATTTAAGATACGCACACTAATTAATTCTACGTGATAATAGCATCATTCTAACGACCTAAAAAGGCACGAAAGTGTTCCACACTTTCGAATTGACCTCGAATCGAAAGGAAAATGTTGCTCAAAGTACTTCCTATCGCGAAAACGAATATGATAATTGATAATCGAGCGTGGTGCGAAACGATGGTGAAAATTCGCAGGAAAATGAACGCCACGAGGCATGTTGCGAGCGTACACAAGCTCTCGCTGGATGTGAACGAAGGATGAGCGGGTGGGTAGAAAAATGATGGAGCGAAAGAAGCGAGAGCTTAATTCTCCTCGGTTCTCGCCCCGGAGCACCGACCTACTTCCTTCGTGGAAAGCATCAAAGATTTTTAAACGTCCTCTATGTATTTCCTCGCACGAGGACGAAGCACAAATTGTTAAGTCGTTGCAAAGTGGAGCACCTTCGTTTCCGTTTTTTTTTTTTTAATCGAGGCGTTACGTTCATCCTACTTCCCCTTACTTTCATTAACAAATTCTAGATTCACAGAACCCAACAGTAGTTTATGTTAAATTTGATTCAAATGGTTATTAATAGACATTTATAGAAAATTTTAATTCTCGAAAATCTACAGAATGCACTTAATATGCAAAAGTATACAAAATTAATTGATGTAAGACACGAATTATTATATTTAGGGGTTCAGACAATACTTTATAAAACTCACATTTCATTATTTCTATTAATAAAAATAGGAATTTGCATACAGATCCTTAGTCTAGTTATTAATATTTAGAGGGTGTTGTTTAAGTAATTTCTGCATTGGAAAATAGAATAATCCCAAAATTTACAACATCTTCGAAACTTTGAATGGTTATTAATATTTAGAGGGTGTTGTTGAAGGAATTTCTGCATTAGAAAATAGAATAATCCCAAAATTTCCAACATCTTCGAAACCTTGAATGGTTATTAATGTTTGAAGAGTGTTATTGAAGTAATTTTTACATTAAAAAATAGAATAATCCCAAAATTTCCAACGACTTCGGAACCTTGAATGGTTATTAATGTTTGAAGAGTGTTATTGAAGTAATTTTTACATTAAAAAATAGAATTTTTTATAATAATATAAAAAATATATAATCCCAAAGTTTCCAACGACTTCGAAACTTTGAATGGTTATTAATATTTAGAGGGTGTTGTTGAAGTAATTTTTGCATTAAAAAATAGAATAATCGCAAAATTTCCAACCCTTTGAGATTTCGAGACCCTGAGAGATTAGATATCTTATTGATAATAAGTCATCGTAAGCATGATCCGATCGATCGAATCTTGTTCAAAGAACCAGAAACCGTATTATTAATCATGGGGAAACTTCTCCGCAGAGAGTCGGATACACATGGGGCTGAATGTTGAGATACCATCGAACAGCTTTAATCATACGCGCCATCAGACAAAGGATTTCATGCAGGGCCCTTTGATCATGAACACTGAGCCCTTAAATCATCATGGGAATAGGTAGCAGGGAAGAACTGTGCAACTCTTGTTACGAATCGTGGTCCCTGTGTAGCTATAATCGATAAAACCAAATTAATGTCATCATAAAAATTAGTATGTGGATCTCCCCATCGATCTTGACCCTTTCAACATGAGTCAAGATCGATTTGAATCATTTCGTGACGTCGAACTCGTGTCACTTCGAACGGTAGTCCAATCCAAACAATTTTAAATGTCTTGACAAATCTTTTTTCTTTTTTTTTTTTAATTTTTATTTAATTTTTACTGTTGCAACGAAACAATTTCTTCGTAGGTTCGAATGGTGGCCCCCACCTCAGTGGGGATCAACCGGCCAATGCGTGGAGCAAAGGCAGTTAAGATGTTATCGTATTTCGCTGCGGCTAACTCGAGGGAATATCCTCGCCTTCGCCGTAACCTTCTCGGTCTGTTTCTCTTCTCGTTTCTCTTGGTCTACGCCGAGAGCACACCACCCACAGCCCACTCGAGCCGGCTGGTCCGATCCTTATCGATTTTGGCCTCGCTACCTCCAATCGCGATGGAGTTTCGCCCTTCCTTTTTACTCTGATTTCCGTTTCTTTCCCGTTGGTCTCTCGAACCGCATTGAATCTTACTAATGGATCGCTGTATCATGCATTAATGTCAGATGCATTGACCCAGTTCCTCAAATCTCCACGCGTTCGTCCCCAATGTTTTATTCCCTGGGGTGGCGAAAAATAGTGCGTCGTTAAATCGATATATCGCGTTTCAATCTTGAAAACAGTGCACGATTTTTCTTATCGTCGGTGTCCAAAGCCATGATGCAAAGAAATAAAGCGAATACTCGAATGTTCGATTACCATATTAACACTAAACCTACCACGAACCGGTCAAACGACCGTTTTCAAAATTTCATTTAGAATTTCTAACGTACAATGTTACTTTAGCGCACATTTAACTTGACGATTTTTCATATAGCAAACGTACAATGAATTTTTCAATATTCACTTCTATTCTTATTGTTTTCTTATTGTTTTCTGAGAAAAATATGTAGTCTCTTTTGTCCATAACGATCGGGCGTTTTATTTTGGTCCTCTAGAATCTCCCATTAAAATTTGTCCCAGGAGTGGCCGAACACCCCTGTATTATAGTCCAGTATTCAGTTTCCATTGTCTCAGGACAGTCTAATAACGCGTATTAAAAATACTAAAACTTTAGACGCGTGCAGTTCCGAAACTACCAGGGATATATTAATTATTAAGGTATTGTTAGAGGCGGCAAGGCCTCCCCTTTAAAACGGTTTTTGGTTTTTGACGATCGGACTTACCGTTTTCGAGATATCGTAATTTATGTAAAGGGGTATTTTTCTTAATTTGACTATCGCTGTCTTCGTCTGACGCGTCGCGTTGGACCTCCTTGTCGCGCGTGAGTCGAGACAGTCACGTGACGTGGAAGCGTAGTGTTTCCAAGTGTTTACTACGCACTGTTTACTATCGTTCACGCGCGCGAGTTCATTGATAAACAATGAACGTAAACAAAGGCTCCGGGACCGTCTTATCTCCGAAACTAGCCACCGCATCGACTTGAAACTAAAATCGCTATATCTCCGGAACTAATAAAGCTATCGACTCGTACAAACGCTCGTTTTAAAGGGCATTTCATCCTCTATCCGATGACTATAACAACTATTATAATTTATGCTATCTTCTATGTTTATTTTCACATTTACTTCGACGCTACATACCTAAAGTAGTTTCAACAATTCCTACCGATCGTACGACTGTATATTATACGATATAATGCAAAAATTATTAGAAATCATTTGACCGGTCATGGTAGGAATAGGTATACACGAAGCGTTGGTAGATTTAGTGTTAATAAGGTGCTTTAATCATTCGTTGATGATTGTTTTTCCTTTTTCAAGATAATCAATGGTAATTATTTCACGCAAATCCCAAAAATCCTACGTAATTAATTTCTACCTTATTTACATCTTCACTGAGACCGTTCACTATTAATAGCTTGTCAAACAAATACTAAGCAATGTAGCGTCTCCAAACTTGAAACTTAAGCTCTGTTAATACCTCTCCGACCATAGTCATCTTCTTAAAACAATAACCCTCATCTATACCTCAGGCCAGGTGCCTGAAACTATTCTATCTCGATGTTCGATTTCATCTCAATTTTCTATAGACTTCATGGTTTAATCTATCATTCTATCCTATTGTTATGTCCTCCTAATCTCCTTAATAATCGAAGAGCAATTGTAACTTTTGATGCCACGAACACAACTTTTTTTTTCAGATTCTTTCGAGTTTCCCTGAGATATTCGCGAATAACTCGAGATTAAAACACAATGATTCAAGGGGCTCAGAATGAAGTCGATCGATGAGACTCGCCATTTAATTTTTTACCAAAGACTTCCCCCGCGTATAATCCCCTAAACGGTTTAACTGCCTACAATCCTCATTTCTCGTCCGAGTCGCGATAGATTTTGTCATAGGAGATAAAACCCTTTAATGGAGGAGTCTGATCAAAAGGGATCGTTCGCTGTCATTCGGGTTGTAAATCCGTGCTCTCAAACGGGAGCCTCGTTTCGCTGCCGAAGAAAATGGATAACGGCGATTTAATCTCCCCGGGCCTGACGAGCTTTATTTTTTTCCTGAAATATGAATGATACCATAATTTTTAGCATAGTCGGTCGAGGTACAGATTATTCGTCTAAGAATGTGGAATTAAAATCTCTGTAAATTGCTTTTCCTATACAAAGATCTCAATATAGTGTCAAATTATTAAATATAAATATTAAGAATATAGTGAATATCCAGTCACTTTGATAAAGCTTAGAAATAAATTCTTTGATCGCAACAAAAATTAATATAGCGATAAAGCAAGGTAAATTGTAGGATTAATTGATTATTTATTGTCTTTTTACTTATTGAATGGCCCTCGTATAACTCTTATATTAATATTAGTATAAATTTCTTTCACTTTCAATAATTTCACAGCTCCAAGGAGCCATTTCACGGTCCCAAGGAAACAAACTCAGGAAACAAAATTAAAAACCAACCCTTTCGCGTTAGAGTCCCGCGGAACTTCGATCATTTATTAACGCAAGATTCCCAGTCAAGATTCATAGCGCGCGAAAGTAAACTCTCAAAGGAAATGCGCAGCGAAGAAGCGTAAAGCTGCTCCGAGCAGAACTGCCTGGAAAAGGGAAAAGGATCAACGCAGTCACGTAACACGTTGCGGCGGAAGCCCGCGCTTCCTGGGGGGGGGGGAAAAAATTGCGAAAGAAGGAACATCGACAACTCATTCCGTACGCACCGCTCCTGTCGGCGCTGTAGTCGTTTCTTCTGAAAGTTTCATGAGCTTCGCGCCGATCGGGGAAGCTTTTTATTTGCACGGAACACTTTTGCATTTTTACGAGCAAGGTTACGTGCGGGGGCCCTTCACCGAGACCTTTGAGCTCTCCATACGTGTTACAACACCCTCAGAACATTCGTGTCAATATTTCCTGATGGGTATTCAAAGTTCAACATTTTCTGGAAATGAAACTTCACGCGAAAGGTCTTGTCTTAAAAGATGAAGAAGCCATGTCGATATTTCAGACATTTCTAAGCAAACTAAACACTTCTAGAAAGTTAATTAGAGAAGGTTAGTAATTGGTATTGTGTTTTCTGTTGATAAATACAGAACCATACGATCATTTTATAGCTTCACAAACTAGTTCTGTAATATGGAAAGCTAAGAAATGACGTGACTAAAATAAAAATTAAATTTTAGAAGAATTGACGTTTTATTTTAAGTTTACTAATGTTCTATGCACGAGAATGGAGAGTTCTGAGAGTTTCTAAGAGTTCTGAGTTATTCTATAGCTATAGCTATACTATACTATAGCTATATTTTGAAATAGGATAGAGTAGATTTTATATGAAATAATTTTATATGCTTCAAAAATCCTATTTAATAATAGAATAATTTTCAAATATCCACTTGAAATTATTAATAATTGAATAGAATTTTTGATTTAATATTGTAAATTGATTGTAGCTATATTTTGAAATAGGATAGAGTAGATTTTATATGAAATAATTTTATATGCTTCAAAAATCCTATTTAATAATAGAATAATTTTCAAATATCCACTTGAAATTATTAATAATTGAATAGAATTTTTGATTTAATATTGTAAATTGATTGTAGCTATATTTTGAAATAGGATAGAGTAGATTTTATATGAAATAATTTTATATGCTTCAAAAATCCTATTTAATAATAGAGTAATTTTCAAATATCCACTTGAAATTATTAATAGTTGAATAGAATTTTTGATTGTATATTGTAAATTGATTATAGCTATATTTTAAAATAGAGTAGAATAAATTTTATATGAAATAATTTTATATGCTTCAAAAATCCTATTTAATAATAGAGCTAATTCAATTGAGTTATTATTGAGTTATTCTTGTAAATTTTATTTTGATTTTAGTAACCTCGTTTCTCAGCCCTCCATATCACAGACCTAAATTATGAAACAACTATAAGAATATTTAATAGCTTCTAAACCAAGTTACAGAGTTCTTTTGTAATAGCGTGGAATTGCGTTAAAAAGTGTTTCAATAAGGAAAACTATATTTCACGTATCTCTTCCGCCAGACGCGAATTAAATTTCAATTTTCCGCGGAATTCGAGTAAGTTCGAAGATAACCGACTTTCCCCCCCGCGGTCTTTCTATTACCAATGTCTATGTTACGAATGGAGATAACGGAATATTTAATAAAGTCTTGAAAACTCTTCGCGGGTCTTATTTAATCTTCAATCTATTCCGTACCGTGTTCGCGGTTTCACTGTATTCCTGGAACTCTTCCAATCTCGCCTGAACATTTTGCTCGCTTTTTCGGCCGCTTCTAACTAACTTTATTTCACGGATTTAGTTCCTCGTCGATCTCGAGCGGGTTCTATTCTTATTCAGAAAATTCTCGTATTCCGCGGGGCCTGGCGACTTTTTTCCACCCCCTCCAAACTCATTCGTGCCTCTAGGAAGAACGACGGAACTTGCGATAAGTCGACCCCCCCCCGTCAGGTGTGACCCGAAAAGAAAGCTTTCAATAGAAACGTCTTCGGTTAAGAACGCAGATTCCAGGACCTCTCGGGGATCGAACTTTTCCCTCCGTGAGAAGACAGAAGCATCCTACAACTTCTCTGAACTCGTTTCCCTTCATGCTGGATACGAGGAAACACTGAAGCTTCCTTCCACGTCGCGTTTATGCATAAACAATCGAAACTAAGCAATTCTTGACGGAATATTCAATTATTTTAGCAACTAGAAACTAGAAAACTCTTGTTTCTTAACCCCTCGATGAATGCTCTGAGTCTAATAGGCCCTAAAGGGTATAGCCGAATAAGAGGGTGAAATGTGAATTGTGCCCTTGAACCAAATGTGACATACGATGGATTCATCGATAGAGCATCAAGAAAAAACGTTCTTTGCCAAATTTTAACCCTCTATCTTGTTTGGAAGGGTAGCTATTGAGAAAATTCGGATTTCTGCCTATTTCCCCTATTTAATCGAGTAGAAAAATTATGAAAAAAATCTGGTGCATTGTGGTTATTGAGATACCTGTTTGAGAATTTTTTCAGATTTTTCGATTCCAAATCCTAGGTGTGAAAAATTGAAAACGCAAAAAAAACACAGAAAAATACGGATTTCGTATTGAAGCTTTCGAGACACTAGATTTCTATAATTACTGTAAATGCGTATTGTCATTGGTAATCTCCCTGAATTTTTTCAGATTTTTTGGTAGGGTGCGCCGTAGTAGGAAAAATGAATAACCGATTTTTTCGACGTTTTTCGCGTGAAAAAGCATCTTAACTTTGAATTTTTGTATTCTCTTTAATAGATAACTATATTGTATGGTTTTAAACATTTCTATGTTGAGCAGAACATTGTATACAAGAAGAAAAGCAAAAATAAGTCACGAAAAAAAAAGTGTTATGCGCGATATATGTATTTGAATTTTTTTTCGAAACTGTGTAGGATTTCGGGGGTATGTCTATTCACCAAAAACAATTGTATTTGGCCCCCTTAGCTAGAAATAATTTTTTCAGATCGATTTGAAATTTTTTTTTCGTCGAAAAATTTAGACACCTACACCCTGGTTGATTTTTCTTAAAAAATTGTTTTTCATTTTTAATAAATTTGTTTCACGGTCTACAGAAAAAATGTCTAATACTTTTTTATAGGCACCGATGAGCTCTACTTTAGAAAAAATTTTCATTGAGATATGTTCACTATTGTAGGAGTTATGGCCGTTTGAAAATTGGACCATTTTTATGGGGTTTTTCTAACTTTGCGGGATTAAGGAACAACTTTTTCACTATTGTTATAATGCCTACATATTCTTCGCCAAAATACGCGTTATTTGCCGCTTCAAACATTAAAATCCTTCGATACGTTCAGAAGTTATGACATTTTAAAGATTCGCATGAAGATTTTCGGTAAAGAATTATTTTCTCGAAAGCGCGTAGGATTTCGGGGATATGTCTGTTCACTTGAAATGCTTGCAATCGATCCTTGTAACTAAATATAATTTTTTTAGTACGATTGGAAATTGTTCAATTTCGTCCAAAAATTTCAGTACCTACTGCAAGAAGATTTTTCAATAAAAAGAATATGAGCGTATATTTTAGGTGATAATATTTTTTAAATATTAATAAACAAATAGTTTTTCACTGTCGTTTAATTAGAAATTGAAAGAAAAACAAAATTAATATAATAAAAAAAATGATGTATGAAACTTGATGAAGATATTAGAACAAATAACAGTGAAAGGAAAGCGACCAAACTTATTTTTTTTTGTTGACTTATCAGGGGAGAAACGTTTGCATAAAAAGTTGAAAAGGTGCAAAGAAGATGAGGATGCGAGGGAGAGTATACATCAATTCGCGAGAAAGGTACATCGATGTATTTTCGAGTGTAAGGTGTTTTCGTTCGGAATAAACTACTTCTTGCGCATGAATCATATATAACTTTGGGGAGCCTCATAGAACTCTAAAAAATTTATGGCTTGCTACGTCACGAACATGTCTCCGACGCGATGTGTTTCGCTTACCCTAACTCTCAGGCAGACGAATCCGATGTATATTTAAGAACTTAGTCTGGTCCTTTCGGTTCACTTGCATTCTGGCTGATTAACTTTTCATTCAATTTCACGTAATATTTATGTTTTTAAACTTTTTTATATCAATTTTTACTCGCGGAAGCTTCAGTTCAAATATTAATTTCATAGTATCACTTTTACATTAGTCTATCTTGACGGTATACAATTATTTTTTTCTGAGTTCATTAATACACTTTTCATTTATACAATTCTTGTTACACAATATATAATCATTGAAGAATAAAATTGGAAATGGTACACAAATTCCATCTTGATCGTTCTTAGAGAAATATTTCATTCAATTCTATTTATTATCTGAGTTTATGTTTCAGGGAAACATCGTGGGACTAACCAAGACACCATGAAGAAAGTATCTTTTCATATTTCTCTATTTTATATGAGTTATGTTTATTGAATATGAGTTTTTGTTTCAGGGAAACATCGTGGGATTGTCGAAGACACCAATAAGAAAATATCTTGTCGTATCTTCGTTTCATATTGGTTATATTTATTGTGTATGAGTGTATGTTTTAGAAAATCATCGTGGGATCGATGAAGACACCAAGAAGAGAATATTTCCTCGTATTTCTTGCGTACTTCGGATCGCGTTAGAATATAAGTAAAAATGTATATAGATTATAAGATAAAAAAGCGTTCTCCAAGCGTTCGATTAAATACTACTGAAACTTGTGCGTTAATTTAAGTGGGGATGATTAATATCAAGGTACATATTAGTATTCTGATATGCAAGGTCCACACGTGCAGTTGCACATTTCTGGTTGGATCTTCCAGTGTCTTATCAGGCACTGTCGTAATAAAAGCATCGGTATAAGGAGGGACGAGTAATAATAAAGTACATATCGGTACTTTGATAATCAGGATTCGTACGTGCAGTTGCACATTCCAATTTCGTTTCTAAAAAAACATGTGATGGACTGTTTCACGTGTATCAACATTCTGTTAGGTTCTCGATCTCTTCGTCAGAGTTCGTACGTGCAGTTGCACGTTCCAATTTCGTTTCTAGAAAACATGTGCATCGTCTCACATGCGTTGACATTTTGTTAGGTTCCTCGTCTCTCGATCGGGCAGTTCTTTCAAGAACTCTCCTTTCGTAGCTCGTTTCCAACTTTTCGATAGCTTCTCCCTCGGATAGGTAGCCGAATTCCTCGCCAAAGGAAGGGTGGTTGGGGCGAGGCTAGGGTGGGTCTCCATTCGCAGCAACCTCCTCGTGGTGAGACCCGGGTCATATTATTTACTATGCGATTAATAGAATTATTAATTACATAGCAAATAATATGGGCTAATGGCTGCGTTTTTCTTATAGTTCCTTCTTTGCCCTGATGTGTGGTCTGATAACCAAATCATATAAATTTTCTCAAGAAATCTGACATTGCTTTAAAATTGATCACAAAGTTGTCTAATTAACACACAAATTTATAATTTCTAAATTAGTAATTTATTTTCGAGCCCGAAAAATTGCTTCTGCACTAATTTGTAAGTTTAGCTCCGGGCGAAAAGGAACCCAATTAATATCGAATCTACCGAAAGTATTCAGTTACGTCGGAATTAATTATGAGTTATACGACGACGCGATATATTATCTTGTCAGTTTAATTAACGAACTGCCATTATTAGTACAGGTTTTGACCGGCGTATAACGAGTGAAAACATATCGAGAATAGCTCAGCAATCGTTATTCGTGGTACGAAATATCAAAAATAGCTTTTTAACCATTTCTCATGAAGACGTTCGCGCGTATCAAATCAGTGTTGCAATTTAAGTTTTTTCGTAGACGAAATTTCGAAGTGTAGATAATTTTCTCGCATAAATTTCATTATATATGGACTGGGAGGTTCTTGGGTCTACACGGCTGTGTCAAGGTAAATGTACTAACGAGACTTGCAAGACCTCTGAGACAGCCCTTGGGAAGGGCCCCGTTCTAATGAATCCATTAACCGGGCGCGACCAATTGCTGTCAGTGAAACGTCATTACCATTAATTGTCAGACCTAACAATTAGCGGCAATACTCGCGGAACGTAAAGGAACATTTATGGATCCATGATCCATACTTGTCAGTCTTTCGATAAGAAACACATTATTTTGGTAGCATAGCAATAACGAAACCTAAATTCAGTGCAATAATGTCAATAAAAACGGTAGTTTGCCTACAAAGCAACGGTGGTGTTCATCGATTTGTCCATTATCCTAATTTCAATTACCCAGCATCCGGGCTGAGGTTAATGGCTACCTGCATGATCCAAAACTATGGAAAATAAAATGGCTCCATAATGAAAATACAAAGCTCGTTGTGGCAGGACTTTATTAGAGTAAAACGCTATTAGGATACAAATTATCAAATTCTGTAGCTTTTGATAATCAAAATTTTTAGAATTCTTTATTACTTTTGTTTTGGACTATTAAAATATAAATTATCAAATTCTGTAGCTTTTGATAATCAAAATTTTTAGAATTCTTGCATTTTATTACTTTTGTTTTGGACTATTAAGATATAAATTATCAAATTTTGTAGGTTTTGATAATCAAAATTTTTAGAATTCTTGCATTTTATTACTTTTGTTTTTGGACTATTAAGATATAAATTATCAAATTCTGTAGCTTTTGATAATCAAAATTTTTAGAATTCTTGCATTTTATTACTTTTGTTTTTGGACTATTAAGATATAAATTATCAAATTTTGTAGGTTTTGATAATCAAAATTTTTAGAATTCTTGCATTTTATTACTTTTGTTTTTGGTTATGAGGATTTTTATTATTTGTTTAATAAAAATCACTAGATTTCAGCCAACGTCTAAACCCCTTTCTAAGCATAAACTTCTCTAAAAAGTTAGCAATAAAAATATAATAAATAGTGAACAATATAAATAAAAATTGACAAGCAAAACATAACTTTTCAAACTAGAGTCAAACGATAAATATATTTGCACGTTTGCTAGAATAAACGAACGCTGAATTAATATTTCGCGTACCTCTGACGTCTCGAACAGCGTCGAGGCACAATGATCCTTGTAATCCTTTCTCGTGATCTAATCTCTGAAGTTTCCGTTGTAGTTTGGTATTACACACAAAGTTTCACACACGTTTCGAAGCATTACTAGATCTCAGTCATCGAGTTTCTCCAGTTATGGATAGAAATACCGCCAAGAATAAATTCTCACGAATTGATACCAATTATTATTCACACTCGGGGGGAAAAAAAATCAATAAATACGGTAGAACTTCGTGACAATCAGCATATTTCGATCTACAGTTTCTACACCGAATAACTTAACTTAATAGTTTGTTATTAATCCTCACTATCAAACATAAGTATTTTTTTTGTTTCGAAAAACCGTAATATACGATATATTGGTGGATATTGAACAAAGTTTAAACTCTTCACCACGTTATCGTGTCACTTTCGATTCACTGGCGATGAAACTAAACGACGAACAATCTCAGAGATTAGCAATCATTCGTGCTGAAATGAAAATCGCTGGCACGTGGAACACACCACACTTACGAACTGTATGGCGATTAAAAATCGATACGAAACCGGTATGTTATAAAATTGTTGACATCCGTCGCGGGGTAAATTTAACGAACGAATCGCGAGAGATGCAAAACACCCGCACGCTGCCCGACGACTGAAAGAGCGAGCGTCTGCTGCACTCCAGGCAAACAGTGCGCATGCGACGTAAACAAACCGTGAAGAGAAACTTCACGTACCGGGTGGGAGTTGCGAATCTCCGTGGATTTAACCATAACGACATAATTCGTGAAACGTAATTAACGTGCACACGCCATCGAACGGTATTAATAACGTAGTTAAATAAACATTGGACATATGATATATATATTTTTATTATACAGAATGTTCGGTGACCCCTAGGAAAAATGTTATTGGGGGATTCTAGAGGCCAAAATAAGACGAAAATGAAGAATACCAATTTGTCGATGGAGGCTTTATTAAAAAGTTATTAACATTTAAAGTTGTGGCTGTAGAACGACAATTTGTCCACCTTCTCGATTTTTTTTCTCGAAAGTGCGTAGGAATTCGAAGGTATGCCTAATCACCAAAAATGATTCTAATTGCCCCTAGAATCGAAAATAATTTTTCCAGAATGATTTGAAATTTTTTAATTTTCGCCTAAAAATTTCACATTCTCGAATTTTTTTCTGGAAAATGGGTGAGATTTCGGGGGTATGTCTATTGACAAAAAATGATTATAATTGACCCCTGTAGCTAAATATAATTTTTTTAGTAGGATTTGAAATTTTTTAATTTCGTCTAAAAATTTCACACATTCTCGATTTTTTTTCTAGAAAATGGGCAAGATTTCGAGGGTATGTCTATTGACCAAAAATGATTCTAATTGCCCCTAGAATCGAAAGTAATTTTTCCAAATCGATTTGAAGCTTTTCAATTTTCAGGGGAACAGATAGATGATATAGTCAGACATAATTTTAGTAATGAATTTTTTTCTCGAAAATGCGCAAGATTTCGGGGGTATACCTAATAATGAAAAATGATTCTAATTGCCCCTAGAATCGAAAATAATTTTTCCAGAATGGTTTGAAGCTTTTCAATTTTCAGGGGAACAAACACAATTATAGTCAGACATATTTTCAGTAATGAATTTTTTTATCGAAAATGCACAGGATTTCGAGGGTATGTCTATTGACAAAAAATGATTGTAATTAATCCCTGCAACTAACAATAATTTTTCCGGAACAATTTGAAATTTTTTAATTTTGTCGAAAAATTTGTCCACCTATTCGAATTTTTTTCTCCAAAACGCGTAAGAATTCGGGGGTGTGTCTATTCACCAAAAATGATTGTAATTGACCCCTGCGACTAACAATATTTTTTCCGGAACGATTTGAAATATTTGAATTTTGTCGAAAAATTTCACCCATTCTCGAATTTTTTTCTCCAAAACGCGTAAGAATTCGGGGGTGCGTCTAATGACCAAAAATGATTCTAATTAACCCCTGCAACTAACAATATTTTTTCTGGAACGATTTGAAATATTTGAGTTTTGTCGAAAAATTTCACCCATTCTCGAATTTTTTTCTCCAAAACGAGTAAGAATTCGGGGGTGCGTCTAATGACCAAAAATGATTCTAATCAACCCCTGCAACTGAGAATAATTTTTCCAGAACTATTTGAAATAATTGAATTTAATTGTTAATAACTTTTTAACGAAGCCTCCAACAACAATGTATATATAATAATATATAAAAAGAATACACTTGCTCATAGCTTCTTTGCTTTGCTTTTATAACTACTATAATTACTACAAAAATTGTCGTATATTTTGCTTTCGAGATCAACTTAGATTTTATTTATCAATTATTACCCATCAAGAATCTTAAAACTCATCCAGTCTGTTCATTTAACGCTTAAATAATAAAATAATATTCTACTAAATCGAATTAAATTCAATTTTCAGGTCCTGTGGGGTTGAAAACGAAAGAAAGGATAAAGAATGTTAAGTATTTTGTAAAATCCTCCCCTCTAGACATTTAGAATTCACATTTTACGCGACACTTAGTTACATGCACATACTTTCGAACGACTGCAACATTGCTGGGATATTTTGCGCGGAAAATTTTCATTATAATATCGTATACCTCGAGAACGAAGAGAATGTCGGGGAAAGGTATTTTTTGTCGATAATGGATGACACTTGGGGGATAAGAATAATTCCATGGACGCGTTAATATGTCTTTGTTATTTATTTATTACGTGCTGTTAGAGTTTCTACGATTATCGTTCGGTCTGCGAACTGAAAAATGCAATTTAGCTGTCTAGCGTGTCCGGTGGTGTTCCGGCACCCCTGCTATCGATTAACGTTAAATGAAACTCTCTTTGTGTACCCATGACCTGGGTTAACTTGTCTGCTGCGATGAGCTTTATCGTGTCAGCTGTAACGCGAGCGTAGCATGTGAAATGAATCATTACAATCGTTACCTCGTTTTCAGTTCGTTCGAATTCACGCGTTCACCTTCCATTTTTAAAAAAATTCCAATTGCTATGCAACATTCCAACGAATACTTTGGTAACTAGCTTGCAAATAAATATTCTGTTATTAAATATATTAATAATTTTTAAATCAACACTGTTTCAATTGCTTTGAAATAAAAATATTGTGACTTAATTCATTGATCGTTAATTAGGCAAAAATTCGTTTTAGTTTTGAATTTTATCGCTGTTCGATATTCTTGGGGACACTGAATTTGAAAAAAGGTTTAAATAACAGAATTTTTGTTTAATTTGTAACTTCACATCCGCGTTGTAATATCAGCGCAGAAATGACAAGCACTTTAATTAAATCCGCTAAACGAACCGCCGCGGGTTTGCAAATGAACGTATGATCATTCGATTTGTTTATTCCATCTCGAATTTACGTAATTAAATATCGATTCGTTAGCCCGAGATTGGTCGCTTAACAAACACACGCTATAAAACTGCCCGGTTCCCAGCGTTGGGGAATTAAATAAATGCCGAAATATTTCTGCCGATGAACACAAAGAGAGAGATCTCTGCTCGTACAAAAGGTAAACACGGAGGAGAATCCTCTGGAAAAATCAACGCTTCGACGTCTATGGTTGCCCAGTTTCACTTGTTTATACTTCGTGACTATTGACGAAGTGCGTTGCTTTCGATCGATAATAAAAAACCAAAGATTTCGTCATGGAATCCAGTAAAAATTTCTTCAGAATATAGATCAGGAATCTTCTTCAAAGAAAGAAAAATTCTTCAGCAGTCAGGAAGAATAGAATCTGTATAGTATAAGTTATAAGATTATTTGCTTTAATATTTATGCCATTTTAAAAAGGAAAAAAGGTAATTTAATGGAGATTCAAATCCTCGACCAAAAGCTTCTCTATTGACTTAACCTAATCTTCTCAATTCTAATAATTCTTTTACTATATATATATATCAAACTTTAAATCAAAATATTCCAAAAACGAAGACACATTTTGAAGAAACTTATTATCGTTTTAAAAGCACTTTCCACGTCTCTAAGGTCCCCTTTGTAATCCAAAAAACACCAGAAAACTGGCATTTTGCAACTGTTCACAGATCCGCCATCTTGAAGACGAACCTTTAAATATTCATAACTTCTAAACGAAGCCTCAATTAAAAAATTACTATTCTTGATTTTCGTCTTATTTTGGCCTCCAGAATCACCCCTTAAATTTTTGATATATATATGTCGAAAATTTGGAAGTCATTGGTGACGAGAATTAACTGAATTAGTGTTAGTTAGATCGTGCCGCGATGTCTTCATTGAATTAGAACTTAGACGGATCCAAGCGGCCTACACGCGCCGGGTTTACGGGCGGTCGAATTAACATGCAAATTCGATGCATTGAATTTCATAGTTTCGACAGCTGTAACAACCGAATAGATTCGTTGTGACGTACCCGAGATCGTCGCCCGTACTCCAGCACCATCTGTTCCCCGATAAGCAAATTGTTTGGTCGGGCCCAGACGCCAAGAAAGGGATTAATCCAATTTAGCTTCAATACCAACGTCGTGTTGCTCTACGTCTTCCAACGAAACCGAGAATCATGCAAGACGTGACTTCCAACTTCGTCGCGATCGCAGGTTTAATGATTTACAAGGATTTACAAGGATCAGATATGAAAAATTGTGATTATGTAAAGGAATATGAAGTATCATGGAGTTTATAAGTATAGATAATGTGTTAACCCTTTGCACTCCTATGTAGAGTGTGATTCGACGTCAATTTTTATCTCAGCAGCTCCCACTCGACATTTTTTCGAGTCCAAACCGAAGAGATTGTTGGATTCCAACACTTAGACACATAGACCGCCATAGAAGTTGTCGAACAAGCGAATAAGAAGTGTAGGAAGCATCATTGGAACGTCTTGGAGCAATCCAGGGTCCAAAAGTGTGTTATTTCTCATTTTGCAGCGGGTTAAAGAAGATCCTCACAATGTTCTGCCCGCTTCCTCCAAAGAAGACACCCATAGATCGCCATAGAAGTTGTCAAACAAGCAAATAAGAAGTGTACGTAGCGTCTTGGAGCAGTCTAGGGTCCAAAAGTGTGTTATCTGTCACTTTGCAGCGGGTTAAAGAAGATCCTCACAATGTTCTGCCTGCTTCCTCCAAAGAAGACACCACAGACCTCCATAGAAGTGTACACGAAGCATCATTGGAACGTCTTCAAGCAATCCAGGTCTCAAAAAAGCGATTCCAAACGCTGTCTACGAGAGTGGAGATAGATACTGCCGGATGACACGCATGAATCATAGTATTTTTCCCCTGGAGTCACATCGCTGAAGTCATTGTACCCTAGATTGCAAACACTAGGACTCATCCGTGTGCTACTTCCCCTCTTGTACAAGCCGATAAACAGGGACAAAACCCCCAAAAAGGGCCTTCTTGCACTCAGTCGAATCTGTAAGCTCGTCGATACTAAACAAGTCTAACGCCACTGACTCGTATTCTTCCTTGGACTCCAACAAAAGCCACCATAGAAGTTGTCGAACAAGCGAATAAGAAGTGTCGTAGCATCATTGGAACGTCCTGGAGCAATCCAGGGTCCAAAAGTGTGTTATTTCTCATTTTGCAGCGGGTTAAAGAAGATCCTCACAATGTTCTGCCCGCTTCCTCCAAAGAAGACACCCATAGATCGCCATAGAAGTTGTCAAACAAGCAAATAAGAAGTGTACATAGCGTCTTGGAGCAGTCTAGGGTCCAAAAGTGTGTTATCTGTCACTTTGCAGCGGGTTAAAGAAGATCCTCACAATGTTCTGCCTGCTTCCTCCAAAGAAGACACCACAGACCTCCATAGAAGTGTACACGAAGCATCATTGGAACGTCTTCAAGCAATCCAGGTCTCAAAAAAGCGATTCCAAACGCTGTCTACGAGAGTGGAGGTGCATACGTATCGTGGTTTGTCGAGTTTTTGTCCGAAAGGTGAGACGAGACGAGGTAAGCTGCTTATGAACGCGGTAGGTAACGTTAAACGGGTTATAGCTCGCGGTGCGAACCCGACTTTCGCGGTGCAGCGAACTCTCCTCACGAGCACGCTCTGGCCCTTAGCATGCAAGCAGGCTAAGGAGGGTGGGCCACGAACCGGTCGTATATTTTCCTAGCGCCTGGGTTTCGTGCCGTTACGTTACCCCGTTCGTGCCCATTCGTGGTTGCGAAGCTGGATAGCCAAGCATGTTCCAGAGAAAATAGCTCCTTGGCTGTCTCTGACCGGACGGAATGCACACAAGCTGCTCTTCTTATCCGAGAGGCGATCTATTCGCGCTTGGCCCACTTTCTTACACGTTCCTCGCTATCTCCACCCCCCCTCCTCCATCTTTGTTTTTGGTCTTTGGCTGAGCTTTTCACTTTTCACCGAAGTTTCTTATTGTCCTGCGCTTCACGCTCGAGGAGAGGCTGTTTTCATTGTCCATGTTTCTATTGCAATTGCTGGGCCACAGACAGCAATATCTAACTCTAGAATTTCTCTTTTATTCAATTATATTCGCGATCTAAACTCTTGGGGAGAAAGGCAAGAGTGAAAGAAAGGCAGTTCATCCTAGGGAGGAACTCTTATCTTTGAGTAATGAACACCATGAGTTTGTAGGACTCTAGACATATACAGTCGTCACTGGAGATGATTTTTGTAACATCTATAGATGATACATACTAGTAGTCAAGTTAAGGAAACAGGGGATGATTTTTTACGAACTCTAGATCAATTAAATCTGTGAATTTTCCTTAATAATACTCTATAAAAGACAATGAAGGGAATAAAGTTGTGTCAAGATTTCGTATTTTGGCAAGTTTAAGCATGGTGTTATTATTATTACTAGTAGATCCAAATCTGCCCCAATCTGATCAATTTTCTCTTATCAATGTGTGTTAACCAATCATTCGAGTGCCAAGAAACAACCTGTAAGGAAGATTCAATCGTGATCTAGTTACTTTCTTTATATTTTTCTAGTGATTTCAAAGTATTCTCTGTTTTTTCAGCATTGGTAAGGAGTACAAAGTTGTACCATGGAAAACACCTTCCTTCGTGTGTAATTCCGTAATTCCGTACTTCCGTGTGTATTATTTCAGAGCGCATCAAAATTCTAACGACCTGTAAATTCTTATCTCGCTCACGGGGGATACCCTCTTATCAGAAACACCATTTGTTCACGCTGGCCCACTTTCCACTCCCGCTTTACCTCCCATCTCTTCATGCACCCTTAAAATATATCTACGTAGTCCTCCACCTAACAAATCCTCAACTTTCTCATATTTCTAATACACTAGCGTTACATATCACATATGTAGGATGTTCATATCACAGAATGTGTTATTCCAATTCATTAAACAAAAATATCACATTAAAAAGCAACCAACGAAATGATAATTTGAATTATTCTTTTTCGATAATCTAGGACTAGATTTCATGACTCCAGGATGAATCCTAGGTATTCTAGGGAATTTTTCGGTACAATCTCATGGCAGGCCAAATGTCTTTACCTCCCATCTCTTGATGCACCCTTAAAATATATCTACGTAGTCCTCCACCTAACAAATCCTCAACTTTCTCATATTTCTAATACACTAGCGTTACATATCACATATGTAGGATGTTCATATCACAAAATGTGTTATTCCAATTCATTAAACAAAAATATCACATTAAAAAGCAACCAACGAAATGATAATTTGAATTATTCTTTTTCGATAATCCAGGACTAGATTTCATGAGTCCAGGATGAATCCTAGGTATTCTAGGGAATTTTTCGGTACAATCTCATGGCAGGCCAAATGTCTTTACCTCCCATCTCTTGATGCACCCTTAAAATATATCTACGTAGTCCTCCACCTAACAAATCCTCAACTTTCTCATATTTCTAATACACTAGCGTTACATATTACATATATAGAATGTTCATATCACAGAATGTGTTATTCCAATTCATTAAACAAAAATATCACATTAAAAAGCAACCAACGAAATGATAATTTGAATTATTCTTTTTCGATAATCCAGGACTAGATTTCATGAGTCCAGGATGAATCCTAGGTATTCTAGGGAATTTTTCGGTACAATCTCATGGCAGGCCAAATGTCTTTACCTCCCATCTCTTGATGCACCCTTAAAATATATCTACGTAGTCCTCCACCTAACAAATCCTCAACTTTCTCATATTTCTAATATACTAGCGTTACATATTACATATGTAGAATGTTCATATCACAGAATGTGTTATTCCAATTCATTAAACAAAAATATCACATTAAAAAGCAACCAACGAAATGATAATTTGAATTATTCTTTTTCGATAATCCAGGACTAGATTTCATGACTCCAGGATGAATCCTAGGTATTCTAGGGAATTTTTCGGTACAATCTCATGGCAGGCCAAATGTCTTTACCTCCCATCTCTTGATGCACCCTTAAAATATATCTACGTAGTCCTCCACCTAACAAATCCTCAACTTTCTCATATTTCTAATATACTAGCGTTACATATTACATATGTAGAATGTTCATATCACAGAATGTGTTATTCCAATTCATTAAACAAAAATATCACATTAAAAAGCAACCAACGAAATGATAATTTGAATTATTCTTTTTCGATAATCCAGGACTAGATTTCATGACTCCAGGATGAATCCTAGGTATTCTAGGGAATTTTTCGGTACAATCCCATGGCAGGCCAAATGTCTTTACCTCCCGTCTCTTGATGCACCCTTAAAATATATCTACGTAGTCCTCCACCTAACAAATCCTCAACTTTCTCATATTTCTAATACACTAGCGTTACATATTACATATATAGAATGTTCATATCACAGAATGTGTTATTCCAATTCATTAAACAAAAATATCACATTAAAAAGCAACCAACGAAATGATAATTTGAATTATTCTTTTTCGATAATCCAGGACTAGATTTCATGACTCCAGGATGAATCCTAGGTATTCTAGGGAATTTTTCGGTACAATCTCATGGCAGGCCAAATGTCTTTACCTCCCATCTCTTGATGCACCCTTAAAATATATCTACGTAGTCCTCCACCTAACAAATCCTCAACTTTCTCATATTTCTAATACACTAGCGTTACATATTACATATATAGAATGTTCATATCACAGAATGTGTTATTCCAATTCATTAAACAAAAATATCACATTAAAAAGCAACCAACGAAATGATAATTTGAATTATTCTTTTTCGATAATCCAGGACTAGATTTCATGACTCCAGGATGAATCCTAGGTATTCTAGGGAATTTTTCGGTACAATCTCATGGCAGGCCAAATGTCTTTACCTCCCGTCTCTTGATGCACCCTTAAAATATATCTACGTAGTCCTCCACCTAACAAATCCTCAACTTTCTCATATTTCTAATATACTAGCGTTCATATCACATATGTAGAATGTTCATATCACAGAATGTGTTATTCCAATTCATTAAACAAAAATATCACATTAAAAAGCAGCCAACGAAATGATAATTTGAATTATTCTTTTTCGATAATCCAGGACTAGATTTCATGACTCCAGGATGAATCCTAGGTATTCTAGGGAATTTTTCGGTACAATCCCATGGCAGGCCAAATGTCTTTACCTCCCATCTCTTGATGCACCCTTAAAATATATCTACGTAGTCCTCCACCTAACAAATCCTCAACTTTCTCATATTTCTAATATACTAGCGTTACATATCACATATGTAGGATGTTCATATCACAGAATGTGTTATTCCAATTCATTGAACAAAAATATCACATTAAAAAGCAACCAACGAAATGATAATTTGAATTATTCTTTTTCGATAATCCAGGACTAGATTTCATGAGTCCAGGATGAATCCTAGGTATTCTAGGGAATTTTTCGGTACAATCTCATGGCAGGCCAAATGTCTTTACCTCCCATCTCTTGATGCACCCTTAAAATATATCTACGTAGTCCTCCACCTAACAAATCCTCAACTTTCTCATATTTCTAATACACTAGCGTTACATATCACATATGTAGGATGTTCATATCACAGAATGTGTTATTCCAATTCATTGAACAAAAATATCACATTAAAAAGCAACCAACGAAATGATAATTTGAATTATTCTTTTTCGATAATCCAGGACTAGATTTCATGAGTCCAGGATGAATCCTAGGTATTCTAGGGAATTTTTCGGTACAATCCCATGGCAGGCCAAGTGTCTCTGACCTCTTTCACACAGTTACGAACTCTTCATCGCCAAAAGGTGTTGTAATATTCATATATGAATGAAACGAATGAAAATGGAACCGTAAAAGGAGCGCTCAAAACCCTACTCTGCGCTCCTTCCGCCATAATGAATTTCAACGGCTCTTGTTGGTGCTTAAAATGGTGGGTAAAATAAAAGGTGCATGTGTGGGCATCAGTGAAGTGTAAATTTAACCAAATATTAGCTCGTGAACATGAAAATTCTTCAGTAATAATTTTTTTAGTAATAATAAATTCTTTTAGTAATTATTTATTCTTATTAACTCGTTTCTTCTTCGATTTTCTCGCGACCCTCGAGCCCGTTGGAAGTAAATTCACTAATAAATATTACAAATGCCTTTATTTATTAATTTATTTATTATATTTGCATAATGAGCAATCCAAATTCGTATAAATATAATTACATTCTATAAAACGCCACACGGTGCTTCGGTAAAGAAAATTCCCAAACGTGAGGTAATTAGGAAAAGTCATCAGACAAACGAATTATATTCCATTTCAGCGTCCTTGCACGCTATCTATTTATACGATTATTTTCGTTCGTCTGCCCCTTCCATTTCCCCGTTTTCCGCCTTCATCTGTAATTCCAGCCCTCTGCAGCATCTCCTGTATTCCTTTTGCGATGCACATAACACCAAATCGGATTTAACGACACAGCGCACGGGGCTAGGCGAAATGTAATTTCCAGGTAAACTAGCAGGAAAGGTCTCCTACAGACACGAGCATGATTTTAATATGTAGTATATAAAGCTCTTCCCGTAAAGCTCCCCCGGAAAACGAACTGGATTAATTTAAAACCACACTCCGAATACATTTATTGCGAAAACTTGTTAAGTAATTTTAGTTCCACCATTGATAACGTAAAATAATTCTAAAATTATTAATTGAACAATATTCGTGGGTATTGGAAGCTTTTTCTTTTAGTAAAACAGTTTATTTATTCGATTATTTTCTCTGAGAAAATTCAGTTTTTGATGGATATAGAATAACTAAATGTTTTTGCAAAGCCATTAAACTTTTCCGTTTTTAGGAATAAAGATGATCAAAGTCGTGTTAGGTTGGAGTCAATTAAAAGTTCTGGGAAGTTTGAACCTTTTCGTGCATACGAACGAAGACTATACAACTATACTATACGTATCGCGACGTGTTAGTGGTGTATATGCATCATAGATTTAGTATCTCGGAAGTTAGGTTTGCAGAGTTTAGTAACAGCGTTGAAACGAAATTTAAAAGCAGGATATCGTAGTAGTGTTGTTAGAAATGGGAATAATGATCGAAAATAAAATGAAATAATTATAGTTTTCTTTGTTGCAATGCTTGGAGGCGAGATTTACAATGTCCTCTTCTCTAGATTCGCCATTTCTTCTTTGTTACGCGCTCTACGCATGCGCGATCTCCCTCTCGCCTCAAGATGGCGCTCATAGATGGCGCTGAACATCGTACATTAGGAGAAAACTAATTGCAAGCATGGAATGTGAATAAAATGAGAGAAATACATAATTAAGTAACCTCCATCGCGATAAAAATAAAGTATAAAAGTTGTATCAACAAATAGATAAAGTATAAAATGGCCAGATTCACTCAGTAATTCAAATTTAGAGATTCACGACAAAATAACACTTGAGAATGTTATACGATCTTTATTTTTTGCTACAATAAATTTATTGTTTACTTTATTATTGTGTTCCCTGGGAATATTTAATAAAAATTGATTTCTATTGCCCCAAAATGGCTAATAATAACTAATAATTCGAAGGAAATTGCGTGAAGGCAGTTTCCTTTTTTTATTTCATCAAAAAAGAATTATAAGTCGTAAAGTTGTTTATTTTAACGAATATTTTATTGTGTACTTGGGAATATTTAATAAAAATTTATATCTATTGCCCCAAAATGGCTAATAATAACTAATAATTCGAAGGAAATTGCGTGAAGGCAGTTTCCTTTTTTTATCTCATCAAAAAAGAATTATAAGTTGTAAAGTTGTTTATTTTAACGAAGTTAGGCAAGTACGTTTCCTCGAAAGCTTCATTTTCAATGTAAAAAAAACCACGGGAACTTTATTGGTTACCCGATAGGTATATTCCGCCTGTCATTGGGGGAAATTCCCATTAATGGGAAATGCAATTACAAATACTGAAAAGACGGATCTTGAAGAAGATACGGATACTCGGTTCGGTATGGAGTAGGTTGAGTGCAGGAGTCGTCAAAGGAGCGATGATACCGGAACGAGGTATCCGACGAATTTAATAATTTTCCCCGTTCCGCTCTCTCAGTCGTCCATTTTTACCCTTTTCGTCCCTTCGTCACGCGTCACCATTCGTTGAGTAAAACGAGCATCGTGTGTCGGCAAGCAAATTGCACTACTCAAGGGGCACAGTCTTGCTCGTGAGACATGTATGTTCATTTGGACCCTGGATGATTTAATCAAATTACATTCCATTTTTCAAGCTTTCGAAATAATAATCACATCCACTTTCGAAAGTATTTGTTTGTGGATTACGTAAATAGGCTGCTAGGTTCCCAACAATGTTAAGAAAAACGTAAAAAGTCAAAGTGGCAGTGCAAATGTTGAGTCTTCTCGAGAAAGAACAGTATTTGCAATCTCATTTTGATTTAAAAGATAATATCATAGTGATAGAGACTAAGATTCCTATTTCAAATGGGACCAACAACGTGGTGAATCATGTGGAAGCCATTTTAGCATGATACTCTTCAGCAAACATGTGCAAATGTTGAGCCTCCTTGAGAAAGAACAGTATTTGCAATCTCAGTTTGGTTTAAAAGATAATATCATAGTGATAGAGACTAAGATTGCTATTTCAAATGGGACCAACAACGTGGTGAATCATGTGGAAGCCATTTTAGCATGATACTCTTCAGCAAACATGTGCAAATGAGCCTCCTTCTCGTGGAAGAACAGTATTTGCAATCTCATTTTGGTTTAAAAGATAGTCATAGTCATAGAGATTGAGATTATCTTTGAGTTTCTCATTTCAAATGGGACCAACAACGTGGTGAATCATGTGGAAGCCATTTTAGCATGATACTCTTCAGCAAACATGTGCAAATGAGCCTCCTTCTCGTGGAAGAACAGTATTTGCAATCTCATTTTGGTTTAAAAGATAGTCATAGTCATAGAGATTGAGATTATCTTTGAGTTTCTCATTTCAAATGGGACCAACAACGTGGTGAATCATGTGGAAGCCATTTTAGCATGATACTCGTCAGCAAACATGTGCAAATGTTGAGTCTTCTCGAGAAAGAACAGTATTTGCAATCTCATTTTGGTTAAAAAGATAGTCATAGTCATAGAGACTGGAGATTATCTTTGAATTTCTCATTTCAAATGAGACCAACAACGTGGTGAATCATGTGGAAGCCATTTTAGCATGATACTCTTCAGCAAACATGTGCAAATGAGCCTCCTTCTCGTGGAAGAACAGTATTTGCAATCTCATTTTGGTTTAAAAGATAGTCATAGTCATAGAGATTGAGATTATCTTTGAGTTTCTCATTTCAAATGGGACCAACAACGTGGTGAATCATGTGGAAGCCATTTTAGCATGATACTCGTCAGCAAACATGTGCAAATGTTGAGTCTTCTCGAGAAAGAACAGTATTTGCAATCTCATTTTGGTTTAAAAGATAATATCATAGTGATAGAGACTAAGATTCCTATTTCAAATGGGACCAACAACTTGTGAATCATGTGGAAGCCATTTATAACATGATACACTTCAGCAAACATATGTATAATAGCATAAGTATAAATACAAATGATACTGTTCTTTCTTGAAACATATTCCAACACATACGAAAGATATTAAATTCCTCAACATATTAAAAACTGATAATTTTGACTTTTCCCAGGGTAGAATACTCTCTTAACATTTTACCGACCGGTAACGGTCGATAAATTGGCTCTCAGCCGGTAAGCGTTGGCCGGTAAAACAGTTGATTGATAGGCTCTCAGCCGGTAAGCTTTGGTCGGTAAAACAGTCGATTAATAGGCTATCGGTCGGTAATGTGTTAACACTTTGACGGCCACTGTCACGTACACGTGACTTTGCAAGCTAGCAGACTTTGATCACTATGACGTGTGTGTGATCCACTGTATCAGCCACCATTTTAACTTTGGTCCACAATATCAGTGGTGATGCAGACATTAAAGCGTTAAGAGATTAATCGAGCAATGCAAATGAATTTTAGCGATTTTTCAAGATGGCCTCTTATGATGGTTGCAATTAGTAAATGTGGGATATCGCAGGGGAACCCCCAAGTGGTGGTAACCGAGACTATCGACGCCAAAAGCTCGTGTGCGTTGGATTTCGAGTCGAAAACAACGTCATACGACATGCCACTCCACGTGTCCGCCACTCGAGGCCTTTAACGTGAAGAGTACAGGTACACTTTGAGCGCATCGGGTAAAGGTAAACGCATAAACACCCGTTCGCCTCTGCTGACACGCTCGCCACGAGAGTTTATGAGGCTAGAGGTCTGCTCGCGCCACTTCCCGGATGTGTCAAGCGCCGCAATCTCATTATCTGCCCTCACGGATATAATAATCAAGCGTTGATTCATTAAAATCGTCCTCAAAAAGTGCCTGGGAATTTCGAGCGTGTACTTACGCAACGAACCACTGGCTAAAGAATTCTTAGGTTAGGTCTGGATTAGATCTGAGTTAGGTATGCGTTAGGTCTGGATTAGATCTGAGTTAGGTATGGGTTAGGTCTGGATTAGATCTGAGTTAGCTCTGGGTTAGGTCTGGATTAGATCTGAGTTAGCTCTGGGTTAGGTCTGGGTTAGGTCTGGATTAGCTCTGGGTTAGGTCTGGATTAGATCTGAGTTGGATCTGGGTTAGGTCTGGATTAGATCTGAGTTAAATCTGAGTTAGCTCTAATCCAGACCTAACCCAGATCTAACCCAGACCTAACCCAGACCTAACCCATACCTAATCTAGATCTAATGCAGACCTAACCCAGACCTACCCCAGACCTAAGCCAGACCTAACCCATACCTAATCTAGATCTAATGCAGACCTAACCCAGACTTAACCCAGACCTAACCCAGATCTAACCCAGATTTAATTATGATATGTAATGTGAAAGATAAACGACATTTCAAACAACACCAATAATAATTATATCATATTGTTCCTTCATTTCATTATTTCGAGATAGAGATACATTTTGCTCCTCTTTTACAACTATATTACGCAAATTTTAAGTTTTGCAAGTGCACTGGTCACTCGATGAGGATCGCCCTGTAGGTTCAGGCGTATCTATGTTTGCATATAAATGCACTCCCCTCCGCGAAGTCGTGTTTGTGGTCGTCTATACCTTCTAACCGAAAGCTCTAAATAAAACCCCGGTGGATATCTGTATGCGGCGGAGAGCATTGGCCACTGTCGTTCGCGCTGATTGCTGTGTCCTGCTCCTGAAGGGGGTGGAATCCGGGGGCTCCCAGGTGGGGTGGCGAGAGGCGGAGGGTTCTCGCGAATGGACCCACTGTTTTCAGGGCGAACGGTTTGTATGTTCCTGCCAGCCGTTTCGGGGTGGCTTGCAAACAAACCGCGGTTCTGTTATTTGATTCTGTCCACCTAGCGCTATTTCGCGACTTTTTCGACCGTAGTTGGCACGCCTGTTCTTCGTCCACTTCGCGAACATCGGTGCTTCAATCGAATTACAAAATCAGCTGATCGTAATTACCAATCGATGACCAATATTCGTTAAAATTTGGCTGGAAGAAGCTCCCCTAGTGGCGGTTACAATAAATAAAATTTATTCGGTATTGAATATGATTTATTTCGATCATATCAGGCTATTTCATAAGAATCTCATTGTATATCATTTCAAGATATTGCTGTAATCAATTTATTATCAATATTTGAGAACTTAATACACAAAGTCCTATAAAATTAGACTCGAAGTAGCTCCCCTAGTGGCGGTTACTCGAAGCTTCCTCTGAATAAATGGAACAATAGAAGAGATACATATGTTGAGTTGAAAAGACAATAAATAAAATCAATTTAATCGTTATTTGCAAATAATTCGATTCAATTCGTTACTTTCCATTTGTTCTTTGAATTATTCGTAAATTTAAACAGATTCGAAATGCATAATAAAATATATTAGCTATTCTTCTTTTGGAAACGTAGTGCAAATGATATTTCTAGTTTTGTTGATTTTACCAACTTCAATTGTATTAAATATAATTTCTATAGTGACCACTCCAAATTCTGAAGACACCAAAAATCCTCTGATTTCATTCCTCTGACTATGCTTTTAATATTTGAAAATTTGATACACAAAGTCCTATAAAATGTTAGGTAAATCCTATATACCTCATCTGTGATAAAAGTGACGAACCAGAGTCTTTTTGTTCGACTGAATTTCTCTGTTTAGAAGTTTCTTGCGAGGGGATATGATTAACTAATTTTCGCCAGAGTCGATTACACCTGAAAGTTTCCTGAAAAAAGCGAAATCAAGTCTTGGACGTGCTTGTGAACGATGCATTCTCTAGTTTTGCGACCCGATAGCGGCGCAAGCAGTCTCTGGGGGAAAGCTGAGTGCAATCTCATCTATCTTCAGACCCGGTATGCGAGTTGCGCCTAGGGCTAATAAGGTGTTATTAATGTCGTCACGCCACAGACATCTAACTGCCTCCTAACTTTGCAAACTATTCTCACCCGACGGGTTAGTCGGCATATTCCCCACTTCATTGATTCCACATGACAACTATGCCCGATTCTCACTATTTTTCGATCGTAGTACTACAAAAGTCTTCTTTTCCTCGAGGATCTTCTTATCATCCCCTTTCTTGCATCTTCTTTCTGTGTATACTGTGTTCTTAGTATGAAGTTATCAATTTTAACTGGTTCTAAATAGTTGAGAGACAGTAGATCAATCAAATGGACCAAGTAAGAGCAAGTAGAAATAGTAAATAATGGTCAAACACGCATAAATCGTCTAAAATCGATTGTAGTATCAGCCATGTTTTCTTTTCCTCGAGGCTCTTCTTACCATCCCCTTTCTTGCCTCATTTGTGGCATCTTCTTTCTGTATATACTGTGTTCTTAGTATGAAGTTATCAATTTTAACTGGTTCTAAATAGTTGAGAGACAGTAGATCAATCAAATGGACCAAGTAAGAGCAAGTAGAAATAACAAATAATGGTCAAACACGTCAGGTAAATCATGATGTATCGATTCTTGTGACCGACCATCACATATGTGTCACAACGACGATTGTCTGTTAGTTTTATGTTAGTATAAACAAATGAAGGCTAGATTATCGACCATTTTTGGACTTCTTTGGACATCTAACTGCCTCCAAACTTTGCAAACTATTCTCACCAGACGGACTCATGTTAGTCGGCATATTCCTGCTTCATATCATTGATTCCACGGGACAACTATGCCCAATTCTCACTATTTTTCGATCGTAGTACTACAAAAGTCGGTCCAATTGTCTCATAAATCGTCTAAAATCGATTGTAGTATCAGCCATGTTTTCTTTTCCTCGAGGCTCTTCTTACCATCCCCTTTCTTGCCTCATTTGTGGCATCTTCTTTCTGTATATACTGTGTTCTTAGTATGATTTTATCAATTTTAACTGGTTCTAAATAGTTGAGAGACAGTAGATCAATCAAATGGACCAAGTAAGAGCAAGTAGAAATAACAAATAATGGTCAAACACGTCAGGTAAATCATGATGTATCGATTCTTGTGACCGACCATCACATATGTGTCACAACGACGATTGTCTGTTAGTTTTATGTTAGTATAAACAAACAAAGGCTAGACTATCGACCATTTTTGGACTTCTTTGGGCATCTAACTGCCTTCTAACTTTGCAAACTATTCTCACCCGACGGGCTCATGTTAGTCGGCATATTCCTGCTTCATATCATTGATTCCACGGGACAACTATGCCCAATTCTCACTATTTTTCGATCGTAGTACTACAAAAGTCGGTCCAATTGTCTCATAAATCGTCTAAAATCGATTGTAGTATCAGCCATGTTTTCTTTTCCTCGAGGCTCTTCTTACCATCCCCTTTCTTGCCTCATTTGTGGCATCTTCTTTCTGTATATACTGTGTTCTTAGTATGAAGTTATCAATTTTAACTGGTTCTAAATAGTTGAGAGACAGTAGATCAATCAAATGGACCAAGTAAGAGCAAGTAGAAATAACAAATAATGGTCAAACACGTCAGGTAAATCATGATGTATCGATTCTTGTGACCGACCATCACATATGTGTCACAACGACGATTGTCTGTTAGTTTTATGTTAGTATAAACAAATGAAGGCTAGATTATCGACCATTTTTGGACTTCTTTGGACATCTAACTGCCTCCAAACTTTGCAAACTATTCTCACCAGACGGACTCATGTTAGTCGGCATATTCCTGCTTCATATCATTGATTCCACGGGACAACTATGCCCAATTCTCACTATTTTTCGATCGTAGTACTACAAAAGTCGGTCCAATTGTCTCATAAATCGTCTAAAATCGATTGTAGTATCAGCCATGTTTTCTTTTCCTCGAGGCTCTTCTTACCATCCCCTTTCTTGCCTCATTTGTGGCATCTTCTTTCTGTATATACTGTGTTCTTAGTATGATTTTATCAATTTTAACTGGTTCTAAATAGTTGAGAGACAGTAGATCAATCAAATGGACCAAGTAAGAGCAAGTAGAAATAACAAATAATGGTCAAACACGTCAGGTAAATCATGATGTATCGATTCTTGTGACCGACCATCACATATGTGTCACAACGACGATTGTCTGTTAGTTTTATGTTAGTATAAACAAATGAAGGTTAGATTATCGACCATTTTTGGACTTCTTTGGACATCTAACTGCCTCCTAACTTTGCAAACTATTCTCACCCGACTTAATCAAAGTATTCGCCATCTCTTGGGCTTGCATTACTTAAAAAGTAACTCGATTAGCTTATATTAGCTCCACGCGCGTAGTTTGAACAACAAAAAGGGGGGCAGATTACACAAATCCCTGCAGCTTTTCCCTTTGACGCAACTACGGGAGTGTCGCGAGGTGCGTTTACAAGCAGGAACGCTTTAAGTAACTCGATAACTGGTTGCACTTGACAGATGAAGAGACTCCATCCCTTAGAAAGGCGAACTTAAGTTCCAAGAATGAGAAACTTTCGAGATGTCACTCGGAGTCGTTCCTCGTTTTCTTCCCTCGAGCTGAACCCCTTTCATGACTCGCGAGCTTCGAAACTTTCGTGCTTAATTGCCAATTTACAGTCGCGCGATATATACTCTTTGCTTGAAACAACTGTTACTGACGATTAATGCAAAGAAGAAGAACGAGAAAGGTATTAAGTTTCATCTTTTAATCGCCATGTTCAAATTTTTAGTTTGCCTTGTTTGGTGACGTTAATGCAAATTGGAGGAATAAATGGTAATTTCCATTTAGAAGAAGGTGACTAATTAAACTAATTAATGTCATTTTTTCTCCGATATCTGAAACCTACTTCTTCTCAAACGCGAAATGCAAGGAAAGCACATCAATCTTGAACGAAGAAGCTTCTGATTGGATTTGGTAGCTTCTTGCACTTGCATATATAAGCTGCGATATTTTGCATACAAGAAATAGACAAATACAAAAGCTTGTACGAACAATACAACAAACATATCAAATACAGTCTATAATAGACTTAATAACTTCCATTTCATCAGACAATATCAGTGCAAGAAGAGGTCCACAGTGGTGTAACACATTGTACCTGAGAGCTTAACACTTTACCGACCGGTAGCGGTTGATTAATCGGCTATCAGTCGGTAAAACAGTTGATTAATACGCTATCGGTCGGTAAGCGTTGGTCGATAAAACAGTTGATTAATACGCTATCGGTCGGTAAGCGTTGGTCGGTAAAAAAGTCGATTAATAGGCTATCGGTCGGTAATGTGTTAATAGATCTCTTTCAGTTTGATATCAGAAACAATCTCTGTTTTCTGAATTCTTGTTGAAAGCTTCTGCAACGAGAAAATGAATGTTTTAGTCAAAAATACCACTGAATTTGATCGATGTCTCTCCTGACATTCTACTTTCATCCTTCGACATCACTGAAAGTTAGGGAAATCAAGCTGAAATCTGAAATTGATGAACTTAGGATCAAAGCTACTAAATCGAAGGATATTTAGTCAAAATTAAATATGAGACCACATTGTACCTGAGAGCTCAACAAATCTCTTTCTGTTTGATATCAGAAAAATCATTGTTTTTTGAATTCTGCAACGAGAAAATGAATGCTTTAGTCAAAAATACCACTGAATTTGATCGATGTCTCTCCTGACATTCTACTTTCATCCTTCGACATCACTGAAAGTTGGAGAAATCAAGCTGAAATCTGAAATTGAAGAACTTAAATCAAAGCTGCTAAATTAAAGAATATTTATTAAAAATTAAACATGCGACTGTACCATAAACTTTGACAAGTGACATGGAATTGAATCCACTAATAATCACCCACTAATTAATTACTAACAATCCACTAATCCACTAATAATTAATAGCTTAAACTACTGTTTACATTTTTCACTATTCACACATCAATTTCAGTACCTAAAATATGGTTAATGGCGACCAAATAGCCACTCTTAAACGTTTAATTTAAAAAACAAACACTTCAACACTTTCACCAGGCACTCCAACACTAAAATGAAACCCTGAAAACGTCGCAGTTGTAGCATTCTGGCTTGACAATTTGTGATGGCCAGGCAAACTCGCCGGACGATATTAATTCGCGAAGAATGCTGCAAGTGCAGGAGAACGTCGGGTGTTTCGCCGGTCAAAAAGTTTTTTAATTAGAAAAGTATCTCGGCCACGCACCATCCTAATTAGAAAGGCTGGAAAATTCAATGCGGGACGACGTGTCAAGTGACCTTAATTAAAGGGTTCGGACACCATGGAGAACTCGTCGCGAACTGGTGCTTCAACCCCAGTCGCTGTTATTGCTGCTCTTTCTTCGATGGGGGACCATAAGTCGTCCAGCAAATTCCTTTTTACGACACCCTGCTCGATTTCCGTTGGATAGGGGAAGGATGCTGGCTGATTCTGCTTCCTTCGGCCCTTTTCGTTCTTCGTAAAAATGCTTCTGGACACTTTTGTTCCCCGGAACGCTGATTTCGTGAGAGAAATCGCCTGCAGCGTCGCTGACAAGTTATCACATATTAGGTAATGGAACCTTATTTCATTTTATTTTAAGAATCGTCGAGATTTAAAATGTAATAAAAGCCTAGTACAATAGGACTTTTAATTCCTCAGGAAAGAAACTAAAAAAAGATGCTCAAACAATTTTTAAGTTATCACATACTAGGTAATGGAACCTTATTTTATTTTATTTTAAGAATCGTCGAGATTTAAAATTATTAAAAGCCTAGTACAATAGAACTTTTAATTCCTTAGAAAAGAAACTGAAAAATGAAGCTCATACAATTTTCAACAGTTACACCAGAACCCCCCTTTAAGTATTTACACGTATTTCTGTGAATAGAAGCTTTTCATGAACGTAGAAGCCATTTTATTATACGAAGAGAAATTTTAAATGTTGCAAAAGTTTCTTGATAGCACAAATATATGTATGCAGCTTCATTTTGTATGTAAGTTGTATGTAATCAGAGGGTTACTTCGATGTAAACAGGGTTCCGCTTCCTCCGTTACGTAATAATGCAGATTATCGTTTTTGTGCCAATTAACGTTACCACTCCGCATTAGTGTAGGGTTTATCGATCGTCGTGCAGTTTAAAGCATCACTCGTGGAGCCCTTGTACGCAGAGATTGCTCCGCGTCTCCTCATTCCGCGTTTCCAATATACATGCAATGTATTACATAGTCTACTTCCGCTGATTAAAGAGAAAACAGGGCGGGAGAGCTTAAAAGCGCTTGGGAAGTATGAGAAACTTGAATTATTTATTGCAACGATCATCGTGGATCACGGTAAATCAGTATTACTAGCCAACAAATCGAAATCGATCTTATTGGGGATCACAACTTTTCACTCGTTGCGTCCATTTCCTTGCAAATCTAAAAATAAAGGGATCAATTGCAGACTCTAACTCTTTATTATTGAAAAATCTTTTATTATCGAGTCATTTTTCAATATTCACTTCTATTCTTATTGTTTGTTTTCCGAGAAAAACATGTAGTCTCTTTTGTCTATAACGATCGGGCGTTTTATTTTGGCCTCTAGAATCTCCCATTAAAATTTGTCCCAGGAGTGGCCGAACACCCCTGTATTATAGTCCAGTATTCAGTTTCCATTGTCTCAGGACAGTCTAATAACGCGTATTAAAAATACTAAAACTTTAGACGCGTGCAGTTCCGAAACTACCAGGGATATATTAATTATTAAGGTATTGTTAGAAGCGGCAAGGCCTCCCCTTTAAAACGGTTTTTGGTTTTTGTCGATCGGACTTACCGTTTTCGAGATATCGTAATTTATGTAAAGGGGTATTTTTCTTAATTTGACTATCGCTGTCTTCGTCTGACGCGTTGCGTTGGACCTCCTTGTCGCGCGTGAGTCGAGACAGTCACGTGACGTGGAAGCGTAGTGTTTCCAAGTGTTTACTACGCACTGTTTACTATCTTCACGCGTGCGAGTTCATTGATAAACAATGAACGTAAACAAAGGCTTCGGACCGTCTTATCTCCGAAACTAGCCACCGCATCGACTTGAAACTAAAATCGCTATATCTCCGGAACTAATAAAGCTATCGACTCGTACAAACGCTCGTTTTAAAGGGCATTTCATCCTCTATCCGATGACTATAACAACTATTATAATTTATGCCATCTTCTATGTTTATTTTCACATTTACTTTGACGCTACATACCTAAAGAAGTTTCAACAATTCCTACCGATCGTACGACTGTATATTATACGATATAATGCAAAAATTAGCCGATTAGAAATCATTTGACCGGTCATGGTAGGAATAGGTATACACGAAGCGTTGGTAGATTTAGTGTTAATAAGGTGCTTCAATCATTCGTTGATGATTGTTTTTCCTTTTTCAAGATAATCAATGCAAATTATTTCACGCAAATCCCAAAAATCCTACGTAATTAATTTCTACCTTATTTACATCTTCACTGAGACCGTTCACTATTAATAGCTTGTCAAACAAATACTAAGCAATGTAGCGTCTTCAAACTTGAAACTTAAGCTCTGTTAATACCTCTCCGGCCATAGTCATCTTCTTAAAACAATAACCCTCATCTATACCTCAGGCCCAGGTGCTTCTGGTGTTCTGGGACCACCATGGTAGCTTGCAGAAGTTCACTGAATGATATATTGCTGACAATTTCGTTCGAATAGAGTTTCACTATACCAACGAAACATAGTGAACCTATGTATATATATCGTCAATTCTCCATGTAAAACGTTTCGAAAGAAACGTCGACGATACCCTGAAGGAAGTATCCTTGAAAGTAATGCAGCAGGGAGTGATATCGGAGCAAGCTACCCGGGTTCGATTTAAAAATACAGCATCGAAGAGTGTTGGCCCAAGCACCGTGGCCAATTAAACAAGAAACAATTGAAGGAAAGTCTTTGCTCGCGAGGCAGAGTCGAGGCCACCTTCATCCATGATTCTGGAATGGACTTCCTGCTATACCATAGAAACCCAGGCCCGTAAAATACATCTCTTCGGAGGCGCTCGACGGTAGAATCCAAACGGCGCATTTGCGCAATGGGACGTGCAACCAGTGCACGAAGAGTGCTCGTATACAGGGTGACTCGAAAAACTGGGACAAGTAGCTCATTTTCAAGCGTGGACTCGACGAAATCGATACGTCGAAAGATTGCATTTGCACTTTAAATGGGGAATTTTTTCAGTGGCCATACAACTGGTCTTCCATTGAAACTTAATGTATTGTATAATTGCAATCAGTTTGTAATATGGTAAATTGCATCAGTTCCTAACGATGGTAATGTGACAAAAGTTATAAGTTGTGTGATAAAAATTAATGTGAGAAGTCACCCAACAAAGACGTTTTTAAATAAAAAAAAAATATATATATATGTATAAGGGATGTAATAATTTGCAACAGTTTCCAACTGAGAGATTAAATTTTATTCAGCATCAATTGTATACATATTTTCGGGGAATCTACAAGTTGTCTTGGTTTGAGAGGTCACCCAGTATACATCGAGGCGATAGGAGTTGCTGGTCGAGTGGCGAGAGCCCCATAGAGAGGTAGAGGTTCCTGTGGTACGCACTGGCCAACTCCATTTATGGGATTGCATGAAAAATTCCGCACGCATATTCCTCGATGTTTCGTTTCCTTTCGCGAGGACCGGCCTTGTTATAGTCAGTCGGCCGTCTCTAAACCGATTGCTAGCACGCACTCAGCCGTACACGTGCGCGGTTCTGCCCATGGAAAGCATCCCCCTCGGGATCGGATACGTGCACCAGCCATTCCGCCTGAAATCGTACAGAGAAACCGAATTTCGATTCCTTATATTCCCCTTTGAAGTCTCCAGCGATCTTTGATCAGTTGGAACGATCCTGATTTCTGTAATATTTCAATCTCCAGAGATGTGTGCTTCTTGCCACGTTTGGCAGAACTCTTAAAAGAGGATTGGTCAGGACACTTGGAAGAAGGAGGGTTGTATTGGCAAAAGGTAGCCTCTGCAGAGGTTGACTCACTCTTTGGTAGCTAGCTAGCTTGATTATTCATTGTTAGCTAGATAGGTAGCTTAATCTTTGCTAGCTAGAGCTAGCTCACTCCTTGTTAACTAGCTAGCTAAGCTCTCTCATTGCTATCTAGCTAGCTAAGTTCAATCCTTCCTATCTAGGTAGCTAGCTCATTGCTCCCTAGCTAGGTAGCTTAATCTTTGCTAGCTAGAGCTAGCTCACTCCTTGTTAACTAGCTAGCTAAGCTCTCTCATTGCTATCTAGCTAGCTAAGTTCAATCCTTCCTATCTAGGTAGCTAGCTCATTGCTCCCTAGCTAAGTAGCTTAATCTTTACTAGCTAGAGCTACCTCACTCAGTGTTAGCTAGCTAGCTAAGCTCACTCCTTGCTATCTAGCTACCTCACCCATTGCTGCCTAGCTAGTTAGCTCAATAATATTTCAATGTCCAGAGATGTGTGCTTCTTAGCAAGTTTGGCCCTCTTGAAGGAGGATTGGCCACAACAATTGGAAAGAGGAGGCTTGTACTGCCAAAAGGTACCCTCTGCAATGGTTAGCTCACTCTTTGGTAGCTAGCTAGCTTGCTCAATCCTTGTTAGCTAGCTAGTTAAGCTCTCTCATTGCTATCTAGCTAGCTCACTCTTTCCTAGCCAGCTAAGGTAGCTCTCTCCTTGCTTCCTAGCTACCTAGCTCACTCCTTTTCTCTTTTATACATGGGGAAATCCTCATGGACACCTCTAGGCCCCAAGTAGAGGTGGCCCCAAGGTAGTGCCGGACTTTTACCAGCTAAAACCCCACGCTGACCATCCTCAGGCACCTGGTGAGGGACCAGGAACTCTAATAAGACATCACAGAGTCCCCCATCTTGCCTGTCGAACCCTCACCACTCTTTGCTAGCTAGAGCTAGCTCACTACTTGTTAACTAGCTAGCTAAGCTCAATCCTTGCTATCTAGGCTACCTCTCTCGTTCCTACCTAGCTAGCTAAGCTCTCTCTTTGCTATCTAGCTACCTCACTCTTCCCTAGCTAGCTAAGGTAGCTCTCTCCTTGCTTGCTAGCTACCTAGCTCACTCCTTTTCTCTTTTATACGCGGGGGAATCCTCATGGACACCTCTAGGCCCCAAGTAGAGGTGGCCCCAAGGTAGTGCCGGACTTTTACCAGCTAAAACCCCACGCTGACCATCCTCAGGCACCTGGTGAGGGACCAGGAACTCTAATAAGACATCACAGAGTCCCCCATCTTGCCTGTCGAACCCTCACCACTCTTTGCTAGCTAGAGCTAGCTCACTACTTGTTAACTAGCTAGCTAAGCTCACTCCTTGCTATCTAGGCTACCTCTCTCATTGCTACCTAGCTAGCTAAGCTCTCTCATTGCTATATTAATAATCCACAAAATATGGTCTTAGAAATTCCTCCCCATGTTAATTTAATCAAAACTCCCAACCATACATTGAATATTTCCAATTGCCAGTGAGCAACGTTATTTTCTGCCCTCTTTTCAACGCTCTTTTCCCTATTTTCCTGCGTTGTCCCTGTTTTGGACTCTCCGCGTTCCATCAAGGTTGGTTTCACAGGTATCCCTTTGGTATATTCAGCCAATTTAGTTGCACAAACAGCCGCAACCATCGTCCGACCAAACACATCATTAAGTGAAATAATGAAACCGGTATTGTTACGAGACGAGCGTAGGAATCGATACACCTTGGGTCGCAACAATCGGAATTACCATATTTTTAATCACTTTTGTATCGCGCATTGTCCGCGCTCCGGCTCTCGATCAGCGTTTTGGAAAATTGAAACGTTACGGAATTAAACGAAGCCAACGGCCCTATTTAATGTAACGCAATAAACCCGGTGCATTATACTCGTTACAATACCGGTAATTTACATTAAAATATCTTCTTAATATATTACATCACGGATTAAAATCTCATCGTTATCCGCTGCTCGATTTATAGCTTACGTTCCATCGATTTATAAATTTATTCGACTTTAAAATTGGAGAATACTTCGAGCTATTTAACACATTGGGTGACACGACTTTTCAGCAAGGAGTTAACAAAATTCTCGAGATTAGATCTCTAGATTCTCTAGATTTAGAGAAAATAAAGCTAGGTAGGACTCTTGAATTTTAACGAGTCTGTGAAAATAAATTCCGTGACAAATTCTTGGTATTCTAAGTTCCAATTGTCTAACAACAGAATGTAATATTCCTTTGAATTTTAATTTTATGTGTTTGGTCTTGGTAGTCATGTTTATTCCCTTTGAAGCGTTGGATAACCAATTAAACGAACGAAATGAATAAGCTGGGATTATTATACGATCGAAGAATAGAAATCTGTTAATTTGTAGCGATCAATGGAATCGGAATGACACTTTCCGTAAACTGCAAACGCGAGCTCTCTGCTCAGAATTTCGTGTATTTGCGTTGCCACCATCTATCAAACGCGAACAAAGCGGCACGTGAATTGTTCGATCCAGGAAATTTTTGGACTATGGCTGCTCTGGACGCAGCTCGTTAGTCTTCCTCTCCCTCTCATACCCCAGCGTATTGTTATTAATGTCATTCGTGTGTTCGTTGTCCCGGAGTCTATGCAAATTACCGCTATGAATCATCGTTATCCAAAAATCAGATAGCCAACTTCAATCCCATCTAATTACAAACTAAATAGCATCGGAGGTGTAGAGATGATCGACGATAGTTGTGTGAAATCAAAGACCCAATCGAGGACACTACTGTCTTCTGCTGGCCTCTGATGACCATCATTTATATTTCTGACAACGTATAACTATTACTACTGCCTTCTGCCAACCTCCACTGGCCTCTGCTGATCATTCCTCATACTTCTGACAACGTGTGACGATTACAACTGGATACTGCTAGCTTCTATCAGCCTCTGATGGCCTCTGCTGACCTCCGCTTATATTTCTGACAACGTATAACAATTACGACTGACTTCTGCCAACCTCCATTGGACTCTGCTGACCATTGCTGATCTCTACATGCCTTTACTGGTGGCCAACTCGAGTTTGCAGGTAAATTTCATAAAATTGTTTTACCTAGTTATACCCCTTCTCACCTGAAGTACAAGATACGACTAAATGGTACTTTTGAATTTGCTTACAGTCCTCCTCTGGCCTCTGCTGACTGCTGATGACCACTCCTGATACTTCTAGCAACGTATGACGATTACTATGGGCTACTGTCAACGTCTCCTAGCCTCTACTAGCTTCTGCTGGCCTCTGATGACCATAGCTTATATTTCTAACAACGTGGAACGATTACTACTGACTTCTGCCAACCTCCATTGGACTCTGCTGACCATTCCTCATACTTCTGACAACGTATGACGATTGCAACTTGCTATTGCTTGCCCCTGCTGGTCTCTGCATGCCTCTGCATCCTTCTGCTGTCCCCTGCTGGTCTCTGCTTGCCACTGCTTGCCACTGCTGACCACTGCTGACCACCCCTTATACTTCTGACAACGTACGACGATTACAACTTGCTACTGCTTGCCCCTACTGGTCTCTGCATGCCTCTGCATCTCTCTGCATGCCTCTGCATCCCTCTGCTGTCACCTACTGATCCCTACTGACCCCTACTGACCACTGCTAACTTCCCCTGATACTTCTGACAACGTACAACGATTACAACTTGCTACTGCTTGCCCCTGCTGGTCTCTGCATCCCTCTGCATCCCTCTGCTGTCCCCTGCTGGCCCCTACTGACCCCTACAGACCCCTACAGACCCCTACTGACCCCTACTGACCCCTACTGACCCCTACTGACCATTGCTGACCACCCCTGATGCTTCCAACAACGTACAACGATTACAACTTGCTACTACTTGCCCCTGCTGGCCTCTACTGTCCCTTGCTAGCCCCCCTGACCCCTGCTGACCCCTACTGACCACTACTGACCCTTGTTAATAACTTCTCCCTTGATATATATGTATTAAAACTTTGTATAATGCAATAAATGATATAATTTCAAAGAATTCTATCAGTACTCATCATTTTTACCTTCCTTTTCCTCTCCAGATCATTGCCTTAGTTATAAGACGTCCTGAAACACCGCGGAAGACGTGAAACTCAGAACTTTGCTAAAAATTCCGCGTTTCCAAGAAATTCCGGGACTTCCCAGCTGTTTCAGGCCTTTTTTCGTTGTTTCAGGACTTTCCAGCTGTTTCGGGAAATGAATTTTTCGTTGTTTCAGGCCTTTTTCGGTGTTTCAGGCTTTTTCTAGCTGTTCCAGGACTTTCCAGGTGTTTCAGGAATGGAATTTTTCGTTGTTTCAGGCCTTTTTCGGAGTTTCAGGCTTATTCTAGCTGTTTCAGGGATTTCCAGGTGTTTCAGGAATGGAATTTTTCGTTGTTTCAGGCATTTTTCGGTGTTTCAGGCTTTTTCTAGCTGTTTCAGGCATTTTTCAGCTGTTTCAGGACTTTCCAGCTTTTCCAGGACTTCGAATTGTTTCAGGACTTTCAAAAATTTAAACGGGACCCCGCTGAAATCTTCTCGAGGAACTTAGAAATTTTTCGGGCGAGAATTTTTAAGAGAACTTGAGAATTTCAAAGTTAATTTTTCGTTTTCGACTTTGTTATCGGGAGGGCATGATGTGGGAAGAGGGGTCAGGTATCTTATAACTATGGGAATGCTTTGGAGAAGGTAAAGGAAGGTAAAAATGACGAGAAGACATAGAATTCTTTGAAATTATATCATTTATTGTCACAGATTTACATTGTACAAAGTTTTAATACATATATAACAAGGGAGAAGTTATTAACAAGGGTCAGCAGTGGTCAGCAGGGGCCAGGGGGTGTCAGAGGGGCCAGCAAGGGACAGTAGGGACCAGCAGGGGCACGCAGTAACATGTTGTAATCGTTGTACGTTGTCGGAAGTATGAGGAATGGTCAGCAGAGTCCAATGGAGGTTGGCAGAAGTCAGTAGTAATCGTTCCACGTTGTCAGAAATATAAGCTGAGGTCAGCAGAGGCCAGCAGAGGCAAGCAGAGACCAGCAGGGGCAAGCAATAGCAAGTTGCAATCGTTATACGTTGTCAGAAGTATAAGGGGTGGTCAGCAGAGGCAGGCAGAGGCAAGCAGAGGCTAGCAGAGGCCAACAGAGGCAGGCAGAAGTCAATAGTAATCGTTGTGCGTTGTCAGTAATATAAATGATGGTCAGCAGAGGCCTCAGAAGCTGATAGAAGCTAGCAGTATGCAGTCGTAATCGTCATACGTTGTCAGAAATACCAGGAAAGGTCAGCATCGGTCAGCAGAGGCGTCTGTTGGCAGAAGTCAGTCGTTTTCAGTCTATGTCCATTATAAAGTATCTTTCGTAAATGTGAATTGTGTTATTTGTAATATCTTAGAAATGATCGAATGCGGAAAATATTTTAAGTTGAAATTTTTAATTTCTATCCTTGGTAAAGGTAGTGTTAGACTTTGTCCTCTTAATCTCTGAGATCTCTTAGGTTTAAACAGTTACACCTAGCTACCTCACCCTGAATATTTCATTTTCGTGTATTAAACTGTTCTACAACTCTCCAATTTGTCTCAGTTAGCACTTAGAAACTGAATCCCTGAAAGTTTCGTCATTAAATCACCCAACCTGTAAACTTTCCTTGACCATACATTCGCAGTGATCTCATTTCACGGGAGGATCGACGAGAAATTGATCCAAGGGCAGAAAATACATTTGCACGGAGAAAACGAACGCGTAGAATTTTTGTCGAGATGAAACGAGCGTGGTACGGGGGGTTATATGTGTCCCCGGATTAAAAGTGTCAGCCTCTGCGTCGCGCAGTATCGGGGATGGGGTTAAAAATGGCGGGCGTAAGGCGGATCAGAAAGAAGTCCATAACTCGAAATATCTAGGAGGGCGTGTAACGGAAATTTAAAGCCACTTCGGAGCCGCGAAGGTGTCGCCGTATATTTTAAATTTTATCGTGGCTGCGACTGAATATATACGCGTCGGATTGACACACGGAAAAATTGTTCCCCGCTTTTGACAGCGAAAAATTCCCCCGAAATATGCTCTTGATTTCGCGAAAGCCTCGAAATTGCAAACCGTGTCTGACTGGAGGACCAAACAGATGTTAACCATACGAACGCAACGCAACATTTAGTAAAAAGGAAAAATGTTGTATAATACTGATACTACTTGGCTGGGAGCAGTATTCCTCAAATTACAGAAGAAAAAGATGTTTCTAGTAGAATGGCCTTAGAATTTTTAAATTCATTCTTAAACTTGAACAATCCTTTTTGTTATTAACAGGCTATTATGGAGATAAAATGTATTACTAATTTACTAGTCGACTCCTTCGATTATCATTCCCCCAGAAAAAACGAAGGAAATAACAGGGAATAAAGAATAATGGTAATCCTTCATTAGGTGAATGCAATTTTGTATGGTCAAGTTATGACGATGATATTCTCACGTATATAGAGCTTCTAACGTAACGCTATTGTTCACGTAAGTGGATAGAAGATCTTGATCCGGTGATCATAACGGGGGGGTGGGGGGGGGGGGGGCAAATAATCTGCTGTGCCCTTCGTTAACCCAGTACGTCGTAACAGGACGCTCCAGGTAATGAGAGCCTAAGTACCGTCATTCGATAGTTCGAACGAACGTCATTTGATATAAGGGTTGATCCCACGCAGCAACGTTTTCAAACTCCACATAATTGTTTCCTGAATTCTTACGAGAGAAAATAAATGGAACGAAAGCTTCCAAAATTGGGAGCAATAAGATTCGAAACTAAAACTGTGCGGACCAAAGATGAAATTGGATGGTGCACGTAACAAATTAGCAAACGACAAAACTGGTTATCGATTTAACGACAAAACCACGCTCATCATGGCGAGATAAGTTGTTCGAAATTAATTACACAGCCCGAGGAGATTTTCGTTGCACTAATGGAGGAAGAGGAAAGGGGATTGGCAGTCTGACGCGACGAGAGCAGTGGGATTCCTTTCTTTCCGACTTCCTTCAAAGGAGGATGCACGACGAGGTCCTTTAACAGGTGATTCTGCCTCTTCGAAGGATTCAATCTCTTTCAACCGCCACGGACCAAGCTAACGCTCATTTCCGTTGGATTCTCTTCTCTGCTTCGTGGGGAACCCTTTGCGCCTCTTTCAGAAACTCTGTTGCCCGCGACTTCTAATTATGTGGGGTTGGACTTGTCGATACAACACAGAAAAGGTGGTGATTCTTGATGAGAAGACGCAGATCTGTTTTTGTAAATGGTCCTTTGTTTTCCAGACAAATTACTTCAAGATCCATTACAATTGTTAATAAACAATAGGAGGAGGGTAGTTTTGTCATTCGATTTGAATTGATACTTTTGGCTTCGTCTTTCACGAGTGTTCACCCTTTTTTTGTACACAAATATTCAAAATTACAATAAATCCAATGAAAGTCTTAAAGAAAGAAGAGTATACACGGTTGTCAAGATCATGCTCTTCATTTGAAATCAAGAAAAGCATTTTATTCAGTAAATAGGGTGTCTTGTTTAAGTGAGAACAGCAGAATATCTCTGAAGGAGTTATTAAAAATATTTTCGTACAAAAATTGTTTGGTAAAAGAGGCTACATCCAAGTAGTATTAATTATTTTCTTGTAGATGAAGTGATGAGAGAGATCCTGAAGATCAATCTAATTTTCTCAAATGGAATAGTATATTCTTTTCATCAGAAAGTAACAGGAAATACTTAGCCAAATTCAAAGAGGTGATACACGAAATTATTCTGAGTTCTACAAAGGTAAATTGTTGACCAACAGCCAACAGTAATTGCAATAGTTCAAGTTGCTGCAATTATGATATTGCAAATGGAGATTGAGGATTATTGAACTGATTTGTCGACCACAAAAGTAACCAACAAAAGAAGCAAACATTTAACGAATGAAAGAAATAGGAAAAGACAACGAATTTTGAAAATCCTTGGTGTCAATCAGCCAACTAGCATCAGCCTCCATTGAGATGTAAGGCCTCCCATTGAATTCATTGCAATTCCCACAATTTTCACTATTCTTGTACGAAACAAATTGTGGATACTCTCAAATGGAATAGTATGTATGCAAAATTGAAGAATAAATTAATAATTCTTTTATGGAAGTAGAAGAAATTAAAATTATAATCTTTTCATCAGAAAGTAACAGGAAATACTTAGACAAATTCAAAGAGGTGATACACGAAATTATTCTGAGTTCTACAAAGGTAAATTCTTGACCAACAGCCAACAGTAATTGCAATAGTTCAAGTTGCTGCAATTATGACATTGTAAATGGAGATTGAGGATTATTGAACTGATTTGTCGACCACAAAAGTAACCAACAAAAGAAGCAAACATTTAACGAATGAAAGAAATAGGAAAAGACAACGAATTTTGAAAATCCTTGGTGTCAATCAGCCAACTAGCATCAGCCTCCATTGAGATGTAAGGCCTCCCATTGAATTCATTGCAATTCCCACAATTTTCACTATTCTTGTACAAAACAAATTGTGGATACTCTCAAATGGAATAGTATGTATGCAAAATTGAAGAATAAATTAATAATTCTTTTATGGAAGTAGAAGAAATTAAAATTATAATCTTTTCATCAGAAAGTAACAGGAAATACTTAGACAAATTCAAAGAGGTGATACACGAAATTATTCTGAGTTCTACAAAGGTAAATTGTTGACCAACAGCCAACAGTAATTGCAATAGTTCAAGTTGCTGCAATTATGATATTGCAAATGGAGATTGAGGATTATTGAACTGATTTGTCGAACACAAAGGTAACCAACAAAAGAAGCAAACATTTAACGAATGAAAGAAATAGGAAAAGACAACGAATTTTGAAAATCCTTGGTGTCAATCAGCCAACTAGCATCAGCCTCCATTGAGATGTAAGGCCTCCCATTGAATTCATTGCAATTCCCACAATTTTCACTATTCTTGTACGAAACAAATTGTGGATACTCTCAAATGGAATAGTATGTATGCAAAATTGAAGAATAAATTAATAATTCTTTTATGGAAGTAGAAGAAATTAAAATTATAATCTTTTCATCAGAAAGTAACAGGAAATACTTAGACAAATTCAAAGAGGTGATACACGAAATTATTCTGAGTTCTACAAAGGTAAATTGTTGACCAACAGCCAACAGTAATTGCAATAGTTCAAGTTGCTGCAATTATGATATTGCAAATGGAGATTGAGGATTATTGAACTGATTTGTCGACCACAAAAGTAACCAACAAAAGAAGCAAACATTTAACGAATGAAAGAAATAGGAAAAGACAACGAATTTTGAAAATCCTTGGTGTCAATCAGTCAACTAGCATCAGCCTCCATTGAATTCATTGCAATTCCCACAATTTTCACTATTCTTGTACGAAACAAATTGTGAATACTCTTAAAAGAGTTGAAAGTATGAAAATATGAATTAGATTCACTCATTTGTATCTCAAAAAGTGAAATATATGTAACATTTGTGTTCACAAGAGATTTTTTAATTATTTCGGTGTCCAGTAAGGTCATTGTAGGTGGCGCTTTTGCAGAAGATAAAGTAGCCATCTTCTACATCTATCAGATTACATTTATCCCCTTAATTAAGACGAGAAAACATTCTTTAATATCCCCAAACTTATTCTATTTTAACAATTTCTATTTTATTGGGAAATATCTATTTTATTGATATAGTTATTCTATCTCGAGGCGCCAAGTATTAGATTTACATTTACCCTCTTGACTAAGACGAAAAGATGGCCACTACATAATTTATTAAATAAATTTTGTCGAATTTCAGCGACTACGATTCATTCTTTAATATTCCCCAAACTGTATCTCCATTTTAACAATTTCTATTCTATTTGGGAGATATCTATTTATTAATATACTTGTTCTATCTCGAGATACGATCGTTTGGATCACCAGAGAAGTTATTAAAATCCCTCACGACGCCTCCACCCCGGGATACTTATCGTATCGCGTATCCCCCATGAAACACTTATTAGTTCCATGACGTCGTTTTTCCAGGCTGTTCTCGTGCGGGGGCGCGTCGACGCGCCGAATTCAAAGATGGCGGGGACTCCTCAGACGGGGCTTAGAGAAAATTTCCGGTTAAGAGAGAGAGAGGAGAGGGCTGGGGTGAAAAAAGAGTTGTTGGCGACCGAAAGAGGAGGTTGGTACCCCTTGATGAGGGTGTGAATAAGTATGTCTCGAGTGGCTCGAGTGGCTGCGCTATCATGAGCGAAAATTAATCTCGCCTCTGTCGCATCCGACGTCTGTGTGTCTTACGATCGTTACAGCGATGATTAGACTCCGGATGTTTATGCATTTTAATCATCAACAAACTACAGAATTCATTTAATACGCAAAAATATAAGAAATACGTAAGATACGAATTATTATACTTAGATTTCATCAATTCTGTTAATAAAAATGTGAATTTGCATAGAGATCCACAGTCTAGCGACGATAAGATCGTTGTGAAAGTAACATAGAATATAGATACAGGAAAAATCATTAAACACTGTTCAAAATGGTCGATGTTGCTTCGAATGTTAATTTCACACGACTTAGAAGTTATTTTTATCAAGAATTCTGTTTCCCTTTGATATAATGCAATTGATTTGCTCTTTGTCGAGTAAAGAATTGTTCTTTGAAAGCTTTGGCCATTTTTCCCTTTTTTTTTATAAGCAAATCTCGTTTATTCGATTACGAGGAAGTTAGGGAACTTGTGGTCCATGAATTCCTCTTCATTTCTCTTCTATTGTGCACTATACTTGTTTCTTTTTTACACTTTATAGTGTAAATATAATAGAATTTACATTGAGAAGCCTGTGGACCTCAAGTTCGCCAGTTCTGAGTTATAATAATCGATCCTCGCATACCTAACACTTTGACTGCCACGTGACCCACATATGGGTGCCAGAATTTACCATTAGAATACCAGAAAAATGAATTCTCAAGCCAAGACGTTGAGAAAAATAAATTTGGATAGAATTTATGAATTTTATCGTCACAAAAATAAGCACCGAATGAAATTTTAGGTTATGTAGCTTCCAATGATCCAAAATCAAAATTCTGGCAGTGAATTCGAGCCATACTCATTATAATTAATTCGAAGGATAATATTAAATATCCAGAAGAACTTAGAAATCAAATTTAAACAAAGCTACCAAAGCTGAGGTTATCGAACCCCAATTTTAATTATTAAGCATCGATTTAATTTCCTTTAAAGGGAAGAAAATGATAAATTTGGGATCAAGGGAACCGTCTATAAAATTAAAAGACGAGAGAAGTAAGTGTTTTACGAAAGATGATGTATTTTGAATGAAGTGTTCTGAAAATGAATTTTGAAGCCTCGTAAGACACGAAATGGCAGCCTTGAATAAGGGGTAATTATTTCTCACTCGATACCGCTGTCAAGCAGTACAAGCCCGTGATCTACAAGCCGGAGGACAGATCCAGGATCCCATTACACGGCGGGCCTCTAATTGTCCTCGCAATTCAAATAGACTGATGTACGTACCCTAAAATAGGAGTACAGGACATGAAATTGATTAACTGGTTGGACAACCTACATCGTGCCACGCTAAAACGCACGTAAAGCTGTGCAACGTGGCTACGTGTCTCGCATTAGTGCTCATCGATATTCCCTTTCACAGTTTCCTCTGCTCTGAATCATCACAAAATTGTCTCTGAGTCGTCGAAAATAAGCATAAGCCTTCCATGCACCTTTCAAAAGACTATAGCTGAAGCGTGAGATACTATAACATTCGAAATTAACACTTTACCGACCGATAAAACAGTTGATTAATCGGCTATCGGTCGGTAAGTGTTGGTCGGTAAAACAGTTGATTAATACGCTATCGGTCGGTAAGCGTTGGTCGGTAAAACAGTCGATTAATATCGGTCGGTAATGTGTTAAAAGGGAAAATCGCCATTTCGACGGGAATAATATTTCTCAACGTGCTTGCATTAATGGAATTTTAATATTTACGCGGAGGAAAATAACTTCGGCGACGGAGCTATCGAGATTCTTCGCAAACTCGTCGATTCAAGGGGCGACATTTTAAGAGGTACGATTCATCGAAGATCAAGGACTTCTCTCGAGAAAATTGTTTGCAATATGAAATTCCATTGCCACCATTTTTTTGTAAAATGCTATCTACTCGTAGAATTATTTATTCTTCGCGTTATGATCGCCATTATCGCGAAATTCCAATTTCCATGCACAATAGTACACGAGCTTTCGACTATCGAATAATCTGATTTAACGGATATCCGTGGAAAAGCATTTCCTAATTCGAGTTTCGATATCTGGATTTCCCCATCATCGTCGTTGAAATGAAATATTCACGAATTTGAGTTTGCCTCGATATCGGAGTTTTCGAGATCGCAAGATGTGTATTCTCGAAAAATCGTCGTAAAGGTGACGCGTAAACGGAGCAGAAAGCTGGTGTCAACATGACTCGAAAGGAAAATCATGGCTCCGTGTTGATTTAGGACCAGTAGGCGACAAAACCCGTGAAAGTAGGGTAAGCCTCACCAGACACGTATTATAAGATCAATATTTCTTATTTCGATAGCCTGAAAATATTTTTCTATGCATCAGAAATTCCTTTAATCTTGATGAAACTTCCGTACACTTATAAAGTAGCCAAAAATAATCAAAACGTATTTTTTTTTAGCTCTGATAACTCGAATTTTAAGGGTGAAACCACCCCTTGAAGTTGGGAAAATTTCAGTGGGCTGCATAATGCACATAGGAAGATGGAAACTTGCACAGATAAACGTGGATAAGCTTGAAACAATTGCGTGGACCCTGTAGAATAGAACAGAGTGCAGATGCGTTGTCGTTTCTAGGATTTTTCCCCTATAAAGCTAGAAACTTGATGAGATAGAAGAGGACTGCTTAGCTATTAGTTCGTACCAAACTAGTTGGACCAATCGTGTGTCACGTGGATAAGCTTGAAACAATTGCGTGGACCCTGTAGAATAGAACAGAGTGCAGATGCGTTGTCGTTTCTACGATTTTTCCCCTATAAAGCTAGAAACTTGATGAGATAGAAGAGGACTACTTAGCTATTAGTTCGTACCAAACTAGTTGGACCAATCGTGTGTCACGTGGATAAGCTTGAAACAATTGCGTGGACCCTGTAGAATAGAACAGAGTGCAGATGCGTTGTCGTTTCTAGGATTTTTTCCCGATAAAGCTAGAAACTTGATGAGATAGAAGAGGACTGCTTAGCTATTAGTTCGTACCAAACTAGTTGGACCAATCGTGTGTCACGTGGATAAGCTTGAAACAATTGCGTGGACCCTGTAGAATAGAACAGAGTGCAGATGCGCTGTCGTTTCTAGGATTTTTTCCCTATAAAGCTAGAAACTTGATGAGACAGAAGAGGACTACTTAGCTATTAGTTCGTACCAAACTAGTTGGACCAATCGTGTGTCACGTGGATAAGCTTGAAACAATTGCGTGGACCCTGTAGAATAGAACAGAGTGCAGATGCGTTGTCGTTTCTACGATTTTTCCCCTATAAAGCTAGAAACTTGATGAGATAGAAGAGGACTACTTAGCTATTAGTTCGTACCAAACTAGTTGGACCAATCGTGTGTCACGTGGATAAGCTTGAAACAATTGCGTGGACCCTGTAGAATAGAACAGAGTGCAGATGCGCTGTCGTTTCTAGGATTTTTCCCCTATAAAGCTAGAAACTTGATGAGACAGAAGAGGACTACTTAGCTATTAGTTCGTACCAAACTAGTTGGACCAATCGTGTGTCACGTGGATAAGCTTGAAACAATTGCGTGGACCCTGTAGAATAGAACAGAGTGCAGATGCGTTGTCGTTTCTAGGATTTTTCCCCTATAAAGCTAGAAACTTGATGAGATAGAAGAGGACTACTTAGCTATTAGTTCGTACCAAACTAGTTGGACCAATCGTGTGTCACGTGGATAAGCTTGAAACAATTGCGTGGACCCTGTAGAATAGAACAGAGTGCAGATGCGCTGTCGTTTCTAGGATTTTTCCCCTATAAAGCTAGAAACTTGATGAGACAGAAGAGGACTGCTTAGCTATTAGTTCGTACCAAACTAGTTGGACCAATCGTGTGTCACGTGGATAAGCTTGAAACAATTGCGTGGACCCTGTACAATAGAACAGAGTGCAGATGCGTTGTCGTTTCTAGGATTTTTTCCCTATAAAGCTAGAAACTTGATGAGATAGAAGAGGACTGCTTAGCTATTAGTTCGTACCAAACTAGTTGGACCAATCGTGTGTCACGTGGATAAGCTTGAAACAATTGCGTGGACCCTGTAGAATAGAACAGAGTGCAGATGCGCTGTCGTTTCTAGGATTTTTCCCCTATAAAGCTAGAAACTTGATGAGACAGAAGAGGACTGCTTAGCTATTAGTTCGTACCAAACTAGTTGGACCAATCGTGTGTCACGTGGATAAGCTTGAAACAATTGCGTGGACCCTGTAGAATAGAACAGAGTGCAGATGCGTTGTCGTTTCTAGGATTTTTTCCCTATAAAGCTAGAAACTTGATGAGATAGAAGAGGACTGCTTAGCTATTAGTTCGTACCAAACTAGTTGGACCAATCGTGTGTCACGTGGATAAGCTTGAAACAATTGCGTGGACCCTGTAGAATAGAACAGAGTGCAGATACGCTGTCGTTTCTACGATTTTTCCCCTATAAAGCTAGAAACTTGATGAGACAGACGAGGACTGCTTAGCTATTAGTTCGTACCAAACTAGTTGGACTAATCGTGTGTCACGTGGATAAGCTTGAAACAATTGCGTGGACCCTGTAGAATAGAACAGAGTGCAGATGCGTTGTCGTTTCTACGATTTTTCCCGTATAAAGCTAGAAACTTGATGAGATAGAAGAGGACTACTTAGCTATTAGTTCGTACCAAACTAGTTGGACCAATCGTGTGTCACGTGGATAAGCTTGAAACAATTGCGTGGACCCTGTAGAATAGAACAGAGTGCAGATGCGTTGTCGTTTCTAGGATTTTTCCCCTATAAAGCTAGAAACTTGATGAGACAGAAGAGGACTACTTAGCTATTAGTTCGTACCAAACTAGTTGGACCAATCGTGTGTCACGTGGATAAGCTTGAAACAATTGCGTGGACCCTGTAGAATAGAACAGAGTGCAGATGCGTTGTCGTTTCTAGGATTTTTTCCCTATAAAGCTAGAAACTTGATGAGATAGAAGAGGACTGCTTAGCTATTAGTTCGTACCAAACTAGTTGGACCAATCGTGTGTCACGTGGATAAGCTTGAAACAATTGCGTGGACCCTGTAGAATAGAACAGAGTGCAGATGCGCTGTCGTTTCTAGGATTGTTCCCTTATAAAGCTAGAAACTTGATGAGATAGAAGAGGACTACTTAGCTATTAGTTCGTACCAAACTAGTTGGACCAATCGTGTGTCACGTGGATAAGCTTGAAACAATTGCGTGGACCCTGTAGAATAGAACAGAGTGCAGATGCGCTGTCGTTTCTAGGATTTTTCCCCTATAAAGCTAGAAACTTGATGAGACAGAAGAGGACTACTTAGCTATTAGTTCGTACCAAACTAGTTGGACCAATCGTGTGTCACGTGGATAAGCTTGAAACAATTGCGTGGACCCTGTAGAATAGAACAGAGTGCAGATGCGTTGTCGTTTCTAGGATTTTTCCCCTATAAAGCTAGAAACTTGATGAGATAGAAGAGGACTACTTAGCTATTAGTTCGTACCAAACTAGTTGGACCAATCGTGTGTCACGTGGATAAGCTTGAAACAATTGCGTGGACCCTGTAGAATAGAACAGAGTGCAGATGCGTTGTCGTTTCTAGGATTTTTCCCCTATAAAGCTAGAAACTTGATGAGACAGAAGAGGACTACTTAGCTATTAGTTCGTACCAAACTAGTTGGACCAATCGTGTGTCACGTGGATAAGCTTGAAACAATTGCGTGGACCCTGTAGAATAGAACAGAGTGCAGATGCGTTGTCGTTTCTACGATTTTTCCCCTATAAAGCTAGAAACTTGATGAGATAGAAGAGGACTACTTAGCTATTAGTTCGTACCAAACTAGTTGGACCAATCGTGTGTCACGTGGATAAGCTTGAAACAATTGCGTGGACCCTGTAGAATAGAACAGAGTGCAGATGCGTTGTCGTTTCTAGGATTTTTCCCGATAAAGCTAGAAACTTGATGAGATAGAAGAGGACTGCTTAGCTATTAGTTCGTACCAAACTAGTTGGACCAATCGTGTGTCACGTGGATAAGCTTGAAACAATTGCGTGGACCCTGTAGAATAGAACAGAGTGCAGATGCGTTGTCGTTTCTAGGATTTTTTCCCTATAAAGCTAGAAACTTGATGAGATAGAAGAGGACTGCTTAGCTATTAGTTCGTACCAAACTAGTTGGACCAATCGTGTGTCACGTGGATAAGCTTGAAACAATTGCGTGGACCCTGTAGAATAGAACAGAGTGCAGATGCGTTGTCGTTTCTAGGATTTTTTCCCTATAAAGCTAGAAACTTGATGAGATAGAAGAGGACTGCTTAGCTATTAGTTCGTACCAAACTAGTTGGACCAATCGTGTGTCACGTGGATAAGCTTGAAACAATTGCGTGGACCCTGTAGAATAGAACAGAGTGCAGATGCGCTGTCGTTTCTAGGATTGTTCCCTTATAAAGCTAGAAACTTGATGAGACAGAAGAGGACTACTTAGCTATTAGTTCGTACCAAACTAGTTGGACCAATCGTGTGTCACGTGGATAAGCTTGAAACAATTGCGTGGACCCTGTAGAATAGAACAGAGTGCAGATGCGCTGTCGTTTCTAGGATTTTTCCCCTATAAAGCTAGAAACTTGATGAGACAGAAGAGGACTACTTAGCTATTAGTTCGTACCAAACTAGTTGGACCAATCGTGTGTCACGTGGATAAGCTTGAAACAATTGCGTGGACCCTGTAGAATAGAACAGAGTGCAGATGCGTTGTCGTTTCTAGGATTTTTCCCCTATAAAGCTAGAAACTTGATGAGATAGAAGAGGACTACTTAGCTATTAGTTCGTACCAAACTAGTTGGACCAATCGTGTGTCACGTGGATAAGCTTGAAACAATTGCGTGGACCCTGTAGAATAGAACAGAGTGCAGATGCGCTGTCGTTTCTAGGATTTTTCCCCTATAAAGCTAGAAACTTGATGAGATAGAAGAGGACTACTTAGCTGTTAGTTCGTACCAAACTAGTTGGACCAATCGTGTGTCACGTGGATAAGCTTGAAACAATTGCGTGGACCCTGTAGAATAGAACAGAGTGCAGATGCGCTGTCGTTTCTAGGATTTTTTCCCTATAAAGCTAGAAACTTGATGAGATAGAAGAGGACTACTTAGCTATTAGTTCGTACCAAACTAGTTGGACTAATCGTGTGTTAGGATTACAGTAAAGATAAGAGCGTTGAATTCCGTAAACGAACATTTCGCGTGGATTAATTAGAAGCTAAGAAGCTTCATTATCGCGGAACAATTGACCCCGTCTGAGACGTCTCGCGCAGATCTGCGATGCATTAAGCAATTTGGTTACACTCGTCCCCGAGGAATCGCGGAACGAGTTCCTGGAGGACCCTCTCTCGGGTAGGAGCGCCGCAAAAGAGGGTCGAGACAGAGCATCCCCCGCTTGCGTAAGTTGGGCAATGAGGAGACTGTCAACATTTTGCTGACAGGTACAAAGGTGGCCCGAGTTACGAGAGAAAAGGATGGCAGGGTGCTCGAGGTTCCCGCGAAGACCTCGAAATCTTTACACCCCTGGTACAAAAGGGAGGTTTGGGGAGGTTTAAACCTGCTGCTGGCATTTAATGGCGTCTGTAAGTTATACCCTGGGTAAGAGAAGGAGGATAACACACGGACGGGTGAGATCGAGAAGTAGAAACGGGTCGAGTGGATGCGAGTTGTAAAGATAGACGACGCTGAGAATAAGGCGAAAGAAAATGGAGAAAAAGGAGGAAAACCTTGAGGGGGCGAGAAGAGGGGATTTGGAATATGGAGGGCGCGAAACTGGAGAGCTGGAAGGACACAGTTGGCGGATCCCACACAAATTACCTAAGAAACCGCTTCTTCAAGTATCAGTTAGGGTTTAGTTCTCAATCTCTCGGCTATATACCCAAGGCCTCCGTCTTCTACCTCGAGAAGGGGGATAAATTTCGTAACCTGTCGTGTTAAATCTTCTGGTCGAACCACGGGAGCCTCGAAAGACTTGCCACGTTCTATCACCGTCTCTTTTCTCTCGTTCCAGGCACAGTCGTGACGCAAACTTTGTCGAAAGCCGCATCTCTCTCATCGAATTACACCGGAAACAGGGTTCCCACTACTGCGCGCTTGCGTTCCTATTCCTTTACAAAGATGGCTGACCATCAAGGTGGACTTTAGTTACTCTGAGGCAAACATTTCTTTCAGAAGTTTGAACATGAGACTTCTTTCATTTGTTCCAGTTTTGGGGGATGATAATTTTGACGAAAAATCATGTCAAAGAAGATGGAACAATAGCAAATTTATCACGTTGTTTAAACAAAAAGGATCTGATGGAATTTGTTCCATTTTTGGGGGAAGATAATTTTTACTAGAAATCAAGTCAAAGAAGATGGAAAAATAGCAAATTTATCACGTTATTTGGTCAACAATGACTTCGTTTATATAAAGAAAATTAAATTTTATTAAAAATACCAAATTTATCACGTTAATCTGACGCAACGACCCTTCCAATTTGTTCCATTTTTGGGGAAGATAATTTTTACAGAAGATCGAGTCAAAGAAGATGGAAAAATAGCAAATTTATCACGTTATTTGGCCAACAAGGATCTGACCCAACGACCCTTCCTTTTTATTTCATTTTTGGGGAGAATAATAATTTTTACAAGAAATCAAGTCGATCGAATAACGAAAAGACGTGCATCGTTTATATAAAAGAATTAAATTTCATTAAAAATAGCAAATTTATCAAGTTATTTGATAAGTAAAAGTAAGTACAATCCAACAAGGATCTGATGCAACGAATTACGTCCATCGAGGAAGCTTCCATTCTAAAATTGATTGTTAATTCTGGTGGAGCGCGTCCAGTAAATCAGAAGTATGTGGAAGTATCGTAAATTTGGTTCCATTTAAAGTTTCGACACAGCGTGTAAAACGTAAGCCGTAGTTCGGGGGAACGAGAACGGGAAAATTCAACGGGCTTCGAGAGCACGTAATAGAACCAATAACTGGCTTGTCGGATCCATCGAGCTAGGGGTCACTTTCGGATCCACCCCCACGGCGATTCCCTGAATTTCTCTTGGCGCTGCCATTTGGTTTTATCGTTCCTCGTGCTTTAAGCTCATCTGGTAAGTGCTGGCGGACTCGCATGGGACGTCAAAAACGTCGATCGAGCCTTTCATTCGGTTCGATCAACGGAACCCCGGTACGACGCAGCCTCGAGTTTACGACAAAAGGACAGAAAAGGATGGGGGGGAGCCGGGAAACCTGACTTCCGGTCCCCGCTTTCAGCACCCCCTCACCCCTCGCCCACGACTACAGCGTCTGCTTTCTCGGATGGTGCACGACGGGGGACTCCTTTTGTTCCCAAATTCCCTGATTTTCGAAACTCGCTGTTTAGCTGGAAACTACTCGGAAACGAATCGCCAAACAATCTTGGGATAGTGGAGTTCTAGTTTTCAGCGCAAACACACTATACGAATCACTTTAAACTCATCACGAAAATTGGAATACTATTAGATAAGGAATAAATATTAGTATGGATTTTTGGCGATATATTTGCTTTCAAACTCTTTTAAAATGCAACTAATTTCGGTTCAAATCGCAGAATTACACGATTATTCAATAGTTAAATGTTAGCTATTAATTAAATGTTAATCGTATATTGTAACGAAAAATGAGAAGATTGGTATGAATTTACAAATGGTTATTCAACAGAGAGACTTTTTATATATTTTAAAAAAGGAAACAGTAGGATGCAAACTTGTAAATATTTATGCAAAATGCAAGGGACAAAATGGCATCAAAAAACGTATGCACCAAAAGTGATCTTCTTGTTTAAGATACAAATTGTTTACCATTTATTTCACTTTCTATAAAATTCTCTGAATAAACAAAACTTCCAAAGAAACCATTAAAAATTAAAGACCATTCAAAATCAAACGACTTTTGACTAGTTTCTAACGAGAAAACAGAGAAATTTATATGAATGGAGACTTATAAAAGTGTCTGAAAGATGGGGAATAAGTTCTAAATTAAAATGGGGAAAGTACATCATCGAATAAAGGTATTTTTTATCATAAAAAGGTTACTTCTGTGAAAGTATGATTCTTAATGGAGGAAAAATAGCACTACCCTTTTATTAAACACTATAATTTAAGTTTGTTTTTGCAAGATAGCGTTGGGAGTAACGTACTAGTAGCGCGCTGCGGTTGTTTGGAGAACTAACTAACTGACAACTAGCGCTCAGCTGGTATTTAACACTAGATTTACGCGGAAATCGTCGATTTTACGGATATCTGGTTCCATATTTAAAATTGCAGAATGCGTAAACAACTTATGTGGAATTTGATTGATGCAATGGCATGAATACATATTTTAATTAAAAGAAAAATCGTATTTTAGGTTAATCATCAAAATGGAAGGTATCAATGCCCGTAAATCTAGTGTTAAAAAGTGAAAAAACTCGTCGAAAATTCCTTGCCAACGAGTCAAACGCTAAATATAAATAAAAAATTTTCCTACCACTCTACAAAACCTATATTTCTGAATTACTTTCTTTAACACGCGTTAATTTGAACGAGAAACGTAAAGAACACTACGCCAGAATAAATCCCCCCCAACGAGGACAATACTGATGATTCTTAAAGCAATTATCCCACCGGGAAAAGTAGACGCAATTACTAAATTATTATTAAGAGCTGTCCAAGAGGAATTCAATTAAAATGTCAACACGATAATTGCGGGTTGCGACGAGCATTTTTCGAGTGTCGGGGGAATCAAGTAAACGTGCCCCTCGAAACTGCGCTCGCGAGCACCGAAAAAGAAAAATAAAATGGAGGCAGCCGGGGCGTCGAAGCTCGCGTTATCGGCGCGAGCATGTGCCAGCAAACACGTTAATCATTCCCGACATGCTCACGCGGTCCTGCAAGAACGGCACGTCGCATTAACGCGTGTAATTAAATGAAGAAAATTTAAATAACACGGCAGTCGCCAGACGCGAATCAAGCTAACCCTCTTACGACGACCAGCATTCATCCCCATTTTTTTTTTTTCATTGGGAACCCTTGACTAGTGGGACCCTTTGAAAGGAGAAGGATGTAATCATTTCGAACTGGTAGAAAAAGGGTAATGCACTTGACGAAAGATATAAGGAGGACGTTCCACAAAGTAATGAAGCAGATATGCAAAACTACTCAGGGATGTCTCGTTTCGGCCTCCAAGATCCCTCCAACTGTTTTCCTCCCCGTTCGACCCTCCCTTTTGTCCTCTTTTTCCAGTTCGTCCATCTTTCCTCCCCGTTCCTTTCTCTTCCGACTCGACCTTTCGTTCCACCGTCCGGCTCGGAATAGAATAAAAGAGGCGTAATGCCCCCGCTATTTGCATATTAAATTTGCCCCTTCATCCGTACGGCTCTATTCAAATGATTATATTCTTCATCGTTCGTTTTGCAAGAGAGCGTTGGCCAAAACCGTCGGGGAAAGTGCGAGTCCGTAATATGCCACTGGAAAAGCTTCCAACGGGAACGTTTCAATCTGCCCCCCCTCCCGACACCTTGGCCCTCTCGCGAAGTAATTCCACGGAAGAGCAAAATTTCACGTCCAATTTGCATTGAAAATTTGCAATAAAGCGGAATCCGGAACCAAGTATCTGATGATCTCTGTCGTTAAGATTTAGTTAGCTGTTATATAATGCTATTATTGAGGCAAAATATGTCGATAAAATTTCTTTTCTGTTTGGGGAAAATAGTCGAATAATCAATTTGTGTCTTCGAATGTTCAAACTTGTTATTAACACATTACCGACCGATAGCCTATTAATCGACTTTTTTACCGGCCAACACTTACCGACCGATAGCGTATTAATCAACTTCTTTACCGACCAACGCTTACCGACCGATAGACGATTAATCAACCGCTACCGGTCGGTAAAGTGTTAGGATCGTTTAAATGGACAATCGCGTGTTTTCCCCAAAAAAACGCAGGTATTGGAGATCCAGAGCGTTGGATCGTATCTGGATCCTCGATCTTGGGCAACAGACGCGGAAAGGGGGACAATGGGAACGAGATGAACGCGTCTTTTGGATAAAATCTGACCGATCCCTGCAGACTTCTGGTTTTCCGGGGAGTCCCAACACATCGATCACGTGCACGCCTAATAGCAGCACGTGTTGGTGATTACGCTCGAGGGACTGTGGCTAGATCGGGTTTAGGTAATTGCCTGAGCATCGAACTCCCACCAGCCCGGTCTCTGATCTCCATCTACCCGTGCCAGCAAACCCCCAACACACGCCAGAATCGTTGCATGTACGAGCATCGATGGTATAACTCTGCTACATACGCGATTGATTGGTTAACATGTCTGGCTGGCCTCCAGCCTGGCCTTGATTATCTATCTCTCTACCCTGTCTGCAGCTTACTCACCTCCAGTCCACTTTCTCTTACCCTTCCTGGGTTCGTGCATACACCCCCTCTACACACGACACGCACCGTATCATTCAAATTGCAGTATTAAACCCCACCGTACCCTCGCTGGGCAACCCTTTCCTAAAAAACTGTCCTCCCACGATGAAAATCGCGCGCTTCATTGTGGCACCGCGTAATTGAACTAGCGACAGAGCACACGAACGCAAAGTCCTACCCCTGTCGTTCTATTCGTGCTAGATTCTTCCTTTTATATTAATTTAGCGAACCACTTCGGTCTCGCGATATACCAGTCGCTTTTGCGTCTATTTTAAATAGAATGGGAACTACGCAACCTTATTCTGGATGTTACGTTCGCTTAATCTGGAATTATACTGAATTTTTTAACACTTTACCGACCGGTAGCGGTCGGTAAGCGTTGGTCGGTAAAAAAGTTGATTAATACGCTATCGGTCGGTAAGCGTTGGCCGGTAAAACAGTCGATTAATAGGGCTATCGGTCGGTAATGTGTCAATACCAGGAATCGAAATAAAATGGAAACTGTGGAAAATGATTTGAAGCTACCAATTCGTAAATCAGTGGACTTTTGAATATTATGGGTTCGGTTAAGAAAAAAAACAATATTTTGACGATATTTTAAAATTTAGCTATTAAAAAAAAGAAACGTTGCTTTAAATGATATTTTTAATGTCATTAATGTCAAGATTTTACGATCCATTTATGCAATCCAAAAACATGCTTTTTGATAGGGTTTCACTTATATTGGAAGCAAATAGTTATACTTTTCGATGTTATGAAGAATAAATTGGTGTCAAATGCCAAGAAATATTCATAATTTGAGACGTCGATCTTTAAGAAGAAATTCCCAATGAATATAACCACAATTATGATATTTTGAATATTGCTAATTTTTAGTAGTTCTCAAGTGATTTAAATTCGACAACCAGGGCTTGTAAACTGCATCAAGTCAAACGATTCGATTGGTGAATTCTTGTGAAATTTTTTGATGACTATGATAAAATTCTGAGGAGCTGCGTGTGCCCAGGTGTATTATGATAGAAAAGTGTTATAGAGGGTAGCTGAAAACGGCAAGCAGTAGCCCCCCTCACGGTGTGTTCCACAAAAGAAAGAGGCGTCCCTTCCAAGACGCGTTATATTTTCGGGCTCGCATAAGGGAAGCATTTTTCCACGCAGTCTGAACACGTCGTTAGGGTGGGCAGGTGTAGGTGTCTATTAAAACACAAGAGTGACATAATACTCGCCACTTAAAAAGGGTTGCCGTGTGACCAGACAGCGCGAAGGGGTGTCTGGTGTCTCAAGCGCTCCACTTTAGGATGTATCATCCCTCGGGGTCTTCCCTTACGCGTTGCGTTAAGACAAATGCCTGCCCCGGAGCACACACATCCATATGCATGATGCATCTGCATGTATCGGACCGTGTGATAGTCAATTGTCTGGAGAATCAGCGTGGAATCGATCAAACGACTTCGATCGGTCAGGAAATCGGGCGAGTATCATTGTTGGTCAGTTTTAAAAGTGTTCAGGATTTTTTTTAACTTGGAAATATCAGTATTGGGGATATTGGGAACGTTACCTCCCATGCTCGCCACCAGAGGGCTCGCGCTCTCACAAGCGCTCGACTGACCACTCGATTTCTATATATACAATCCTCGAACGACTTCCCAATGTTACTAAAGTTTCTATTAATTGTAAATATTAATAATTAATTGAGTATAAGTAGCAAAATTTATCTTTTAATATATGAAAAGATTCCTTGAAAGTTGCAGGGTTTAAAGACACAAATGTAACGCGTGCAAAAAAGAATTTTTCAAGGATACTTGTTATTTATCGTTGTTATAATTGACCAGATAAAATTAGTAATGAGTAAAGATTTTTGTGTGTTTCAGGGGCAAAATTTCGACGAGACCTGTACCCCATAGGATGGAAATTCAACTGGTTTCCGGGACGTTCCCTCTCGAGACGTTTCATTTCGAGGATGAAAAGCATCCAGGGATTATCTTTACAAAATACGCAGGGATTCCGCGTTTCCGCGGAGGCGGCTTGATCCCCCCAGAAACGTGAAATACAATTTTACGTCTCACTTTTTTGAAGAAATATACGCGGTAACCCCTTTAACAGACGAAGATACGTCGACACGGTTGAAGGAAGAAGAAGAACAGGAAGACACGAAGGTGAAAAGTAGGGGGAAAATGTCTGCTCCTTCGTAACCAACCCTGCTGCATAGGTTAATTTACCTCAAAGGGTGTAAATGTACTATACAGGGTGGTTCAGACTATACATACACTTTGATTTAAAAATGTAAAACTCTCAACAATACAAATTTCAAAAAAGTTTTTTATTTGATAAGAAATCGAGACCATTTTGACTTTTTTAAATAGCAATTGCTAGTTTTGGTGGGCACCACAATTTTGCTTCATATATTTGCTAATATTTGGGCTTCTTTTTATATAAAAACAAGTAACACAATACAGACGAAACATTATTACGTTAATTACAAAAATCTCACGTTCATATAATGCATATTTTGGCCCAAAAATTAGGAAAGCTAGAAGATATAGAAATCTATGGAAGATTTGCTATATGGATGACACCCTAATCGCTGGCTTGGTGGGCACCACAAAATGAATACATGTAACGACATCTATGAACTTTGATTCACACTAAAAATCGTCCATCTATAATATTCGGGGATTCCCCTAACTAAAATATCTGTGTTCAACTGTTTTTCACATTTTTTCGCTGAATAAGCATTAGATAACCATTTAGGACACCTCATCTTCATAGGATTTAATGAATATACACATGTAACGACATCTATGAACTTTGATTCACACTAAAAATCGTTCATCTATAATATTCGGGGATTCCCCTAACTATAATATGTGTGTTCAACTGTTTTTCACATTTTTTCGCTGAATAAGCATTAGATAACCATTTAGGACACCTCATCTTCATAGGATTTAATGAATATACACATGTAACGACATCTATGAACTTTGATTCACACTAAAAATCGTCCATTAATACTATTCGGGGATTCCCCTAACTATAATATGTGTGTTCAACTGTTTTTCACATTTTTTCGCTGAATAAGCATTAGATGACCATTTAGGACACCTCATCTTCATAGGATTTAATGAATATATGTAACGACATCTATGAAACTTGACTCACACTAAAAATCGTCCATCTATAATATTCGGGGATTCCCCTAACTACAATATGTGTGTTCAACTGTTTTTCACATTTTTTCGCTGAATAAGCATTAGATGACCATAGTTTTATCACACTATTTCGTTAATTTATCCATTTGGAAAAATAGAATCTCAAAAAAAAGAACAAACAACATCTATAATTTGGAATTATACAAATATGATAAAAACTTGTTCACAAATGGGTCCACATTTGAAATTCTATTTAAACAAACATTTTCGTAATAAAAATCGTTATTTTGATTGTGATAAGTAGAGTTCCTATTTATCAAATTGGTTACTTCGATCATTGAATGATCAATATTCGAGATTCTATAATTCCTTCGAAAAATGCAGTTTATGTTTATTTTCTATAAACTATCCAAGAGTATAATCTGTACTTGAGAGCCAACATTGAATAATAGAATCCCAAAAAAAAATAACAAACTACATCTACAATTTGGAATTATACAAGTATGATAAAAATTCTATAATTCCTGCAAAAAATGCAGTCTACTTTATGTTTATTTTTTATAAACTATCCAAGAGTATAATCTGTACTTGAGAGCCAACATTGAATAATAGAATCCCAAAAAAAAATAACAAACTACATCTTCAATTTGGAATTATACAAGTATGATAAAAATTCTATAATTTCTGCAAAAAATGCAGTCTACTTTATGTTTATTTTTTATAAACTATCCAGAGTATAATCTGTACTTGAGAGACCACAATATTTTTCCGTAACCCTGTTGTAAATATATTCATTAGCCAAAATAACGTTGTCGCGTTTTGTACATTAAGCTTCAACGAACGATACGTGTAACGCGCGTGAATATTAATTAGATACGTATAGGTGGTCATTTCTATGGTAATCCAAGGATTTTTCGAATACGACGTAACGTATTCACATCACGCGTGCATTCGTACCGCGCGATATACGCGAGCCGGGGGGCCCCCGCGATGTTCGCAATATTTGGCAAATATTCATAGAATTCTTCTTTTAACTCGCGGATGGATAGACATTGAAAATATTTGCTGAACGTGCTACGAAAATATGGAATATCCTTCGACCGTGCGACGCGCTTGTTTTCGATGTGCCCCCTGAATATTCCGCAACGCCCGTCCACCGGCAACGAGCGTAAAAATACACCGCGATAACTGACGCCGCCCCGATAACAGTCGCGAATGTTTCCAGACCTCACGTAACCAAACTTTCGGACTTCCTCGATCTGGCAATGACAACTAACCCTGAAAAATTACAAATTTTAACAGCACCAAAGTAAACGCCGTCTACCCCTTCTAAACGACACTGGGGGGCTCTCTAAAAATGTGATTCGATCATTCACGTAAGCTTAAAACAACACACATAAAAAAACCATCATTATTCCCATTTCTTAGATTTTAAATTAGAATTTTTTTGCATATATTCTCTAAGGGCCGAATCAGTCAAAATGTTCGTAATTTCTAATAAAACTTGCAAAATTTTACTCGATTGAAGAATTTTTTGAAAATTTATCGCAATTTTTGGTGAAAGACAGGATATTTAATTGATTTTAGATTAGAATTATCTTTGCATATATTCTCTAAGGGCCGAATCAGTCAAAATGTTCGTAATTTCTAATAAAACTTGCAAAATTTTACTCGATTGAAGAATTTTTTGAAAATTTATCGCAATTTTCTATGAACAATTTTTGGCGAAAAACAGAATATTTAATTGATTTTAGTATGAACTATATTTATATGTGTAAATAATTCTGAGAAAAACAGGATATTTAATTGATTGTAGTATGAGCTATATTTATATGTGTAAATAATTTTGAGAAAAACAAGATATTTATAATTGATTGTAATATAAAATATTATATTTATATGTGTAAATAATTCTGAGAAAAACGAGCTTAAAAGCTTTCCATTTATTTTCAAGGATTAAAAATATACGAAAGATACGAGGAGTTTGAACATTGGATTTTGCATATCTATTTTTTTAAATCATATTCTTCAAGAAAATGTAACAAAAAATTTCGAAAGGTTCTGAGAACTTTAATCGCTGAAACGGGCAAAGACTGTTCAATTTCTGCTATTGTTCTTTGATAAAATGGCGCTCACGATAGTTTGAACCCTTTCAGAGTATGCTACACACATTACCCCATCGTGAAAAGAACTCAAACATGCTCAGCCAGCCAAAGAAGCTTAATTGACCATCCGAACCAGAGTCTCTGTTCTTTCTGTCCTTAATCAATTCATTTAAAAGATTATTGGCCAATTTGGACCGTTCGATAATACTGGTAATGCACTATGATCGTCCAGCCATTCGCTCGAAATAAACGTCATTGGTTCCACGCACTTAGCGAAACCGCCGAATGAATTTCGATGGGAAAAATCGAAATCGGAAACGTTGAACGTTCGGGAAATTCGTTGCACAATAAACGGGGGAAAAATCGGCTTGAGGAAGTCGGAAATAGCTGAGAAATAACGACGAATATCGAAACAGAGAGCCAGCAAAGTGGAAATGTGCGAACACGAAAGGGGTGGAGGGAACGTTAGCGACGAGGACATAGCGAATTTCGTGGACGAAAATGCTTGGAAACACGGGGACCGCAATCTGTTCGACGCGGATCGGAATAATAACGTTCGCGGGATTTGCAAGAGCGGAATCGACATCAGCGTGGTCGCCAAACGAGAGTCGCGGGAGAAGAAAATCGAGGTCGAGCCGAAATACAACGTTTCGTTCAAACGTTGCTACAACAGGTAATTAGATTGCTCCCAAGCACTGTGATTTGCAGATGTTTTTGACATTAACCCTTTGCACACCTGTGTCGAGTGTGACTGGACATCAATTTTTATCTGAGGAGCTCCTTTGTCGAGTCCTGCACGAGTCCTGCACCTTTTTCAAGTCCAAACCATGGGAGATATCCATACACTTGAAAATTAAAAGATACAACAATTTTTGTTGTCAGTCAAAGTTTGTCAGTTATCTAGTTAGTTTCCAGTTAGTTAGTTTGTTTGCAGTTAGTTAGATTGTTTGTCTGTTAGTTAATTAGTTTGTCAGATAGTTAGTTACTTTGTCAGTTAGTTAGTTAGTTTGCAGTTAGTTAGTTAGTTTGTCAGTTAGTTAGTTAGATTTGTCAGTTACCTAGTTAGTTAGATAGTTTGCAGTTAGTTAGTTAGTTTGTCAGTTAGTTAGTTAGTTCGCAGTTGACAACAATGATGTAAATAAAACAGATATTTAATTGAATTTGTTATAATTTCCCCCACTTTTTAGCTAACGTAAATTTTAAATAAGACACTTACAAGGGTTGGAAGCTGCTGGTAACGAAATTCAAATATAACTCGGAGTGCAAAGGGTTACTGTGCGCATGCGCAGAAAGGAATCCCACGAGGGAAGATTCTAGTGCGCATGTCCATCGCTGCTCTAAGGAGCCATTACAGAGCCCCCTGTTTCGCCGCCATTTTCAGGCCCCTCCTGGTGTCTCAACACGTAGATTTACAAAACCCATATAGTATATTATTTGTTAACAATTTATATTGAATTTGACTGAGATGTAACGATATAAATATGTGCCCCAATTAAAAGAAGCCCTGCATTTTAATGTAACCATAGTAGTCAATAAAAAAAACGTGCAATCAACGTTCATGAATCTAATGTTATGCATACACCTCTAATTATGCACCCAATGCACCCTCATTTACGTTTCATGTATTTTAGTATGAACCAATCGTGGGACAAGAAACGAAGGAAGCGTTCGAACCCCAACAGATCGGCCAACAGGTTTCTCGTAGTTTCACCAAAATGTACGACCATTTAAACCACTATTTAACAAATTATTCCACTTTAATACAGAGGAAAGAAAGAAGATGGACCCGAGGAGAGTGCCTCGAGCTTTCGTTGCACTTTCGAGAATTGTTGCGGGAACTGCGAGTCGTACGTCATGGAAATTCCAGAGGACTTCGATGCTTACGAAAATTGGGAGAACGTGAATTTCGAGACCGGAAATTCGTGTTTCGAGGACTGTTGCTGCCCTCGAAAAATGAATTTATACTCATCGAACGTTAGCGTATGTTCCAACGAGAAGCCCTGCGTAACTTATGTGGAAAAAGGAAAATGTTCGCCGGAGGATCCGAAACAGTGCTTGCAACGCGTGCACTTTATAAAGCCGCGTTATTCGTCGTGTTCGTTTTGTTCGAGGAAATGCACACCTTCCAAGGCCAGTTTGTTCGTCGAGATCGGCGAAAGTGTGACCGATGTGTGCAATTTGAGCTCTGGACAAATTTTCCAGCTGCGAGATGAGTCGATGGAGTCGCTGGAAAACGACTCGAATCGAAGAGAATGTTTGGGTGGAAGAGGCAAGAGATCTGACTGGTCGAAAAGTCGGGGTAGTTCGAAGAAACATGGCATGTCTGGGAAATGCAGCGCGAATTGCAAGGCTCGATCGGGGAACGTGGAACGCAGCTTCTCTGATCGAATCGCGTGCTTCGAGGATGACACGATCGAGCATAGATCGTTGCAAGTACCAGGATGCTGCAATCAGAAGGCAAAACACACGAGATCTACTGTGAGCTTTCAGGACAGACGTGATTGCAGGTAGAGCAAATCTTCGTTGTGAAATCGACAGATACTGTTGTAAGATTCTCACTAGACTGCGGATGTTATGCATTTATGGGGAATTTTAATCCTCAACAAACTACAGAATTTAATATGCAAAAATATAAGAAATATTTAAAGTAAGATACGAATTATTATATTTAGGGGTTGAGACAATCTACAAAGCTCCAATTTTATTAATAAAAATGTGAATTTGCATGAAGATTCGCAGTCTAATTATCACTATTCCTGCCAGTTGGATAGGAATCTCGAGAGACGATAAAAACTATCTAATCTTTACCATTATTTGCACTTGGTTTGGGTTAGGTCTGGGTTAGGTCTGGATTAGATCTGAGTTAGCTCTGGGTTAGGTCTGGGTTAGGTCTGGATTAGATTTGAGTTAGCTCTGGGTTAGGTCTGGGTTAGGTCTGGATTAGATCTGAGTTAGCTCTGGGTTAGGTCTGGATTAGATCTGAATTAGCTCTGGGTTAGGTCTGGGTTAGGTCTGGATTAGATCTGAGTTAGTTCTGGGTTAGGTCTGGATTAGATCTGGGTTAGGTCTGGGTTAGGTCTGGATTAGATCTGAGTTAGCTCTGGGTTAGGTCTGGGTTAGGTCTGGATTAGATCTGAGTTAGCTCTGGGTTAGGTCTGGATTAGATCTGAATTAGCTCTGGGTTAGGTCTGGGTTAGGTCTGGATTAGATCTGAGTTAGTTCTGGGTTAGGTCTGGATTAGATCTGGGTTAGGTCTGGGTTAGGTCTGGATTAGATCTGAGTTAGCTCTGGGTTAGGTCTGGATTGGTATGTATTGTACAATTCAAAATCCAGACCTAACCCAGAGCTAACTTAGATCTAATCCAGACCTAACTCAGAGCTAACTCAGACCTAACCCAGACCTAACCCAGACCTAACCCAGACCTAACCCAGACCTAACCCAGACCTAACCCAGACCTAACTCAGATCTAATCCAGACCTAACCCAGATCTAACTCAGATCTAATCCAGACCTAACCCAGACCTAACCCAGAGCTAAATCAGATCTAATCCAGACCTAACCCAGATCTAACTGAGATCTAATCCAGACCTAACCCAAACCTAATCCAGACCTAATCCAGACCTAACCCAGACCTAACCCAGATCCTAGATCTGGGTTAGGTCTAGATTAGATCTGAGTTAGCCCTGGGTTAGGTCTGGATTAGATCTAAGTTAGCTCTGGGTTAGGTCTGGGTCATTATATTTGTTTTATCAACACTATACTACTATTATGTACCAGGAAAAATTAATGAGGATTTATCAAACAAAGCATATAAGCATATAAAACAAAGCAATCATCCCAGTAATACAAAAGACTCGAGTTTTTCTTCCAAAAAATTAAGTAAAAGCTATTTTGAAATTATCATTGTTTTGGAAATGCCTATTAGACACTTCAGCATTGAAAACAACAAATAGTTGCAATAAGGATAATTTAAATTGCAAGAAAAATGTAGTAATGGATATCCTCTATCCATTGGAAGTTTATTCAATATATAAAATTCTTTAAAAATCACTTTGAATTCAACTTTGATAAAAAAACCTCAATAATTGTTTCCAGTATCTAAGTATTTATCAATCTTTGATAGATACTGGGTAAATATAATAACACGATGCAATATTTTGCAGAGCACATACGAAGAGTGAAAGAACAAGTTGCGATCAGCAAAGCGAAACATGTGATCGATCCTTGTGGGAGGATATTCGAAAAGGAAAGCTGTGGTTGCAGGTGCAGGATACGTGCAGGAGCTTAATAAAAGCAGCGACATCTAGCATCGGTCAAATAATGAAGCAAGCCTCTAAAGTAAAGCGCTCAAAGAACGGTACGAAGGATCCTTCGGTGATCGAAACTTATGCAACACTATGCAACGAAACTAGTCATCGATCAGAATGCTTAAATGATACGCGCTGTTGTCAAAATCAAATTTGTTACTCGTTCGACGAAAGCTCGATAATCGCTGAATTACCCGAGTGTCAAAAATGTATGTACCGTACCAGACATTCCATCTTAAATTAAAATAAAAAAATTAACGAAACATTGAAATGCAAAAAAAGTTATATCAAATAAAATCTGTTTAAAATTGAATCAAAGAAACATCTATTCTTTCCGCAGTTACCAGCATATTTGGCACAGTAATGTCAATAAATAGCCAAATTACATTTGAAACTGAATTTTTAGTTTCCAATTTCCTTTAAAGGCGTCGTAACGTTGGAAAAACCGGAAGTTTTCGTTTTCAGATGATCACTGTGATCGAGAACCGACTCCATCAAGGAGTTGTCATTTCGACCCACTTGAAGTTCAAGGAAACGTGTATGTTTCTAACAGAGGACCCATAACGGACCTCCGCCATCTTGAATGCAGCGGAATCCGTGAAAGGGGTGGCAGCGATCGATACGGTAATTCACCAGGCCAAACGAGAAAACAGAATTCAACGACAAACAGACAGTCAGGTGCATCCCATAATCGCAGGAGCAGCTACTCCAAAAATCAGGAAAGAGGAAGACAGTTGGACAGGAAGAAAATTGGAGAAGACGATACTCAACAATCTGAAGGCATAACATACGTGGACGTTCAGGTTCAAGCAAACACGAACACCATGGAGAACGATCCTACCGGTTCCTACATCACGAAGACTATGTCGTACCAAAGAACGATAAGAGCAGTGAAACAGATGGACACATACTCAAAACCTAGTCCAGAGATCCAGAGTCGCAATAGACCAGCCATAGAGGAACCAAAGGCCCCGAAAAAGCCTATTTTACCCAAAAAGTCTGACACGAAGGCCCTTGGGCCACGAAAAACAGCTCCAATAACTTCAACACCCATCAAAGGCAAGGCACCAGAATTTAGTGTAACGAAACTATCTCCGATTAAGCGAGAAATCGTGAAGAAACCCGAGTTACAGTCGAAATTATTACCGGTAACCGATACAGGGATTCAGTGTGACATCATCAAGTCTCATAAAATAATATGTGCAGAGAAAGAGGTCAAAGAAACGTTTGGAGAGGTTGAGGAATCGTGTGTCTGCCCTCAGAAAGGAATAGTTCCTCCAGGAAGTGGGAGTAATGTTGCAACATCTCCTGAAGCTATAGCAACTGAGAGTTCAGTGATTATGGCTACATTGGGTGAAGATGCTAACGCAAAAGAGGGTACAGACATGGTAGATAACGTTGAAGATGCAAGTGTTATCGCTGAGAGAGATACTGAAGCTAGAACATCGGATGACTTTACTGAGGAGAGTGTTAGTCTGAAGCTTGAAGAATCGAAAGCGAATGGGAAAGGTACTGTTGCTAAGAAGCTTGTGTTTGGTAGTGATTCTATGGTGCAAAAGGCTGACAAGACAGACATGGTTGATGATACAGAGGAGGAGGTGAAGGCAAAAGCAGTAGATGCTTCGATCACTGTTGATCCCACTGTGGAGAAGATCAAGACAGACGTGGTTGATGCTACAGGGGAAGAGATGAAGGCAAAAGCAGATGCTTCGAAGGAGATCAAGACAGACTTGGTAGAAGCAACAAATGTGGAGGAAGCCAAGATGGAGGACGTGGATGGAGCTCAGGAAGTTGTTGACTCCACAGAGGAGAAGATGAAGATGATGGATGAGGAATCAGTGGATTCTAGAGCAGACGAGCCCGTGGCAGAGATAACTGATTCGAGAGAGACGGATAAGAGAGATTTGGAGCAGGTGGATTTGTCGAAAGCACCGTTCGAATTCTCGCGGGAGTTCGACGAAAGACGTAACTACGTGAGCGTGGAGATGCAGACGTCTAGCACCGTTCTAACGAAGATCTTATCCGAGTACCAAGTGGGGAATAAAAAGAGACGGGTGCTGATGAGCATAAAATTGCAGACGACTTTCGACGGCGGCGACGAAACGGACAAACATCATGGCGGATCGAGCGGGGGAGAAGTAGCTGGCTAACTTACATCTTGCTTCCGTCGTAACCAATCAGCGGACGAGTACCGATGAATATTCATCCGAAACATGGTTACACCGGAGGCAGGAATGGAAATTAATGGTCAGGCGGAACGGAACGATGAAATTGAATATTCCGTACAGGCCGCGAATGGGACGAGGTGGGCCTCGACGCGTCACGGTGTGCCGCGCAATAATCATGCACGAATAAAACGGGGGAACTCCGGTAAAACGTCGTATTCGAAACCGGGGACACCCAAAGATTGGACGGATGGTGTGTGCCATGATTTTTTATTATTTACGTGTTACAGATAGATTAAATGTACATGAGATACTCGAGAAGAAAATATTTTAGGGGTACCAGGATAGTATTTTTGAAATTTAAATGACCACATATGCATGTCCAATCTGACTTCATTTTGCAGTAATAATGATTAAAGTTATAGTGCTCTTAAGCTAGACTAATAGTCTGAGATTTGCACAATGCTATCAATGTTTATTGTTGTAATAGAACAACAAATTCTTGTCAAATTTTATTTTACTTTCTACACTTACAGTTTAGTTGTTACAAACGTTTATAGGAAGGATTCTCGATAGCCAAAAAAATAACATAGTTCTTTGCAAGCTTGAAATTTGTTGCAAGCATGTGTTAGTCACGAAATACCAAAAAAATATTTGTTGAGGAAAAATTAACAAAATTGATTAAGAATTTTTGATTTAGAAATATTTTCTATTCGAGTAATCTCACAACTACTTAGATACGTGGGTTCTTGAGTGTTCCAACACCTAATGAGTCGGGTATAGTAATAGCTCTACTATACATCGAGTCTCGCGAACTTTGTCCACTTAAATATCGTGATTATTTACACTCTGCCTAATTCTAATGGACTACAACACCTGACTTGGGCAAATTTTATTCGTGAATAATCTATAGAAATTTTAAATTGATTTGTAAACTAACTTTTATGTATGTTTAATTCGTAAATTCATTTATAAATTTTAGATTGATTCGTGAACTAAGTTTTAAGTATGTTTCACTCGTGAATTCATTTATAAATTGTGCTCTATTAACGAATTTTCTAAATCAATATTCTATATTTTATAAATAAATATTCATAGTTTATAAATAAATCCAGCATTTTTCTTCGTTATTCGAAAATAAAATTTGCCCAATTTTAATTATAGAATATTTCAATACTGTTAACTCAGTTCATGGAACTGATTTTGCGTGGAAATTCTCATTGTCTTCGTGACTCCATTTGCAATTAAGTGTTCGTTTTATTTAGTAGGATTCTGTAGTGGACACTGCGGCAGGAAGAAGCTATGACCAACCGAATAAAGTAAGAAGTATTCTACAATTAACTTCGTTCAATTTAAACAATGTTTTCCAAACTTTTCAGAGAGTATTTTTCTTGAGAAGAAAAACAGAAAATTTCGAACATCGAAAAATCGAGCGGAGTTTGGGGCGTCAAATTTCAATCGATGGCAATATTTCTTCTCTGTATTGTACTGCATCGAAAAAATAAAAATACACTGGAAAAATCGTACGTTTATTTATGAGTTTCCCAAAAAAAAACAAGTCATTTATATTTCAGTAAAAATGGGTCAAAAAAATTCAGTGAGAATCAAAACTAACCCTAGCGAGGAAGCTCTATATTTATGATGACCTATGCAAAGCGGATCGCAGCCAATTTGCTAATATTATTTAGTTTTTAATTAATAATTGCATTACCCAACTGAGGAGTGATACGATTATTAATTAAACGCTAAATGACATTACCCAGGTCTCACCGCGAGGAGGTTGCTGCGAATGGAGACCCACCCTAACCAAATCTCAACCACCCTCCATTTTTAAAAGCCTGTAAACGAACTAAAAGACGCTGCATTAATTTTGATACTCATAAACAGGGATCAAAATGATTCTGAAAATAACTGTTTCACCTATTTAACCTGTGGTCCATTTTCTTTTTATTTAAGCAATTATTTGTAATGATTGTGCAATATTTAAATTATGGTTGACACTAAGTTGTGTTTTGTGTTATGTATTGTACCATAAATCCAGACCTAACCCAGAGCTAACTCAGATCTGAGTTAGCTCTGGGTTAGGTCTGGATTAGATCTGAGTTAGTTCTGGGTTAGGTCTGGATTAGATCTGAGTTAGCTCTGGGTTAGGTTTGGATTTTGAATGGTACAATACATAACACAAAACACAACTTAGTGTCAACCATTAAGTATTGTATAATCATAAATAATTGCTTAAATTAGAAATAGATGGACTACAGGTTATGGAATCGAAATAAATCTTTATTCTTCACTCAGAACCAAAACAGTTATTTACATAATCATTTTGATCCCTGCTTATAGGTCTTTGTTGCAGCTTCTGTAATCAAAGAGCGATCGTTTCTGGAATCACATTGCATTTCTGGGAATCCGTAACATCGTACTGTCAGTGGCAGAATATTCGGTGCCACACGGGGAAACGTGTTCTACGGGATTACCCCACGTGTTCCAAGTGATACTTGGCACTCAGGACGTCGCGAGGTTGCGTGTCTTGTACGTCGGCTTCTGGCAAACTTCGGTTCGAACTTCCTCGAAATTTTCGTCTCAATGGACACTGACCATTAAAGCCACTTAAGGTACCAGGATCCTCTCTTAAGCTCGCTCTTGTCCCTGTACATTCTCTTCCGGCCACGAAATATTCTTGAAGCAGTGTACACCGTCGAAATTTCAGCCACGAGCCCCCCGGAAGAGTTCTCAACTTCCCCTCGAAAGCCATCGTTTTACGAGTTTCGCGACATTTTTCGTCCCTTTTCTCATATTTCCGGTTACGTGCTTTGGAGGAACTTTGTCGATACCTGTACAGTTACAATTCCTTCTTTTTTTCTTTCTTCGAAGAAGCTCGTTTTGTTGAAAGAATTATAGTATTCCGGAGGAACAGCACATACTTTAGGAGTGCATCGTGCACAGTTTTCAGCTCACTCGAGGTGGCCGAGGGTTTCCGGTAGCTAGAAGACCCCGGAGGAACTTTACGGCCAACTTCCCAGAAGTTTTCGTCTCGAGAATGACTGACCGCGGAAGCATTTACGGTACCCGGAATGTTCTCTGAAAAGCCCGGTTGTCGCGAAGTATCCAAGTGTTTCATATTTCGTTGAATTTGATTTACCGCTGGAGCTTTGCTGATAAGATCCTTAGATTTGTTCTAGAAACACACGTGTCACGATGAGTATAGATAATCCTCTTTCCTTTAGTTCCATCTTCAGAGATCCATCGAACAATGATTTCAAGTTATTATTGCAAAGTGAGTGATTCATACGAAAATTACGAAGAGATCATGTTTGAGGTAATTTAATTACTGGACCAATTTGAAAAATTCTTAGTTTCTTCTTCTTTAGTTCTTCTTTAGTTCTGAGTTCCATAGACTTGCTAGTAACTTTTATTTTATTCTAGGAAGTCACCGTTGAGGGCTCGAAGAGTCTTTCAAACTCAACAAATTTATTGTTATTGTTGCAATAAAATCTTTTGATAAAATTTCAAATTTCTATACTGTTCTAACAGTTTCTTTTAATTTTCTCAATCGTGTGTGTGTTCGATTTACAAGAAGAGTGCCACTAATTTAGATAAAATTGTAGTTAAAACTTTCCTCGAAGGAAGACTCCCATCAAAACTGTGAGCCACAAAATTGATTCCAGCGTGCATTAAAAGTTTCATTAAACACTCAGTTGTAATTAGGTTGACAGAAACTCGTGTTAAAAAAAAACATTCTCCCTTCCTTTTCCACTTCTCTGAATAGCTGACAAACTTTCAGAGTTTCGTGGATATACAAGGGAGCAGAGTTTTAAAATGTCTTGTGAAGGCTGGTAGCAAGGCAAGACGATAATTGTATTTTCCCTAGAATTTTTATTATGCTCGGTGACACGACAACAGGCTACCGGACAGTAATTACACGTCGTACGCAGATTTTAGCTCGAAACAGATGCTTGAGCCGAGTTTCCGGGTACGTCGGTGGTCGACGAACTTAACAACAAACTTACACGTCCTTTCCTCGTAGTTGCTGACCACTTATGATACTGTGGCAACCTCTGCAGAAATAAATTTGTTTACTCAAATACGAAGAATTGAAATTTATTTTAAAACTCACCAAATTTTTGAATCAAAAATATTTGTAAAATATTATACATCGCTACTGTCATTATAAATGTTATAAAATAAGAGAAATATTCATCAGAGTTGAAGAATTATGTGAATAAACTCAAATAAACTCATGGGGACGAAGAATTCAAATTTATTTATTTAAAACTCACCTAATTTTTGAATGAAGACTATTTGCAAAATATTATACATCGCTACTGTCATTAGGAATGTTATAAAATAAGAGAAATATTCATGAGGGATGAAGAATTATGTAAATAAAATCAAATAAACTCATGGGGACGAAGAATTCAAATTTATTTATTTAAAACTGACCAAATTTTTGAATGAAGACTATTTGCAAAATATTATACATCGCTACTGTCATTAGCAATGTTATAAAATAAGAGAAATATTCATCAGAGTTGAAGAATTATGTGAATAAACTCAAATAAACTCATGGGGACGAAGAATTCAAATTTATTTATTTAAAACTGACCAAATTTTTGAATGAAGACTATTTGCAAAATATTATACATCGCTACTGTCATTAGGAATGTTATAAAATAAGAGAAATATTCATGAGGGATGAGGAATTATGTAAATAAACTCAAATAAACTCATGGGGACGAAGAATTCAAATTTATTTATTTAAAACTGACCAAATTTTTGAATGAAGACTATTTGCAAAATATTATACATCGCTACTGTCATTAGCAATGTTATAAAATAAGAGAAATATTCATGAGGGATGAAGAAATATGTGAATAAACTCAAATAAACTCATGGGGACGAAGAATTCAAATTTATTTATTTAAAACTGACCAAATTTTTGAATGAAGACTATTTGCAAAATATTATACATCGCTACTGTCATTAGGAATGTTATAAAATAAGAGAAATATTCATGAGGGATGAAGAATTATGTGAATAAACTCAAATAAACTCATGGGGACGAAGAATTCAAATTTATTTATTTAAAACTGACCAAATTTTTGAATGAAGACTATTTGCAAAATATTATACATCGCTACTGTCATTAGCAATGTTATAAAATAAGAGAAATATTCATGAGGGATGAAGAAATATGTGAATAAACTCAAATAAACTCATGGGGACGAAGAATTCAAATTTATTTATTTAAAACTGACCAAATTTTTGAATGAAGACTATTTGCAAAATATTATACATCGCTACTGTCATTAGGAATGTTATAAAATAAGAGAAATATTCATGAGGGATGAAGAATTATGTGAATAAACTCAAATAAACTCATGGGGACGAAGAATTCAAATTTATTTATTTAAAACTGACCAAATTTTTGAATGAAGACTATTTGCAAAATATTATACATCGCTACTGTCATTAGCAATGTTATAAAATAAGAGAAATATTCATGAGGGATGAAGAATTATGTGAATAAACTCAAATAAACTCATGGGGACGAAGAATTCAAATTTATTTATTTAAAACTGACCAAATTTTTGAATGAAGACTATTTGCAAAATATTATACATCGCTACTGTCATTAGGAATGTTATAAAATAAGAGAAATATTCATGAGGGATGAAGAATTATGTGAATAAACTCAAATAAACTCATGGGGACGAAGAATTCAAATTTATTTATTTAAAACTGACCAAATTTTTGAATGAAGACTATTTGCAAAATATTATACATCGCTACTGTCATTAGGAATGTTATAAAATAAGAGAAATATTCATGAGGGATGAAGAATTATGTGAATAAACTCAAATAAACTCATGGGGACGAAGAATTCAAATTTATTTATTTAAAACTGACCAAATTTTTGAATGAAGACTATTTGCAAAATATTATACATCGCTACTGTCATTAGGAATGTTATAAAATAAGAGAAATATTCATGAGGGATGAAGAATTATGTGAATAAACTCAAATAAACTCATGGGGACGAAGAATTCAAATTTATTTATTTAAAACTGACCAAATTTTTGAATGAAGACTATTTGCAAAATATTATACATCGCTACTGTCATTAGCAATGTTATAAAATAAGAGAAATATTCATGAGGGATGAAGAAATATGTGAATAAACTCAAATAAACTCATGGGGACGAAGAATTCAAATTTATTTATTTAAAACTGACCAAATTTTTGAATGAAGACTATTTGCAAAATATTATACATCGCTACTGTCATTAGGAATGTTATAAAATAACAGAAATATTCATCAGGGATGAAGAATTATGTGAATAAACTCAAATAAACTCATGGGGACGAAGAATTCAAATTTATTTATTTAAAACTGACCAAATTTTTGAATGAAGACTATTTGCAAAATATTATACATCGCTACTGTCATTAGGAATGTTATAAAATAAGAGAAATATTCATGAGGGATGAAGAATTATGTGAATAAACTCAAATAAACTCATGGGGACGAAGAATTCAAATTTATTTATTTAAAACTGACCAAATTTTTGAATGAAGACTATTTGCAAAATATTATACATCGCTACTGTCATTAGCAATGTTATAAAATAAGAGAAATATTCATGAGGGATGAAGAATTATGTGAATAAACTCAAATAAACTCATGGGGACGAAGAATTCAAATTTATTTATTTAAAACTGACCAAATTTTTGAATGAAGACTATTTGCAAAATATTATACATCGCTACTGTCATTAGGAATGTTATAAAATAAGAGAAATATTCATGAGGGATGAAGAATTATGTGAATAAACTCAAATAAACTCATGGGGACGAAGAATTCAAATTTATTTATTTAAAACTGACCAAATTTTTGAATGAAGACTATTTGCAAAATATTATACATCGCTACTGTCATTAGGAATGTTATAAAATAAGAGAAATATTCATGAGGGATGAAGAATTATGTGAATAAACTCAAATAAACTCATGGGGACGAAGAATTCAAATTTATTTATTTAAAACTGACCAAATTTTTGAATGAAGACTATTTGCAAAATATTATACATCGCTACTGTCATTAGGAATGTTATAAAATAACAGAAATATTCATGAGGGATGAAGAAATATGTGAATAAACTCAAATAAACTCATGGGGACGAAGAATTCAAATTTATTTATTTAAAACTGACCAAATTTTTGAATGAAGACTATTTGCAAAATATTATACATCGCTACTGTCATTAGGAATGTTATAAAATAACAGAAATATTCATCAGGGATGAAGAATTATGTGAATAAACTCAAATAAACTCATGGGGACGAAGAATTCAAATTTATTTATTTAAAACTCACCAAATTTTTGAATGAAGACTATTTGCAAAATATTATACATCGCTACTGTCATTAGGAATGTTATAAAATAAGAGAAATATTCATGAGGGATGAAGAATTATGTGAATAAACTCAAATAAACTCATGGGGACGAAGAATTCAAATTTATTTATTTAAAACTGACCAAATTTTTGAATGAAGACTATTTGCAAAATATTATACATCGCTACTGTCATTAGGAATGTTATAAAATAAGAGAAATATTCATGAGGGATGAAGAATTATGTGAATAAACTCAAATAAACTCATGGGGACGAAGAATTCAAATTTATTTATTTAAAACTGACCAAATTTTTGAATGAAGACTATTTGCAAAATATTATACATCGCTACTCTCATTAGGAATGTTATAAAATAAGAGAAATATTCATGAGGGATGAAGAATTATGTAAATAAACTCAAATAAACTCATGGGGACGAAGAATTCAAATTTATTTATTTAAAACTGACCAAATTTTTGAATGAAGACTATTTGCAAAATATTATACATCGCTACTGTCATTAGGAATGTTATAAAATAAGAGAAATATTCATGAGGGATGAAGAATTATGTGAATAAACTCAAATAAACTCATGGGGACGAAGAATTCAAATTTATTTATTTAAAACTGACCAAATTTTTGAATGAAGACTATTTGCAAAATATTATACATCGCTACTGTCATTAGGAATGTTATAAAATAAGAGAAATATTCATGAGGGATGAAGAATTATGTGAATAAACTCAAATAAACTCATGGGGACGAAGAATTCAAATTTATTTATTTAAAACTGACCAAATTTTTGAATGAAGACTATTTGCAAAATATTATACATCGCTACTGTCATTAGGAATGTTATAAAATAAGAGAAATATTCATGAGGGATGAAGAATTATGTGAATAAACTCAAATAAACTCATGGGGACGAAGAATTCAAATTTATTTATTTAAAACTGACCAAATTTTTGAATGAAGACTATTTGCAAAATATTATACATCGCTACTGTCATTAGGAATGTTATAAAATAACAGAAATATTCATGAGGGATGAAGAATTATGTAAATAAAATCAAATAAACTCATGGGGACGAAGAATTCAAATTTATTTATTTAAAACTGACCAAATTTTTGAATGAAGACTATTTGCAAAATATTATACATCGCTACTGTCATTAGCAATGTTATAAAATAAGAGAAATATTCATCAGAGTTGAAGAATTATGTGAATAAACTCAAATAAACTCATGGGGACGAAGAATTCAAATTTATTTATTTAAAACTGACCAAATTTTTGAATGAAGACTATTTGCAAAATATTATACATCGCTACTGTCATTAGGAATGTTATAAAATAAGAGAAATATTCATGAGGGATGAAGAATTATGTGAATAAACTCAAATAAACTCATGGGGACGAAGAATTCAAATTTATTTATTTAAAACTGACCAAATTTTTGAATGAAGACTATTTGCAAAATATTATACATCGCTACTGTCATTAGGAATGTTATAAAATAACAGAAATATTCATCAGGGATGAAGAATTATGCGAATAAACTCCTGAGAAGTAAAGGATGTCAGATGAAAATTTTTACCATATTCTTTCTACAATTTAAATTTTTTTTATTGCAACCATCTGTTGTTTTCAATGCTGTCTAACAAATAAATATTTAAAAAACAATGATATTTAATTTTTTTGCAAAAAAAAAGTCCTTTTTATCACCGAAATATACAAACTTGTTCAACACAGGAGAAAAATTCAAATTTTCATTAAAGATTGACTGTTTTGTCGAATAATATCATATTGCAAGAAAGTTATATATAATAACAGTATGATATTGATAAAATTAATATGCAATTGATGGAGAAGAAAAATAATATTTTATATTCTGACGAAACACTGATTCAAATCAGACTGAAATTAACACTTTACCGACCGATAGCCTATTAATCGACTGTTTTACCGGCCAACGCTTACCGACCGATAGCCTATTAATCAACTGTTTTATCGGTCGACGTTTACCGACCGATAGCCGATTAATCAACCGCTACCGGTCGGTAAAGTGTTAAGTTAGAGAAGAAAATAAGTATAAAGATAAAACCTACCAAATTAAAGACAAGAAGAATTCTTTTATCAGCAAATGCAATTATTATTTCAGTGTTCTTACGAATTATAATTTAGTGAAAATAAAGCACTATTTTTCAATCTACAAAATTAATAGTTTCCAAACTCTCGAAAAGTCCTTCGAAACGTTTAAATATTCCCATGGATTACTATACCTATCTAATAACAAATGGTAGCAAAATTCTCCATGAAGACACAAAATTGCATCATCTACCAATTATCTGTCACGTTCAATTGGTTCCATAACAACGTATCTCGCCTTATAGTGAATTTTCTACCCTTTCAGTACCAAGAATTGAAACAGTAAGAATAGCTAGCTGGCGTATAGTAAACTGTTTGGTTCCTAGCCACGTGGTAGGCTGTATTCGTGTTTTGAGGATTGCATCCATTGTTGCACCAACAGTTGTTTCGTCTACCGATATTGTAAGTTTTGTTGAAATTTAAGTAATATTGGCTCCATGCATTGTTACGATCCGAGGTATTCCGCTTGTAATTCTCGAGCGGTTCTCCAGCCATCGAGTACCCATAGGCATTATTCCTCCTGGAGAATCGATGGCTGTTGGACGTCCAATAGTCTGTCGAGTCCATTCGTCTGGTCGATTCCTCGATGGAGGATCGAGTGGTACGATTGGCGCAACGACTGCACAAAGTAGACAATTCGTAGGACTCGCAGACAGGTTGACTCATCATCGAATGGCTCATCATTTCGCATTGCACCGTATGATTGGTCACACTAGAGCAAGGAATACAGTCGCCTAATCTAGCAGTTATCTCCTTGCAATCCCTTCGTCTCCTCGGTGTATCGTTCAAGTAAATCGATTGACTAGATATTATCGTCCCCGTTTCGAATTTGTTCGTCGACGTTCTTCTCTCTTTCCTAGTAGACACCATTTTCTGATTCAGAGATTCTATAGTTTCCGTTTCTAGGTCCATTGCATCAACAGCAATATCCTGAGTCTCATAAGCATCTTTCTCTTGGATAGACTTCTCCTCCGTTTCTGAAACTCCTACCGATGTCAGGTCCTCCTCAGTCTCCATTTGCGTACCATCCGAGACCATAAACGATGAGCCTTTGGTTCCGGAAAGCACGGAAGCAGTCTCGATCGAATCGATCTCCTCCTCCGGTATCGTCGACAAGTTCATGGTGTTCGTGCATATCGTTCCCCCGTCAGTTTGCTTCACAGGAGCCACCCTAGGCGAGGCTATCCGCTCGCTGTCGCCCTGCTCCTCCAACGTCATAGCAAGTTCGACTTTTCCATCAGTTTGCGTACCCTGACTTATGATCAAATTCGGACACGAGGGTTCGCAAATCGGTATGTTTCTCGTTTCAATGGTTTTTACCGGCTCGGATTGAAACACCTCGATTTCGGAGCTTTTGTTCACCTCGTCCTCCTTTCTCTCTCGTTGATTCCGTTTCTTCTTGAACCCCATAAACGGAAAGATGCATTTCAAGGATAGACATCGATCGATGAAGCGGAACGATCCCTCTGTGTTCAGACTTTTGCTCCTGGATGTACGAAGAATCACGCATTTACCGTCGTAGCATTCCGGAGTGATCGTTCCTGGTTCTGAATCGTTCGTTTGCAACGAGGAGGGAAGATCTGTGACTGAATAGATCTCTGCAGTCACGTGGACGTTGTCCGTTTCAATGATCGCCTCCGTTCCAATGTCTTTCGTTTGCGATACACTCGATTGATCGTTCCATTTTCCACTTTCATCAGTTGCGTTTGATACTTGCCATGCCTTGTTTTTCGCGTTGTTGTCACCATCTTGTATAATTGAAACACCTTCACGATTTTGCAGACCACGTTCCGTCATTGTGATTGTATTTGATAGGTATATCACAGCAAATTTGATTATTTCTGCATTAAATTTGTTTGCAATAATATCGTTGCGTTTAAGAACAAGATTAAACTGTAAATTTAGTGTTCAGCGTTCTCAGGATCTGCAAATTTGTCACATTTTCTATTCTAACGATGACCATTACTAATTATATCTTTGATAGAGTTTTTAAGTAACCATTGTTCGATGTTCTCAAAATCGAAATTTGCTTCAAATACGATGGTTAATGTTTATTGCGAGATGATTGTCGAAAATAAATGATAATCTTGATGAGCATACATTTCCTTCGACATTTTTAACAATTCTCTCTTAGAATTCTCAAACATTACACTATTAATTTAACTCTCACGCTTGTGAATTTCACGTTAGAAGGTTATGGTAGGATTACGTCGTGTGTGTATAATGAACTTGAATTAATTTATTACCTCATTTGCGTAATGAATGTAGCTGCTTATTACAAGCTCTTCGTCATTATGATCGCGCGGAACATATTCATTAATATTTTTAAAACGTTCCAATTGAGATTGAATTGAATATTTTCCAAATTTACGATCCAAAATGCACAACTATTCGTGTGCATTAATATTGGTGTTTGTTGGCTGTTGCAATACATTGTTTTACGATTTTAGTGACGCAGTTTACGTATAATTCACTGATAAGAAAAGAAAGGTGAAAACTAATACAAAAGTAATGCGTTAGAAATTCAAAGAATCCTTCAGTCTCCTGGAATTTAACCATATTTTCATTCCTATTGCTTGCAATAATTATTAATTAATATCAAGCAATAGAATTTATTCTATTTCACATCTTCGTGTTTCCCAATTTATTATATTTAACTCTTTGGTCTGGATTAGGTCTGGATTAGGTCTGGGTTAGGTCTGGATTAGATCATACCAATCCAGACCTAACCCAGAGCTAACTCAGATCTAATCCAGACCTAACCCAGAACTAACTCAGATCTAATTCAGACCTAACCCAGAGCTAACTCAAATCTAATCCAGACCTAACCCAGACCTAACCCAGAGCTAAATCAGATCTAACCCAGACCTAACCCAGAGCTAACCCAGATCTAATCCAAACCTAACCCATTTTCCTGTAACAGTTAATTCTACATTATTATAAACTTGATAGTAAGTAATAAATAATTTTAAAATTACTACGTTGATTGGAAGATGCTCAAGATTTATTTATTTAACAATACTTGATCATTATAAGCATGCATAATAATTTTTATAGAACTGTTATGGAATCTGTTGAACGTCATGGATGATCATTCGATAGTAACCGAATCACATTTAAATTATACATATATTTCTATTGACATATTATACCAAAGTACAGAGTAACGATACATTCAAGTATAGCAGCTATTTAAATATGTATCGTAATGATATATTGAATATTTACTGTGAAAGCAATAGGAGGCGAACAATCTCTTGATTCAATATTTAATATCAAAACAGTCGTCAAACTAATTTCCCTGTTTAATTAATATTAATCCGTTAGCGAATCTGGTGCACGTTCTCCGTAAACGCATCAATATTTTACCAACACTGAGAATGATCTAACCTAAATCAATACAATTAATTGAAACTTCAGGCTGATTACGAAACTAGTAATTAATTTAAACAATATGTTTTATCGACCACAAAGGGTACTCGGTGTTTCAAAATTGTCTTCGTTGGAATTCTTGAAATTTCGAAATCCCGATCTCAATGAGGATCAAATTTTATCGAAAATGAAAGATCAAGGGATGGATCCCCAAAAAATTGTCACGGAGCATCGATTGCAAATTGCTTGCGAAGAAAATCTAGCGAAGATTCTCAAAAGACTCGATATCAATTTTCGTATTACGAAAAGGTAAGATAATGAAATAAATATTATTTATATACACTGTAATTAGTATAGCAAAAAATCAGATATTCATTAAAATCTCTTTTAACAGTAGATGTCCAGAAGTATTTTAAAATTCAATAGAATATTTAATATACGTATTAAATTTTTAATTAGATAATAAATATTTTATTCAGAATTAAATAGGATACTTCTGGAGTAATATTTTTTATGTAATTAGTATAGAAAAAAATCTCTTTTAACAGTAGATGTCCAGAAGTATTTTAAAATTCAATAGAATATTTAATATTCTTATCAAATTTTTAATTTGATAATAAATATTTTATTCAGAATCAAATAGGATACTTCTGGAGTAAAGTTTTGTATTTTATTGAAAATATGTTATCTTGAGAATGTTTTAGTAATTTTACAGCTGTTTGAAAGATTCACATTATTATTTTTGTTTTCAATAAATTATAATATTTTAATTAGAATATTTTAATGAGATTACAATAAAAATGGGAGATTCGAATAAACATTATTTCTGTTAAAAAACAAAACTCTTTTAACCAATTTTTTTGCAATTGAAAAATTTGAATAAACATATAGTTTTGTTCGTCTTTTTTATTAACAATATTTCATCGAACCAAACGTAATCAATTTAAGAAGAATTTGAGTTTTGAATAGAAAAACAGTAAAAAAATGTGATTCTCAGAACTCACTCCTTCTCAATTGTTATCTTTGGTTTCTGAGTTATTTTTTTAACGTTTACGTTTCGTTGTTTAGGATAATCGATGCAATGAAATACGTGAATTGGGCGGATCTGGTGATCCCCATTGGAGGAGATGGGACATTTCTCCTGGCGTCCAAGCTGATCAAGGACAACACAAAGCCTGTGTTCGGGATCAATCCCAATATCTTCAGCGGCAGTAACATATTTACTCTTCCACCCAAGTATGCAGTGAATATCGGGAGCATATTTGAAAAACTCCATTCAGGAGAATACACGTTATTGATGCGGAGTCGCATACGAACTGTAATGAACGGGGAGGGACTTTACAGCCGACCTTTTCACATACACGAGAAGAGTCGTAGACACGGAGAGAGAAGAATCGAGTGGGTGTACTACAGACAAGTTATCCTTTCTGATCTGAGCTTGTTTTTTCTCCTGCTGGATCAATATGTACATTTTCATTCGTTGCAACTCTCGTTTTCTTCTTTCTTAACACTTTACCGACCGATAACCTATTAACCGACTGTTTTACCGGCCAACGCTTACCGACAGAGAGCCTATTAATCAACTGTTTTATCGGCCTACGCTTACCGACCGATAGCCGATTAATCAACGCGCTACCGGTCGGTAAAGTGTTAACATTTGCAACGATTCGAAAGACGTAGTAACGCGTCCAGTGGGTGTATTACAGACAAGTAATCCTTTCTGATCTGAGCTTGTTTTTTCTCCTGCTGGATCAATATGTACATTTTCATTCGTTGCAACTCTCGTTTTCTTCTTTCTTAACACTTTACCGACCGATAGCCTATTAACCGACTGTTTTACCGGCCAACGCTTACCGACAGAGAGCCTATTAATCAACTGTTTTATCGGCCTACGCTTACCGACCGATAGCCGATTAATCAACGCGCTACCGGTCGGTAAAGTGTTAACATTTGCAACGATTCGAAAGACATAGTAACGCGTCCAGTGGGTGTATTACAGAGAAGTTATCCTTTCTGATCTGAGCTTGTTTTTTCTCCTGCTGGATCAATATGTACATTTTCATTCGTTGCAACTCTCGTTTTCTTCTTTCTTAACACTTTACCGACCGATAGCCTATTAATCGACTGTTTTACCGGCCAACGCTTACCGACAGAGAGCCTATTAATCAACTGTTTTATCGGCCTACGCTTACCGACCGATAGCCGATTAATCAACGCGCTACCGGTCGGTAAAGTGTTAACATTTGCAACGATTCGAAAGACATAGTAACGCGTCCAGTGGGTGTATTACAGAGAAGTTATCCTTTCTGATCTGAGCTTGTTTTTTCTCCTGCTGGATCAATATGTACATTTTCATTCGTTGCAACTCTCGTTTTCTTCTTTCTTAACACTTTACCGACCGATAGCCTATTAACCGACTGTTTTACCGGCCAACGCTTACCGACAGAGAGCCTATTAATCAACTGTTTTATCGGCCTACGCTTACCGACCGATAGCCGATTAATCAACGCGCTACCGGTCGGTAAAGTGTTAACATTTGCAACGATTCGAAAGACATAGTAACGCGTCCAGTGGGTGTATTACAGAGAAGTTATCCTTTCTGATCTGAGCTTGTTTTTTCTCCTGCTGGATCAATATGTACATTTTCATTCGTTGCAACTCTCGTTTTCTTCTTTCTTAACACTTTACCGACCGATAACCTATTAACCGACTGTTTTACCGGCCAACGCTTACCGACAGAGAGCCTATTAATCAACTGTTTTATCGGCCTACGCTTACCGACCGATAGCCGATTAATCAACGCGCTACCGGTCGGTAAAGTGTTAACATTTGCAACGATTCGAAAGACATAGTAACGCGTCCAGTGGGTGTATTACAGAGAAGTTATCCTTTCTGATCTGAGCTTGTTTTTTCTCCTGCTGGGGGGATCAATATGTACATTTTCATTCGTTGCAACTCTCGTTTTCTTCTTAACTCTTGCTTAAAACAATTTCATTTGCAGAACCCTCATACGATCGTCCCAAAGAAAGATGGCTGACGCTCTTCAACCACGCCAAAGAAACTTGCCTTGGCTGGCGCTGAACGAAGTTAAGTTCCTCTTCCAATTAACCCCTTAACGCTCATATTTTTCGGGTCAACCAAGAATGATCAGTGTTCTTTATTGGATTTGTTTCCAAGTTGTATAAAAATGCGGTTTTTGTTAATTGCAACGTTGTGTCCGACGTATAATTTGAAGAAAAACAAATATTGTCATCCCTTAAACAATTAGATCAAAGAAATATCGTCTTTCAAAGCAGTCAGACTCGGGCATGAGCGTTAAGGGGTTAATCTTACTGAAAAAATTAAAAAAATCAATGTTTTTGAATGTTGTGGAATTTGAAATTAACTTCTCTCGCGATTAGTTTTGTTCGTGGAAGTTTAAACGTTCTGAAGTGATCGATACTTTCCATTCAGGTGTTCATGGGAGAATTTTTGGCAGCAAGACCGATAACGTTGGTCATCCAAGTCGAGGATCAAGAGTCACAGATGATCCGATCTTCGGGTATATGCGTGTGCACTGGCTCGGGATCCAGATCCTGGTACAAATCTATGAATCATCGACCTCCTGGTACCCTTAAAAAAATCGTGGAAATAGCTACTGGCAGGAAATTGAACCCAGAAGAGATCAATGATTTATTGTATAAGTACCAGCAAGCTCTTCTGTATCCTCCAGGTAATCAGCTGATTTTGGAGCTCTTTTTTGCCTTCCACAAAAAACTAAAAATTGTTCATTTATCGAAACTGTTGAGAAATATTAATTTCTTCGTGAAACAAAATGGTAGATCGTGTAGAATAATAGTTTCTGTTTCAACACTTTGCAGAAGATTCACGAATGACGTATATGGTACGCGAGATAATTTATAACACACGTTTCGTGAAGTGTTTCCTGGAAAATCAAAAATGCAATAAACTGACTGTGAAATCCTGCGGCTTCGACGCTGGACTCGTTATAGACGGAAGCATTTCGTTGCCTTTTAACGACGGAACAAGTGCCTCTTTTGAAATCAAACCCGAGTACTCTCTTAAGCAAATTGTTGTAACATAATATTCTACCTGCTTCAATTGCTATTTAGTGAAAGGAACCATTCTCTTTGAATTTATTCCAAACACTTCGACCATTAATCATTACGATCCTCTTCGGCAAAAAGATATATTTAATTTAGTAATCTAATAAAAAAAAAAAAAAAAAATTATTTTGAGGATTACATGACAAAAATTCCACAAACTTTTACGGACAATAGTTCTCTAAATAATGGAGTTTCGAGGCCCCCTAAAAATGGGTGAAAAAGATCTACCTGTACTCGTCTGAGACAATGTTTTAGAATCTTTGACACAAAGGATTCTTTTAACGCCGCTAATGAAATTGAAAAAGGAATAAAATGCGTTCTGCAGTTTCTTCCCCTCAACTACCACTTCCGATTTGTGCCTATGAACTCGAACGTTTCGCTGTGCTCTCTTTCTAGCGTCGTCTGGGGGGCCATGGTGTTCGCCGCGCGTATTTTTCTTTGGGCTTTTAATTAGTCCAGTCGTTAATAAAATACAGCTCAGCTCGTCCAGGCCTCCTCTTGCTGGCTTCCACTCCTCTTCCTCCGGTTTCCACCTTCCCCCGGAACACTTTGCTACACTTCAGGAATTTTACCTACGCCCCCCCAACGTGTAAACACGCCAGTGCCAATTTATTTCACCGCGGGGAACGTTTTAAAAGCCCGGAGTCCAGGTACTCTTCCTTTTTCCATCTCCTTCCTTTCTTGTCGCTCTTTTCTTTTCTCGTCCTCTTCTTCGACTCGTTTCCGTTCTCTTTCTATTTTTGAAAGAGCTTCGAGTAGTTACCTTCTTCCCATCCGACACTTTTCTGCTTTGTCTCTCCCTCTCACTATTTCTTCCACGCTCTCTATCCACCCCCATTCGCCATTTACTCTGCTTTTTCTCCTCCTCTCGCGTTCTCCTTCCGTCTTGCGATTTACGAGGTTGCGGAACTGCCGCAGGCTTCGAAACGAAGAAAGCCCGGACCCGGATAAGTGGTCGTTTTGTGTCTACGCTGGCCAAGGGATGGTGTTTCTTGTTCGGTGATTAATGCTGAGTTTTATAGCGCACCGCATTATCGGAGAATATAATATTTATATGCCATGTTGGTTCGCAATAGAGCACCTAGAACCATGAATTTGCTCCTGAGATGTGCAACTTTCGAGTTTGACCTTCGTATAAATAACCGTGCGCGATTATAAAGTGACTGCACGTCTTATTTATGAGAGGGAAGTTTATTATGCAGGGAATTGATTGAGAGGATGCAATGGTGGATATAGAAGCTGAACGATTTAACATCTTGACCGCCACGTGACCCATATATGGGTCACAGGATTTACCATATATATTATATATACATTTGGGTTAGGTCTGGATTAGATCTGAGTTAGGTATGGGTTAGGTCTGGATTAGATCTGAGTTAGGTCTGGGTTAGGTCTGGGTTAGGTCTGGATTAGATCTGAGTTAGGTCTGGGTTAGGTCTGGATTAGATCTGAGTTAGCCCTGGGTTAGGTCTGGGTTAGGTCTGGATTAGATCTGAGTTAGTTCTGGGTTAGGTCTGGATTAGATCTGAGTTAGCCCTGGGTTAGGTCTGGGTTAGGTCTGGATTAGATCTGAGTTAGGTATGGGTTAGGTCTGGATTAGATCTAAGTTAGCTCTGGGTTAGGTCTGGGTTAGATCTGAGTTAGCTCTGGGTTAGGTCTGGGTTAGGTCTGGATTTTGAATGTACAATACATACCAATCCAGACCTAACCCAGACCTAACCCAGATCTAACCCAGACCTAACCCAGAGCTAACTTAGATCTAATCCAGACCTAACCCAGAGCTAACTTAGATCTAATCCAGACCTAACCCAGACCTAACCCAGACCTAACCCAGACCTAACCCAGACTTAATTCAGACCTAACCCAGACCTAACCCAGACCTAACCCAGACTTAATTCAGACCTAACCCAGACCTAACCCAGACCTAACCCAGACCTACCCCAGAGCTAACTCAAATCTAATCCAGACCTAACCCATACCTAACACAGATCTAATCCAGACCTAACCCAGAGCTAACTCAGATCTAATCCAGACCTAACCCAGAGCTAACTCAAATCTAATCCAGACCTAACCCAGAGCTAACTCAGATCTAATCCAGACCTAATCCAGACCTAACCCAGACCCTAGATTTTAGATAGTTTAGAATTTATGAATTTCAAGAAGCTTACGATAATAACTGATGAAACAAATTTTAGATTATGTAGCTTACTATGGTCTGAAATCAACATTTCTCTTTTGCAGAATATTATACGGTTTTTATCTAGCAGTGAACGTGTTAAATCGATCTATTCGAATATCTTCGAAACTGATGGAAACTTTTGGACAATTGAATAGTTTTATAAAAAAAAACGGTATAATTTGATGTAAGTTTTCTCTAAGTGGACATGTAAAGTTTAACTTTCTTTTCTAAAATGGTATCACGTATTTCTAAATATATCAATTCGTGCAACATGTTATTTTTTAGACAAAAGTATTAAATCACTTATGTCTAAGGATCATTACTTTAGAAACTATTAAATTTGCTCATATATGACTGATATCGATAAGATCGATGAACTCGATACTCGAGAATCTTGGCTCACTTCATAGTTCAGTCATCTTTTCATCGTCGTAACTTTGATCAGTTATTCCAAATGACGAATCCAACTTGGTAAAATCGAAGAAATGATCGAGTCGGTTTCATTAAAATTACTTTAGCAATGTCTCAGGTTTGCCCGTCCTCGTCTCATCAGCTCGTCGCAGCCTCCATTGCGTTTCAACGCGCTCGGTGTAAGTTCCCAAAAAATTATGGTCTTTATGGTAACACCGAGGACACGCTGAAACTGGACAAGGTAACTGTTTCTGTCATACAATGAAAGAATTTTGTACAAATTCCTTAAAATAACGACTTCAAAAACGCTCTTACATTTATCAAATCTGAAAATTAATTAATCGACATATTAATAACTAATTAGTTTGATTACTTTCGGTAATTTTTACGAGACTTTTGCTTTATACGTCTAGTATATATGTACAGATTATTATTTGGTATATCGAGAGTGTATGTAAACAAAATTAATAATGTATTCTATAAAAAATTAAACGTAAAACAAAAATGGCGAGTTGTATTAGAGTAAGTTGATTCTAGAAATTATATTAATCTGTAATTCTTTTTTAAAGTGATGAAATGATACGAAGAAATATTACATGATTTAGCTAGGTGAATTTTTCAATTACCATGTTTAAATAAAATAATACATACACTTTCGTATAAACCAATTCCTCTCGTGATTCTGAGCATGAAAGTTACAGTTATGAAGATTTACAGTTATGAAGTTATTTACCATTTATTTCTTGGATACGAATTTTGTCTTTTTATCTTGAAATGACGAGAACACAAAAAACTGAAATCATAAAAAGATACATGGTCAGTAAAGTGTCTATTCTCTCCCTTTCCCAAGTTTCTCACTATTAAAAAGCAATATGGCGCCGTGATTGGCCAGTGTTTTTCGTTAATAATTCAAAAACGAAGCCCCATCCGACATTTTTGCAAAGGAAATTGTTGTTCAGAATCGTCTCAGCTACCCCCCATTTCCGGTTCTTAAACTATTTACGGGACACCCTGTATGCGTATAATAGATCGGTCCAGTTTCTAAAAATGCTCACATAATTTGTAAAATCGATATAAAAAACAAGTTATAACTGGACTATTTATTATTTCTTGCGACATTTGAGATTAGACGGAATGTGTCATGGCGGACGAGTCCTCGAACGACGAGAATTTGTCGTTTGCGACGAAGAAATGCCCAAAATCGAGTCACGAAGAGGCTAAAACAACTTCGTGGAACGACGATTCTATAGAAAATAGTTCGAATTTACTCCAAAAACCAATAATCTGCAGTTGCTGTCGCAAACGCAACGAGCTTGCAAAATCTAATCAATCGATAAACAAGATCAAAGATCAATGTAACGCTGGAGACACAGTCGACGTAATTTCGAGTAAAAAATACGATGGAATCGCGAAGAAAGACGATCTTTCCAAGTCGAAGCAGCTAGAAAAGTAAGATAACTTTCTTTCATTCTCCACGAGACAAATTATTGTTAATAATTAATCATTTTTGTAATTAAGTTTGACTATTCTTTATTTGAAAATATTTAGGTAAAGATTAATGAGTGTTAAACAATGGAATAGCGATTAATAAAAGCTGCTGTTATATGATGTTACTATAATTTTAACACTTTACCGACCGGTAGCGATTGATTAATCGGCTATCGGTCGGTAAGCGTCGGCCGATAAAACAGTTGATTAATAGGCTCTCTGTCGGTAAGCGTTGACCGGTAAAACAGTCGATTAATAGGCTATCGGTCGGTAAAGTGTTAATATTCCGTTTTCAGCCATTACTAAACTCGAAACCTTTGTGTCTCATATTTCTACCCTAATTAATAATCCTCTATATATTTTTAGCTAATCAAAAGATTACATTCTAATCACATTTTTGTTTTTGTCACCTTCAATTAGACAACAAAATTAATAAAATGTAGAAAATTAAATTGTGAAATAACAAATCGACAACAGTAGACTCGTGAAATTGTACTCTGAGAAATTTTAAGCATTTCTTATATCTGATACATGAAATTGATTGTTTAAAAAGAACGAGAAACAGCTGGAAATTCATTTTCGCGACGAAACGTTTAATCTATTTGATTTTCAGTTGTGTGACAAAACTAATGAAAAGTTTCATGACAAAATCGGGAAATTCTAGCCCCCGCCATACTTCAGTTTCCCATTCACGAAGTCCGAAAGAAACTTCGAGCAAATTGGATTCCGTTAATCTTCTTTACGACAGAGCCCATGATCAAGTCGATAACGTTAAAAGCAGCAGCTCGTTCGAGAAACAGAGCAAGTTGAAATTCTACGAATCACAACCACTTCCGTATGAATTATAGCAATAATTTCATTTAGATTGCAATATGGAGGAGCCAAGTAAAGTCGAAAATAGGGATTGGAAACCTGAACATCGAAATTCACGATCGAAAGTAAACTTTTCCAATTCGCAAAAGGACAGTTCATCGACTGCTGTTCATCATAGTTGCGATTTTCGTTGCAAGAAACACTCTACTTTCGATTATTATCGTCCACAAAGTCGCCATCGTTGCTACCATCGCCATAACTGCTGCCATCAGTGTTATGGCAAAGAATACCACAGGTTTGGACAAAAATTCTAGCGATTATTATTGTAGAAAATTTTAACACTTTACCGACCGATAAAACAGTTGATTAATAGGCTATCGGTCGGTAAGCGTTAGCCGGTAAAACAGTCGATTAATAGGCTATCAGTCGGTAAGCGTTGGCCGGTAAAACAGTCGATTAATAGGCTATCAGTCGGTAAGCGTTGGCCGGTAAAACAGTCGATTAATAGGCTATCAGTCGGTAAAGTGATAAATTTTAAATTCCGTGCAAGGTGTTCACTTGAAAAGTTACGATCGAAATATATATTTTGTAAACAATGCATTTTCACGAGAAATGTTTGATATTAAATTTTAAATTCTGTGCAAAGTGTTCATTTGAAAAGTTACAATCGAAATATATATTTTGTATTTCAAGAGAAATGTTTAACATTAAATTGTGTGGATATTGATTGCACGTATTATTAGTAAACCCCGTAATTATTGAATAAGCTATTAATAATTGATAGATCAAAATTCAGGTTTCCTTTTAATTAGGGTATATTCGTATCGTTAGATTAATTACATTCGACATAAATTGCTAACGAATAACTAGACTGCGGATGTTTATGCATTTATGGGAAATTCAGATGGTCAAAAAACTAGAGAATGCATTTAATATGCAAAAATATAAGAAATACTTATTATTATATTTAAGGGTTGAGACAGAGTTAAATTTTCAATTATGTTTTCGTTTATTAGTTGCTCATCGAAGGAGAAACTAAGCCTCACATCAGACACGTGTCTCTGTTCGTCAAATTCTAATAAACAAATGAATTGCTATAACAAAGATGGAGTTGCCTGTTGCCACGATTGTTGTCTGAAAAGTTCAGAAAAGATATCGACCATTCCTGAACAGAACGACGAGGAATACGACGATTCCATGATCACGATTAATCATAAAGATTCATTATGCCTCCTGGTGGAGAAGTACAAGGCCAGTAAAAAGTGCAAACACAAGAAATATCCCGACAAAGCAAAATTCTCGGACAAAAAGGCCAAAGAGTTCGGTGAATCGTTCGACTCAGAAACTAATTATCAAACGGAAGAAAATGTAATCACGAAAGAACGAGAAGAATATTTCAACAGCGATAAATGCATGTATCGAGATAATCGTACGTCACTGGGGAAAGCGTGCAGGGACGACTGCAATCACTTAAAAAATTTGAGATCTCGTCTGGTGAAGACTGGCACTTGTACAATGAAAAATACACCTTGGAGACACTCATTTTAATCAAATTTCTATTCCACGCTACGTTTGTATACTTGTATCGTTTTTAGTTTAATCGTTTGTTCCTTTGACAGAAAATTTGAACTCAATAAAAAAACCACGAAATCAAGAGTGCATTTCTGGAACATATCTTCTTTTAACGTTCTTTAACACATTACCGACCGATAGCCTATTAATCGACTTTTTTACCGGCCAACACTTACCGACCGATAGCGTATTAATCAACTTTTTTACCGACCAACGATTAATCAACCGCTACCGGTCGGTAAAGTGTTAAGGGCAGTTTATATTTACGAAATTTTCATTAAAACTGCTGTAAAGCTTCTGAACGAACGAATTTTCATTTTCTTCACGTATTATTCACGTATATTTATATTTCCTTTGACAGAAAATTTGAACTTAATAAAAAAAACCACGAAATCAAGAGTACAGTTTTGGAACATCATGTGTCTCCTTTTAACGTTCTATAAGGGCAGTTTATATTTACGAAATTTTCATTAAAACTGCTGTAAAGTTTCTAAACGAACGAATTTTCATTTTAAGCTTCATTTTCTTCCTTGCCCAGTTGCTTAAAAAAAAAAGTTTGCAAAGACAAGGACTCACGAGCTGACGCTTTTCAGGATCCTTGTTCTTTTAAAAATATATTACGCGAATAAAGTTGATCAACTTATTTCGTAAATATATAGCTTTAATACAGTTAATAAAGGAGGTCATTTATATCATTTTTCCGCCTCGCCAGGGGTACCAATCTCTTTGGCAACATTTGGCTCAGCTTCTGCCTCCTCGTTTTTATGTTCCTCCTTGGATTTCGCCATTTCTCTTTCCTCCTCCGACTCTGCAACAGTTTCGTTATTATTTATGCAGTGCATGCTACATAAATTTCCCCACCGCCACAAAAAGTCATTAATTCTTTGGTTTTCCTTCACCTTCGGTCTCTTCTTCTAATTCTAGCTCCGTAAAATACTCGGTTTCTGGTTCCGTTTGCAAAAACTCCGTCGCAATTTCGTATTCCGTGCCTTCTTGCTCGTCCACTTCCGCTTCCGCTTCCGTCAACTGTTCTTCCGTGTATTCCATGTCAGACTTCGCTTCAGATTGCAGTGGATGGTGTTCAGAATCTGGACCTTGTTCTATGGTTTCGATCTCCTCTGTGGTCGCCATTTTGTAATCGAATTTAGTGACACTTTTATTTAATATTGGAACGAAAGTTCTGAAAGGTCTGATGGATATTAAGAAATAACTCTTCTCTAATTAATTGTTATGCATAATATAATGGCTTCTTATGTTCAATAAATTTTATCTCTATTTAAAAAATAAAATTAATTGTTCTTTACATAACATGTTAAAAACTGTACATATGATACGTTTCGAACAAAAAATACATTATTCAAAGTAACAGAACAGTATTATAACACGAAAAAAATAATAAAAGAGTACTATTAAAAAATTCACTTACAAAAAATATTCTTGATTAATAAATTAAATTAAATAATCTACAATGTAAATTGTAGGTGATTACACGTTATTCTTTCAGACGTTTAGTGACATAAACATCCATGTAAAAAAAGAAAATAAAATTAATATCTAAACAATTATAAATATACAATATTTGTAAGAATTCAAACTATCATTTTATGAAAGAGAATTCTCGAGTGTTTTGTCGTGATTTGTTAATATATTTTGACGAATTTAGAACGAATGTTTACCTTCGTCTTCATCCTCTTCGTATTCCTCTTCGTCGAGTTTGACAAGTCCCAAATAACCTAATAGAAATTTCTTAATTTATTAGAGTATTTGAATGTTTTAGGGTAATTTAAATTCACGAAGATATCTGTGAGAATAAGTCTATATTCTCAAGAAATGCTTTTAACACATTACCGACCGATAGCCTATTAATCGACTGTTTTACCGGCCAACGCTTACCGACCGATAGCGTATTAATCAACTGTTTTACCGGCCAACGCTTACCGACCGCTACCAGTCGGTAAAGTGTTATTCCCAGATGGATATTTTGGGTGTTCAAAGAGCCCCCATGCATCTTTCCCATGCATACCTTCTTTCGAAATACGCGTTGTCCTTAAGTGTTCTTTAAAAGCTAGCTGAACCTTCGTACTGGCGACCATCAACTCCTCTCGGGTGCCATATTCTTCCGGAATGTTCTCGCGCGACGTCACTCTGTCGAAAACCTTGTGATGCAAATTATCGATAACAGCTTCCACCACCATCGACTTCGTGGACTCCAACTTTTGCACATTGTAGCTGTCTTTTCTCATACGATATTTCTTGTACGCTTTCTTTGTATACAAAATAATAATAATTGAACTTTTTGGACTTTAAAATTGAAAATTATGGATAACAAAGACGATCAAGATGGATCACAAGATTCTCATCTACAATAAACCTTTCAATTTTACGATACACTATACTGTCCCTACTTTCAAATAATAGTGTAGCTTATAAAAAAATTTATTTGCAGTAACTATTGTATAATTTCTAATACCATGAAACAATTAGAAGTTTGTGTTTATCAAAATTCATCACCGAATATATTATTATATCATTTTTTTTTAAAGTCGAATATAATTTGGGTTGTAAAGGGTTAAGTTGACACAGTGATATCACCCTAAATTGAACATTCTCTACTTGAATAATTGTTGCAGCTTCGTTGGCTTTCTCCAATGACAATCCAGAATCCTGATACATCATTTCCATCCAGGCAACAGCTTGCATGGCTTCAGCAGTCTCCAATATACGAGAGTCCTTCTTAAGTTCGTGTTCAGTTTCCGCTGAGAACAATTTTTTTAATTTTCTCAAATCACATAAATCTACGCGTTACAATTAAGATCTTACGAGCGCCTATTTTCTGATTCCTCCTGATGTAGTAACTGCGATAAGCGAACTGTGCGTTGACAAGGATCGATTCAATTCTTCATTGATGACAATTTGCACTGGGAGAATCTTACTTTTACGTGTTTTGCGGCTGTCGAAATCTCCGTTTGCGTCGCTCCAGCTTTCCTCAGGATGTCCAGTGTGTTTGTTACTGCCCTCTGCCATTGGACCCTTCCCTGAGACTCGTTCAGAGCCATCCTCTCGTAGTGGCCGCGAAACGCGGACTAAGTTTGATTTGATACAATTTGAAATAGGTTGGAATCAGAAGTTTTGGGTAGTAGTTCTCTGTTTGGAGTGTGCTATTGGTAATTTAGAATGTCAGAGTTCGCTCCTTGGTAGCTAGCTAGATCACTTATCCCTAGCTAGCTAGCTCACTCCTTCTTAGCTAGCTTGATCACTCTTTCCTAGCTAGCTAGCTCACTTATCCCAAAGATAGCTAGCTCACTCCTTCTTAGCTAGCTTGATCACTCTTTCCTAGCTAGCTAGCTCACTTATCCGTAAGATAGCTAGCTCATTCCTTCCTAGGCTAGCTAGCTCACTTCTTCCTAGATAGTTAAGCTCACTCCTTCTTAGCTAGCTTGATCACTCTTTCCAAGCTAGCTAGCTCACTTATCCCTAAGATAGCTAGCTCACTCCTTCTTAGCTAGCTTGATGACTCTTTCCTAGCTAGCTAGCTCACTTATCCCTAAGATAGCTAGCTCATTCCTCCCTTAGCTAGCTAGCTCACTTATCCCTAGCTAGCTAGCTCACTCCTTCTTAGCTAGCTAGCTCACTCTTCCCTAGCTACTTAGCTCACTTATCCCTAGCTAGCTAGCTTACTTATGCCTAAGATAGCTAGCTCACTCCTTGCTAGCTAGCTCACACCTTCTTAACTAGCTATCTCACACCTTCTTAGCTAGAGCTAGCTCACACCTTCTTAGCTAGCTAGCTCACACCTTTCTATCATTATTTCTAAACAAAATTCTCCCAACTCTCCCTATCATAAATGTCCAAGTGTCCCAATAGATGATCATTTTGACTAATCCCATATAATTTTGTTTCGAAATCCTAACTTGAATCACAGTAGCAGCGCGTTCTGCAGTCTCCCTCGTCGATCCTGTTGCTTCCAGAATATTTCGTATCGATACCACAGCTTCTTCATCACATGTATGCTCTGTGTTCGAAAATGCCCTATATTACTATTTTTTAAATTGAGAAGAACTTAAAGCTAAGTGTTAGTAACACTTTACCGACCGATAGAATATTAATCGACTGTTTTACCGGCCAACGCTTACCGACCGATAGCCTATTAATCAACTGTTTTATCGGTAAAGTGTTAAATATTGATTTCTTAAACATTGTTCCTCCCCTATACTGTTTTGCTCGAAATTTTCCCAAGAAATTGATACGAATTGCAAAAAAAATGGCGGAAGATTGCAAAAATTGAGCAATATTTAACACTTTACCAACCGGTAGCGGTTGATTAATCGGTCGGTAAGCGTTGGTCGGTAAAAAAGTCGATTAATAGGCTATCGGTCGGTAATGTGTTAATACTACTTGTTACCCAACCAAACAGCGTCGTTATCTGTGTAAATTTTTTTTACCCTCGCATGTCTGTGTTGGTCGAATGTCCACCGCGTCCAGGTACTCTCGAAACGCTCTCTGCAACGAAGAAAAAAAGACAGACAGGCGAAATGTCGAACGATACGTGTAAGTATCGATAAGCATCTAACACGCGACAATGCAATTTACTTGAATCCGCGGTGCAGCGACTGCGATCTGCTCCAAACTGAAACCAGTTCGATAAAGAATGCTCAGAATTGCCTGGCTTCCCAGTAAAATGTTATTCACGACTTTGACAGCGACTGAAACAACAATGGAGGTTTCAAAACGATTGGCGAAGAAAAATGTAACATTTCCAACGAGTTTTTATTGATATTTCAATTTACTTTTTGTGTTCTCGCGCGTGATTAGGAGCGTGTCCACGTATTCAGCGACGAAACCGTACAGGTTCTTCGGTTGCAATCGGAGGACCTGTTTTTAATCAATGAATTATTAATTAATATAATTTTGAAGATGTCAAACGACGATTTAATGCAACGAGATGAATTCTAGAAAACACTTAAACTGTAGTGACTGTAATTTCCGTCATATTTCAGTTTACCTCGCGTGAAATGTCGGTGCAGAGTTCTCTTAATCCTTCTGGCACCTTGTATATGTGTTTAGCGCTGTGCTTCTGAAGCATAGCATCCATTGTTCAGGATTTGCCTAACTATGAAACACGTAAAATCGAAATTGAGTCTTCCTCGAAAATAATTTCTATTACCAAAAACGTTTCGAAATCTACGGTCAGTTTAACAGCTGTCGTGCGACGCGAAACACGATTCTCTTTTATTTTGCAAATGGATGTCGCGTCTGCATTCAATTTGCACTTCTAAATAACTAATGAAATTATTCTAATTTGGAAGGAATTAAAATTCATTTCTGAAAATGAAGTAATGGGGTTTCGAGACCCCATAAAAATACATTGGATGAAGGACCTCATCTGTGACAATAATCTAGAATCTTTGAATCAAAACTAACCCAGCGAAGAAGCTCTATATTTACGATGACCTATGCCAAAGCGGATCGCAGCCAATTCGCTAATATCATTCAGTTTTTAATTAATAATAGCATCACCCAGCTGAGAGTGATACGATTATTAATTAAACGCTGAATAACATTACCCAGGTCTCACCACGAGGAGGTTGCTGCGAATGGAGACCCGCCCTAGCCTCGCCCCAACCACCCTTCCTTTGGCGAGGAATTCGACTACCTATCCGAGGGAGAAGCTATCGAAAAGTTGGAAACGAGCTACGAAAGGAGAGTTCTTAAAAGAACTGCCCGATCGAGAGACGAAGAACCTAACAAAATGTCAACGCATGTGAGAAGATACACATGTTTTCTAGAAACGAAATTGGAACGTGCAACTGCACGTACGAACTCTGACGAAGAGATCGAGAACCTAACAGAATGTTGATACACGTGAAACAGTCCATCACATGTTTTTTTAGAAACGAAATTGGAATGTGCAACTGCACGTACGAATCCTGATTATTAAAGTAACGATATGTGCTTTATTATTACTCGCCCCTCCTTATATCGATGCTTTTATTACGACAGTGCCTGATAAGACACTGGAAGATCCAACCAGAAATGTGCAACTGCACGTATGGACCTTGCATATCAGAATACTAATATGTACCTTGATATTAATCATCCCCACTTAAATTAACGCACACGTTTCAGTAGTATTTAATCGAACGCTTGGAGAACGCTTTTTTATCTTATAATCTATATACATTTTTACTTATATTCTAACGCGATCCGAAGTACGCAAGAAATACGAGGAAATATTCTCTTCTTGGTGTCTTCATCCATCCCACGATGTTTTTCTAAAACATACACTCATATACAATAAATATAACCAATATGAAACGAAGATACGACAAGATATTTTCTTCTTGGTGTCTTTGACAATCCCACGATGTTTCCCTGAAACAACAACTCATATTCAATAAATATAACTCATATAAAACAAAGAAATATGAAAAGATACTTTCTCCTTGGTGTCTTGGTTAATCCCACGATGTTTCCCTGAAACATAAATTCAGACAATAAATAGAATTGTATGAAATATTTTTCTACGAACGATCAAGATGGAATCCGTGTACCATTTCCAATTCGATCCTTCAATGATTCTATATTCTGTAACAAGAACTTGTTCAAAGGATTAATAGCTGAAATGAAAAGTGTATTAATGAATAGTTAAATTCGTGTCAGTGTTAAGATAAATAAAAAATAGATTGAAAATTTTATTCAATTGTTCCCGTAGATTTTATTTTTCGTTTCGATTATCAAATAGAAAAATTTTTAAGACGTATACATTGCAATAATTATATTTTACTGTATTCGAAACTAAATTAGGTTCGTAAAAAGCAATAACGAACGAAAATGTCGATTCTACGCGGAAATGAACTCTCAATATGAAATATCGAATTGCAATTTGCATATCCTTTCGATACAAGCATTCTATTTCCCATCGATTAAAACAATAATCGCGAACAAACTTTGATTTATGCAAAGAATTCAGAATATTTATAAAAAAATTCACTATTTATAAATAACAATTGAGATGCAACGGTTATTATATCCCGTAAAAATTATCAACTCTAATAATGATTAATTGGTGATATAGATATATAGATTGGAATCATAAATTCAATCTACAATAACATTAATCATAATATATTTAACGCGTTATAAAGAATAAGACAATTGGTCTATTTACAGCAGTACTTTAAAGCAGTATTTCCTTTGGCAAATATATAAAGAAAAGATATATTTTAGATTAACGTCCACTCGTGTTAAATTCAAACAACCCGTGAGTGGACCATTCTTTCTTTCGCAACGCTAAATTATAAGATAAAAAACAATACGCGAATGGTGCTTATTATTCGTAAAATGAACCTCACAGGGTTCTTTTATTAATTAAATCGCGTGCACCCATATTCAATCATACGCAACACTAATTTTAATAACGATGTTGAGCCATTCGAGGCTTTGCAGATCTCAGCTTGCTTCTTCATGATCCTTGATGCAATGGCCAGCGTTTTGGCCAGCGTTTTGGCCAGCATTTGGGCATTGAATCGCAACTCTACTTAATAAAAAACGCGACAAGTCAAGATCGCAACGCTAATTTATAATATAAAAATTCCAAACGCGATTTCTAACAATAAAAGCAACCGCGAATGGTGATTGTTCGCAACGCTACCCTGAAAAGTAAACGCGAAAAATAGTAATTCGCAACGCTAAGAGCAAACCGATCGGTTAATTCGCAATGCTATTTTTAAATAACGATAAAAGCAATCGCGTATGGAATTCGCAACGCTACCCTGAAAAGGAAACGCGAAAAATAGGAATTCGCAACTCTACGAGCAAACGCGATTATTATATATTCGCAACTCTATCTTTAATGGAAATATATTTATGTTTCGCAACGCTAATGCAAATCGCGTTGCCCAAAAATGCTGGATCGTGGCGTTGCAGAAAATAAGCTAACTACTTCTAATTACTATTAACTACAATAAAGTGGCACATATGGGGATGAAGTTACATGTTTTAAATATCGCAACACTACGGAACAACAACGCGATAAATCAACAATCGCTAATTTATAATAGAAAGAATTCCAAACGCGACTTGTAAGAATAAAAGCAATCGCGAATGGTAATTATTCGCAACTCTACCCTGAAAAGCAAACGCGAAAAATAGTGATTCGCAACTCTACGAGCAATCGCGTTTACTAAAAATTCGCAACGCTATTTTTAAAGCAAACACCCGGTTCCTAGGTTTGCATAAAAACAATCGCGAATCGTGTTCAGTCGCAACACTAACAGATCAACGCGATAAATATTTGTTCGCAACTCTAAGAGCAAACGCGAACATTGTATATTATTCGCAACTCTAACTTTAATCAGGGGCTATTGGTACATGTGCATGCACATGTACTGGCCACTAAACTAACTACTTCTAGTACTACAATTGGGGTAGAATTTGGGCATTGAAAATATCGCAACGCTAATTAAAAAATCGCACGATTAATCAAGATCGCAACGCTAATTTATAATATGAAAATTCCAAACGCGTTTGACGTCCATTATATGTGTAAAAGAGTAAAAAAGCAACGCGAATCGTGATTGTTCGCAACACTACCCTGAAAAGCAAACGCGAAAAATAGTATCTCGCAACTCTACGAGCAATCGCGTTTATCAATCATTCGCAACGTTATTTTTAAGCAAACATTCAGTACCTAAGTACTGAAGCAAAAAAGCAATCGCGTATCGTGTTTAGTCGCAACGCTACCCTGAAAAGTCAACGCGAAAAATAAGAGTTCGCAACTCTAAAAGCAAACGCGATTATTGCATATTCGCAACTCTATGTATATCATAACCGCGGGTTATGGGGAGAGATGGCTGGCATGTATGGTGCAATCATGTACGAAGTACATGCATACGTGAGCCAGCCAGAAAAATAAACTAACTACAACTACAGACGAGTTAAGTGACAAAGTAGAAACAGGAATGGCTTTGCATTCTCATCCGAAGATGAAGATGCAAAGCCATTTGTTGCAGCCAACTCTTGAAACAATTTGTCAAGGCCTCTTCAGCTCATTAAGAGCCTTTTCTTTCTTCGGCGGTCCTGCCGATGTCTGAAACTTATTTAAAACAGGGCTCGAGATTTTGTGCAATACGTAGTCTTCCAACAATATACGAATTGTTGGTCAAGCGTACGTGGTGAATCTCGAGGGGGACGAACGTTTCGAAAGGGACCTAAACACGACCGCGAGCGCGAAAGAGCGACTTTAAGAGTCGCGCGATTCGAGGAGTCGAAAATAAAGCCGAAACAAACAGCACATGTACACCGTTTGAATCAGCAAAATTTCTACTCTCGAAATCGTAACTACAGGTACAGAACTGCCACGCGAAAACGCGCCTACCCGAATTACTAATGTGGACAGTCCTGCCCTGACCCTACCTACTTAGATTAAGCACACACACACCAGAGAAAAAGTTACCTACCTACCTAAACCTATATTTAAAAAATTGCAAAACTCATTCTCGCAAACAAACACTCCACGGTTCTCACGCATAATATTCGGGCGCGACCTAAACTAGAGAGGATTCCCCGGGGTTCCTCCGACACCCGAATATTGCAAACATTCACACTCTAATTGTGGACTTACTGGTTTCTGAGACTGACAATGGCTAGTGATCTTTGCGTACTTATATTATATAGATAAACGTTTGTATAGAACGTTTCAATATATGGAATATAGTCTTTAATAAAATCTATTGCATAAATGTATCATTAAAGATTGAAAAATATTAAGATTTAAATCCATTAAGATCAACAGTTTTCAAATAAATGATAAATTGAAATTTGATATTATTATTGATAAAAATCTAATGTTATAAAATTCTGTATGTAAATTGCAATTCTAAAAACATCTGAAACGACGCACTTCCACAACCTAACCACACACACACATGTGGACAGTACGTCGCGCACGATTCACTAGCCAATGTCAGTCGCCAATATATCGTTGAATTATTATAAATAAAGTCATCGTGCCCCGTTGCCTTCGCTCATGCAAATAGCACCTGGGCATGTGCATGAACTTAGGCAACGAACACGGAAAAATTACTCTGAAAATCCTGACTAGAAAAACTGATTAATAGCTAAACGGTATTTCGTATCTAATTTTTAGTTCAAATGACTCGACTTGTTCTATGTAATATATCAATAATAAAAGACGCTAATATTGAAAAATACTACTATTCAATAAAACTATTATAAATGAAATTGAATTATTTAAAATGAAAGACTCTACTTGAGATTTCATGATAAAAGAATTTACTTTAAAAATTGAAATGAATTCATTAAATTGTAATTCAAAATATTCAACTATTCTTAGTCGATTCTATCGTCAAAGTAAATTTTTTAAAAGATTGAAGCTAGTATAAAATGCATGTTACTTTGACTCAAAAATCGACCTGTCGCGAAATGCCTTCTTGCACTTTAAATACATCGTACGATGTATTGATTAAGTAAACGATCGCAATACAATGTAATAATAATTATCATTCATTTGTAAGACTAAGAAACGCGAGTGCAAGAAGGCCCTAATACCTGCTCTAAACAATATAACAGTTGATGTTACTACTCACGGGTATTTTTCATACCCGCGGTCACTTAACTCGTCAAAAATACTAAGTATACAACTGGTCACCCGTGTTGATTCGGATCTTTCATCCTACAACATGGTTGGGGACCAGAGGAAACAAAATAGCATGCGACTTACCAGTGATGACTTCAAGTCCTCGAAATCATCCATCAGTCATCCATCAGTCAGATCCATGGTCCTGCTGGTTAGATTCAGGTCCAGAGACTGTAACAAAAATGCAAGAAAACAATTAGAATCGATTGTTAAAATTATAGAGATTTTTAATTAACAAATTTCAAAGTATAAATTTATACTTACGTTGTTCGCTCGTGGTCCACCGCCCGATACTCCCCGAGTACTGCTACTGGTTCCCAGGATCATGTTCAGAAACTGTAAGAAAACTGTAAGAAAACAATTAGAATCTATTGTTAAAACTGTAAAGATTTTTAATTAAAAATTCCAAAGTATAAATTTATACCTACATTGTTTACTCGTGGAGCATCGCCAAATAATCCTCTTCGGTGATGCACCGACTCTAATTCCGGTAACGAGGAGTTTAAATTTCAAATTGAAAAAATAATTAATTTGATTGGAAAATATTAAATTAGAATACCGCGACCGAAGATTGAAATCGGCGAACAAATGACTCTACTATCGCGATTCAGAAAACATGAAGAGCCGCGATGCTCTGTAAATAATTTAATACCGCGTAAGAAACACTGCTTCTATTCTCGCGTTTGTCTAACACCGTGAACGATAACGTGCTTGGGGTCACTTTGCCCCGAAAAACAAACTTGATTGCTACGCACAATCACTGACTCTACCGGCCGCATTGCGCTCGGCCAACAAATTTCCTGGAAAGAAAAGACCTGAAAAGAAAGGGACAGGAGACAAGAAATACAACACAAGCACACGTGTGCTTTGCCTATCGATTTTCTTATTCTTTCTTACTAGAGTTTTACAAAGGAAACACTGCTTTACTATGTACTGCTGTATACATAGAAATATTCTCAATCAATGAGAATTTCAACGAGAAAATTGTAATTTATAAATACTATATCACCAAGTTTCATTGTTAGAGTTGTAAGCATGATTATGCAAGAATGTTAGAATAGTAAGTTTTATAAATATTCCGAAATTTGCAAGAATTAAAGTTCGCTAGTTATTTATGCTTGAATATTGCAACTACGCAGTTAGTACGTTTTTTGAAACTTGCATCGAAATATATATGCAAATTGCAATTGCAATAATTCATAAAGAAATGTGAAGAATTAATTAAATAAATAACAGTCCGGAAATATTTAATCGCGATCAGAATACAGTATAATATAAACTATTGCAATGTATCGTTAATATCTACGCCATTTCTAGTTCGATATATATCGAAGTGGATGAAAAGTTTGTTAAGAATTTTGATATTTTATCTTAACAATGACCGATTATAAAATTGGGATCATGCTTGAAACGAATTATTTTTGTTATAATTGTTACCAAAATATACCCTCAAAAATTAGTCGACTTGTCCGCCATCATGGTGTACTATAAGCGCCAATGAAGCTTCCCATGGCGTCGAGTTTCAATCAGAGACTGCAACAGAAATGAAATACAAGTTAAATCATAGTTAAAGAATGATCGATTGTAACGAGGAAGCAGCAAAAGGTTAGAAATACGCACCTCGGTCGCGAAACGCCGATCGTGTTGACGTCGAAGGATAAATGAAGGCCATCCGCTGTGCTCGGTAATGCTCGCGGATTAGGCGGCGGGGTGGGGATCCCCCGATGTCTCGCGAAGCTTGTTTACGCACCCGAGGGGCACCTCAGGTAGAAACCGCGGATAGAAACCGATTTTTTGCAAGTTATTTACAACTTTAACTAGTCAAGGAATCGCGAATAATACGTATGTACTTTTAAACTCGTATTACACGCACAAGCTGCTGCCTGTCACACTAATTGAGTGAGTTTCTCAACTGACCGCTGTCCACGAGAGGTCGCTAAAATCACCTCCGAACTTTCCAGGTCGGTATGGCAGATTTGACCGCGAAAGTTCATTCGGTGGCCGAATCTGACTGCCATACCGACCTGAAAATTCTCATGGATGACGATTCACTGAATTAATATTGATAGAAACATGAATTTTATTTACCTCTTAAACTCCTGTTCACTCGAATCCTGAATTATCCTGAACGCTAGAAGTGGTCTGCCGTATCAATCGTCGTTTTAAAGAATTTCTAACGACTTCCTTCTAGCAGAAAAAAGATAATACAATTTATTTGTACCACGAATTTGTTTGAACGAACGAGTTGCATTTTTAGCGAGTTTCGCGTTTGGTAACATTAATAGCGTCGCGTGAGAAGTTTCTATTCTCATCGAATAACCGGGGAGAAAAAGAAAACGAACGCGTACAAGGAGTCACGGAGTTGCAAGAATGTGACTTTCGAGTTCGCGACGTGTTCGAGCAAAGTTTCGCTCGTTAGCGCGATCTAATGGAAGTTTGAACGCTTGAAAATCAAGGGATGGTGAAACTGCTATCTTTTGAAAGCATCTACGGAGACATAGTCTGTTAAATTTACCTTTTTCTGAACTTTGTAATTTTCGCGAGGAATAAAGGGTGCATAGCAATGGTCGAAGGATCTTGGTATCTATTCGCCATTGTCGCGTATGCTAATCGATTGTACTTTGTTCATTTCTTTAAATTAACTGAGCTGACGGTGTATTTAACAGATACAATAATATAAAATTTGTAATTATTGTTATACCTTTACTGTCCCGTAATTAGCGTAGGAACCGGAAATGGGAGTTTTTCTAGGATTCAAGATGGCCGGCGTAGGGGGCGCCTGGGTGCAGTGATGGATTTCGCGGGAATTTTTCGTCATGCGCACTGGAACGCACGATCACTGCCGTATAAGGAACAAAATTTAAGAAAATTAAAGGAAAGAGACAAAAACTTAAAGCTTAATAGAGATTATTTTCTTAGTATAGCTAGAGAAATACATAGGGGATCTTTAATAGGCTAATTCTTGTGTAATTTGCGAGCATTTAAAGTAGAAAGTTCAATTTTATACAAACATGCACCTCTTTTTGCGGTAGAGATACATCTATGGTAGCTGTGACGTCAGTTTACGCATGCGCAGAAAGGAATCCCACGAATGTGCATCACTTACTCCCACCAATCACGTTGCACTGCAACATGACGTCACTCGTGGCTCGTTTGTGGGCCATTTATCGATGAATTGCGCACACCTGGTGTAAACAGATGAAAAACAATACCAAACGATGATTTCTTACGATTAAATTAATTTATTGAAAAAATTATGTCCCATCGGAAAATATATTTTTATAACTAAACCATAAAAAATGATAACTTAACGCAAGTTAAAAGATTTCGTACACCAGTCGAATAGAACAGAGCCTGTCGCTTGTCCCTGTAACGCTGAAATATCATACTGCATCCAAAATTACTTTATTAAGACGCACGTGAAGACAAAGCGTGATTACTCAATCATGAAATCACAGTTATAGTATAAAAATGTCTGCATAAATTAATGTGCAGAGTGTTCTGCATCTATGTTTTCAAAATTTTACGGGGTAATTCTAGAGACCAAAATCTAGAATAGTAATTTATTAATAACTCTTAAACGGAGCCCCAATTAATAAATTATTATTCTTTCTTAAATTTTTGAGATGCCGAACATCCTATATACAATTATGGTGAATTCTCACGCAAAAGAAATCTCGTAATTTTGATAGCGGATCGTAAGATTTTCAACACTGATTTATTCACGTACGTCGTATGTGTATTATCTATGAATAAATCATACGGTACCGGTGGTGATACGGACAATAAAACAAGACAGACACTGTACGGTGAACTCGCGTAAGACTAATTTCGTTCTACGAATACAAAAAATTATTTCACCTAAGTCCTCGCATTGTGTCTGTGTGCGTGAATACTAGAAGCATTTTTTTTTAGAACTAATTAAAATAACTTCGTTCTAACTATATGCACCCACATCGCACCGTTAGTAGTGGTTCTCCATTGCAAATTGCGATTCGGTATTAAATACATAATTAGATCGACGATTGAGTTTATCCTTTGCTCGTAAAACAATATTTATAAATTCATTGCTATCATACGCTACCTAAAGCCTTACAGACCTTAGCTATAAATTATTTCCAACATATACACATTTTTACAAAACAGCATCTCCCAGCCACACGTTCGCAACGAATAATTAAATTATAATTAACTATCGCAAGGAACAATTCAACGAAGATGACGCGATGCAATGCCGTCCGTTTAACGTTTAGAGACGATTCGATTGAACATCGTTTAATTGGTCGCACTGCATCGGTTATCTTTAAGGTACTAGCGTAAGAACTTTGTTCGCGTGTCACGGTATGTTTAATTCATCCATGGTGGACAGGAAGTCGGTGGCTGATATGTTTGAGAAATTGGCACCTGATAATGCTGCATCGTTTGAGGAGAATGCTGCGGTCGTTGTTGATGGTGTGGCGGTGGCGGTGGCGGTGGATTGCAAATTGATTGCATCAATGGGTGTGAATTATAAGGGGGAGGTTTTGTGGTATACGGTGGCATTTGATTATATTCGACGTTCAACGGATGCTCCAATATTGCATTTTGAACGGGCGAACGATTGCCTTCAACGTGTCCTGAATCACAGAAACAACAGTCAGTTACATTGTACTTAAAAATTAAGCAAGAGTTGAAGACGCAGAGTCACAAATTAATTAGAAATTATCTTTGTACTATCACCACTCTGGGTACATCATTTCAGAGACCTTTTCAAATATTTATTATGCATCATTTAAATTGTATTTAAATGTAAATTCATTGCTCGCTGTAAATACCTCTGGGTCTAATTTGAGGCGGTGGCATATTGGTTGGAGGTAGAACAGGACACACTCCTTGATGCTCTGCGTCTCTTGGCATCGGGGGTGGTCTACCCCATGGAACCCTGACATGATGAATCTGCCATGGTGCTTGTGGCGGAAGCGGCGGAGGTAGAGGCGGACCACCTCCAGAATGAATGTTCACCGAATCTTCTATTTGATTCTGCTCATTTCCTATCGCAGAAACATATTCGCATAACGGAAGTTTCTTTGCGGTTCGCAGGACATAGAAAATACTGTATACTGTAACAAATGTTAAGTATACCTGAACTTATGCCAGCAGACTTTTGGTCCATGCTTCGTTTTTCACCTAAATCATGGAAATTCAAGATATGAAAAGAAACGTATAGAAAGATATGGAAGATGGAATATAAAGTGCATCGGAGAATTAAATATGGCAAATAATGCAGTGAAATATTGTAATGCAATTTATTAACTCAATAAATTTTCTAAAAAATATTAATTTTCAATTTTTGTTAATATTAAAGACAAAGGTACTTTCCTCAAGGATATTTTATATATATTTAGTCAAAAAGCAAATACTAATAATCTTATTTTTGTGCTCAAAGTGTTATTTGAACTTTTCAAATAAAGTTTTAAATAGTTTTACTATTTAATAACAATATTTCACGCCATTGACCATTTCTAACTAACAAAAAATAATGATTACAATCACTATATGCAGCTGAAAACAAATAATAGATATGTTCACTGTATCAATTATGGGAACCACCATTATCATTCTGATCTGGCCCTTTTATTTTACACCGTTTAGCTGCTGGTCCGTGATCTGAAAAACGAAACTCATTATTTAACATTTATTTTCATCTACAAAGTCCACATTTCTAGTTAAAGCTATCAAGATCATAAATGGATTCGCTGTAAAATAAAAATAAACAATAGAATCAATAGTACGGAACTGTTCTGCAATATCTAACGCATTTCTGTAAATTAGCTGCACATAAAAAGAACTAGATTAATAATTTCTAAAGTAAGAATCATTAATATTAACACGGTAATATGCCCTGCTAGTTCAGCTTCGGAAGTCAGATCCGCAGACTAAATGACCTTGATATTTTAATTCGTTAAAGTTAAAATACTCATATTAAAACATATAATACATTTTTAACATAACACGAATAATAATAATTATAGTTAATACAGATAAAAAGTAACGACTGAAATGTAAAATCACTTTTATCGTACAGAGATCTGAAAAACATGTACATTTTAATGAAAACCATATTATGAAAAAGCAGTAAAATTAAGGCACGCAAGTTAAATGTTGTAATTCTATGGCAAACATTTTGTTAATTCTAAATAATAATAAATAAAGTTAAATAGAAAGCTAACTATTCTGTAATATTATAAACCTTGTAGGTATTACTGACGGCCATCTGTAAAATGTTTGAACGAGTACATGATGAAAGCAGATCGCTAAGAGATGTATCGATTAAGAGTAAGAAGAAATTTATACCGTTTAGCAAAAATAAATATTTACAGTAAGTAATATACTACAGGCTAAGAGTATTGAGAAACAATGCTAGATACCCGTCTGAAATGAAAATGCAAATCACTGAATTATAAACGTAAAGATCAATAATAAACATTTTTATGTATTACTAAGTTTATGACATTTACATAGAGAAATGTACTTTATTAATAAATCCAGTGCACATCATTTTATGATTATTATTTATAAGATAACATATTGTATTGAGTTTCAAAAGATATCCAGCACTCTTTCATCTTGAATACTCTTAGTTACAGACCTGGATGTGGAGGTGGCATTAGCAGCTTGTTTCGATCACCATGAGGCAGACCCGCAGCTGTTGATGATGGACCATGCAAGACCTGCTGCTGTCGATCACCTTCTCTGCTTAAACAATTCATTTTCAAATTATTAAATCACAGTTAATTATCATAGATAAACATTTCATAATTTAAGCAAATATCACCTGATGCACGGCCATGGATACTTCTGAAATGTTAAAAATACCTGGTGTAAACCAGGTCATAGTTAATGATACTAAACTTTACGTAAAGTCTACTTATTTCTATTATAACTTAACAGCACAGAATATTATAATATTAGAAGTATATTGTTTTACATGTAATCTGTAAGATAGCAATTATATTTGCAAATAATATCTTTTTTTAACCGAGAACTTATAACTAGTAATAAAAATATGTATTATATACAATCTCCAACGTGACAACAGTACTGATAACACGATAGAACTATAAGCGAATCATTGTTTTTTCTTTTGCTTTATATTTGCAGAAAAGATTTATTTCAAGGAAACCATATAAATACATAGATTCTTCGTTCGACATAATATTCTGTGAAAAAAATTTGTTATATTCACAATCATTTACTTTAAACACTTTTACTACCGGATGTACATTTGTATCGATTTGACGATTTATTACAAGTAAAACAATTCCTTTAAAATAGTTTGATTGTGAATACGTAGAATTCTCACTACTAAATTATAGCTTGGTCACAACAAGTCAACGTTCCTTACTCTATATTATCAGATATTTTTCATTTTTATGTAGAAGAAGCAATCTAAACGTTATTAAATCTTTTAAAATTTGAACGCGTTCTCTTCCTATATATTGACTTTGGTACATCTTGATCAAAGCAAGTTTCTGAAAGAAATTTAATGTATCGCAGTGCATCTGTTCAAGCACATTATAATATAGAATAAAACGACTGCATTTAACTTACAATTTTTATATCTAAATAATTATCTATAAAGCAGCTTTTAAAAATTATGGAAGTCTGCAATGTACATAATGTAGAGGAAGCGGTAGGAATGTGAGATACACCTTTTGTTTTTTTACCTGGAGGCTCTCAAAATTAAAGAATTTTTCTAAATAAATTTAGAGAATTTCTAAATATCGTGTACCTTATGAAATCTTTCAATTTTTCGCTATTTCTAAATCTATGCAAAATTGGACGTCTAGAAAATGGGGTGGTAATATGAGACAGAATTACTTTTGTGGGAAATAAGTTCTGAAACTGCGTTAGAGGGTAGTTTGGATAACATACAAGTACAAAATATGTAAATACAATTATAGTTTATGCAGTTTTACAATATTCGCATATACATGTTTCTGAACCTCCGCAATCACGATGGGCCCATAATTGACCGGACAACATTGAATCCACAGCTCACCCTTAGCGTCTTCAGAAAACTTAGCGTTGCGAAATATGCAGACTGCATCATTCGATCCTGGTCGAAGCTGCACAGGTTAACTAATATCACTGTTTGATAATATCAAATGTCTCATATTTGCTACCATTTCCCGCCTTTACGTTTCTCTCATTCTATTATTAATTAAACGTACAATAACTTAAAAACCCCATTGATACTATGAAACTGCGATTATCATAGAACAACTTACCTTTCTGCTTTTCTTTATAATCACAAAATAAATAACAGAGAATTGCACTTGAACACCTACACGTAAAAACTTTCTGTTGCATCGGAAACAATAAACGTCTGTTAAACAATGGTATAGCGATACATAATAAAAGCTTCTGCTATACGACGTTACTACGATCTTAATATTTCATTTTCCATATAGCTCAAAACCATAGTGTCTCATATTTCTACCCTATTTCATAATCCTACCTTCTCCTCTACTAATAAACCAAATAATTAAAAAAAATATATATACATGTTTCTACAACCGTCAATATTACATGGATTTTTTAAATTAAATTTATCTAAGTATTATATTAATTTCACTGCCAAAGACAGACGTGTGTTATTTTAATAATTTAAATATGTATTTATTAAGTAATTAAAATTCTTTAAACCTGCTTTATTCATGTTAATTCACTTACACAGGCATGTCAAATTCAATTTTGCCCGAGAGCCAATTTTTACCAACTCCAATCATTGCATCATAAACAAACATACGTGGAATTGAAAAGAAACCAATAATTTCCACAGAGATAAGTAAAAGAATACATTTATTTGTAAGAAAGCATAAAATACATTGGCGATAAAGTCTTTTGCATAAATAACATTGTTTCGTTTCTTTTTTTCAATACTTGGCATTGTTTTCAAGACGCTAAATTGTCAGAATTTAGTTTAAAATCTTGAATTGAATTAAATAAACTATATTTGAAAAAAAATAGACATAAATACAAAATATCAATCTTATCTTACTTATCTTTTCATAGAAATCAATAAATTTATTTTACAAAATTCAATAGCCTTGTTCAAACTCATTTACACAATCAGTCGTAAACTAAATTATAAAGCAGTGATCGACATTTTTTAATTTGATCTGTTGGAACTATGTTTACATTGGATAAAAAGTTTTCATAGTCGTGAACCCCAAGTTATGAAATTGTATATATTATACGAGTGACAAAACTACGCATAATAAAAAAATAAAATAAATTAGTCATGAATTAGGCAGCATGCGGCCCGCGGGCCGTGTATTTAACACGCCTGCTCTTACATTGTCGTAAGAATATCGCTTATTAATTATAAATGTGATAACTAAATACAGGATTAGAGTAAAACGTTTATTACTTTACTTACCCTGTTCCATGACGCTGAGCAGGTAGTGGACCACACTGATACGGCGGTGCTTCCTATTATTTGTACAAAAATGTACTCTCAGTACTTTGCAAAATAACTTTCTTTAACCGTTTGAGTACCAGAGGTAATTTCCAAAGGTTATAGGTTATAGTTTGGGACTCAAACGGTTAATTTTTAAGCATTAAAGTTTGAGAGCTCACCGGGTTTGCTTCAACGTCTGAGAACCTTCTCTTTACGCCATGAGATTTCTGTTCCGGTGAATCGGGCTTTTGATCGAACTGTTGAGGCGGTGGCTGAACCGTATAGTGTACTTGTGGAGGTAAATGACCATTTTGATACTGCATGTGCTGAGCATGATACTGTATCTGCGCCTGAACTTGCGGCGGAGGTACATTGTGTAAAGGTATATTTCCTGGTGGGATCTGAACCTGTGAAATCAATAGTTTATTTCACCTTTGTATAAATGTATATTTCGTTGGTCTAAACGTAATGACGTCACCTGCAGTTGACCTTGAGGTTGCAACATTTGTTGTGGTTGTTGCGCTTGATACAACCATGGAGCATTTTGCGAAGGAGGTGCTTGCGTCGGTGGAGGAATGCTGGTAAGAACATTCATAGAATTTGACATTTGAGCAGCCGATGGCGGTGGTACAATTTGCGGAGGTGGGACCGGTTGAGGCTGAAGTCCCTGATCCACCGGTCCTTCCTGTTGATGCTGAACCTCGCCTCCAGGAGGAAGATGATGTTGGGGTGACTGGGCATTAGGGACTAAGAACGTTTGAGTAGACGGAGGAGGTACTTGCAAATGAAATTGAGGAACATGACTGTCGAACTGCGGAGGCAACATGTGTTGAGCCACAGCCTGAGATTGTTCATGATTTTGTTGCAACTGCGGTGGAACGATATGTTCACCGGGTTGCAACACAAACTGCGTCTGCGCTTGCGACACCGGTGCTTGCACTTGCTGATACTGTATCTGGTAAGTCTGTGGTACAGGCGGCGGTGGCTGGTTTGGAGGAAAGTTTGGCGGTGGAAAATGTAGATGCAGCAATGGCGGAGGCGGTTGTTGAGTTATATTAATCGGGGCAGCTGGAGGCGGCTGTTGTAAATTCACGTTCACGGCTTCGATTATTCCTTGCGGCGGTGTAGAAGGCCTTTGTATGTTTGGTTGCGTGTACACGTAAGAAACTGCACCGCTGACAGGCGCGCTACTACTTGTAATAAAGTTCTGCTGAGCTGGACTCTGCGGCGGTGGCTGACTCATGACGTACATTTGAGTAACAGGTTGTGGCGATGACTGTGATCCAGATTGAATCCCTTGAATTTGCAGCGGTTGGCCAGGATGAATTTGATATTGTACTTGACTTACTGTCGACGGAGGACCAATTAATTGCACTTGTCCGACCGGAGGAGGTGGCATGAAAGTTTGTATTTCCTTTGCACACAATACATCATTACATTAAAGAATTTTATTTTACGTAGCTACCGAGTATTTTCTTTTCTTATTCAATCTCATTAATTATCTTAAGAGCATTGATTTTTTATATTCGAATTTTACCTGAGCTTGCGGCGGTGGTACCAATGGCCCAGAATGAGGAGGAATGTGTACTCCAGGCGGAGGAACTGTTATACCAGATCCCGGCGCACCAGCTACCGTAGCAGTGAGAATCGTTGCTGGCAATGTTACTACGCTACTTTGTGGATGTTGTATGATATCTGTTAAATAACAATGGTTTCGAACGGTTAAAGAAAGAAACTCGAATAGCCATGAACTATTAGCGTACGTGCTCTACCTTGATGTTGTATAGTAACAACATTAGGTTGTCCCAAAGTACCAATGTTCATGGTTTGAAATTGTGCTATAAAAAAAATGAAAATAACCGTGGTAAAAATGTATGATCATATTCGATGTTTATTAAGTGAAATTAGAATTCATACTTTGTTGTATTTGCGACTGTTCTATAACTTGCTGTGATTGTACTGGTGGTGGTTGTTGTTGTATGTATAATTGTAATTCAGACTGCATTGTTTGAATCAAATTAATCGCTAACTGTTTTGCATTTTGCAGTGCTTCCGGTTTTGGATGCCTGTACAAACAAAAGATATGTGTTTTGACGTTACGAAAATAAAAAATTATCGTTTAAAAAGGAATACGCCGATGATCTTACTCTATGTATAAATGTAGCGGTTCTGGGGATTCAGCTCCTGAAGCCGGATGAATGAATTGCGACCCTCTACCTCTTAAAGTTACATTTGCACCAGTTTCCCCTCTAATATACAATAAATTAGCTCCACCTGTACCTATAATTCTACCTCGTAAATCAAATCCCTCGGGAGCATTTTCTATCCCGACGCAAATCTTTTCCTATTCAAATTATGTTAATAACAATAAATAAAAGTATAGAATTTATTAAAATACCGCACACCCCTAGTACTATGTAAAAATATCGCTTACCACCGATGTAATTCCAGAATGTAAGCTCATGAGAGGCGGCGGTGCGTTAGTAAACCTACTTGGCCTATTTAAAGAACTCTGATGTTCTGTTTTAATGATCTCATTAATTTTTTGTATGGCCACTGAAAATAGAAAAGGTAGTTCTAAAGAACTTATCGCTAAAATTGCAAAGATTCAAAGGAAAATAACGTACGGTCTACATTGTGTTTCGTATGGCCTTGTATGTATAGGTACAGAGGACGTTCGTTCGGACATCGTAATTTTTCTTGTTCCGTCATGAAACGCCCACGTGTTGAAACAGTAGCCCCTAAGAATATTTACTTACAAAGTAAACGACAATAGGACAAGTATTTAGTATTAGGGGGACCGGAAAGTAATGTCGTCTATCGTTGTCCAAAGTTGTTGGTCTTCTTTTAAGATTTAATTATTTACGAGTAAACGAGTAAATGACAAAGAAATATCTACGCAGGAACGACATTACTTTCCGGGTCTCCCTGATACAAGTAAATGCGATAATATACCTGAATAAGAATTGATTTCATCTTGTATATAACCCTTTGTAAGCAATGTGCGGGCACTAGGTGGTATTTCGTTAATTTCAAACTCTGATGTATAAGTTTCTCCATTTTTAAAAATTGTATTAGAGGCTGTTAACTATTTGTTATGAAAAGTGCATTAATTTGAAGAGTATTTACAACGTCGCTAAATTATTTCGTTAATGTACCTTGTTATTGGAGTCTGAGCCCCTCAATTTTCCTTTAGTCATGTGGATGAAATATGTATAACCTTGTCAAATATTATTTTTTTCATAACGTCAACATATTCATCCGAGTATTCTCTTCTTGCACTAAAAGAAATTAACAAATAACTGTATTGTTTAATAGCTTCCCAGCCATTCGTACATACATCACGTATATTGTACAAATATAGGTTATGATTGGTGGCAATAAATCGCCAATTAAGCACCGATGGCTTTAAAATGTATCGTCATATATACTCGATCTTTTAATAAATACTAAATGTGAACCACGACTTCATATTGAATTAATTAATAATCGAAACACTGTCGATATCGAATTTCCTAGTAATTTAGTCAAAATATTAACCGACACTACTAAATAATCATTCACTATCCTTTTAGTACCATGGCTGTATGAGACGCTGACACTGACAAGCTTGCGCGCATCAGATCAAGCTAAAGCTAATGCAGCCATGTTTTTTTTTACGTATATTAGTAACAAAATGTTACTAATAAAATTTAAAGATATTTTATTACTAACTATTAGTTATTGAATAGTTTTAGTCGTTAAAAATAAACTATCTCTTAATAGAAATTTGTTGTATCATGAAACAATGATAAATAAATTTAGACGATAAAACCAACTTGGCCAAATATATGAACCAACCATTTGACAATAATGTTTCGTAGAACAAATAGTTTATTTAATTTCTTAATATGTAATAATAATACAATTAAAGTACAAACAATAATTGCACACTATAAATCAAAATAGCATGCTGATACACAGATTTTTATTGTGCAAATATAGATGAATTATGTTTAACTAGTTTACAGAGTTATTCGGTACATAGAATAACAGAAAGATTTATTGTATTTGAAATATAACGATATATTGCTTTTTTGTTACTATATGTATATAGTAAGTTGTATAGTTGTTTTAACAAAAATAACAAAAATTATTCACAATGCATAGATATATGTTTTTTTATTCACTTCTTCAGAAAAATATTTTCATAAGCTTCAAAGTTTATTATATTATTATTTTATACAGAGTATTGATGATTTTTAGTATAAAGTTCAACTTTATATTGCATCATTATATTTTACAGAAAAAATGCGTTAAACGAATAGATCTTTTAAAGAACGATAATGAGAGTCTATTAATTTACCACTCATGTAATTGTTTGCGGACATAGAAAAATAAATTGTCTTCGGGTCGTAAATATTAATATTTGTAAACTTGTTCCATGTACAGCTAACTTCTCCAAGTTTGTTCAAAATTATGTTTAAGCCCTTGATTGATTGTTTATCGTGAGGTTTAATAGGAGACAAAATTTTATTTAAATTTGAAGAAATCAACTTCTCTTTAGATTTATTTAATATATCCGATTAATTGAAAAACAAGTGATTTATTTTATCCTTGGTTTTACAACACTGGCACGATTTCAGTCTCTTCTCCCAATAAGGCCCTTTTGTGGTCAATAAATTTCATTCTCAAAAACATCCATCATTTTCCTTATAAACACGAACTTGAAAGAGCAGTTAATATACTTATAGTTCATTTAATGTAAATCACTGAACTTAATAATGATAGAATATATAATTGACAAAGAAAGTGGCATATAAAAACTTTGTGTACAATTAAATTTAATATAATAAATTTTGAAAAACGATGTTGAAGCTGATAAAGGGAATGTCGTTATTATGTACATAAGTTATTAAGTGTAAAATATAAGCTCAGGGATTTGTCCTTTATCGGTGGTGGTTCCATTATAATTTTCAGCTTCAACGCTAAATTCAAACTTAACTTTTCCATTTCCTGTACCACTGTCTGCCATAACCGTTTTTATACCCTTGGTTCCATAATGAGAAAAAGGACCCTGAAATCATTACGACGTAATATTAAACATTAAAAACGTAGTAAACGTTTTAAATATCTTTATACGGACCTTAAATGTTGCCGACGCGGTATAAATCGTTTTTGGTAGAATATCTATTAATTCTGTGAACATTAAGCGATAAGTGTACTTTGAACCGTCGGAGCTAAAACTTGTTGAATTTGTAGCGATCACTTTTCCAGATGCGGTGTGTATCAACTCTATTAATACTTCGTATATTGCTGGATCATGCATACTACCATAAACCCCATACCCGATAAGGAATATACGTCTGTCGACGCTGAATCTAAAAACAAACGAAGAATCAAACACTTTTGCATATAATAATAACAAAATTAATAATAAAAAAATTTACCTTATACGATCACTCGTACCATTATAACCCCATCTACTTTTGGTATCCTGAAATCTGCATACGGTTTGTTCCTTGCCAGTCATACAACAGCGGGGTGTTGTTTGAAACCCAGCCACAGAGACTGGCTTTGGATTTATTATAAAATATGAGAACATTGGGAGGACCTAAAACATATTCTTTTATTACTATAAAGCAACGTATAATAAATAATATAGTTATAGTAGTAACCTCCGAATAATTCAACAGTCCAGATTGTGCTGGACCAGTAGTAAACTCTTCTTTGGACATTAAAGGAAAACGTATTAATGAAAAAGCACTTCCCAAGACTAAACGTTGATTTTTTGGAGTGACTGGTAATTGATGCCTACTGCATTCTGCCTCTGACCATCTATTCGGAATAACAAATATATACATACATAGTGCGCGGGTAATTAATCATATATTTGCATACCTTAGAACTGTTTGGAATATTATAGATTCTCTAACGCGTAGAGTATCTCTTTCTAAAACAATCTTCAACGTATCGATATCGATATCTGTAAATCCATCCGCATTCAATGCTTCCGTAGTAAATCTGTCTATAGTATCCAAGCACATTGCAGCCAATTGAGGTTCGTCGAATAGGCGAGCTTGCGTTAGAAGTAAGAAAGCATTATCACTGGTTAAGTTACTCTTCAAGTAATCCACGCAGTGTTTTTCTAAAGCAGACACGGCGTATTTCTTTGCTGTATATAACGTCATTATCACACTTTCAGGATCTATCTCTATCTTATCTGTATACAAAAAGAGAAGCACTGCCAAAAAAGCTACAGGTTCTACATCAGGTACTTCTATTTCCGAAGAAGTTGTCGCAAGTGTTCCATTGAACATTGCATCGAAAACAACACTTCCAGAAGATAGGACTAGTTTATGAGCCGGTATACGTTGCTTTTGTGCTCCCCTTCCTACGATGAAACTCACATCCGACAATATCTCATTATTGAAAAGAAAGACGATTCTTTCACGTATCGTCGCCTTTGTACCCTGCCAATTGTATGAAACGGTTGCTTGACTATTCGTAGATATATTATCCAAGGCAACATTGTTCTGAGATCTTGTTTCCAAATGCAATGTATTCGCTGCATCCGTCAGAGGCCTACTAAAATATTAAATTTAATATAAATATAATTATTTCAAAGGTATTATTAAAGTTAAAATTATTTAAAGGCTTATTTAAACAGCTATATAATATATAACATACTCATCCCCATTCGAGAACGAAGATTCTCCATTTCTAGCCATAGATGAGGTCGGTTGATCAACAAGATTCATATTTTCCTGGGACTCGTCGCCATCCTCCTGACTTAAGCGTAAATTATGCAGTCTCGACACAGCATTTGGCACATCTATCAAGGAAGCCTCGGAGGACATTTTGAAACGTAATATCTCTCGGTGTACCGCTTCGTCTCATCTAATTAAAGCTATCGTATCAGAAAAAGCGGCACGAACGTTCTCATAAGTTCGCCCGCCTTGTTGCGATCAGCGACATCAAGACTACAACATTTTGATATTACAATTCACCGGTGAAAAGTACGTCGTTGTATAAAAGCATCTCTTCACCTGTTCACTGGCACCTAATTAGAACGTGCTCTGAAATAAATTGCTTCCGTCCGCAAAGACTAAATTGTACGTGGCTATTACGATAGTATATTCACGCACATCGACTCGATCGTTCCAAGATAATCCACAATTCGATTTGATGAGTGAACTTGAAACGAATTTCTTTCGTGATTAAGCCATCCGTAAATTTCTCTCATAATACTAAACAATAAATATGGTCTAGATTTGGTCAAACGATGACGTGTATCTGCGTTAAGGCAAACATAATTGGGAGGGTACGACTTTAAATGCATTTTTCTCTGAACTACAAAACTTACTGTTTTACAAAACGGTGTGCAGCATTACTCCAGTTCTAATTAATCGATTGCTTTGAAAATTTACAGTTATCTTTGCTATTATATTTATTAGGCATTGACGATCCGTTTTTCTCAAAATTGTCAAATAATTCTGAAAAATATTCGTAATAAGAACTCGTTTTTGTGTTAAAATTCGATTTTAAGTTTCAAATATCTGTCGCATTGTTAATTTTTATAGAAATTGAAATGTCTCATCGTCAATGCCTAGGACATTTATCATAGTTAATGGAGTATTTCGGTTTTTGTTGTACACAACAACCATTTTACCAGAATCCTGCACACCAGCTGGGCATCAAAACAAGAAGTGGCTCGGGGAACATGGCGCTGTGCAGGCTTAATTATGAATATTTTTTAAACATTGCCAAGGGTTTTTTTCAACATTTGTTATACCTAAATACGGTGCAAAGTTTCAGGATAATTGAATGCTTACTTTGTCTTCGGTGTTGCTTAAAAAAATGCCTCGTTTTCCATACCGCTAGAGGTACAAGACCCCTTAATGCAGACGAAGTACGATTAGATACGATCCATACGATGACAATGTATAGAACCATAGATAATTGTAGATAGGTATCTACCGGGGTTCAATTGTACCACTGTACAGCAGTGATGGACATTCGTGGGAATTTTTAGATAACTAGGGATCAGAATAGGGGAAACGAACGCTAAGCGGATGTTGCGCTAGGGAAAAGTTATTGCAAACTGAAATGCTCAACTCTTTCGCAGCGCTGATGTAGGAATTCTTCTTGCATCACTGTCCCTGAGTGAATCTCACTTATTTAGAGGAAAGTAATGCAAAGCTCTTAATATGGCTAGCGATAAAAAGTCGGGAAAGTCTTCGAAAAGTTCCAAGTCAAATGCAGAAATTTTCTCCGAATTTCAAATGCTTCGCAATGAGCAAAGAACAATGGCCAACAAATTATCAGAAATGGAGATGGAACTGAACGAACACAAGTATGAATTTTCTAACCTATATTACAATCATTGTATTTTTTGCATCACATTTTGTTTTGTGTCGTAAATAGTCATTAATAAACATAGTTGTAAACTAAATATTTTAGCAAATAATATATTACTACAGATTGATATTTTGTTAAATATCGAGAAGTTTTTGTAGTTAAAATATATATCTAATGTTTTAGGATTGTAATTGACACGCTAAAGAATGTAGATCCAAAAAGAAAGTGCTATAGAATGACAGGAGGTGTTTTATGCGAACGTACTGTGGCAGATGTAATGCCTGCGTTAGTGACAAACAGAGAACAGGTAAGACTTGTAAATACTTATGTAAGTATAAAATGTAAATGTTTTTTATCGTTTCTAGCTAATGAAAGTTATAGATGCTCTAAACGAGCAATTAACAAAGAAAGGAATCGAAATAAACGAGTTCAAGGAAAAGCACAATATTAGAATCAGAGGGCAACAGTATGTACAACAACAAAACGAAGACTCCAAAGAAGCAAAAAGAAGCGCCGTTGTTGTTAATTCGTTGTTTAACAATTATGCATAAAATCAAAATTTCTTTATAATACATTTCACGCTTACATTCAAATAATTCTTTGGCATTTATTTATTAAATCTTCTGGGAGAACGGTTTACTTGAAATGCATAAATATTCAATTCTCTTATAATTGTCTACTTTGCATAAAAAAAAATGGACCTTTAAGCAATTATTTTGGTCTTCTGCAGCCATTATTTCCTATAACATACTTTTACTACAGATTTAATATGGTTAATTTGATGTATCATTGTAAATTGTGAAACAAAAATACATAATTTAATAGTTAAATAACAAAATTGCTGTAAGAAAGAATATATAAATACTTTGCTATCTCATTAATTGATATTTGAAGAATGTTACGCGTTTGTATTTACGAAAACAAATAATTAAATATACATTAGTTTTATTTGCAAGAAAAATATTAAATTAATAGATTTTTGTTATAGATATACCGACATGAAATTAGATTTTTTTAAGTTTAAAGTTTCCATAGTTCTATTCAATATCAATGCTATGTATTCGTATAAAATTATTGTTCATGTAAAACAAAATGAAAAGTGTTTTTTATTTTGCATTAATTCCCTGTCACTAAACGGAAGGAAAACGCGAATAAAGCGTAGATACGAATACTCTGCTTTATTCGTGAGCATAAAAAATAAATTTATTCTTTGAAATAAGTATATATTATCCACATAGTGCAGATATCATTTCTGTTTAATCTTTTGCCTTAGAATTCTTGCAGTTTTTCACGTAAGAACAAATTATACTAGCAATAATATGCGTAAAGATTCAAATTTTCGTTTCTTCATAAATTACATATGAATAGAAATTATTAAATAGAGTATTACTTTAAAAATCTGCAATATTTGGAAGCAGTAAGTATTTAATTTACACAAGATGTGCGTCATATGTTTACATTCGATATAAAAGTAGGATGTTTGTACCAAATGGGTTAATACAGCATATTCTGTAAATAAAGACACCATTTCATGTACTATATAAACACTAATGTTCACGGTTCCATCTCCATACGGTAGCATCATCACAAACACATAATAAAACTGAACCATCCCTACTTAAACTAGTTTGACGTATAGGTACAGTACATCTAGGATGCTGAAGGGAATAACAACGAGCTTGTCCAGGTTCATCGACTTCCAAGTCCCATACATATGTCTTGCCTACTTGATTTCCTAGAGCTATCGTACGTTGCCAAAAATCCATTGAAAATCGTATAAACCATATATCACATTCTTTAAAGTCAAATCTATGTAAAACGGTAGCACTCGTTTCTCCATTTCTAAGTTGAGAATCTTCGAGACGTCCCGGTTTCCAACACACGATACAATTTTCACAAGATTTACTTAAAATGAAATCTCCATACCACTTAACACAGTCAACATAATTACGATGAACGTCCCGCGTAGTAAAGTCTGGAAAATGCTGAAGTATGGAATCGAAAGGTCTTCCATTACGACTAGGATTGCAATGATAAGATTGCTTTATGGCCTCCTGCATATCTTGTTTATCCAATGACCATAACTTCAAAGCATGGTCCATACCGCACGAAATGATACGATCTCCTTTCATATCAAAATCAGCGCTTAAAACTTCATCTCTGTGACCTTCGACTCCACCAAAAATTGCAATACACACATCAGTTTTTATATTCCACAGTCTAAGTGCATGATCTTTCGACGCAGAGAGCAATATATTTGGATCTTTAGGATGAATTTTTAATTCATTTATTGCATGACCGTGTCCGATATAGTGCTTAATGCAAGTCATAGTTACAGGACTAATAATCCTGACAACACCACGCGATCCTGCTACTGCTAGTAAAGGTTTTCCAGAATCGTCGTACGTCCAAATACAAGTATAAAAATTTTCTTCTGGATCAGGATCCGCATAGCATTGGCGTAATCTAATGTTACCTCCTTCTGGACATTCGTAAATGCTCACTCGATTACTTCCTACGGATGCAAATATTAATGGTTCACCTTCTTTTAAATGGTGGTTAAACTGTACTCCGAATAGTGGCTGCCCATGATCTTCCTTCACGCTACAGCAGTATTTGTATAAAGGTTTGTCCGTGCAAGATTTATACTTTGCTGTTTTACTTCTACGTCTGCCTTTTCTTCTGTAACGAGCACTGCGTGTAGGTGTATCGCTACGATGAGTACCAGCCGTTGAATTACTACCAATACTACACTCAGTTTCGTCACTGTCATTTTCGCTATCCTCTTGACTGGAGGTGTATGTTTGACCCTTGTTACTTGTCTTTTTCATTTTTATACGAAACACGCAACTTTAAATGTTTTAAAAATTATATATCTAGAATCCAACAATAAGCATTCTACTTATAATTTTTACTAAGTTCGCTAATTCATTATCTAATTAAATATAAATTTGCAGTTTCTGAAAAGAGAACAAACATTGATTTATAATTATGATATAATTATACTATATAATATAAACTTACATTGACATTTGAAAGCTCCATTGTATAAAAATGGTAAAATACTTGTTTCTTTTTACCTTAAATATTAAATTAATTTTAACTAAATATAATTAATTCTTGTAATTAAAATTCTATAAACTGAATTATGCGCTTACTTTACATATTGTCTCAGTCCTTCGATCGAAGACAAGAACTTTGTTTTTTTAGAGTCTGCATTTATGTTCCATGATACGTCATTCTTTTTCCTTTTTGCTCGAATGCCAACCTTTAGATACCTTGACGAGTAGTTCTGCTGAACCTACAAATAATACTAATTCTCAATATCCTTAATAATATAGTTTAATGTTTCAAACGCAAACATAACCTTATACAAATTTAGTTTACACTATTCTTCTTAAAATAACAGAAACACGTAAGAAAATTTATGAAATATTATAGTACCGTGTGACTTAATTATAGGCAACATTTTTACTTATTGTTAAAATTAAAATACATACACGTGGCGCTGTAAAATGTTACTGGAATAATCACATATGACAATCGACTTCATACTTATTTCACTTAAATTGACAGGTTAGTAACAGTATCACGATTATATAATTTTTTAGATCGGACATTCGGATAATATCCATTTTAACACAATCAATAATAAAAGAATAAAAACTGAAATGTTTTTTCAACTGTATACATACGACAAATTACTCAATGAACCGTAGATGTAACAAAAAACAAGGGATGGCACTTTCATTGAAAAGTGAAAACCTAACTCCGTGAGGTTACACTTTAGTTACAAGCCGGACCGCTAGTGGCGCTACTATTTTACTCCCTAGAAAGTACTATATAAAATGGAATTTTCAATAAATTAAAATTTACAAACATAACTAATAAAAATCATTATACTTTGAAATGGAAATTTAACTTGGATTACATAAAAAAGTATGGGATATTGTTGCATTAAATATAACTTTCTTTTTAATAGTTAATTTCTAATTTATTGAACGTTAAATTATGAATACTTGTAGTTTTGAACTATAATTTATTAAACAATCATTGTGTGTCGTAATTATTAATTTCTTTGAAAACTATCATTGTTTTTATTTTCTTTGATCGTAAATAAATTAAGACGTTCTTGTAGTGTTTTTAATTACACAAAAGAAATATTAATTTCATAGTAGAATATCAAACAAATAATAAGCCTTATTGCTTTATAATTTTTCTTTTAGAAAATAAATAATTATTAAACATTATGAAGGCATTAACTTTTTTTGCAGTTACTATACTTTGCGGTTATAATTATTTAAAACTTTTATTGCTAATGCAATTGATGTTATGTATTAATTTAAAAATTTCATAAATACACGAACGGAAGTAATTGTTTTTAATACATGTAACGTTAATTCGACGAAATGGATCACGTAAAATATTTCCTCTATTTTTAGAATAATATAAAAAACGAATATCAATATTAGTATCTTTTGAAAGTATTTAAAATTGTAAATTAATGAAGTTGCTAAAGTTTTAAAGAGTGATTATAAAATAGTAATAAAAAACGTCGGAACACAGCATAAAAAAGTGAAGAGGATGCTATCTAATAATTACCTAATTGAAGTATTTTCATCATATCATACTATGCACATGTAAAACTGACACAAAAGCATTGTTTTTTTGTAATTCTAACTACAGAAGAAATATTTTTGATGATAAAATAAGTATATCTTATATAATTAATAATGACTCATAATAGTTCATTCATATTCACAAAATTATAAGTAAAACTGTATAAAACTGTTACATATATTGAACAATATAAAAATGAATTTACATATTAATCTAACAATAAGATTATTTGAAAATGAAAAGATCCGTCACTATTAGGACTATATCAAAACTTAACAAGTACTTAATATACGATAAATAATAAATTAGTAAAACAGGTAACAAAAATAATGAAGATAATATAAATGTAAACTAATTACTATAAGATTAAAGTGTTACGCGATACAACACTTGAACTGGTATGTTAAAAGAAAAGATTCAAAGTACACGTTAATTGACTAGATTTGGAAATATCAATGAAACTTTTGTTCGATATACTTTTAAAGGAAAATAAATAAATTTAATAATGTCGAGTGAAAAAAAAAATAATAGGAAATGAAACTGATAAGAGGAATGTTTAATTATTTTTGTTCGTATTAAGTGTCACGTCCAGGGGTTCGTCGATAGTTTGCGAAGGACTGAGTTCTTGTTGAGGCAGTTGATGAAATAAAGTTGAAATCGGTTTGTGCCGAGGTGGACCCTTCACAGTGAGGTCCATCTCAGCTTCTTGAGGTCTATCTTTGACAGTTAGGCTTGTATCTCTTTCTACCGGACTACCACACAATCTTGGCGGGGAGCCGCAACCACATTTCATTCTTTCGGGAGACTTATCACAGGATACCGAATATCTGAAACAGGGAATTCATTTTTTATTATTACGTTTCAAGGCTCATATTTTGTAATTGTTATATTTGTCAAACTTATGGAAAATGATCGGTATGCACATAATAAGTCTCAATTTTTCCCCCCAAGATTTGATTTATATTTAGCTTTCTGTTGTAGAAACAGTGTTTAGTATCCTAATGTTTAATATTGTAACTTATTTTAATAAATAATTTGATTTCTTTGAAGATATGATCAGTTTTAGTCTGGACACATCAAAATTAACATTACAACAAACTAATAAAGATTATAGGGCATCTCGTACATTATATTATCTAAATTAAGTCTAAAAATCGGCATTCATAGCCGATCGATGTTACCTCGCATATTTCTAAAACAGTTTTACTAGCCCACTCTTCGTCAATGACACTTTTTCCATGATAATCAGACTAGTAAATAGTTGTAAATAGTTGCTTCATCTTTCATTATTTGTAAAGTAAAAGTGTTATTGTTCGATGGAAACCACGAGAAGGTGGTGGGTACTTCTTCCATCAGGAGAGGATAAATACAAGGCGGAGAGGATAGCAAGGATGAAATCATTTTTAACTGCGTACTTCACAGGTTGCAGGTAATGTTTTAGTCGAAACCGTCGCAGTGTGTTGAAACAGTTTTACATAAGTTGTTGTCCCGTGACACTATCGTTAAACTATGTAAATCACTAGTGTCACTGATTATTTAAACTGCTGTAAAGCAAGCTTGTTAACAAGCAGATATGTCTGTTCATGTCAAAGGTTAGAATAGATAGAATAGAATAATCGGACTGGCTGCAAATCGAAACTTCTAGAAGCATCTTCGTTATGGATCAATATTTGTCCTTTGATAATCGAAGTTTCTAGAAACTTTCCTCCATGGAACCGATTAATGCCAGAGTTGTAATCTAAACTCAAACTAATATAAACTATGAGACTGATATTTTCTGGTTCAAAATACTCCGCTATAAAGACAAGCATCACATGTAATGATCGCACAGCCGTTTCTTGTGGTTTTGGTATGGAGAAGATGGATAGAAAATACAGCGTATTCAGCCACCATTAGTCATCCTTTGAAGGGGGTGATTCTACAGACGAAAATAAGATGAAAATCAAGAATAACGATGTTCTGGTAGAAGTTTCGTCTTAAAGTTATTAACAACTAAAGATTTCGGATCACAATTTCTAAACAGCTGCGTGAACGAAGTAGATCACTCCGTAATGCGTCCAGTGGCAGCTGATTCACGGTTTTACGATGTTGAAAACGTACTTACCATCGTATTACCGGTTGATTTACCACAGTTAACACTTTACCGACCGATAGTCTATTAATCGACTGTTTTACCGACCGATAGCCTATTAATCAACCGCTACCGGTCGGTAAAGTGTTAAGCTCCGAGAGGTTAGCAGTTGGCAACGATGAAACCTGCTAGGGATTTTTTTTGGTACACGTAAAAGTTTGTCTAATTAGTTCTTGAGTCGTTGATAAAAAATGCCTTACTGCCCACCTCTCAAATTAACTGTTGTATCTCACAGAAAGAACGTCAGTGTATGATACACTAACGTGAATTAACACATCAAATTAATTACCCATGGGGAGGTGGAAGAATCCTGTAATCTCTGCAAACGGATACAGACGGTGTGCCAAGTATTTTGTCACTGTTGACCGATGTCAACGGTGGCCCATTGTTGCTGGCAGCAGTCGATGGTGGTGGTAAGGGTAATGGTGGTGGCGTTCCCGCGTCATGGCGTTCCATGGATGTTGTAGGTGGTGGCCTCAGAAGCAAGGGTGCTGCACTTCCCAACCCTAAACATCGCATTCTCCATGCGTCCTGTAGCAATTGCAGCCGGGCTTGTTTCCGCCATTTTGCGCGTCGATTTTGAAACCAAACCTAAAAGGACAATTAGATCAATTTCTTCAATGCGAGGCACGAATTAGTTCTCTTTCGAATGGTCTGACAAACAATCTTTCCTATCGAAGTTTTAATCAGTATTTTACTGACACGAAATTGCAGCTGCTTAAATTAAAAAAACAAATTGATTTTCGCGAAAAGCGGTCACCGTGATTGGTCAGCGTTTTTTCGTTAATAATTCGAAAACGAAGCCCCGTTCGACATTTTTGTAAAGGAAATTGTTGTTCAGAATTGTCTCAGCTACTTATTTACACCCTGCAGACCGATGAGAAGACGACGAGGCTAAGGAATGGGGGTCGTCGATAAGTCACACCTCATGCACACGCATTCTAGATCGTCGCGAGCTATTAGCCGATACGATCACACATACTAATCGCGTCGCCTGACAAAGACGCTTCGAGACAAAGTGAGATAATCGATAAAATCGATAACGATTAGGTCCAACACCCTCCTTGCGAGTGATGCGAGCGGAAGGTCTATCCGCCATCACAGTATCAGAAGTATGGAAGGTTTAATAAGCAAATTACACTCCACTTATTATTCATAGTGAAAAAACCTTCTGTAAAAATACAGCTTACCAGAACTGTCTGAAATCTGTAACAGGTTGAATCCAGAATTTTCAAATTTATGAAAATATGTTAGCTTTGATAAGAGGATGATTTTATCTGGAATTTTTGGCTTTTCGGCAGCGTAGTCTTCCTCGTGTATAAACGCTGAAACGCAAAATAGAAACATGTTTGTAAAAATTAAACTAGCTCTTATCTTTTCAACGTTTTTTGTAAAGATTAAATTAGTCCTTACCATTTCACCTTTTTTCTATACACATTTTCACTAACTTTTAAAACTCTGGGTTCAATCTGTTATTGGTTCCGGATAGTTCCCGACACGATTCTACTTTTTACTGATAAGTTTACTGATCATGGAGCAGCGAAATGCAATTTGCATCATAAACTTTCCCAGTGGGGGGGCAATTTTCAATATTTTGGAGGCAATTGGAAAATTATATTCCATTCATGCATTATATTATACTTTACCGAACTTTTTCGACTATTATATTGGATATTATATTAAATTTTAATGGGAGATTTAAAATAAGACGAAAATCAAGAATGTCAATTTTAAAAAAATTTTTTAAAAAATTTCAAATCATTCTGAAAAAATTATTTTCGGTTGCAGGGGTCAATTACAATCATTTTTGGTGAATACACGTAACCCGGAAATCCTACCCAGTTTCGAGAAAAAAATTCGAGAAGGTGTGAAATTTTTGGACGAAATTGAAAAATTTCAAATCGTTATAAAAAAAATATTTTTGGTTGCAGGGGTCAATTACAATCATTTTTGGTGAATACACGTAACCCTGAAATCCTACGCATTCTCGAGAAAAAAATTCGAGAAGGTGTGAAATTTTTCGGCAAAATTAAAAAATTTCAAATCGTTATAAAAAAAATATTTTTGGTTGCAGGGGTCAATTACAAGCATTTTTGGTGAATACACGTAACCCTGAAATCCTACGCATTTTCGAGAAAAAAATTCGAGAAGGTGTGAAATTTTGAGACGAAATTGAAAAATTTCAAATCGTTATAAAAAAAATATTTTTGATTACAGGGGTCAATTACAATCATTTTTGGTCATTAGACATACTTTCGAAATCCTAACCAGTTTCGAGAAAAAAATTCGAGAAGGTGTGAAATTTTTAGGCGAAATTAAAAAATTTCAAATCATTCTGGAAAAAATATATTTAGTTGTCGGGCTCAATTGCAATCATTTTTTATCATTAGACCTACCCCCGAAATCCTACCCGTTTTCTAGAAAAAAATTCGAGAAGGTGTGAATTTTTTCAACAAAATTAAAAAATTTCAAATCCTACTAAAAAAATTATAGTTAGTTACAGTGGTCAATTATAATCATTTTTGGTGAATAGACATAACCTCGAAATCCTACCCCCTTTCGAGAAAAAAATTCGAGAAAATGTGAAATTTTTCTGTAAAATTAAAAAATTTCAAATCGTTATAAAAAAAATATTTTTGGTTGCCGAGGTCAATTATAATCATTTTTGGTGAATAAGACATACCCCGTAATCCTACGCACTTCCGAGAAAAAAATTCTTTACCGAAAATCTAATGTGAGGTCAGAAATGGTTCCCTAAAATTTTGCCAAAATTATATTTTTTTATTCAAAATACATTCCTTCTGTATCAATACACCGCTAGGCACGTTCGATTAGTGTCAGCATAGATTTTTTTATATCATTTTGCGGAATCTTTTGTCACCGCGCCTTGGACTTATGTAAAATTGTCATAAAACGTTCCTTTCATGGCCAGTTTGAGTTTTGGAAACAGGAAATAATCACATGGGGATAAGTCCAGTGAATATGGAGGATGTTGGAACACACAGACCTGTTTTTATCACCAAAAATTCACGAACAGCGACGGTCCTGTGCGATGGTGCATTATCGTGGAACAAAAACCAACTTTCGAAATGGTTTATTCACGCAATTAATCAATGAATCATGTAACGAAAAACAGTAGAGATGCAATAGTATAAAATAACAGAGATGCATTAGCAAGTATCGTGAAAATAAATAACTTAATGCATCGTTGCACCAAAGAATTGGTTGCACCAGCATAAACTATAACTATTTATTTAAAGATACATTTAATGGGGGCTTCCTGTTGTTAAATGTTACAAATTCAATTTGTTTATGATAACGTAACGACTATAAACTCAACAAGATTGCTTGAAGGCTTTGCAGCAAGTAAGATGCAACTCCAGATTTAACAAATTCGCTAAAAATAGAAATAAAAACTCTTCGAATCAATCAATATGAAAGTATGTGGTCTTCAATTAGTGTTATGTTTGTTAATGTTTAGCTAAGCTATCATTTTTGTAAACGGTTTTGTTTAGTTCACTCAAAATTGATTAAAATGGAGCTGTATTCTTCCTGCTGCGAGCTTTTCAATTGTTAATTATGATACTTTGCAATTGCAGCAATGAATATTGTTACTGGAACGTTAAATATGAAATAAAATTTATATGAATCGGATTATTTTTAGAATTCTTGTTAGTCTATGAATTTGGATGAAAAGGGATTATAGATAGTTAAACAAAATCATGCATATTAACCTGAACACGAGCCTCTGAGAGTGCAATACGAAGGGCAACTTCTTCCCTGAGAAAAACGTCCGGATAGTGCGTCTTCTGGAAGAGTGATTCCAATTCTTGAAGCTGTTGCGGGGTAAAAGTCGTCCGATTGCGTCTCTGCTCAAACATAATTAACAATAATTAATGATATTTCAATAATAACAGTGTCCCCTTCTAGTCATCTCAAACACTATTCAACGTGGACTTATTATCAGATACATTATGGCAAATTGAAGAAAGTTCTAATGTAATGCTTTGAATGATTTGAAATTTTTTAATAACTTTTTAATGAAGTCAAGAAATTGATATTCTCGATTTTCGTCTTATTTTCGCCTCTAAATAGCTTGGTAACATTGATAACAACAATAACACTAGTACAAATGTGTTTATTAACACTTTTGTGTGTTGTAAATAGTGTAATGGATCGATAGTGTTTTAGATAATAGCAGAGCAACCAAAAGAGGTTCGATAAGTCGGTCATCGACGGAGATTTCGTTCCGATAAACTATGTTCTATGTTTTTTAGTCATGGATTAATAAATTATACTTTTTAAACGTGCAATATTTTCCAAGACACCTTAATAATTCAAACTATATGATAAGAGCCCATAATTGAATCATCAAGTATACTGTCTAAAGCATATTTTATCTTGTTTAAAAGTATCTTTGTGAAATAATTGAATTATTAAATTAATAGTCAATTAATGAGTTAATAGATTTCACTTATAAGCAATTGGGTCATTGAACATTCTTAATAAATATTGTACATTGAATGGACATTACTGTAGATCAGTTTCTATTCACGGAATGTGATTGCAATCTATTCGTTATTGTACTCTAAGAGTTAGGGTAAGGATGCTATTCCAGCATACGCTATAAGGAAAGACTCTTTGTACCAATGCCAACATATTAGATTGAATCATATAATAACTTTCCATTTTTCCTTTTAAAATTTATTTCGGGTCTAAGACGTTCCTATTTATGAGATAATCCCTTCGATAAATGATTATTTATTCCGTCAAGATTTGAATAAAATTACCACTGGAAAAAATAGGGGACGCCATCTTAGGAAACTTTGAAGAAGAAACGACACTTTATGAAACTCGTAGAAACTATGATATTATTATGCTGTAGAGACCTATCGATCATGTGTAGAAAGATGCTTGTTTTTGGTAAAAAATCGACAATTTCTGACGTTGTCTTTTCACTGGAAAAAATAGGGGACGCCATCTTAGGAAACTTTGAAGAAGAATGGACTGAAACGACACTTTATGAAACTCGTAGAAACTCTGATATTATTATTATTATCCTTTATAATTCTGCACTATTATTGACAGGGGTAGCCTAAATTTATAAATAAATGGTAACGGTAACATAATTAGTTCTATTATCGTACCTAATTAATCCATCAAATACTTAAGCTAATATAATAAAAATTGAATATTAGAAAAAACAATTTCTAAATTGTTATCAAAGTGGACATTTATTAAAGGTATGTAGAAGGTAGCAGAGACCTTTTGGGATTAAAAAGAAGATTATAAAACAGTTCAAAGAACTACAAATTAAAAGTAAATGAAAATGGAGTTAGATCTTTTCAACTTGAGAAGATTCTCTATGCTACAATGTGGATAACATTTCTAATCATTCGTGTAGTACTAATATTACAAATTAAACTTGATTTTTCAATATTATAATCCCTCGTGTTACATGTGTCTCTCATTTTAATATATTTCTTTTATTACTAATAGAATCTCTGTGAAAATTTTTCTGATTTCATAAGGAGATCAAGACAAAATGGAGTACGCGTACTATAGAAACTTTAAAGCCGATTTTTTTGATTATTTTCAACTTATATTTACACTAGGATTCATTTCTTTTTTTAGTTGAAACGTTAATCAATGTTTATTTTATATAATCTAGTGTAAATAATGCTAAACGAAGAACAGAATATTTACAGAATATTAAAGAGTATAATAGTTTTATTTTTACGATAATTTGTGGCTTTAAAAACAGTTACAGGCAAATATGTAACAGATTTTGTGTTTAGTAATATTTAATAACACACAATTGTCACTAACAATACTAAAACCATTTTCTATGGACTTTTATTTACTTATTGCATTTGTAAACGTATGTGAAGATTCTTTCTATCGATTGGAGCAATTTGTTTAGAACTGAATTTGTTTCTTAACACTTGAAATAACCCTCAGGGAAGCTCTATTTTTTTTAAATTTAGACTCAAAAGACTGATCTTGAGAATACTTGAAAAATCATTGATTTAGGGTAAAGCTAGCAGGAATTTAAATGGTAAGGGATTGCTCAGGAAGAGGAAATTTTAATACTCATGCGAAAAAGACATTGAAAAACCATTATTATTTGCATCTATAGAGTTTCGTTACTTTTGATGATAATTTGGGTAGGAAACGAATAATAAATAAGGAAAATGATGCGAAAAAGAAACGTACACTGACCTGACGACGTCTTCCAAACATGTACTCGGTGAGCAAATCAGCTTGGGGCCCCAGTGGTGAAAGATACGGGCCTGCCATCTCTTCGAAGACTCAAGAAGCAAAATCGGTTGCCAAAAACTGCCAGGGATCTTTTGTTTCTTTCTCTTTTTTTTTTCCAAGTATCCTCACTGCGAGAGAGTCGCTTTATCGTTCTCGATAGACGACGCCGAGGAAACTGAAGTCTCCTTTCGAGAGTTCACCCTCGATCAAGCCCCGTGTTACATGCCGGAAACGGGGGTTGGGTTTACTTCACGGGATTGGTCCATCCCTTTCGGGGGCGGTACCACTTCCATGGAGATAAGTACACACCCCTCTTGTGGAAAATTCACTAAATCGTACCGCGCAGAATTTTTCCTCAGCAAGAGGGACGGTACTTAATTTTCGGGGGTTTTTCAAGACTTTCCCTCACTTTACACCCACGCGTTACATAAATATCTGAAATTAATTACTACATTAAATTACGTTCTATAATGTTACACAGTTTTCAGTATTTTTTTACAAATCAACCATGCAATCGCGTATTTATTTTAATATTAATAAGTCAACTGTTGCATCACTCTTCAACATTTGTATAAATTTGTATAAATTTGTATAAATTACGTTCTATAACGTTACACAATTTTTGCAAATTTTTCAGTATTTTTTCAATTAACAAATCAACCATGCACTCGCATATTTATTTTAATCTTAAGAGAAAATTGTTCTTTTCCAGATACAAGAAAACGCGCCTCGCGAGAATGGCTTCAGTATCGTCATTTTGCTCTATTTTTTGATCAATTTTTTTTTTAACACTTAACAACATGGTTAGTAACATTCTCGAACACTATTATCTTCTTATTTTTCCATTCATTCAAAAAAAAAATTGCAAAAAAATGCTTTATTTCAGGTTTCTACTTTGGTCTTGCCCCTTAAAGCAGGTCAGACCTAGTTTATGTATATTTTAAACTTTATATTTTTTAATCAATTCCTCATCTGTTATCTCTATGTTTTAAAATTAATTTTACACATGTTTAATGAGTAATTGGAATTGAATTATAATTATGTTGTTATTTGCACGTTGTCCTTCCCTTTAATTTCAATCTGTACTCTACTTTGCTTTGATATTTCTTGATCAAAAAAATTTCCATTGTTTTCATATATTACAATTGCATTCGTACTCTCATATCATAAATAATAGACCATAAATTGTAATACTTAAATACGTAAAATTAAAAAATTCCAAATCGTTGTAAAAAAATTATTTTCAGTTCTGGGGGTAAATTACAATAATTTTTGGTGAATAGGCATACCACCGAAATCCTATCCATTTTCTAGGAAAAAATTCGAGAAGGTGTGAAATTTTTCGTCGAAATTAAAAAATTCCAAATCGTTGTAAAAAAAATATTTTTGGTTACAGGGGTAAATTACAATGATTTTCGGTGAATAGACATACCCCCGAAATCCTATCCATTTTCTAGGAAAAAATTCGAGAAGGTGTGAAATTTTTCGTCGAAATTAAAAAATTCCAAATCGTTATAAAAAAAATATTTTTGGTTACAGGGGTAAATTACAATGATTTTTGGTGAATAGACACACCCCCGAAATCCTATCCATTTTCTAGGAAAAAATTCGGGAAGGTGTGAAATTTTTCGTCAAAATTAAAAAATTCCAAATCGTTATAAAAAAATTATAGTTAGTTACAGGGGTCAATTATAATCATTTTTGATCATTAGACCTACCCCCGAAATCCTACCCGTTTTTAAGAAAAATTTGGAGAAGGTGTGTAATTTTTCGTCAAAATTAAAAAATTCCAAATCGTTGTAAAAAAAATATTTTTGGTTACAGGGGTAAATTACAATGATTTTTGGTGAATAGACATACCCCCAAAATCCTACCCATTTTCTAGAAAAAAATTCAATACTAGCGGAACTTTAAATGTTAATAACTTTTTAACAAAGCCTCCATCAACAAATTGGTATTCTCGACTTTCGTCTTATTTTGGCCCCCAGAATCTCTCGTTAAAATTTTTACTAGGATTGTACACCCTGTGTACGTATTGTCCTTCCACGAGATGAAAGCGTGTTTACTTATTATATTCGTTCAAGATGAAGTCTTATGTTCGTTCATTATAGTATCTTTTGATTTAGAATTTTATATAACAGTACTCCTGGTACACTTATGTGCCCCATTTTGGTCTACAGACGTCGATTGGTACAGAAAGCTAGCCGATATAATTTCATTTATAGCTCATCGAGTTAATTGCAAATTCCAATTGATATAAATTCATGATTCGAAGATAGTTTGCAACGAATGTTTCTCAAGACAATGATGAAATATACATAGATGTATACATAGACACTCTTTCTGATATGTATTAGAACGACACCGAATTAATGAATTAATAAAATTGATATTTGATGGACACTTCAAGAGTTAATATCCAAATATTTACAAAATGTCTGATCCGAGAGTTTCTGGCTGGAGAACTGTTAGCTCTGGGCGACGGGTAACGTTTTTTTACATGAAACGTGGGTCCATCAATGTGTTGATACAATATGCATAAGTGATAAAACGCCCAGCGTCATCCGAGCGTGTAAAAGAAATGGGCGGAATGAGAAAAATGCAGGAATCGATAGAGGCAAAGAGGAAAACAGTGACTGCAAGGGAAAGGTGACGACGAGGAGGGAAGAAAGCGTAAGAAGAAGAATGAGACGTGGAAGAAGAAGCAGAAGAGGGAAAGAAGGAAGAAAAAGTACCGGGGGTGTTTGGTGGTGGGAGACGTAGGCCAGAAAGTGATGCTCGGTATTCGTATAGCGCATCAGACTGAGGCACATACCCCGAAGCCATGTAATTCATTACTAAAGCAATCTCACCCTGCCCTATCTTTGCCCCTCTCCTGAACCCTATCCAGGCCTGCATACCCTCTCCCGACTTCGGCGGGCGGCGCGCGCGCGTTATAATATAAAAAAAAAAAAAAGGAAGAGCCAGCCGGATGAGGAAGGAGAAGGGCCCGAATAGAATAGCGCCCCTGACGACAAAACAAAATGAAACACAAAGCCGTGTTTTCATAATTAAAAAGATTGCATGCACTGAGTACAGTTCTCTCTTGCTCTCGCTTTTTCTCTCGTTGGCGTTCTATGCTTGCCTCCTGTACGGAGCCTTTCTGTTCGCTACGCTGTATTTCTCTTTTTCCCTTTCCATCTGATTTTCTCTGTGATTGTCCGACGAGCCTTTCTTCCTGGACGACGCTTTCTCTCTCTCTCTCTCTCTCTCTCTCTCTTTTCCCACGTCACCCTCCTTCTTTTAACCCACGCTATTTTAATGATCCAGATATAAACGAAGTATTATATTTTCATTTTACTTTTATCACGATTACTTACTTAGAAATTAATAAGGATTTTGATTAAAGTGGGCGCGAAATGTACTCGTGCAGCGAGTTATTTAAAAAAAACAAACATCGTGCAGCTTCATTTTTTGATACATTTTCGTCACAAATAATCTAGAATATGATATAGTAACTTAATATTTTGTAGGACCTCTTTTAGACCTATCAAAATGGCCAGCTATAAACACCCGATATTTTAGAATTTGTTTATGCTCATTGACTTCAACATTTTTGGCCCAATTTTGTCTAAAAATCGCTTAATACCACAATTTTTCCTTACCACTTGCGTGCATTAGGAAAACGCTCTGTTATTTATCTATCCTTTGGAATGTAGAGTCAGTTCACACGAGATGCAGCTTTCTAACGTACATCTGAATCCGCCCCCACGGATTTTTGGTCATTCTAGAGGAATAAAAAAGGAAGAAAATCAAAAATATCAATTTCTTGACTGAGGCTTCGTTAAAAAGTTATTAAAAAATTTCAAATCATTCTAAAAAAATTATTTTCGTTTACGAGGTTCGATTACAATCATTTTTGATCATTAGACCTACCCCCGAAATCCTACTCGTTTTCTAGAAAAAAATTCGAGAAGGTGTGAAATTTTTCAACAAAATTAAAAAATTTCAAATCGTTATAAAAAAATTATAGTTAGTTACAGGGGTCAATTATAATCATTTTTGGTGAATAGACGTAACCTCGAAATCCTACCCATTTTTGAGAAAAAAATTCGAGAAAATGTGAAATTTTTCTGTAAAATTAAAAAATTTCAAATCGTTATAAAAAAATTATATTTAGTTACAGGGGTCGATTATAATCATTTTTGATCATTAGACCTACCCCCGAAATCCTACCCGTTTTCTAGAAAAAAATTCGAGAAGGTATGAAATTTTTCAACAAAATTAAAAAATTTCAAATCGTTATAAAAAAATTATAGTTAGTTACAGGGGTCAATTATAATCATTTTTGGTGAATAGACGTAACCTCGAAATCCTACCCATTTTTGAGAAAAAAATTCGAGAAAATGTGAAATTTTCGGCAAAATTAAAAAATTTCAAATCGTTATAAAAAAATTATTTTCGGTTGCAGGGATCAATTATAATCAATTTTGGTCATTACACATATCCACGAAATTCTACCCATTTTCGAGAAAAAAATTCCTAATCGAAAATGTAACTGTATGTTGCCCGAAAATTTCATGGGAATCTTTAAAATGCCATAACTTCTGAACGGATTGAAGGATTTTAATGTTCGAAGCGGCAAACAACGCGTATTTTGGCGAAGAATATGTAGAAATTCTAATAATAGTGAAAAAGTTGTCCCTTCACCCCGTAAAGTTAGAAAAACCCCATAAAAATGGTCCAATTTTCAAAAAGCCATAACTCCTACAATAGTGAATATATTTCAATGAAACTTTTTTCTGAAGTAGAGCTCATGGGTACCTACAAAAAAGTATTAGACAACTTTTCTATAGGACGTCAAACGAAATTACTAAAAATGAAAAACAATTTTTAAGAAAAATCGACAGTGTGTAGGTGCCTTAATTTTTCGGCGAAAAAAACATTTTTCGAATCGTTCTAAAAAAATTATTTTCAGTTGCAGGGGTGAATTAAAATAATTTTTCGTGAATAGACATACCCCCGAAATCCTATCCATTTTCTAGAAAAAAATTCGAGAAGGTGTGAAATTTTTCGCCAAAATTAAAAAATTTCAAATCGTTATAAAAAAAATATTTTTGGTTGTAGGGGTCAATTATAATCATTTTTGGTGAATACACGTAACCCTGAAATCCTACCCAGTTTCGAGAAAAAAATTCGAGAATGTGTGAAATTTTTCGCCAAAATAAAAAAATTTCAAATCGTTATAAAAAAATTATTTTCAGTTGCAGGGGTGAATTAAAATCATTTTTCGTGAATAGACATACCCCCGAAATCCTAACCATTTTCGAGAAAAAAATTCCTTACCGAAAATATACTATGTCTGACCATACCGTTGACATGTTTCCCTGAAAATCGAAAAATATTTCAAATCGTTCTGAAAAAATTATTTCCGTTTGCAGGGGTCAATTACAATCAATTTTGGTGAATAGATGTACCCCCGAAATCCTACCCACTTAGTAGAAAAAAATTTCGACAATTGTTTTGATTAAAATATATGCGTTTTTTCCTCGTGGAATGCAAAGTAATATTGAAAATTGTAATTTAGAGATTTGACATTTGTAAATACAAGGTGAGATATTAAGTTATATTCGCGTTATTAAAAAGTAAGCTAAACGGGTGACCTCTAGATCCCTTTCTCCCTGTGATTTCATCCTGTCCAATGCCCTTGTCATGCCGATTTCCTAAGCCAGACGATTACTCATCATCCCCCAACTAGTTGTACAACAGAACGACTACACTGACGAGGTTATTTTAATCAACGAAACCGCTTCCTCCCGCTACCGCTTCCACCCCCAACCCCTTACAACAAGGGTGCACATGAAACCATAGCGCTACCAGATCAACAGGACGAGCCAGACAACCGAATGTTATCATTTCAACAACATTTCCATTGTGTTCGTCTACTTCATATTCAGAGTTTATCCGATATTTTTTTTCTTTGTCCAAGTAAGACCAGTTTGGGGATTGCTTCGATATTTTAATTCCTGACACGATACAATAGCTCTCAACTGTCGTTATACTTTTTTTTTTATAGAAATCATTGACTCGTAATGAGAAGTAACAGGCGTTATGAAGAAATAGGTTCTCTGCCTTTAAGTTTATAGTTTTCATATCTTCAAAGAATTATAAGAGGGGATGGTAAATCCTGCACAGGCTCATCCAATCTTTGTCAGTAAAATCACAAAGGTTTTTTTTAACCCGTCCCTCTCGAGCTTTATCTCTCTATATGCTACCAGTACTAGCACCACCACTGCCACCAAATCAGTAGCACCACCACCACGACCACCACCATCACCACCACCATCGCCACTACCACTACCACCACCACCGCCCCTCTGTAAGAGTAAGAAGAGGGCAGTAGAGGGAATCGCTGCACTGGTACTCTATTCATTTATACATTAACGTACAGCCTCCTGCAGATGGGCTGCGCAGGCTCGACTGGAAAGGATGGCAGACTCATGGAGAATCGAATATAATGCAACCCCGGCCCGCCATTTGTATGAAATACATAAATAAACGAAGGCGAGGGACGATTCTTCGTTTTTACGGCAAAAGGAGATTAAAAATCTCCGCTTTTGTCCCTCGGTTAGTCCCCTGCCATCCCGCTGCCCCTTCTCTTCCACTATCATTGCCAAGAAATCCTTTTGTTCCCGTAAATAATACAAAACGCCAATTTCATAATATTATATTCTCTAATTCACTTTCGTTATTGAGCCCATATCGAAGATACCCAAAAGTCTTTCTTTACTTATTAAAATATATCATTAGATCGACGTGCAAGAAGATATTAATCAAATTCAACGTAAATTAATTGATAGAAGAGGTGTAATTGTTGGATTGTGTAAAAGAACATCTAAATTATATAAAGGAAAATATTCTAATTGGCAAAGCTTCTGGACTAAATCGTTCTTTCCATCTTCCTATAACAGCAATTTCTAAATTACATGATTAGTGATTAGTTATCCTATTAACCACATTGATTAGCCCACAAGATTAACGTTAAAAACTGAGAAAGGAGACAAGCATCGATTCTAACCGATAGAAGTAACAATGAGAAGGTAAGAAATGGAGAAGAAGGAAAGTAAAATCGCGGATATAATTGTACTCATAAAGACAATGGCGCCGGTATGATTTCAAAGCTATCTCTCGATGAGAAAAAACGACCCCATTTATACTTGCTGGGCGGAATATAGCGAGGTACTCGAAGCACGCTCAAATGGGATGGAAAACGATACTCTTAAGGGTACAAACTGCCAAATGGATTTTTCGCCACACAGAATCCTCGAGGTCTTCAGCCTCTTACTGTCCAAACAGTGTCGCTTCTAGGATCACGACTCTCCGACATCCAAACGAGCCATTAAACGAACCGTTTTTCACAGTTAGATTTCATTGTAACAGTTTTTCTTTACACAAATTACTGCTTTGAACATTCATCAAAGTACTTTATCGGTATATTTGAAACTTCTCCTTGTAATGGAGGCATTTTTAAAATTGCTTATTTGCTAATGTAAATTCTGGCGATTGAGAAAATCACTGAGTTTTAAAAATCCGCCTAAAGGAAGCCATTTTCATCAAGTACAGTTTTATGACGGAGCAGCTGATAAAAAAAAACTGACGAGGGAAAAAAGACAGGGCTTTTTCTTTGTGAGACGACAATGCCGGCTCGTTTATCGAGTCTCTTTTTAACGTCATCGAGGCGATTCCGAGATGCATCCACGGGAGTGTCAATGCGAAAATCCACGCATGGACACCTCCTATTCTCCGTCCTTCTGTTTCTCTCTCATTTTGCATTAGAAATGCAGAAGAAGAAAAGAAGAATAGGACGAGAAGGACGTGGAGAAGAAAGGACGCGAAGAGGTGCTTCTTTCGTCATCGTTATCATATACTGCGAAGAAAAAACAGTCATTGTTGTACAACAGAAGAGAAAATATACATCGGGGGCTGATTTAACTCTTCTACTTTTCTCTCATTTCAATGTTGGACAATTAAAAATGGTTGGACAATTTCTCTAACTTAAATCACTAAAATCAATTAATAAACAACAGATTTTTAATTTTGTTTGGTTGATAAATCGAGTAATATAACAATATTTCAGTATAAAGGATGAATCTTGTATCGTGACAAACAAATGTTGCATAATTTTAAATAAAAAAGATAAAGCATCATATTTTACGTATGCAAATATTGTTCTATGTATATTATTGAATTAATAGTTATTGAGATATTAAAATAACTTTCTTATTGGATAATGTTTTGACATTAAAAATGAGAAATCAGAAATTGTTTTGTTGCCCTCGATGCATTAATTTTGCCTGCTGTATTTCTCACCCATGAATATGTGCCGATGATTATGAAAGTGGCTTTAGCCGTGTTTTCTTTGTTTCGAAATATTTAGTCTTTTGTGCTCGGATTGATTAAAAAATATTTCGCCATCGTAACAAATAATTCTCTATTACATATTCGTTTTCACGAAAATATGTTTCTCGATATCTTGAACGACTTGAACCATTTTTTAAATTGGTGATATATCCAAAAATTCACCTGTAAACGAAAACGGAATTAAAGGTAGGTAAAATGTTGAAATTAAGATCAAATTTTGTTTTAAAAACGTTGAAGTAATTTTGAAAGGAAGATATAGTGATTACAGAATTGAAAAATAGTTATAGATTTGTTCTTTTTAATTCCATAATGGTCAACTTTGTTCTTAATTTAATTTTCTAAGTTCTAACATAGTAAAATGAATCTAAAATTATAACTTGGACCATTTTCACAATCACTAGACCTTACATGCATGTATTTAGTGTGGATATAAGAAAACTAGGGAGGTGCGAGAGCGTAATGCGTAAACGAAAAGTATAATATGCATAAATGTATATAAATATGGAAAACTGTAAACCTTTAAAGGAGGAAGATATATATAAATATAGAGAGTAAACACGTAAGTATATATCTTTAGTTGTGAAAGATAGGGGAAGAGGAAGAGGAGACAGAAACGTGGAAAGGGGTTGACGTCGAAACGAACATTGTGCGCACGCCATAACGTAGCAATAACAGTGTTCCATTATATGTTGGGTAGACAGGAGGAGGAGGGGGGGGAGGGAGCGAGCGGGAGAGAGGTGGTGGTGGTGGTGGTGAGATTGCAAAACATGCCTAGATTAATGTTTTCTCATTCCACCGACCGCTTGTACAACGGGTACACCTCCATTCCCCTCGCTACTGTGATTCGTTCGCCAACCACTACCCTCCCTAAGCCACGTTTCCACCCCAGAATTACGGTAGCTCTGTCGCGTGACAATGAAAACTACGAATTGCATTGCGTTTCTACCTTTCCATAACTACCCCTCCTCCTCCCACTTTCCTTTTCTTACTCCTCCCACTCTTGTACACCCTTTACCACCGCCTGGGGGCCCCCTCACCACCCCCCTTCTTCATCTTTTCTACTTCCGTTGTCACCACTTTATCAATTAATCACATCATTTCTACTCATTAAGTCGATATTCTGCTGTCTTTAGTTGGAACGAAATCTTAAAAGCTTTATAGATGTCTCGAAAGTGTTTGATTTTATCTACTAGCATAAATGCATCGATTTTTAAAAATTTAATGCATTTGTTTAGTGTTTATTGTACTACTTTACTATGCTAAATGGTACTTAATAATTTAAGTAACGAAAATACTGTTTTGCAAGTGTTTCATGAATATATTAACTGTTAGAAAGACTCATTTTATTATACCATATTGAAAATTGGGTTTTGCATATTGGAAATAATACTTTTTATCTTTTTGTATCATTAATCGAAAGTTTTAATGCTTGAATGTTAGAGAATTGTTGATTATTACAGAATATTTGTCCTACTTTTGTATTTGATCGACATCAGGGGAACGTATAGACCAGTTTAACCCCTTAACGCTCATATTTTTCGGGTTAACCAACAATGATCAGGTTTCTTTATTGGATTTGTTTCTAAAAATACGGTTTTTGTTAATTACAATGTTGTATCTAACGTATAATTTGAAGGAAGCCAAATATTTTCATCCCTTAAACCGTTGGATTAAACAAATATTGTTTTTGAAAGCAGTCAGACTCGAGCATGAACGTTAAGGGGTTAAAAAAGTAGGTATCTTTGAATTGTTGTATTATCTTGCATAGAAATTAAATTTCGATCATAATTTTCTCGTCTTTTCTATTGTTTTCTGAGGCGCGAGAGCGACCATCGTCGCCATTGTAACGACGGAGCGACTATGGTAGAAAAAATGGTGGAACATGACATTGATACATTGATCGCTGTACTCTAAGTACATTGATCACGTATTATCACCTGATCCACAAGGAAAGAACGATTTTTAATCAGATTTCATGGAAGAATCACAAAAAACTGGCGTTATTCTTTGAATTAAATTAGAAATTATAATTTCTCAGTGGAGAAAATATCGTTATCGAGGAAATAAATAAGTTATTACTTTATGATGTACATAATCGTCAAGTTTAGCTCACTGGAAGACTTTTAACGAAATAGTAAGTGATTTTACTTCAGAAACCCGCATAAAGTATACAATTCCATCTGTTTGGTGTATTAATAATCACTGGAGAATACTTTCTATATCTCTTATACTAAAAATGGAGGTACCACGTGTTTCTAAATCTGATTAATTTAGAAAATACACATTGTCATTTATTTGAACTAAAACCCATGTGTATGCATAAGATATACACTACACTTTAATCAATTTTTTATAGCTATATTGGGCTTTATAATTATGATACAATGAGCATGTAATATTGCACCAAATTCAATATATATTATGGTAATGTATAATATATGCAATATACACGCTATAATAGAACGAATAAACGTAAATATTAGGGAAAGAAGCAAGTTATTTTTTCATCGCTGCATACCTCAGCTAGAAAAAATCTATTCATTAGTTCCATCCTTTCCCGGGGCTGGAGTTGAACGAGCGGGAAGTGAAGGAGACTAGTCTGGACTCCGAGAATTCCCTTTTATTCGCATTATTATGGTAATGACACTGAAACGCCGAAAAATGTCAGGCTTTTGTAACAGAAGGATTGTCCGCCTGGTCCATTCATTGATTACGCCCCCCCCCCCCCGGTTCCCTAGACTGAGCTTGTATTCGTTGAGAAACTCTCTAGAGAAAAGTTAGTCGCTATTCGTACCTTCGAACAATGTTTTTGCCAGCTTGAGCTCACCAATGTCAAATAAAGAAAAATATACCCTATTTCTTTTTTTACACACACTCTCCATTATTATCTTATTGGAATTTTTATCCATGAGTACATCAAATTCAATCATATAACTAAAAATCTGTGTTTTCCCCACATTGTTATAGTAACATTCGTGTATATAATCATCTATCGTTACCTATAGGGGTTTCCCCATGCTCTGGGCCTAAATTTTTATGGTCTTCAAGCTTCTAAGACGTTGCAACAGTGGTCGATGTGCAAGATGTGATCTTCTCGATCGTTTTCAGCTTGCACTGCTTCTTTTTCTAGGTTTCTAATATCCTCAAACATGCTTCTATTCACTTGTCGACAAATCTGGAATAATATATAGTAATCAGTTTGTTAGAAGGTGCAAGAACGAACCTAATGCGAAACCAGGGAGCCTCCAGAATGGAGTCACGTACGGACGAACCTGTTGCGGCGCACGGTGCCCGATAAATCCAATGAAAATCTATCGTCGTCCACAATAAACTAACAATGGATGGAGTAATTATCATTTTGTGAGCGACTGATTTGATTTTAACTGTTCATTTACCCCCAGTAATTAATGAAGACTACACCACGGTGTGTTTGGTCGAATGACGAAATTTTATAATGGTTTAATCGATGTGATTTGTGCTAAAATCAAGTGTTCGTTTTTTGGTTGCTGATTAGACAGACTCTGACACCGTTTCTTCCTTTGTGAGCACCCTTTGATCGAACGTCGTAGAACAGAGTTCCTGAAAGTTGTCGTTTTTGGTCGGCTGCAGGTCAACCTTCTCTGAGGTTTCGATTTGGAGGTTCATAGTGAAGCTGTGTGCTTTTTGCCCTGCCATAAACCTCGTTTAAGAATGAGAGGAGGCTGCAGGCTGTTGAACCTGTTGATACGAACATACAACTTTGAACAATAATAAGAAAAACGATTGGAAAAAGTGGAAAAGAATCTTGCTAAGCAGATCCTTCCCCTCAAAAGAAATCAGAGACGTTTGCTACAAATTTATGGGACTCAAACTATGGAAAATCTATCTGAAATCAATCCAAATAGTCCCCTGAACAATTTAATACGTTTCAAGTTGACGATGTTGTCGCGATCAACGAAAAATTCAACATTGATGATGTTATAAATGTTCTTAGAAATTATAAAAACTCCAGTTTCGAACCAGATTAATTAATTTTCAAATTTGATATTGGAAAATATTCATAGACAAGTGGAGGGATGCTCTAATCATTCCGGACAGCCAAAAAATTCAACATTGACGATCTAATAAATGTTCTCAGAGATTATAAAAACTCCAGTTTCGAACCAGATTAGAAATTTTCAAATTTGATATTGGAAAATATTTCTAAACAAGTGGAGGAATGCTCTAATCATTCCAACAGCCAAAAAATCAAAAACAAACTAATAGAAAAGTGGATTCAGAGCGTTTCATTCAACAATAGATCAACTAATTAACATAGAAATTAATCAGATTTTTAGATGGAGAATATAAAACTAAAATACAAAGTTTTATGGAAATATATTTTCCTTTCTAGACAAAAATTCAAGAAATATTTTTGTTTTTTAATAGTTAAAGCGTGAACAAATGGTCCTACAACGCTGTTTTCCTGTAAAAAATTGAATTTTCAACACTTTTCTCGATAACAATACTCTGTTTATAGATTGAAGGGTAAAAATTTTGTACGTAATATATTTTCAAGTGATAAATATTCAATTTTGGCCGAATGTTACAGTCATACATTAATGATTGTTCAAAGTTTAGTTTACGAGTTAGATATTTTTAGTTGAAATGTAGGGAAATGGGAAGCTCTCGAAAGTAGCGATAAAATCTGTTAATTTATACGTTATACACATGTTTATCTATTTACAAGTTTATCTATTTCCAAATGTAACAAAATAACATTCTATATTTGCGTTTTATAGTTCCAATAAAACGCAGAGAAAATTAAAAATAAAATGTTTTTATATTGAAATAATCATCTCAACAAAATTAGGTTGATTACATTTGAAATTAGATTATTTTTTCTTTCCACTACTTCCATTTGTTTAATTTCTAACACATTGATCTAAAGTTCTTAAAAAATAACTGTTGCAATATAAATTCATATTGGATATATATCACACGAATCAATTGTTACGTTTAACGAAATAAAAATGATGAATAAATTCATAATAACATTATTAATAGATATGATATTCGAAGAAACGATAAACATTTTATTTTACTTGAAATGAGTAAAAATATCAACTAATTATGGGAAGAATGGAGCGCAAGAAATACTCGCGGAACCGTGTTTATCGAAACTGAGGAGACATTGAGGAATACTCGGTACAATTATGATTGCTGTAACAAAGAGTGGAACGTCTCGAGAGACGCGAGTAAGCGTGTCGATACGATCGTACAAGCCCGGTAAATGAATTACCGATAATTAGAGGACGGTTTTACGAAAAATGGGGAAATTGGATGTGTGCCTTTCTGAATCTTTGTTAATCAGTTCCATTTTGCAAAGCATCACTGCCGCAGTTCCCTCGACGACTGAATCGAGAATTCCAGGGCCGCCAATACAACTAGAATTTCTTCACATCACGCTATCCCTAACATTCCTTCGTTATTTAAACTATTTCATTAATTAATCTTAAACTTGTTACGTTAGCGTTTGTCTCTAACAATATTCCCTTATTTCCACAAATACAGAAACTATTTTCTTATTTTCTAAAAGATTTTCAATGCAAATACTATCAAAAAAGTAATTATATTGATTTGAACAATTATGTAGTAAACAAGTTAATTATGTAATTGTTCTAAATAATAATAGAGCGGATTTTAAAATTCTGACGAAGTTCCCAATATGAATGAATCAATCTTCTTCTATTTTTAATTCTTTAAAATGAAGGATACTCTAAAAATTCTCTAAACGAAGTATTAATAAACGATAGTATTAATTTATTTCGATAGAACTAAGGTAAAAATATTATAAATATATAATATCACTCCTAAGCATGAAAACCTTCATATAGTACTTTATAAATTCATTTAATAGTAGTAGATTCTCGGATCAAGAGCTTGAATTTTAATACTGATAATAACAAGACATTCGTAATGATATTTGATAAAGAATAAACGTTTAAAGTATATTAGAAACGAATCTACAATGGAGGACTGAAGTTAAACGAATGAAACTTGTCGAATAATTTTAGTTTATCGTGGTATTGCGGCCCTGGAGAGTAGATCTAGCTCGGTCCGCATCCGCAGAAGGGTGGTTTTAATTACCCCTTCCATTACTGCAAAACCAACCCCGTTAGTGGATTCATTTAGTCACATTACCAGACCTCCCTTTGCTCCCCCTACCAATCCCCTCTTTCTCCTTCCCTGGCTCTTTCTGTTTCATTCATTCACTAGCGGTTGGTGCATGTTTCAAACCAATATTCAGTTTCTCTTTTCGTTTTCTTAATACAACTCCCATGTCTTCGTGTGCGTTAAATACTGCACTCTATATCGCGCATTACTTCATCGTCAAATTCATTAACTTCACATTAAACCTCTCATTTTTTCAATATGCATCAAACTTCTACTTAGACCTGCAAGATTTAAGATTTTGATAAATGACGAAGCTTTTAAATTCTGGTCTTAGGATTGTATAATATTTGGGATAAAAGTTTAAAGGTATCTTTAATGCATTTGCTATTTTAAATGCTTCACTTCCTATTCAACTAGTAAGAACTAGTTATGATAATTTCTATGTGTAAATCTCTGCTGTTTCTTATTACAATTTTCAAACTTTGAGGTCATTGATCTATTGTTACTGTTTCTAATGCATTAAAGACATCACCAGGTGAATATAAAAAGAGGTTCAATACTGGTAATTGGCTTGTACCATAGAGAGGATGACTTGTTGACTAGGCACCCCCAAACTATGGTTATACTTATTGCTCTAACGTCAGATTACATAACAGTAGGATCTCCATAACTACGATACATTTCTGTTCTATTCATAGTGTTCTGAGCGTACGGTTACGCCAATGTCCCTAAGTCTTGCCCTATCCTACTAAACGGAGCAAGGGCAAGGAGAGATCTTCGCGCTGCTTTATTGCTCTAACGTCGCATTACATAGCAGTAGGATCTCCATAACTACGATACATTTCTGTTCTATTCATAGTGTTCTGAGCGTACGGTTACGCCAATGTCCCTAAGTCTTGCCCTATCCTACTCCCGTCCCTGTAGGTTTCGTTCGCGCCCTTTGTCACGCGATGAAATTGTAGTTGTGAGCACCTCAGCCAATAATGACAATGCGTGTGAGAGCAGGCGTCGCTATTGCGCTACGGCCAATCAGCGTATCTCGCTATCAAGCCCCCGTAATAGAGTTATGATCACGTGCAAACACACTGTAATTATGTGGTAATCACATGGTAATTCGACAGTTATTACTAGACTGCGGATCTTTACGCAAATTCACATTTTTATTAATAAAATTAATGGAACGGAAGCTTCGCAGAGATAATAATTCGTATCTTACGTATTTCTTATATTTTTGCATATTAAATGCATTCTGTAGTTTTTTGAGGATTAATGAACATCCGCAGTCTAGTTATTACATACTTAACAATTCACGATGATAATTACATCGCAATTAGACGGAAATTATCGTGTGTTTACAATGCCATTACAGTGTGATTACACGTTGTTTTATTGTGATAAATGTAATCAAATTATAGTTTGACCAACTCTGATTCTCAGTAGTACTGTATAGATTCCCATAGCGAAACGTTAGGTGTATATTATAGCAATCGTACTAACAAAATAAATAATACGTTTCCTAGGAGCTGCAAAAATTTAAATACGATCATTAGATTGAATTAAATTTGTTTGAGGCTCTTACGGCTTGTTGGCGACTTCATCGATGAGCAATCTATTCTCTTGTAGTTATAATTAATGATCGTTGGCGACCAGTCGACGAGCAACAAGGATCAAAGCGAGTTTCTGGTGGCCACACGTATTTAGGCATACGTTCACATATTCTCTTGTAACTGGTTGCCGACGGCGACTTCAATCGGCGATCTGTAACAAGTTTTAAGCACTCGAATAAACTGTTAGGAACGTAATGATTATTTTAAGACAGTAGAATGTACTTACAGAATTGTAGTTGGAAAATAAGGGTAAGGCCTCTTCGTTTGTTGTTTATTTTTCTCACTTCAGAACACAACTATCTCACAGAAGGAGGCTATCTTCGAGAATCTTGGGGCCCTACTATCTGGTCCCTTTTGGAAGTCAAATTTGGCTTTAGAGGGGGATGGTCCACACTCGATGGCGTCGAGTTGGTACGTTCCCCCTTTCAGGGGGCCCATCTCTCAGGGGTAGGGTGATTTAGGCGATCGTCAAAGCCTTCAACACCCTGATTTGGGAGCACTAGACTATTATCATATGTTCTCATGCTTGATGAGCTTAGGAGGGTCCTACCTAAGCAACAAGTGGATCAGTTGCACCTAGACTTATAATGCAGAGGGGGGTCGTGTGTGGTGTACTGCAGGGGACAGTTTTGGGGCCCCCTGGAGCCCCCTGCTTGGAGGAACCAAGTTTACCCAGCACTCCAGAGAACTCTCAGGCTGTGAGACCGCCAGAATCGTGTCAAGAATGAAGTGAGAATGATTAGAGTGTTAGAACGAAGCGTCCATTCTTTTGTCGTTCTCTAAGCACCCTTGCAACAGTGCTCTTGGAAGGGGGTCGAGGACTTTTGAGAAAGTTGCTGCTTTTGGTCGACTAGCAGGTCAATTTTCCCCAAATTTGCAGTCAGGGAGGGTCATAGCAGAGCTGTGTGTTGTTTCTCTCTGCTATGAACCTCATCTTGAGCGCAAATCGAGGGCTCATCATGCAATGTAGCGTTGTAGAGCTCCTGTTAGGCCACCGTTGTGACAAATAAACATTTGGAGCCCTACAAACGATAGAACTTCGTATTTATACGCCTGCCGCCAAAGGTTTCCTCGATTATCGAGAAACGTCGGTAATGCAGTCCACTAACTTACCCGCACTGACAAGGGGAGCTTTCGACAGGGGAAATCGCTTTTAAAACGATAGTAGGTACAAGCTATAATGCATATCTACTATCAAAAAACCCTAGGTTTCTTCAAAATGGGCCCTCGTTTTCGAGATACTTTAAAAAGTATTTTGTCAAGGTTAATCTTGGTCCACGGTTTCAAATGATCACATTAAATGTTTTGCAAACTGCTTTTTCATTCAATGTTTTGTTACTCAACGTCATTTTAAACATTGCTTGAATTAAAATAAATATTTTCCATAACGTTTTAGATTTAGATTTAGATGGAAAAACAAATAAGTCTTAGTGCCTGCTAAAAGATAGGTTTCTCTATAAAAAAAACTATAGAAGACTTTGGAAGAAAACTTTGGAAGAAAAGCAGTTAGTAAACAAATTTATTATAATCAGTTTAATCAGTTTATGGTACGTGATTCACCCTATAATATGGAATCATTTAAATGAAACTGTGATAGAGGTATAGATAGCAAAAATAAAAGAGTTAATAGTGATAAGTGGATACGTGAGAAATAGAGGGAACAGAGAGGAGGAAAAGTGCGATAGAAAGTTAAAGAAAATGGGGAAAAAAGAGAAAACAAAGAGGAGGAGAGTAAGATAGAAGAGAAGCTGGTAATAGAGCGGTTTCTTGGAGGGTAAAGGGTGCATACAAAATGCGGTTTCCTCGAGCAGTACCATCTTCGAACTTCTGAAGCCGAAGGCCTTTAGCAGCCCAACCCTTCAGCTAGATTGGATGCGTTTAATTACCCCTGAAATATCGTTAATTACTCGGCCTCCGAGTAAGTTCGGGCCACGGTTAGAAGTTCGAAACACACGAATTTGGTTGTTCATTGCAGGAAACTCGTCCTTTTCTATCCTGGTTTCCCCAGATCTACTGATCCGTCGATCCACTGATCCACCGATCCACCTACCCACGATCTACCGAACGGATTCCTCCTTCCTTTGTCCTCATTATTTCAATGGCTACGCTTTTCATCTTCTTCTCTTCTTCCTCCTGTTCCATCCAATATTCGCCAATTTACTTTATGTATTTCCGCGAAAGGAGTACAGCTGCTTACTGCTGCCGAATGCACTTCTGCTTATTCACTTTTTCTATCAGTTACTACAACCACACTCCTCGAAAACTTTATCTATTGTAATAAGCATAAACTTATATATTCTCTTATCTTGTTGAAACATGCATTTTTCAATTAGTTTCGCTGGTAATATTTCTATCCATTTTTATGAAATGATACATCGAGTTTGTTATTTTGATACTCTGTAACATCTTTTCTCGATCATTGTAATTCGTTTGGAGGTGTATAGTACCAAGCACTTTTCTCGCCCCAAATTTTACACTAATTTTATATCTACCATGTACCAAACGATCAAATAGATTCGCACAAAGGAACCATTCTTAGCAATGTGTAAATGATAACAGATAGCGCGCTCTGAGACGGTGTTTAAATGAACGTTAACGAGACCGTAAATGGAACAACACAATGTAGAGAGGCTTGATTAAAATATTAATTGAGGTGGAAATAATGATTCGTTGCGGCTCGGTGATTACATCGCCCTACTGTACTTCGCATCTTTGACTTTTTAATATAAGCCACTGAATAGATTTTCAATCTGAAAGCGATGTTATTCGCTCATTCGCGATAGATTACATTCGATACAAATATCCCAGCACACGAAAACGTAAGAACACGACGAAACAAGAAAACATTTTACAAGTAAAAAAAATTAATTTTTTGGACGAAATTAAACAATTTCCAATCATACTAAAAAAATTATATTTAGTTACAAGGATCGATTGCAAGCATTTTAAGTGAATAGACATATCCCCGAAATCCTACGCGCTTTCGAGAAAATAATTCTTTACCGAAAATCTAATGTGAGGCGTCATGCGAATCTTTAAAATGTCATAACTTCTGAACGTATCGAAGGATTTTAATGTTTGAAGCGGCAAATAACGCGTATTTTGGTGAAGAATATGTAGGCATTATAACAATAGTGAAAAAGTTGTTCCTTAATCCCGTAAAGTTAGAAAAACCCCATAAAAATGGTCCAATTTTCAAACGGCCATAACTCCTACAATAGTGAACATATTTCAATGAAAATTTTTTCTAAAGTAGAGCTCATCGGTGCCTATAAAAAAGTATTAGACATTTTTTCTGTAGAGCGTGAAATAAATGTATTAAAAATGAAAAACAATTTTTTAAGAAAAATCAACCCAGGGGGTAGGTGTCTAAATTTTTCGACGAAAAAAAAATTTCAAATCGTTCTGAAAAAATTATTTCTAGCTAAGGGGGCCAATTACAATTGTTTTTGGTGAATAGACATACCCCCGAAATCCTACACAGTTTCGAAAAAAAAATTCAAATAAATATATCGCGCATAGCACTTTCTTTTTCGTGACTTATTTTTACTTTTCTTCTTGTATACAATGTTCTGCTCAACATAGAAATGTTTAAAACCATACAATATAGTTATCTATTAAAGAGAATACAAAAATTCAAAGTATAAGATGCTTTTTCACGCGAAAAACGTCGAAAAAATCGGTTTTTCATTTTTCCTACTACGGCGCACCCTACGAAAAAATCTGAAAAAATTCAGGGAGATAACCAATGACAATACGCATTTACAGTAATTATAGAAATCTAGTGTCTCGAAAGCTTCAATACGAAATCCGTATTTTTCTGTGTTTTTTTTGCGTTTTCAATTTTTCACACCTAGGATTTGGAATCGAAAAATCGGAGAAAATTCTCAAACACGTATCTCAATAACCACAATGCACCAGATTTTTTTCATAATTTTTCTACTCGATTAAATAGGGGAAATAGGCAGAAATCCGAATTTTCTCAATAACTACCCTTCCAAACAAGATAGAGGGTTCAAATTTGGCACAGAAAGTTTTTTCTTGATGCTCTATCGATGGATCCATCGTATGTCACATTTGGTTCAAGGGCACATTTCACCCCCTTATTCGCTGAACAAATATTATTACTTGGAAATGAGTCGAAACTCTAAATAAAAATTTTGGTGGGAGATTCTGGGGACCAAAATAAGACGAAAATCAAGAATAACAAATTGTTGATTGAGGCTTCGTTAAAAAGTTATTAACGTTCAAAGTTCCGCTTGTAGAACCCTTTTGAGACTTTTCTTCGATCATCTATTATTAACTGAAGAACAGTTAAATACTAAATTCTCCAAGCAAACATATCTGTTTTTACATTCTCTACTTATGTATTTTGTACTACATAATTACTTTAACATTAGAACTATTGACGATTATAGTGTGTTTATTTGTATCGAAGATATTGTGTTCATTTTCTAGAACAATGCATTGGAAAATTTGTAGAAGACAACTACGTAAATTAGACTAAATATAGGGACTCGTGGAACAAGCAAGCATGGCGCATCAGTTTCTCGATTACGGTTTGAAAGTCCGAAACAACAAAGCACAAAACACTGATGTACTCACGCACCCTGTAAGTCAGCGGAGCATGTGTAGCCTACGCGATTAGTTTTCATGAAAGGTGATTTTAATGGAAGCCCAACTGTTCCCCTGAGTTTTCAACAGACCCCATGTCAATGACTCCCTTCTCAATTGTTTACCCTCCACCACCAACCCCTCTATCTTTCCTACAATAGGTCATAGATTACATGAGGAAATTACCATTCAAATTCTGTTCTCGCTCATTCTTTTATACGACGGATAAAAACAAAAACCCTTGCAATTAATTTCGATCGATTAAAAGTCACTACAAATTCATTTACGATATTAAATTAACGTGGATGACATTTTGTTTACATTTCTGTTTCTATCCTATACATGATAGCTTTTGTTGATAAATGTTATTCTTACATTCTTACTTCGTGGAGTATTTACTACTAATTTGACAATAAGTATAGTAGAGATTGGATGAAGATATCTACCATACGTATTACGATGTATAAAAGGAGTTTATTTATATATAAGTGGAGAGAAATATTTGGATGATTTATTTCTAGCCATCAATTACAATCTCAAATGTATTATTACATACTTAGCATGAAACGAGGCAACAGTTTTAGAAGAAATGATCATTGATAGCTTAACGAATCATATTTCCACAAGGCAGACTGTTTATTTGATTAAAAAAGAGCAATTTGACGCTGTGGATCAAGCTCCTTTGATCAACTGCATCAAACAGTGTCCCATTGCGTCCCCAATATGTCCACTGTGCGTGGATATGCCTGGAAGACCCACAGGGCACCAACTGGGGTGCCCCCTCCATCGAAATCCGCAGGTTGGGCCTGGAGGAGGCACCATAGAAGATGGAGGCCATGTTCTTTCAGAGACTGGGCCCCCATGAGGCCCCTACATTGGCAGGACAGACCAGGTAGGCTGTCCCTCAAGATGACACAGGTACTCGCCAGGTATGGTTGCTTTGGTGAGCACCTGTGTCGAATCAGGAAGGAGGACCCCAACTTCTACTAATTTTTCTCCCTAATTAAATTACTAATCCTATCCTCGTCAGTCCAATTGCAAGTAGAACAAATATGACAAGAAGTTATGGAAGAAACAACACAAATTTTCAGTGATTTACAGTTACCAATTACATTATACTATCAAGCTACATATCATGCATATTTTTGGCCTATCTTAAGGTTTGACTAATCATTAAGAGTATGTTCTACGCGACAATAATTTCAATTAGACCAACGAATGGAAGGGAAAGACGGTGCAGAGGGTAAGAAGGTATAAGGTAAATTCTGGACACTCGTTTTCTAGAAGAACGATTCGCGGAATCCGAGTTTTCTCGACGCAGCTACCGATTCGAGTAACCAGAGACGAAAAGGAACGATGGTGGGAGGCCAGACGTGGCGATCGGTTCGAACAATACCCATTGTCCAGCATATCATTTTCACGATTTTCCATCGGTCGACTTTCAACCGAGGAAGACTTCGTTCGTAGCTACCGATGAATATCGTTCCTCGATTTTCACTACCGCTACGATACCAGCACCTTCTCGTTTCTCTTTGGTAGACCGCTCGAGCGGATGAAACGAACACAATGCCTTTTGTTTCTCATCCTCAACGCTTATCGACGCGGAGATTCGTCATCCTCGAAGAATGAATTTTTTATAAGGTTTTCAATCTTCCTTTTCGTTAACAAAAATGTGGTTTGCTAGAAATACGTGCACGTTACATTTCTTATTGCATAGCGGTATCAACATTTTTGGACAAATGGATCTTTTGTCGATTCTTTCAATTTCCTTCTCCTTTATGAATCTCATAGTGACTATTCTGAAACAGATTGAAACTAAACTCGAGTATAGCAACCCAGTGGTAGATACATGTGTCCATAAATTCAGGGACGACAAGAGTTACTCTTCTTGCCTTCCCTTCATAGTTACAAAAGTATTTATTATTAAATTTATATTACATTTTAAACACTTTTAACTATGCACTTGTATGCAATTGATACAAACGTGGTATAAATACAGTATAAACCGATTTTAAATTCGGGTAAAAGGGGGCCTCAAAAATATACTTTCACATACTTCGCCCCCCTCTTCGCAACTTCTATGTTATATTTTTCTAATAATGTCAAGCTTGTTGAACTTGTTTAAATTCTATATTTCGAAATTTTTGAGCAATTGAGATTCAGATTCAAATATTATTTATTTACGTTTCTTATACTTTGATACACGTTTTATTATATTAATTTAATTATTTAAACAAGTTCAAACTTTTGACATACTTACTAAAATATAGTAGATACGTGGACATTAGTAGGAAAATAGAAACTGAATCTGCAGAGAGCATGCAAGTATACACAATCGAATAAATTAACATTCTTTAGGGGATTGGATAAAAAAGGAACATAAAAGCAAGTGTTAGTAAACACAAGTAAAGGAGATTCTAAGCAAAACAAATTTATATGAATTCAACGTGAATAGTCATCTGTATAGTGCAGTAAATTTTTAAGAATTTGCCTCCATTTTTCAGGGAAGAATGAAAGAAGCAAACCTTAGTAGTTTTCATCCACTATAATTTGTTTAAAGTTGAAAGGATAGTTGAATTATGAGAACGATGGGACAACAGATGTACGGGAAACAGAAAGGTGCAAAAGAGAAAAGATTGAGGAGGGGGGGTAAAGGAAACAGTGAGGCATTCGTTTTCTCCGAAACTCTAGAGTGACGGGTAATCATAATTTCGACAGAGTCGGTAGTATTCAGAGATTGAGATATATAATAAGCCCGAGGCTGCGTTCGTATCACAGAGACAGTCCGATACGAGTGAGTAGGTACATTATACAAACGGAATACCTACCCCAACCTATGCCAACCTACTCGTTCATTGGCATCAAACCAACTACTACTACTACTAGCATTCGTTGCCACCACTACTCGCTCTCTTATTGCGTGACTCTATCCTTGAAAGCCATTTCCACTATCTACTGGGTGATTTTTTAGAATTACTCAATTGTGCGTAACCAATTCCATACAAACACCCTAAACGTAGGCACTAAAGTTATTTCTCCAGTTCCTTCAAGTTTAAAAGATAGAAAACACCTGAATGCTACCTTAAATGTTGCAACAAATAAATTCAATTGACGAATTCAACAATTTCGTAGATAATTAATTCAATAATTCGTGGCTGAACATTCATGAATTAGTGAGTTTATTAATATTTTCTATAAGAAACATTTAATAAACACATTTACCTATGGGCTGTTCAGTTACAGATTATTTAATTAATTTATGTTAAAAAATTCTACTTTTCGGACACAGAATAAATGTACACTAAAGATTGAATAATTAGTATTAAAATGGAATTAATGGTAAATACGAAATTTATAAAAGAACACATACAAGGTAGAATGCCCCCTCAACACTAGAACTACCAACAATTATAGTGTGTTTATTTATACAATATTATTATTATATACAATGCAATGGAAATAAGTATTTGTTCATTCTCTTATAGAAAATTGCGATAAATTTCCAAAAATTCAGTCCAGTTTTTTTACAGATTTTATTAGAAATTACGAATGATTTTGAGTGGTTTGGTAGTTCTAGTGTTGAAAACTGTGAATTTTTTCGTGGCCATTTTTTAATTTATAAGAAAATGACGAATATAGTGTAACGAATATAGTAACGAATAAATTAGAAAAAATAATAGGAGTTGAAAGCAGAGAAATGAACAAATTGACAGAGAAATAATGGCGACGGTTAGTGTCGGTCTGGATAGACCTGTAAAAGGGGGCCATATATTTTCATCGAGCGTGCTGCTAGTTCTATCCAAGGGAGCGGAAACAACAGGGTATATTATGGAATACTATCCGCAATAGGTTCCACAATCTCGGTAGCCATTGTTTCGTGGTACCTACAGATGTGCTCCATTGTCGGTCCATCGGTACTCTTGCTCGAAAAGGAGAAACAGAAGGAAGAAAAGAGAGACGTTTACGAAAGGAACGTATCAATTCTTTGTCGCATCAGTATATCTCTAGGTTTATCTAACGGGTGACGAACCTCGAAATTCATTCTCCTATCGTTGACAAAAATTAGTTTAAATCAACGAAAAATGTATGACGATAGTAAAACCTAAAACAGAAAATGTAATAAATTTTCTTACTAAAAGAAAATGCAAAAAAAAAAAGGCCCCTTAAGACACTGCTTCTATGCTAATTTTTTCTAATTCAAATTACACTCATAGATCAATAATTCATCTATATCTTTTCATTTGATTTACTAGATATACTAAACTTGTATCAATCACAAAAGCACATTTCTTATCTAACAGACTATTTGATAAACTTTATGCAGTTTTATCAGGAATATATGAGCCAGTTATTATGAAAGTGACCTAAGTCATGGAATCAAAAAATCGAGATTTAAACTTTTATCATATTAACTACATTTCATTGTTATGGATGAATTTTTGTCAAGTTACGTAAAAAAGTCATTTTCATTATTATTATTATTATTATTATTTCTGTTTTTCCGTGGTAGCTAATATCAGTATCAATGTGGAGTCTCTAATGCTCGCCACCAGAGGGCTAGCGCTCTCACAAGCGCTCGAGCGACCCCTCGATTACTATACATATACAAAATATCTTAGACTCCCCATTCACCCCTATTAAAATAATAAAAAGTAACTTTTATTGAAAACTAAACAAAATTTAGTAACTAATTCGAGGGAAGACCCTCGGGGGGCACCAATTGAGGGGGGCCAGGTTGTGCCCCCCTCCCAGACAGGACTGAAGAGGAAGGGGAAACGACCACTACATGACCATGTCGGAAAAAAAGGAATTAATGTTTTCCATGATGAAAAATCTAATTAAAATCTATGTTAGAAATAATTCCATCTATCATAAGACTGAAACACTGCATTTTATTTTTCCGACATAAGCGAATTTACAAACTGTAATGTACCCCTCTCAACAATCCAATATGTACAATAATTAAACGCTTCGTCGTCTCGATCCTCCGAACAAACCCAATTCGAACCTGTAAATTGTATTTACTTGCTATATTTTGTTTCCCTCTCAGTTGCATTAAGACTAAGTTCTCTTTTGGGTTTATTTTAATCCTTAAGACATAAACTTTTGACCAAGATATGTAAGTATTACTTGCTCGCTTCTCACCTCTACAGAAAACTGGCAATCAAAATTCAATATCTCCGGAATGATTGGTCGCACATGACTTTTCCACAGATATTTTTATATACTCGTATAGAAACTTTGTGCAAAATTACAGCCAGATTGGGACATGCTTTTCGGAAGTTTATCTAAAAATCCTATTAAAGATAACGTCAATCAGAATTCACTGTCAGCTCTTCACAATTGTCCGCGCTTTCTTTAAGCGGTTTGATACTCATGGTCCATAACACTGGTGAATCTGTATTGACGGTTACTTTGGAACTACCGTAAGTATTCGAAGAACTTACTAAACCCCCAAACTGCATAATCGCATTATCTGAACAAACGAAACATTCTATCGTTATATAATATTATTCAGAGACAATTCTACGATCTTTAACAGATTACATTAAAACAATCAACATACTTAAATTCCATTTTAAACCAGTTGTTGTAATGGAATTAATAGGTGCACCGACCGGGAAAAGTCCACACGGACTAGTATTTTGCACCAAAAGATTAGGAATATTTATACTGTGAGAACCTGGTCTCAAAAGCCACGTTAACGAATTATTTGCAATTTGTATAATCTAACATAAATGGAAAACAAGCAGTGGAATGAAACGTTTTCAAACAACACCAATACTATGTCTAGTACAATTACCTGTACATCTTTGATAAACTGATCGCTCTTATATAGCGTATTAATATTCCCAAGGAGATGATCAAATCGTCCCGAAGTTTTTACAAATACATATATTGCCTTTAACTGCAAATACCAATGTCCCTGTTATTGTACGTAATTTGGACAAAAGAATTTCATGAAACATCCGATATTACCTTCATGTTTGCTTTCTCATCTAATTCTTTTATCTGAATCAAGGCCTTCGTATAATCTGTATGATTTTGATCAGGTGTCTCGACAACCACAGAACCCATGGATTTCATTTGTTCAAGAACTATTGACGAACAACTATCCAAATCGCCGATAATGAAATCTGGCACATATTTCCTACATGTTTCATTCAATAGGTCGATACCATGTTTTTGTAAATAATGTATCCACCTAAGCGTTCCACCATCAACAGTGACCCTGACCTGAGCTTAATGTTAAATCTATCACTAAACAATTTCTGATAAGGTACGTCGAAACATTCCTAGCGAATGGACCGTTTACCGTATTTAGTAAAATATTAGGAGAAATTTCATTCGATACATGTTTAACAAATTAGCACTCGACTTCCTGGCATTTATAATTTACAACATGAACCTTACTTTTTTATTGCACTAGAATCAGAATTTTTGTATCTAAATCCTCTATTTATTAACGTACTTAATTTTATATTCCGATTTTGTTATTGTTATTTGAAAGAAATAGTTTGGGTCCAAAAGAAGTTTGAATCTTTTCTTTAAGATATGAAAAACATACCATTTTCCCAGATATTGAGTAAAATATCACGATTCCATGAAAGAGGGCGATTCAGTATAACTACAGCATATTCATAGTGCGTGGAAGGATTGAATATTTTAATGGGATCCCAAACCGTTTCGTTTGGGTCTGCATCAGGTTCCATAATTGGACTCGCGATGAATTTCCTTGAAACAAAAAATATTCAAAGAATTAGGTTATGAAGCACAGCCCGCGAGCATGCAACTCAAATCTTCCTACCACTGTTAACAAATTTTGAATTTGTTACAATTTCGTACACACATCTTCTAGCAGTTCTAGGTTCTATTTTCTATCACTTCTAACGTCTCAACAATTTTAAATTAAACGTTTTTCACGAATAGAAGACGTTATGTTCACTCTTCAAATTATGAGACAGTAATGGCGATTCGCGGAAATTTTGGACATGCGCACTAGAATTTTCCCTCGTCGGATCTCTTTCTGCGCATGCGTTCTGCCATAGATGTACTTTTGGCGCAAAAAGAGATTCATGGCGGGAATTTCAATATTTTGTACAAAATTGAACTTTCTACTTCAAATGCTCGCCAATCACACAGAAATTAACTTATCAAAAATCCCCTACGTATTTCTCTAGCTATACTTATGCAGATTAAGAGGAAATTTTTTGTTTTTGTCTCTTTCCCTGTAAATTCCTTAAATTTTGTTCCTTACTGGGATTCAACGGTACCCTAAATTCTAGTTACGTGTATACGGCAGTGAAAATTCCCACGAATGTCCATCACTGCTCATCGGTGGTTAAATAATTATATTTTAATAACGTTTAAATACGCAATTTAATTTAAAAATGAAAGTAAATCCATTTACCTGAAAAATGCCTGTGGAAACTGAAAATATGGATAACAATTTGCCATTGCCGCCTGAAAAACTGCCAAAATGTTGGAACGAGGAAGAACGAATGAATGCTTTGTTTTCGCCTTTTCGAAGTAAATCTGTAAATCCGCAAGACTGGATATCTAAATACAAGTTTTGGCACAACATAATTTATGAATGGTTAAAGCATACCATGCAGTGCAGTTTCTCTATTACAGATTTAAATCAAACTTTTAAAAGAAAAGGTTGCTCACCACTTTGTTTGGTATCTGTTGTTGAGGAACTTCTTCGGTAATTAATCAACTCTTGATTAACTTTGTCAACTAGTTCTTGTTTCAATAAATTGTATTTTCTATTAATGATTATGAATTCATCTGATATTGCAGAAATAATGAAATAATTCCGGAATCTGAATTTTTAAAAGAGCCTTGCGGTTCTTGGACAACATGGTCAATCGATACGTTTGTAAAGAGGCCGCTTGTATGGTCATTTTCAAAAGTTAAAAGTTATGTTGTAAACAATGAAGTTAATAAGGAAACTAGATATATACATATACAAATTGTTAGAGAATTAGGAAAAACGATACTTTCCATTTTAGAAGAAAAGAAAGAAAATATTCTCGTGCCTTTTTCTGAAGTAGTAAAAAGTTGTAAATCCAAAGTGAATCAAAATATGTCGGACGATACTGTCATGTTAGTTTTAATATGGTTAAGACGTGAAAAAATGGTGGCCTTTACAAATAGTGTAAACGAAAGTGACTTGTTAATTAAAATTGCTGTACATTCGTCCGATAATATAACAGAAATTGAGGAAGGATTATACAAATTATCAAAACAAGAAAACGAACTTGTAAAAGAAATACAGCTTCTGGAAGAACAGAAAGTCAATATTATCAATCAAACTAAGTCGTACTTAGCCAAAGGATTACGGCAAGTTGCAAAAACACATTTGAGTAAAAAACTGAAATTAGAGAAAACCATTACAAACAGAGTTCAAACTCTTGAGAATATTCAAGCTCTTATACTGAGCATTCAGGATACTTGCACAAACACTGCTGTGCTGTCGTTATATAAAACAGGATCTAATGTGTTAAAGAAATTGAACGAAAGCGGTCTAACAGAAACTAATGTTAAAGATGTTATGGATAGCCTATCGGAGGTGAGTAATATATTAATCTGTTATGAGTTAATGATCTCTGTGAGTTCTATCAATGGTGTATTTTAGGCTTTGGAAGAACAAAATGAAGTGCAACTTATGTTATCAGAGACTTTGAAAAGTAATGACTCGGATGTTGATTTAGAACAAGAACTAGAAGAATTAATGAAACTCGATGATAATGCTTTCCCTGTGATACCAAGTACTAAATTAAGCTCCGATGTCGATGAGCTTGAACAAAGTTTCAAAAATGTACATATTGAAAGTAAGACACTTCTAATATTATTAGTACATTATAACGATTTTTACAATATAACTTATAATATATTATTTTATAGGTACAACTACGCTCAATACCTCTTCATCTAAATCATCGTCACAAAGCATTCGCAATAAACAAAAGCTAACACAGCCGGAATGTGTGTGATTCGTGTACATTGAATTGTCTACAAAAATAGGTTGATATTTTGTAATATTTACAGAATTTTAATAACAGATACATGTATTTTTATACATCTATGTACGTTTTATCTTGCTTTTTAAATTGTTTCGTATATAAAAAGTACTTATAGTAAAATAATATGTATTAGCGTATTGTATATATAAATGCGTTCTTTTGAAATATAATTTAATCACGTAAAATACGTATTATTTTCTATACTCAAAATTAATATGTTGTAGGGCACGAGAAAAATGGTTTTTGTGTTTGCAATCTAAGAATAATATCTTGTAACCATGACATATGACGAGATACTTTTGTGTATAGGGAATACGAAGTTGTGGCACAAGTTGTACTGGCTCCTGATATCGCTACACCAAGACTAACACTAACAATGCCTTTCAAATACCACAAATGTCCTCTTCTAAAAACTAATCCGCCGCCGCTGTCACCATCGCAAACTGACGATCCTATAAATGCTCTCATTTAGATATAAAAAGGTAATCATTAAACATTTAATTATTTCAGTTGTTTACTAACCATTTGTATAACCTGCACAAAACTTATCGATAGTAATGTATCGTTCAGTCTCATAAGCAATGCTCGATGATATGCATTGATTCAAAGGAACATATGGCACCGTAAGTGATTGCAAGACAGCACTGGACGATCCAACCGCAGTTCTACCAAATCCTGCTATTTTCCCGTAAACTCCCGCTTCTAATTCAACTTGATCGAAAATGTCCAAACACACCGGTAGCAACAGATACGAAAATACGAATGGTTCTCTGATTTCTAACACAGCTATATCTCCAGCGTAATTTCCCTCCAGACCCAAGTAGTTGCAAACAATGTATATTTTTTTTACCTGAAATAAAAAATATACATTAGTATCATGGTCATTAATATAATTTTCAAACAATTTAAATAATACAAATATAAGAACCTGCGCCTTCTTTACGATCAACGGATTATGAGCAGGGGAATCGTACTCTCTGAAAATGTTACCCGTTGCTATGTAATATTTTGAAGGATCGTCTAACCTCTTGTTACGTTCAATGTAAACACAATGTGCTGCTGTTATTAAAAGTCTCTCGTGAATAATTGTCGCGCCACAAATAAATTCTTTGCTCGCGTTTGGTGTGTCTGCTCTATAAAGTGTAGCGTGCCATGGAAACTCAGTAATATTAGGCCGAGTCCCATGCACAATAAGAGGCGTAGTGTCTGGAGGAGTAACACCACATTCTAAAAGTACATTTTTAAACTGTTAAATTATTCAGAATCAATTATATATCTCTACATACTGCATCCAATCTCAGACAATAATTTGCAAGAGATAATTCACATTTATTTCTTAAATTAGTAATACTTCGTAGGAATAAGTAATAAATTTGGAAGGAAATGAGAACATAAATGTATTTATTAAGTGATTATAAACATAATTTCAACCAGTAGGTGGCAACAAGTCTATCTATAATACTCTTTTATTATATTTACGCACAATATGTGAATTATCTCAACGTATATATAAGAATGTAATACACATTCTTTGGGAGATCTTTTTGCTAATTTCAAATTACATTTATCGATACAATCGTTGAAATTATTTATATTTTATTGACAAAAGTTCAATATTCTGTAATAATATTTCTACTTTTACTTTCATTATCAATTCCGACAATAAAGTCTGATTTAACTTCTTTTCCTTTATTCCTGTAAATAATAATTTTATCTTCTAATACTTCTATCAATGTGGAATTACTCGTCTGTGGATTAGTTTGCAATGAGAGAGAGGTTCCGTTAACATAAATATGTATTGTTGGCGGACCTGGGATACAACGTATCGGCTCTGGTTCCCATTGACCATTTTCGTTACATCTAATTGGCAAATGTAAGGGAGATGTTATGTCTAATGGACGATAACTATTGCGGCACGATAATTGTGCCCGTGTACGTGGCCGAGCAGAGTCACATGGCACATCTACATCATCATATTTACATTGTGCATTGACCGAAGATGAAAACAAAGATTTGCAACGTATTTCTGAAATACGGAAAATTATTCATAATATTTGTATGCAATTCTATATGTACGTTACGCATTGCAATGTTCACATACCTGTGCAAATCGGAATGTTTAACCATTTACCTCCCACACCGCAAACTACATCAGGGGAGCCTCTGATTTTGTAACCCGGTCTACACGTATAAACTAAATACGCCCCCAGTTGTAATTCGATACCCTGTTCGATATCACAATTTTCTCCCGTAGAACATTGTGATTTATGTAATTTCCAATAACCATTTTCTGGTTGCTGTGGTGCACTACAAAACTGTCTTGTAGGTTTAGGAGTCCAAGGAGGTGTCACAGGTGGTTCGAATCTTTTCGTAGTAGTTTCTGTATCATCCCTACATGTTCTTGGATCTTCATCCGAACCATCTGCACAATTTATCACTCCGTTACATTTCAAGTCATTGTCAATACAGGCACCGTAATGACAACGGAAGAATAACTGCGAGCAACTATAAAAATTTTGAAATAACTGTATATCGTATAAATTCAAATCTATTGTCTATATATTGTAAAAATGTGCTGAAATTAATAATCTAGACAAATTGTTCATAATATAATAAGTTCTCATTTTAAACTTACAGGATTGATCCACATTGAATAAACGTTTCGTCCGAATTATCTGAACAATCGGGAGTACCATCGCATAAACTACTTGCAAATATGCATTGTCCATTATCACAGCCGAATTGATTCGATGAACATGTGGATGTATTATACTGAGTACCTAAACATCTGGACAATGTTTCGTCGCTATTATCGAAGCAGTCTTTCACTCCATTGCAAGGAGAGTCTCCGTCTACACATGCACCGTATGCACATCGAAATGCATATCCAGGACACTTAATCTCAGGTTTGCTGCATTCTATAAAGGTTTCGTCAGATTGATCTTCACAATCTGGTCGCCCATCGCACAACAATTCACTTGCTATACAATTTCCATTTTTACACTTAAATTTGTTCAAACTGTTGATAAAAAACAATACATAATTTCATTCGGTCATTCTCAATTACAAGAAACTTCATTATTGATAAATATTTAAAATTTATTGCACTCACCCACAATTGTTCTTTTGTCCATACCCATATTCTATTACACCTATTAAGAAAATGGAAATGTACTATTTTTTCTGAAATGCTTGCTTCTGCTTTATTTTATTGTATATATATATATTTACATTTTATTACATATTATACTTTTGATTTATATTTGACAAGAAATTGTTTCTAAAGGAACAATGCAATTTTGTTTCATAATTTCTTTCTATTATTATATATGATTGAATCTTAGATTATGGTGTAGAAAGATCTTCCTTTCAAAAGTTCAAGGTCATTATCAAACTGGTTTTGAAGCTGACTACATGCTTTATTTTTACTACCACATTGTACTAAAATTAGAGAAGCTAAATTATAATTTTTATAATTCTGTTTGACTTGAAATTAGACATCTGTAAATAAAAGGATCAAATAAATGAAAAGATGAACAAAATTGTTCATATTTCAACTCATATATTACAGATACTTTTTAAATACATTGTACATAATTCTTGAATCTAATAAACCAGTTTTCCATGTTTATTAGATGCGTAATTTTAAAACTAGAAATTATTAAATCACATGTAAAATTTAGTTTTTAACACCGAGTATATTCTTTAAATTATTTAAAATTACACTTCGAATTTCATTCGATTTAAGAGTCATACAAATTTATAATGCAATATAAATGTTTGCTTACACGTAATCGTTAAAATAATTATATTTATCGTAGATTTCATAGTAACGAATTGAAATGGAAAAAGACACGAGTCACCTATTCGTTCACTACTTTTATTCGTCGATCATCTACAAGCCCTGAGTCAATCTGGATTTACCAAACTCAAACGAACACGGAACAAGTTAGCGTCGCGTCTCTGTGTTAGTGTGTGCATGTGCATGTACGTGTATGCTGTGTATCGCAAGGGGAAAATACGCAGCATATATCATCCGAAGATTACGAATAAAAAAAAATACGTAAATAATATACAACTGATACGCCAAGCTGTTTTGCATATACCAGGAAAACCAAAACGATGTACTTATTACAATTAACGAAGAGACAATGATAACTTAATTTAGTGGTATTTCCAAGGTAAAATATTCTCACAATGAGCAAAATCTAAACGTAGTAAAGATAACGCTTAAACAAGATCTAGCAAATATCGTAATTTAAAAAATATTTAACTATAATTATTGAGAAATGTATTTAATATAGTTTTTGACAAATATGTAAATACAATGTTATTTATAATGAAATACATTTTCATCATGCGACAGGTTCTCTATATGCAAACCTCATTGGTGTCAGAAAACTTGCCAGCCAGTTTAATGTCCTAGATTATATTAATTAAGAAAAACATTTTCTATAAGATATTCCATATATAAATAATTATGGAAGAAAGGATACGTTTTTTCGGTAGTTTCCGTATCGACAATATTTTTTAAAATGTAATCCTTATAAAATTGTTCTACTTCTTCGTCGTATTCTTCCCAATCCAGTGTTTCATGGATTCCGTCTGTTCCATACCTTTCATTATAATATTTATAATGTACCTAAAAAGATAAAATATAAAAATCGTAGTTCGTCAAATGAAAAAGATTTAGTTAAAATTTAAGTAACTTACATGGTGTAAACTCAATCCTAAACCTGGGGCAATAGGAATGTCAATGTTTTCTACCGAAAACGCATCTTTAACAACATCATTTGTAATAATATTTCGTGAAATTCCTACTACCAACGAAACCATTTTTCTAATCTGATGCAACATGAAACTTTGGCCTTTAATTTCGAGCACAGCGAATTCCATGTTATTTGCAACAAATGTTTCGATAAAACGAAAGTACATTATATAACGTCGAGCGCGTGGGTCCAATGGTCTTCTGTAAAAGAATTCACAGAATTTTTCGATTCTTGCTTAATTATATAATAGTATTTTATTGTTTAAAATAACTTACATTTTTGATGTAAAATTATGGAAATTATGTGTACCTTCTAATAACTTTAGAATTTCATTCACTTTACCACGTGTATCTGTAGTCAATCGAAAATCATTATACGGTTTTTCATCTATTATTAAAAGTTGCTCGAGTCGTTTATCTGCGTCAATGTTTTCATCTTCTTTGGTTTGTAAAAAATTTGGATCTTCCGGAGCCAGTGCAAATGTAGGAATAACATATCTATATGTTCTCGCGTCGCATTGATTTTTGCTATTAAAACCTTTCGTTACTCTCCTTATACCAAATACTCTAATTTCGTTTGGAAGATATTTATTTATTTCCTCTTTGTTTGCATGATTTGCTAAAAAATATTGTTGTTAAAATATTTAACGATAATATTTGTTAATTGTGTTGTGTTTCTAATATAGAATAATCTAAAAATCAGTTTATAATTATATCAGATATATTATTGGAAAATATATTACTTACGTAACCTCAGGGAAACAATTTGCCGAACCGCTGACACGCCTCTATCTGTACGGGCAGCTCTTTGAAATTTAATTTCCCTAATATCGTCATATTGTTCTTTTGCAATTAAATTAGATTTCAACAAAGCAACGAATAAATCTTCTTCTATAGTTTTTGTATTAGGATTTCTTTGCATACCAAAATAATTTCTGCCATTATAACCCATCATTATTACAAAATTTTTCCTTTTTACTTTTTCTACCACTTCGTTAGCTGCTTCTGTCTTCTGTACTTTTACTGCAACTTCGTCATCGTCATTGTCTATTTGTCTTTTGTTAATTTTCTGAAGGTTGTTCGCGTCTTCGATAGTATCGACTGAAGCAGACATGCTGCAGTAATAATTATCTGACAATAAATAATTATTTCAATACAGTTGTTAAACAGTTTATAAGTTAAAGAATATTTTAATATTATATTTCTTCTCTCCATCATTTTCACAGTACTGTTATCCAACTTAATCTATTTATGAACGTTTTTTAAGAGACTAAGATGTAACGAATGAAAGAATAGACTTAAAAACTTTCCAACGATTAAATTGTCGAGGGAAAAAAGTGTATAATGAAAGTAGCGACGAGACTTAACGGCTATGAGAGAATTCTATGTTAGAAACACGATAATGCCTTTAAACTCTCAAATATTATATAACAATTAAATACATTTAAGCTTATGTTATTCTACTGCAATATACATCTTTTCATGTGCATTAATTCCATATGCTAATATTTATATTGTTTTGTAAATACATACTAAATCACATCTTACCAAATTTGACACGCAATGAACGAAAAAACGATAAATAGTCTATAACACGATATTTTGGACTATAATACATTTGAGCAAGATATATTGCTAACAATCGATGAAACTATTTGAAAATTTCAGTGTTTCAGACGATTCAGTACGTATCCATAACCTATAAAACGAAACAGATTGTAATATTACAATTATAACA